>NC_047048.1:6875453-7483938 GCF_011762595.2 Tursiops truncatus
AAAGGCATTAAGTACAAATTTGAAGTATATGAAAAGAACAATTAACGTGAAAGTGTTTTCTGATCTATTTCAAGCCTCCTCCTTCCCCCGAAAAAATTATGTATTTTTTGTTGTAGAGACTTTTGTTGACTTTAGATCTGTGGATAATTATTTCTAAGCAAAGTACTTTTATTCCCCATTAATCTTAACTAGACTGTATCAGATACCATCTGTGAAACATTTCTTGCTGTAACTTCCTGAATGTCCACCAAGAGTCAAGAATAGGTGAGCAGCACCTGCCTAGGGCAGAACGTCTACCAAGACAGCCCGAAGTGGGAGAGCGCCCTGGCAGCATGAGCTGAAACCAGAGCCCATAGAGCTAGGAGCTAGGCAGATGGGTGCAAGGTCAGAGATGGATTATAAACAGAAGAGCTAGCATTCAGGTATTAGAATCAGATCAAAAGAGGGACTGGGAATTACTTTATATCACACTTCTGAAAAAAATTCTCTTCACTCAGACCAGGAATCAATAAGTTGAAAAATCCAGGATATTCCACAGGGATAGTAAAGAGGCAGGTACAAGACTACCTTTTTGGTGGTTAAAGGAGAAGGTCTGAGACCTTAAAAAACTTTGTTTCTGATCTTCAGTAACATTGCATGGGATGTTACAATGACAGAACAAGAATTGGCTGCTCTTTACAAAAAAGAATAATCTAATATCAAGCATAATGGCTAAAATTAAAAATTCAAAGAGGTAATAAATTGAGAATGAATATTGCTAGAAACCAAAATTAGCAAGTTAGAAACTAAACTTCACAGAATTAAAAAATGAAAATTAAAACATGTTTTACCCAACACGTTAGCAAAGATTCAGATTATGTATCCAAAAAAAAAAAAAAAAAGCATTTTCTGCCTTATAAATTGGTACAACCTTTTTAGAGTGTAAGTTAGCAACATCAATTAAAATTCAAAATATTCTGGGTTTGGACCCAGAACTTCCACTTCTAGAAATTAATCCTGAACAAAGAAATGGACCCAAGAGTATTTGTTGCAACTTTTTTTTTTCAAACTTGGAAACAGCCCAAATGTTGATTAATAAGAAATAACTAACCAATGTGTCTATAAAATGTAACATCTACAGCAGTTAAAAACAATGAAGTACTGACAGGAAAATGCCAAAAATTGCTAAGTAAAAGAAGGAAACTGTATAATACTCAAAATGTTTAATAAATGTTCATGTGTGGGGAAAAAGCAAAAAAAAAAAGAAAAGAAAAGAAAAAATCACTGCTCTCTGGTCAAGCACCCCTCCCTGGTTAAGGAGTTCATGATCTGGCTCCGCCCATGTCTCGCACCTCGCTGCCCACCCTCACACCACATCAGACAACCCTCCACCCCCTTTGTTCTGGGCCTCTCCACATGCTGTCTGCTCAGGTAGGAGAACCCCATTTTTCTGTCCATGCATCTTTCAAGGTTCAGCTTAAGGGTCATTTCTTCTATGAAATCTTTCTAAACACTAGGTTGGAATTTATTGCTCCTTCCTCTGGGCCCCCAGGGCATTTTGCTGGGGTCTCTTTTATGGCCCAGAGAGAGCCCTGATCAAATGCTTATTTGTACCCCTACTGTCTTAGAAGGAAAGAAGGAGTGGGGGGGAGCCTAGAGAAAATGGATGGCCACCTGACTCCCCTCTCTTGTTCTTCAAAACCATGGGTAGCATGGCCCCAGCCTTCCCACCTAGCCCTGGCTTGCCTTTCTAACCACGTCTGTGCTGGACCTCCGTGCTTTACACACAGGGTTGCTTCTGCCTGGGTTGCAGAAGGATGGAGAACTCTCCTTCAAAGGTCAGCTCCTGCTGCACCTCTGGGCTGACTGAGGCCTTCCCCGGGTCCCTGAGCAGAGCCACACGGCTCCCTCTAGCCCCTACGGCGCTAAGTTTCCTGTTCTAGCGCTTCCCTCTGCTTGTCTCTCCCCATTAAGCCACTAAATCTTAAGAGTTGGCCCCAGATCTGAGTGACATCACTCACATCTACCTGTTCCCCACCTAAAACACAGGAAACACACACACACAACAATGCTGGCTGAATAAAGGAAGGTGTGCCTGCTTTGGAGCAAAGGCTATCAAGTGTCGGGTGCATCACAATTAGCCCATTAAAATGGGGTTGCCTGAGCTCCAGCTCACTGGTTCAGAATCTCTGGGGAGGCAGCACAGGACCTCACCTGACTCAGGTTTTGAGAGCTTCGTGGGCGCTAAATGGTAACACTGGGTGACCTTGAGGGCTCCTCTTGACTGTGAAATTCTACAGGGTGCCAATGCACTCACCACTCCCCTTCCTGTACCCTTCCCCAGATTTGTCAAGCACAGCTAATAACCCATGCTTTGCCAGCCTCAGAGGGCTGCTGGTCAAGAGCAAAGAAAATAATTTACAGCATGTCTCATGCATTGCAAAACCCTAGGCAACTAAGGCATTATTTTTCCTTGAAGATTCCTTGTCTGTGACTCCTCCAAGGTAGATACACAGACACAGACACACACACAGACACACACACATCCTCACACCCCTCCAGTGCTTCCTTTTCCTCACCATCAGGCAGGGCGCTGAGCTGGTTCCTCCGAACATTGAGATCCCGCAGGGAAGGGAGGCCACACAGCTCCGCTGGGAGAGATGGCAACTCATTGCTGCTCACATCCTAGGATGAGGAAAGAAGTAGGGAAGGAGCCACAGACCCCGAGCATCAGAAACCACCTCCTGGACCTGGCCACCTGCTTTAGTCTCGGCTTTTCCCCTAGGGTGCATCCCTCCTTTTCCTGCCCTCCCCCGCCCCCCAGAGGTCCCTAGTGCCTGGCTCATCAGTCCCTCTTGTCACCCTGCTCCCCATCCTCACGAGCTGCCGCAGGCTTCCCAGGGCGCTGATGTCGGGAGGTAGGGCCCCCAGTTTGTTGTTGCTGACAATGAGTACTCGCAGGGGCAGCTGGCAGATGTAGGGCGGCAGCGATGACAGCTGGTTTCGGCTGTGGGAGGGAGGAGGGCAGTGGGCTCACCCTCCAGGCATGGCGCTGTCCTTTCAGGGTCACCGGGAGGGTCACTCAGGGTGCTGTTCACTGGTACTTGGGGCCGAGAAGGACCACCCCCTACCCTGCAGTGGCCCTGCCTCCCTACCTGAGGTTGAGGTAGGTGAGAGCTGTGAGATTCCCCAAGGCTGGGTTCAGGCATCTCAGACAATTGTGGTAGAGGCTCAGACCCTCCAGGGACACCAGCTGGCACGCTGCCTCTGGCACCTCGGGGAACCGGTTCCGGGACAGGTCTAGGGGAAGCAAGTGTCAGCGGAGAGCTTGCAAAGACCCAGCCCTGGACAGGAAGACCTTGAACTTCCCCAGAGCCAAGGAATCAGACCTATAAACCTGGACCCTCTGGAGCAAGAAGAAAGCCTTCCGTAACCTGGAGCCCATTCCAAGCGTAGCCAGAGCGGCAAAGGGAAGGCAAAGGCCTTGGGGTCTCTGGGCTGGAGAAGCCTAGACTTGGGGGAAGGGGGCGAGCCATGAACACCATCTTCAAACGCACAAATGCAGGGCTATCCTGTAAGGGTGGCTGGATTCTATAACTCTTGTGGTTTCTGTTGTTCTGTGATGCCTGGAGAGGTGGAAGGCAAAGGTCACAGGACAAGGTTGGTGCTCCAAAGGAACTAGCAAGGTGATGGGCTGGGAGGTTCAAGGTAAGAATATGAACAACCCCTGGGGGACACGACCGAGAAAGCTCACCCCTCCTAGGCGCCCTGTCTCCCAACCTCTACCTATTTTCCACCAAGGGTTATTATAGCCTGGCTCTGGAGACCTGACACTGGCCACTAAGGGTTATCATAGCCTGGCTCTGGAGACCTGACACTGGCCACCGGTTTTTCACCAGCCCCTGGGATCAGCAAGCCAGGTCCAAGGGACTATGAAGTCACAGATTCCCAAGGACCTGGAGAGAAAGGCAAATGGACCAAGCTGGAGGTGGGAGGTGGAGTCCCAGGCACACCTTCCTCAGAGCTGGCCTCCTTCCTGCCCTCTTACAGTCTCAACGGCCTGCTTCTACTTCCTCTCTTGCTGACCCGGACTTCAGACCAGCTCCTTTGCCTCGAGTCTTGGGCACGGGCGAGGAGTGGACAGGGCGGAAAGGACGGGAGAGTCTACTAGCATCCTTTTATCTCAACCAGCGGCTTGCTAGACCAGTGCAAGGCGTCCAGTACGGGGTTCCTGCCAGTCTGGAGGCTCTCACTGCTTAGACTGCTACAAGCCCGGGTCTCTGCTCCCTCTGCCCAGCCTGTATTGGGAGGGGCCCAGGGCCTGCTGGGGAAGTGCCAGGGAACAGAGCTTGGGTGAGCTTCTTAGAGGGCCCTCTCCACGGAGGGGCAAGCAAAAGCCGAGGGGAGGGGAAGCGGGGGTATATCCCCCAAGGAAATGAGTCTTGTGACAGGAAATGAAGTAGAAATAACCTGTCAGGTTCTGTCTCTGGGCCCTGTGTTTACCAGGGCGGACGACAGCCTGACGCCCCAAGAACCCTCTCTGCTCCCAGCCCTGGTGTGCACAGAAAAAAGAACTGTCACAGGAGAAGACAGTTCCAGAGAGGGTGGGAGGATGCGATGCAGTCCTCCCGCCCTCCCCCTCCACCTGCCCGCTTCCTCTGCATCCACAAATGTGTGTGCTGCACGCGCATGTGGATGAGGGGGGTGGAGGGCAAGCTGTGATGGGGCGGGCCAGGGAGCGGGGGCAAAAGCTCAGAGCGAGTGAGCGGAAGGGAGCGGGGCTGGAGGAGCGGTGCACAGGAGGCACAGGATGCGGTCTGCGAGAGAATGAGCTGCACTTCTCTTTTGTGAGAGCAGCCCTTCCCCCCACCTCAGGATTCATCCTACTATCAGGGCCCGGGGACCGAGTCCAAGGGACAGCAGGGACCTTCCACACAGCACACGTGCAAGGAAAACGCTGGTTCAGAAAGAGCTGCGGAAGCAGGAGGAGAGGTTCCACAAGATTCAGTCAGCAGAGCTGAAGTTTTTAGTCCATCAGGGTTGAAGGGCAAGGAAGTGTGGAGAGCAGGGTATGGGCAACAGACTGGGTTCCTGTCACTTCCTCTTTCCACCCCAAGCTACAGGCACCCTGCTTGGGGAGAGGGGCCGGAGGAGAGAGTTCTGGACGAGAGAGACCCACCTGGCCTAGAACCTGGGCCCTGAAAGGACTGAGGATTCCTGTGTGGAGAGCAGGGTAGAGAGAGGTTCTCAGGAAGCTGGGATTGTCCCGCTTGCCCTGGAGAACGGGCTGCACCCTGAGCCGGAATGCTGGGGGAGGAGGCGGAGAGGGGGTGGGAGCTGGGAGGGGGCCCGGGAGGTCTTGGGAGTTTTCCCCAGGAGTCCACTCACACAGACAGAGCCCTAAGGAAGTAAAGAATAACATTTGGTCTCTGTCAAAAAACAAGCAAGGGGGAGGGGAAAGGGAACAGACGGCAAGTGTCACACAGCTGCTGAGGTCAGTCTGGAGCTGGGGGGTTAGGCGGCTCGGGGAGACTGAGAGGGACAGCAGTGGCTCTCGGCTGCCCTGAACTCAGGCTGCCCTGAACTCACTCGCCGAAGAGTGGGCGAGTGAGTTTACCTAGCAACCCAAGACAACGGGAGTGGTTTCAACTGGTTCTCTCCAGAACAGTCGAGGAAAGAGTGTGCGTCGGCGCCCACTAGGGTGTTTGCAGGCGAGCAGGCACCTGCTAGGGGGGCAGTGCAGTCCCAGGGCAGTGGCATCAGGGGGACACTCTCATCCAGCCCCAAGTCCCACCCTGGGCTCGGCTGGGGTGGGGCTTTGGGAATGCAGTCCTCCGCCCCTCTTCCAATCCCCACCCCCCAGCTGCCAGCCCAAGGTCAGAGTTTGCCTCCTGAGCAGCTGAGCCTGACTCACTCGTCACAGTGGAGTCCCTGCACCCTACCATCAACAGACACCAGGGTGGAGGGATCCTATGGGTGGGGGACTAGGAAGGACAGTTGGGCCGTCTCTAGCTTCCCAGCACTCCTAGCTGGGAGATAAGATTTCCCTCCTTTCAGCAGCTGCCTCAAGTCCCTCCCCCGTGGGGAAAGCAGAAACTGAAATGGGAATTCTAGGGTCTCTGTGAGATCACAGGCTCCACAGTGACCTCACACACGCAAGAAGGAGGAGGAGTCGCAGATAAAGGAGTCAGGGATAATAGGAGGAAGAGCTCGCGGAGAAAAGAGTTGGGGGAGGTGGGAGATTTGCTTTTTTCCCACAGGCTGGCTGGGGGAAGAATGGAGAGAGTCAGCGGCCTTAGGGGGCGGGACTACAAGCAAAGGAAACAGAAACTTGGGGCTGTCAGGGGCAAACGCATGGAAGCGGGGGCCTGGGGCTGCTCTTATCTTTGGTGGAACAAGGGAAAGAGTTGGAGACTAAGTGGAGAAAGAGAAAGGAGTCATGGGGGGGGGGCTCGTGAGGGCTGCTTTATGGAACGATCAGAACTGAGGTTGAAGAGATCACGCAAATGAGCCAAGCAGGTGAGGGGCAGGACCATTCTACAGGTGCGCAGATATGCAAATAAAGAGAAGCGGGGCGGGGTAGGGGGGCGCTCACGACGCTCGGCCAGAGATTCTTGAGCGTTCCGTGCAAACCAGAAAAGCGCTCATTGTCTAGTAGTTCTTAAGGTGGGGAGGGGGTGGTGGCAGACTTATGCAAATCAGCAGAATCTAGAACTCCGACGGCCAGGTGATGGGGCGGGCCAGACTCCCGGGCCCGGGAAGAAACAAGCGAGGGGCGGGGCTATGCAAATGAGGGTCCCGGCCGGGCTCGGAGCCGGGTGCACTCACCAGCCTGGGTGATGTCTGACAGGTCGTAGCTGCGGGCCGCGCCCCGGGGGAAGTGCTTCAAACGCCGGTTAGACAGGTTCAGGGTCCCGGTGGCCACGGCCTCCTCTAGAGCCCGCTCTGCACTGCGGCTCCCGGGCAGACCCGGAGACCCTGGAACGGAGGTCGTGGCCGCCGCCTCCTCACCCCCGGCGGCGAGAGAGGCCGCTACCGCCGCCGCCATCCGCTCCCGGCGGCTCCCGCTGCCTGACTGACGGGACCGGCCGTCCCTCCTTGCCCCTCCCCCTCCTCGGAGCCGCCGTAGTCGCTTCCAGGGGGAGGAAGCGGGCTCAGGGACCCGACGGACCAATCGGGATCCCGAGACGCGTCGGAAGTGGCTAATCAGAACCCGCCGGCGGGGTGGAGACTCCGGCGCTGAAGAGAGGCGAGAGAAGGGAGGGGGACTAGAATAGAGTGCTCGCCAACGGCCTACTCTCCAGGCCGGCCCGCCCCGCGCAGCCGCATCCAATCACAAATGTTAGGAGTGGAGATGGAGCCAATCAGGTCCAATCAGGAGGCGGGGACGTCGGCCCTCCACTAGAAGGGATAGAGGCCGAGAAACGCAAACCCTTGTCCTCTTCCAACGAAAACCAATCGCAAGCTAGATACAGCCGAGTGACTGTAAAGAAGGCCAATTAGACCCTCCAGAGGGAACCTGGCCCGGCCTCTTCTCTGAGGGACTGCTCTACCTACCAATAGCATGGGCGAGAAGTCTGTCCCTTCGCTCAGGAGGAGATGGGTGAACTAGAACTTTGAGGTTGAGGTAAAGAATGTGAGTGCGGCACGCTGGGCTGGCTGGAAGCAGTGCAGGGATTGCAGTAGTGTGTGCGAGCTAGACGTGTTAGGGAGCGAGCCAGCTTTGCGGGCGCCAGGGTGACCGTAGGGATGGGGGGAGCGGGAGGCAAGGTGATGCCTGAGGCTAGTGTACAGGGGGTCGTTGCAGCCGAAGGGACCTTGGATGTCATCCTGGCTGCGGAGACCGAGGCCCCGCGACAATCTCCGGAGTCCGGGCGGACCTGTGGCTTCCCAGGGGCTGGAAAGGCCCAGCTTCAACGCCTCGAGGGAAGGTTAAGGGAGACCGGGAAAGCCTCGAAAATACCGCCCGGCCTACACCCCTGCCCAAAGGAGCGCGCCTGGGCAGGAATTGTGATGATCAGACCTGGGGGGTTAGTCTAGAAGGGACCACCCCACCTAGAAGAAGTCCTCCGTTTTACAAATGAGGAAACTGAGGCGGAGGGAAGTCGATGAGCTGTCCAGAGCAAACAGCAGGTTACTGACAGCTCACACTAGAAGCCAGGCTTCCCCCTGCAGCAGCTTTTGCGGTGGACTTTTACTGTTCGTACCCTCTTCTTTGCCTCCCGAGGTGAAATGGAGTGGATCAACGGGACCCAGTTACAAGAGGAAGCTGCAGATACTCGCTCCGTCTGCTGAGAGATCTTAGCATCCTGTTAGGTGGCATAGGACCTAATATAATCCGCTTCATTGGTTAATAGTTGCCAAGCCACAAATAGCTGAAGGTTCTTTCCCATAAGTCACATCTCACACGTTGACATTCCGAAACGTTTATCGAATTATGAAAATTCCATCCTACGTGTCCCAAACGAGCTGTTTACTAGTCCCTCTGAATAAGGGAGTTTGATTGGATGGTTGACCGTCTTTTAGCTAACACGGAAAACAAATGAGTCTGTAATACTATGCAGCTGAGGGCTGGTTGTCCAGGCCTGGATTCCTCAGTTCATGGGAGAGCCAGCTACCCCTTGGATGGATTGGTGTAGATCCTCTGCCCCTATGTGGACAGACACAGCCCCAGCTCCTGCTGTTTCTCACCCATGTCATCCCTCTCCCCACCCCCCACCCCCCCACCCCACCCCCGCCGTAAGAGTAAGTTAATAGCTTAGACTTCGGGAGATAACCTAAGCTTTCAGAGTAAATCCATCCCTTTCTTCCACCTTAAGAGGTTGCCCTTCATACGTGCAGTCATGTTACTGTCCCAGGAAAGCAGTCTGCTTTTGGATGTGTTTTGCCTGAGTCTGTGCTCAGCTGTGCCCACTTTCATGTGATGCCTGCTTTCATGAGATAGATGGTCTAATTAGCAGGGTCACCTTGCCCCCTCACCTGCCAAACTGAGTTTATACCTTTTTTTTTTTTAGTTTATATCCTTGAGCTACAAATTCCCTGGAGGCTCTGGACTGCGGAGATGTGAAGAATTCACCAGTGTCTCTCTACACTTAGTGCTAAAAGGGTATCAAGTGGAAAAACCTCCTACTACTCCCTGAAAGTAAAGGCCTCGTCTACCAGTAGTTCACACTTTATTGCTCCTGTCCTGTGCATATCCCATGAGCCACTGGGTGGCTAGAACTGGGCTAGAACCAAGGAGCTAAGAGAGAAAATCCCGGGCAAGGTTGGGGGAAATAGGTCACAGTGGCTGGGTGGTGAGGTCACAGAGAGGTTTGTCTGACCCGGACTACATAGGGGAGGGGCCTAGGAGGCAAAGCGGCCCCAGAGGTTCCCCAAGCCCAGGCGGGGGGCATGGTGTGGGAAAGGCAGCAGGGACAAAGGCCAGGGAGCTGAGTACAAGGGGCCAAGGGGCCCAGAGATTTGAGGGCAGGAGCAGTGAGGGGGCAGTCAGGATGGTGAGGAGAAGCCAGAAACGAAAGCTGCAAAAAGTCACCGGGCTCTGCACACCGGAGGTGGGGCTCAGGGTGAGGGGGCAGGGGGCGAAGCAAAGGCCGCAAGATGGCAGCCAGAGATCAGGGGAGGGGTTATGTGGAGAAGTTGGACAGGGAACAAGGCAGACAGGGAAGGGTAAACCCACGGACCTAGAGAGAAAGATGGGAGGATTTGACAGCCCAGAGCCCCCAAGGTAGTGGTTAATAAGTAGTTAACAGAAGGAAGAGGCATGACCCTCATGGAACCCCTGTGCACCCTCTTCTTGGGTAGGTGAAGCGGAGCTGCGCTTCATGTGGCCCAGAGCCTGGGGGTGAAGAGAAGAAGGGGAGAGGAAACCCTATATCTATTCAGTTGTTCCCCCCAGAGCTGGTGAGTCCTTGGGGGGGCGGGTTGGTGCTGAGAATAAAGGACTGGGGGCTGCTGAGGGGCCTCCATGACCCCTGCTTTCCCCCTCCTGCCCCCACAGGTGGAGCACATCATTTCATTCCTCCCAGTCAGAGATGTAGTCTCTCTAGGTCAGACCTGCCACTACTTCCACGAAGTGTGCGACTCTGAGGGCGTGTGGAAACGCATCTGTCACCGGCTCAGTCCTCGACTTCGAGAGCAGGGCTCTGGGGTCCAGCCCTGGAAGAGAGCTGCGATTCTGAACTGTACACCTTCCCGGGAACCTCTAGTTCTCTCTGCTTCTGTCCTACCGTATTCTGGGATCCCTCCTACTCCATAAAATTGCCTAATGGGCCCCTTTCTCTGGAAGAAACTTGTTAGATTTAAACATACTCCAACAAGGACTTACTCCAAGTCTCTAAAGCTGCTCTCGGACAGACATTGTCACCCAGAGCCCCCATTCCTAGCATCCCTGCCAAGTTGCCCACCATATTCAAGCTCTTCCATATCTTACCTTGAGACATCCTCCTCTCCCAAAACCTGGAGTTTTCCCTCCTCTAAACCAGGATTTTTCAACCTTGTCACTATTAAAACTTTGAGCCAAATAATTCTTTGCAGGGGTCAGGTGCTGTCCTTTGCATGGTAGGATGTTTAGCAACATCCCTGGCCTCTACCCACTAGACGCCAGTAGCACCTCCCCCAGTTCTGACAGCCAATGTCCCCCGAGGGACAAAAATCACCCCCAGGTTGAGAAATATGCTCTAGTCCCCTCCCTTCCCAGGGAGCCCCTATCCAATAACTTCGTCTCACACAACGGAGATGAAGGGAGATGCAGATAGCAGATCCAGAGCTAGGGGTGTGGAAGGGTTACTGGCCTTTCCCAGTCATTCCTTTTCACACCTCTTTCTGCTTTTCTATGCATTCTTATATTTCCTTTGATGTCTCTGATGCAAGTTTGGACCAAAGAAGTGCTCACTTAGAAGCATGTGTGTGGCCCTGGGCTGAGGTGGGGCAGAGAACTTTAGTTCAGACATGGGGCATAATTTCAGATATCTTCTGAGCTTTCCACGTGCCCTTTGGAAGAGGTCTTTCCCCAGGCCTGGGGATGGAGAGGAGCTAAACACCCATCCATTGAGAAATCTAGCTTTCCCAAGCTCTGTTTCATCTCCCTTGTGCCTCCCCGACCCCTTAAACCTCCCTCTCCTTCCCTTCTGCAGACACGAAGGGCCTGTATTTCCAGGCATTTGGGGGCCGCCGCCGCTGTCTCAGCAAGAGTGTAGCCCCTGTGCTGGCCCATGGCTACCGCCGCTTCTTGCCCACCAAGGACCACATCTTCATTCTTGATTACATGGGGACCATCTTCTTCCTGAAAAATGCCCTGGTCTCCTCCACCCTTGGCCAGAAGCGGGCCTGCTGCTATGTTGTGTTGTGTCACGGAGCCAAGGATGTGAGTACCAGGACCCCAGCAGCTGAGACCCCACCTCTTTTCCGGGAACCCAGGGCCCACACCAGTCTTGAGGTGGCATCCTTAGGACAGCCACCCTCCGATACCAGGAACTGCAAACCAAGTTTGCCTTTCCCGGCCCTGGACCCAAGTATCTCATCTCCCACCCCAGGATCCAGCTGCCCCAGCCTCATCCCACTGCAAGGCTGGAGATCCCGGACACCTTTGTCTTTTCCTACAGTTTGCCTCGGACCCGAGAGGTGACACAATTTACCGTAAATACCTCTATGTGTTGGCCACTCGGGAGCAGCCGGGAGTGGTGGACACAGCCCACAGCCAGTCCTGCGACTGTGTCGAGGTCTACCTGCAGTCCAGCGGGCAGCGGGTCTTCAAGATCACCTTCCACCGCGCCATGAGCTTCAAACAGATGGTGCTGGTTGGTCTGGAGAGCCAGCGGACCCTGCTGCTCCTCACAGGTGAGGCTTAGAGCAGTGGTTTGCAAACTGTTTCCTGCAGCTTCTTCAGGACCCCTGCAGTGGAAGCTTTGGACCGCCAGGGAATTCCCTGCTTCTGAACTTCTTAATGCTAGGCAGGGCCCTGAACCCCCAGACATCATTCTTCCCAACACTCAAATTGGATTCCGCCAAATCCAACTGCTCGGTTTTCTCTGCACTCATCCCTCACACTGAAGAGCTCCCCTGGTTGATTTTCGGTGGTGAAGGCTGGAGGCTGGGATACTTGAGGTCACTGCCCCCTTATTTCATCTCTACCCTTTTCCTTCCAGCCCCACTCTAGGGCAGCAAATGTCTCATGCTGTATGGCTTAGGGAGTCTCTTGGGAGGTTAATGTGGTTATTGGAGGGTCCCCTCCCCCACACAATTGTCTGCCTCCCCGCCCCCTCCCCCAGAGGAAGGAAAGATCTACTCTTTGGTAGTGAATGAAGCCCAGCTGGACCAGCCACACTCCTATACAGGTCAGCTGACCTTGAGGAAGGTGTCCCATGACCTCCCTCACCTGTGTGTGGCCTGCATGGCTTCCAACCAGGGAAGTACTCTCTACATTACGGGTAAGAGCCACCTCCCTTCTTCTCCAGACCCCAGCCTTGGACAGACCTTCCAGATACAGAACCCTCCCTTATCCTTACTCCAGCTCTGTGGGGTACCCGTAGAGCATCCTAGTCAAAAGAGGTGTTTAAGCTCCCAGACATCATAGCTGGTGCATTTCTAGTGGGTGTGAGACTCCCCAGATCTTACATCTTTCATCCCAAGTAGGGCCTGATCCCTAGGAAATGGGTGCCCAGAGCTGCTGAGCTGAGGGCTCCAAACCCCCCAGACCAGGGGCGAGTGTATTTTGAGGTGCATACCCCAGGGGTGTATCGTGATCTCTTTGGAACCCTTGAAGCCTTTGACCCCACGTACCAGCAGATGCCACTTCCGGTCTCACTGCCTGCCAAGGTAGGATCCTGGGGTGGGGGGTTGGGGGCAGACCAGTGGGGGCGGGGCCTTAGGGGGCCCGCAAGGTACTGAAGGTCTGAAACAGGAGCAGGAATCAAATGATTGATCGGCGAGGGACAAGGGACCCAGGGAGAGGGGTGACCTAGAGGGCAAGACCAAAAGCGATCAGCTGTGTGTGGCAGGTTAGCAGTTGTGAGATACTGGAGCTCAGAGTTCCCCTGGAGACGACTGAAGGCCCACTTCTCCTTTCTACCTTACCTCCTAGGTCCTATTCTGTGCTCTTGGCTACAATCACCTTGGCCTGGTGGATGAATTTGGCCGAATCTTTATGCAGGGAAGTAACAGATATGGGCAGCTGGGAACCGGGGACAAAATGGACCGAGGGGAACCCACACAGGTGAGATTGCTTCCCAGCTACTCTCATCTTGCCCCCCTTCCTCTAATTCCCTGACCCCTGGATCTCTCCACATCTCTACTTTCCATAGAATCCACTTTCTACTCCCTAGGATGTTAAGCCAACCAGTAGCACACCCGGGGTTGGCACCACGAGGTGCATTCTGTGTGGCTCATGCTACAAGTGCAGTAGGAGTTTAGTGAAGCAGGGAGACCTGGGTGGGCCGAAGTAACTCCAAGAGGTGAGATGTAAGCAGGGCCTAGTGGGTTAGATAGGATTCGGGTGGGTACAGGGAAAGGCATCCTATGTAATGGGGATGGGGACGAAGCTTGCACATCCCTGGGACGGTGGAAGGCCCGGCCTGACCAGAGCAGAGTGTGTTTTGGAACTCAGTAGCTACGAGGTGGTATAGGTGTTTGCGAGCCTACAGAAGTATCGATTTGGGAAAGAGCCGTTGCAGGTTCTGGAGCAGGAGAAGGCAACCCCCTGGATGATGGAGAACGGGTCACGTGGCCAGAGGGCACAGTGAGAGGCCCACCGGGAGGCTGCTGAATGACACCAGCATTTGAGACAGGGGACTGGGGCTGGTACAGTGGCGGCGGGAACAGAGAGGAATGGAGACATGAGGTGTAGTGAAAGAAAACGAACAGTCTCTGGAAACTGACTAGATATGAGGACAGTGGGGTAGGACAAAGGTGGCTCTGGCAATAGACATGGTAAACATGCCAGTGGGCGAGGAATGCTGGTTTGAGGAGAGAATGTGAATTTAGGCTTCTTCTGCAGTGAGAGTAAAACACTAAAGTAGAAATGTCTAGCTGGATTCCAAGTTGGAACAAGGTTGAAATGACAAAAGTAGAGGCAGAGGGGCAAAGCTGGGTGGTCGCCATGATTGTGGGTGGAGGGACTGAAAGAGTTGTCTCTGAGAGAGAGACACACCCTCAAATGCCACGTCTCACAGGCCACAGGCACAGAAAGTTTCGCCCAGGAGGGGGTGGTGACCGTGATAGTGAAGGCGTATGCTGCCTGGCATGGAAGGATGGCTATACCATATTTTTCAGTGAAAAAAAAAAAATTCGTGAAATGGTTTACACAGCACAATCCCATCTTGGTTTAAAAATATACAACTTGCGTGTATATATTTGCTGAGGCAACAGTGAGGTAGAGTGTCCAGCAAGATGTTAATAGTGGGTGGTGGGGCTTCCAGTGATTTTTAAATGAATTTTTGCTTGCCAGTATTTTATAATTTTCCTGTAATGGCCGTGAAATTACTTATCTATGTCTTCAAAAGTAAAGCGCTCACAGTCTCAGGAGCAAGCGTGCAGGAGAGGCCCTGGGATTTGGCTGCTGGGAGGTCCAGTGCCTTTGGAGAGAAGTCGTAGTGTAGTGGGGAGTGGGGAGTCTCAGGCGAGACTGGCTGTGGTGAGACCAAGAATGTGGTCCACTTCAGACTGATCACGTAGCCAGTCCTACTGCCTAAAAGACAGAGGTAGGAAGCAGCAGAAATCAGGTGGAAATGTTTTTCCAAAAGAGTGGCTATTTTGAAAGATAAAGATATGACAGACTGAAAATGCTAGAGACGGAAGGAAGGACACAGTGGGAGGCAGGCCCTTCCAGGGGCCTAACCTGGAACTACACAGGGACAGGGAGGAAGGCTCTTCCTCCCCCGAGGCTGGAAGGCAGAATGAGAGACTGGACAGGCCCAGGCCTGGGGGATGAGACCAGGGAGCAGATAGCAGGCCCTGGCCTCAGGCAAGAGGCCTGTTTTCCAGGGAACCGAGAGGAGGAACCAACAGCCGTGCTAGCGCCCCTGTGGTCAGACGGGCTGCAGGAGAACCAAGGAGGAGTGATAGCTGCCAGTCTGCAGTCGGCAGGGCGGACCTCGTTGGGGAGGGGGAGGGTACTCTGGGGCCCACCTCCTCCCTCCCCCTAGCTTCCCTAGGAGAAGCTGTCACCCTTCTCCAACCCGGCCCCTCCCCACGGTGCCTTGGTGTTCCCCACTTAGGGACCCTGCCCTGTGTTCTCAGGTACGTTATCTGCAGCGTCCCGTCGCCCTGTGGTGTGGCCTCAACCACTCCCTGGTGCTGAGCCAGCGCTCAGACTTCAGCAAGGAGCTGCTGGGCTGTGGATGTGGGGCCAGAGGCCGCCTGCCAGGCTGGCCTAGGGGAAGTGCCTCCTTCGTTAAGCTCCACATCAAGGTCAGAGCAGGGTCCAGGGAGCGGGCGTCCAGGGAGGGCCAGAGCAGTAGAGCCCACAGGACTGTAGCTGGGGCTCCCACAGGGACCCAGGGACCCCATCTTCCAGCACCACCCACCGCCCTTTCCTGCCACGTACCATGGCTCCTGGCTCTCTCCCTGAGCTGCCCCTGCTGGCCCGCTCCAACCTCACACAACCTTGGGGCTCAGCCAGCCAGCTCACTTGCTGGCTCAGGGCTGGTCTGAGCAGGACAAGCACAACAGCTGGGGCTTCCTGGGAACCCCTTCCCGGGGCCCCACTCAGCCACTCCCCCTCTGTCTCTCCTCCAAGGTCCCTTTGTATGCCAGCTCCCTCTGTCCCACCAGAGAGTGCCTCTACGTGCTGTCCGGCCATGACATCGAGCACCATCCCGCCTACCGGGACCTACCAGCCAGCAGGGTGGCGGGGACCCCCAAGCCCAGCCTGGGGGCCGAAGCAGCCCAGGACCCTGAGGGGGTGGCGGTGCAGGCCTGTGAGCCGTACCTCGGCCAGATCCACAGTTGCCCCACATTGCAGGAATGCATGGAAACGACGAAGGTGATCGTGGGCTGGATGCCCTTGATGGCTACACAGGAGGATTTCTTCTGGGAGACCCTGGACATGCTGCAGAGGGCTTTTGGAGGGGTTGGCCAAGGCCCCCCAACCCCTGACAGCTGACCCCCCTCTCCTGGTCTCACCCCTGGAGGGAGGGTCTGGCCCTGGGCCAGGGGCTAAGGAGAGGTGGAATGACAGCAATGAATGCTGCGCGTGGGGAGGGGGATGCAGTGGGCTAGGGTCTGCTAGACATGTCAGGGTGGGACTGTTTTGTAAAATGTTCAGGGAGCTGCCCAGGAGGGGCCCCCAACCTGACATGGACAAAAGATTTGATGGACAAATAGAATAAAAGGCTGATTGAGGCCCGGTTTGTAACCCTGGGGCCTGGGAGGAACGTGGGGCGGGGTGTGGGGGGAGGGGTGGGCAGGCAGAGTGGACGCAGCTCAGGCTGTCAGTTGCTGCAGAGCTGACAGCACCTGGATCCTTCAGCTTCCTTTTCCCTCCAACGCCAAGACCCGATGCCTACTTGGTTCCGTCACTTGGATCCTCCGTCCATCAGGCTGAGAAAGGCGCTTCCTCTGAGTTCAGGAAGCTTCCTACCCATTTCCCTTCATCCCTGTGAAGCCAACCCCCCCCACCCCCCCCACCCCCCGCTCTCCTCCTCCTGTTTCCCTTCCAGATCTGATCTCACATGTCCTTTCCCTTACTTTCTACTCCATCCTCCTCTTCCTCAATAAGGAAGACACTCCCTTTACCCACAGAGCATGCCTCCCTGCCCCCACCCATACCTCCAAATATTTGGGAGAGAAGATGGGTGAGCAGAATTCTTCCTCCGTGGCCTAGTCTGGCCCGGGTATGGAGAGGACAGTAGACATTTGAAGTGGAAAATAAACTGGAGCAGGGGGTGGTCAGGAAGTGGGTAAGTGATTAGAGGTTGGGAGTCCAGGGAAGGACTTCCTCTGGGTGCTGAGGAAGCAGGAATGGGGAGGATCACAGGTGGGCTGGAGAGTCCTCAGGAAGGACCCGAGGCTGTGTTGGAAGGATGCTCGGGCACTGGACAGAGTGGGCTTGCAGATGATGTTACTGGACTGCCTGGAATATGCTGAGAGTCTGATGCTCCCTCTGCCCTTCGTTGCTCCACCCCCGCTCCCACACTGGGTCAGTATTTATGTGTCCTGGACCTAGAGAGGCCCCTGGAATCGCCACTGTCCCGGCTCTTCTCTCCCTGTCCCGCCTTCCCCGCCGCCCGCCCCACTGGCCAGTCCCCACGCCCACACGCCCAAGGCTGCCTCATCTGGCACTGATTATCCCCGCTGCTGCTGCTGCCGCTGCCGCTGCTGCTGCTGCTACACTCAGCTGCTGCCTCTGTCTTGAGGACCCCAGTGCCTCTCCCTCGGGCCATGCTGCCTACTACCACAGCCTCCCTCTTGGGGCCCCTCCTCACTGCCTGGGCTCTGCTGCTGCCTTTCACCCAGGGCCAGAGCCCCAACTACACCAGGTAGGTCTCTCGGCACCTTCCAGATGGCTTGAGTTAACTTCAGATCCCTGATTCCTGGGGGGCTATGCCTGTGGAGCTTGTAGATTCTTTTGCTAACACACCACCCGCGCAGATCTCCCACAGCCCTCACCCTTCTCTGGCCCCCAAGTCCTCCTTCCCTGCTGCAAGACCACTGTCTCCTGCGGTCACCACTGCTCCCCACTCCTCCACCCTCCGTCCTCTGCCCTCTAAGTCTCCCCACCTATCCAGACCCTTGGCCCCACCATGGAACCTGAGAGCACCAAGACCTTGAACTTGCCTGGTAGCTGTACATCTGGATTCCAGGAGGGAATCAGAGACTGGGGGGGGAAGAGGGGGCTGCAAGTGGGAGACGTGGGAGTCAGTCACCGCAGTAGTTAGCTGGAGCCGGAGCAGGGCAAAGGTTGGGAGCGCAAGGCCCTGGCTGCTGCTTCTCCCTCATCTCCCCGCCCCCTCACCCCCCCACCTCGAGGCTGTGTCCACATCTGGAAGTAGTTAGGCCGCTCCAGGCCCTGACTGCCAGGCAGGGCGAGGGGGGGGAATGATGGAGGGGGGCCGAGGAGGATTCCGGGAATTCCTGCTGGGGTGGGGGAACTCTGAGGGGCTGGAGGGACAGCCAAGTTGCTGGTCCCACTTTTTCCTGATTCCCTGCTGGAGTATTTCCCACCCCAGTCCCAGCCCCGCTGGCTGAGGCCGCCTCGAATCCTTTGGGCCTCCCTTCCTCATCCCGCTGGCTGCCCTTCTTGGCGCCCCCATGCTCATTGCCCTACCCCAGTCCCTGCACTACTCCCCCACTCAGGCCTGACCTCTCTTCTGTTCTGCAGACCTGTGTTCCTGTGTGGAGGGGATGTGACTGGGGAGTCGGGTTACCTGGCAAGCGAGGGTTTCCCTAACCTCTACCCCGCCAATAAGGAGTGCGTCTGGACGATAACGGTGAGAAGGCTCCTTTGGCCGCCGTCCCCTTGTCCAAGTCTCCCTGAGGCCTGGGTCCAGGCAGCCAGAGGCCAGACTGCTAAGGGAACCCCCCTCCTGGCAAGCACCGCCACTTCTCCCTGGGGAAGTCCCAGCCCCCTCCCCTCTGGTCACTGACAGCATCAGTGCCCACAGTAACACGTGGCAAACATCCTCACACCTTAACTCAGAGCCTGCTTCTCCATTCCCACCTTCATCCCCATCCCCTCTGGTCTCTCCACAGACCTCAGGTCTTGTCCCCTGCACAAGCCACAAGCCCTCTGCTCTGCACCCTGATGGGGTCCCCTCTGCTTCAGGCCCAGTTTCTGTAGGAAATGCTTGGGGAAAAAGAGTCCCCTCTGCCTGGTTGTGTCCGGCCTGACTTTGCAGGTCCCCGACCCTGTCCCCACCATCAGGTCCCTGAGGGCCAGACTGTGTCCCTCTCCTTCCGAGTCTTTGACCTGGAGCTGCACCCATCCTGCCGTTATGACGCTCTGGAGGTCTTTGCCGGGCCTGGAACCTCAGGCCAGCGGCTCGGACGCTTCTGCGGGACCTTCCGGCCAGCGCCCTTAGTCGCCCCCGGCAACCAGGTGACCCTGAGGATGACATCGGACGAGGGCACGGGAGGACGAGGCTTCCTGCTCTGGTACAGCGGGCGGGCCACCTCAGGCACTGGTGAGACCTCCCTCACCTCCGCTGTCCCCCTCTCCTGGCCCCGCCCCCGGCGCAGGCCCCACCCCAGCCTTAACCTCCACCCCAAGAGCCTGGGACCCCCATTATCTCCCTTACCCTTTTTCCTCACTAACCGCCCCTTCAGTCCCTCCTCCCCGTCTTCTCTCCCCTCCTTCCCGCTCCCACCCCCCCCTCTTCCAGGCCCCCGCCCAGGCGCGAGGCGGAAATGGGTCACCGACCCGCGGGTGGAATGGGCGGCCTGGGGTTACTGGGACGGTGAGTAACTGCCCGCCCCCGTCCGCAATCGGGCTCCCTCAGACGGGCGCGAGGGGGCACCCCCGGGCTGGGGGACTAGGTTCCCCCGACCCGGAGCCCCCTACACCCAGCCCGGGGGCTCCCGATTGCGGTCCCATCACCTCCTCCTGGCGGCAGAAGTCTCCCCTAAAATGTTTAAGGAGGGACCTCCCCAAAGGAGCCTCGGGGCTGTGCCCCAATTTGAGGGCACCTTCACAACATGGGGACTCTCCAGCTGCGACGGGGACTTTTCTGCCGGGCCGGGGAGATGGGATCTTCCAGGGGAAGAGGAGCGATGTGGCCTCGCGATGTGGCTTCGCGATGTGGCTTCGCGATGTGGCCTCGGGTCAGGGGGAGGGGCAAGAAGGGAGCGTGTCCAGTCAATTCCTCCTCCCCCTACCACCGCCCGCCTGGGTGCCCGGCGGTCCAAGACTTACCCCCCCGCGGTCCAAGACCTCCCGGAGCCCCGCTCCTCCGAGCCCCATCTCTGCTAACCTACCCCCCTTCTTCCTCCCTCTCTTCTCGCCCCATCATCCCGAGACCCAGACATCTGAGCTTTCTGCACGGGCTCCCAGCCTAGAGTTCTCCTCCAGCTGACCGAGGGTCTCCACCGCCCCCCACCCCCACTCCTCTCTCCCCTCCCCAGAGCACCAATTTTGCGGGGGGCGGCTGGAGAAGGCCCAGGGAACCCTGACCACGCCCAACTGGCCCGAGTCCGATTACCCCCCGGGCATCAGCTGTTCCTGGCACATCATCGCGCCCCCGGACCAGGTACTGACCCCCTGCCCGGGCTGCCCTCGGGGACCCAGGCGGCGTCCTCCAGTATGCAGCCTGCAAAGATTTATTGAACATCTACAATGTCCCGAGCACTGAGCTTGCATGGTGGGCAGCAAAAACAGACCCAGACCTGCTTGCACCCAAACAAAAAATGTCAAATTACGACTGTGACGAATCTTACGAGAGCGAGGTACCCGATGCTGATATATAAACTGATTTGTGCGTGTGTGGGGGGGTGTGGGTGTGTGTGTAGTGGTGGTGGAGGTGGATTCTGGGTCTGTTCCTTGAGAATGAGCCAGGACTTGACCTTGCGGACTACGGCGACCGAGGCCACTGCAGGGCCCCCGTGGATGTGTGTGTTCCTCCGAGCTGTGGTGTGAATGCATTAAGAGGGGGGCTGGAGGGCACGCGGGAGGTGAGCGAGGAGGCCGCGGCGAGCGTCCCGGAGGCGGCGGCCGGGCGGAGGAGGTGAGAGGTGAGAGCTCCGCTCCCTCGGCTGCCCGGGGTCCCACCGCGCAGCCTCCGCCTCTGCCCCGCCGCCAGGTGATCTCACTGACCTTCGGGAAGTTTGACCTGGAGCCCGACTCCTACTGCCGCTACGATTCGGTCAGCGTGTTCAACGGCGCCGTGAGCGACGACGCCAAGCGGCTGGGGAAGTTCTGCGGCGACACAGCCCCGGGGTGAGGGGGCGGCACCTGGGTGGGTGACGGCGTCCGGGAGTCTCCGCCGCGCCTGGTGCGGGAGTGGGGGGACAGCGCTGCTGGTGGGAGGGGCGGGGCTGAGCTGAAGCCGCAGGAGGCGAACCTGCCGGCCCCAAACGGGTGGGCGGAGCGGGTAGCGGCCCAGGCAGAAGACGAGGCTTGACGCCAGGCCTGGGGTCCGTGGATGGAGAGGCGAGAGGGGCTTGCGAAATCGGGAAGCTAACGCAGACAACCGAGGGGCAGAGGTGAAAAGGCCGCCGGCCTGGGTAGGGGGCAGGATGCGCTGCCCACCTGACACCTCCCCCAATGCCCCGCGCCCGCAGTCCCATCTCCTCCGAAGGGAACGAGCTCCTCGTCCAGTTCGTCTCGGACCTCAGCGTCACGGCCGACGGCTTCTCGGCCTCCTACAGGACCCTGCCGCGGGGCGCCACCGAAGGAGGGCCAGGCCCGGGCCCCAAGCCCGGAGTCGGGCCCAAAGTCAAGCCCGAAGTCCCACCTGAGGAGAAACCGAAGTCCGCGCCTAAGGCAGAGGCAACTCCGGTGGGCCCCGGTGAGTCTGGGAAGGCAGAGGAAGCGGCCGCAGGCTGGAGGGAGTTGTATCCGAGTTCCTTCCTGCGCTCATTCATTCATTCAATACAGCACCCACGGGTGCCGCCTCCGTGCTAATGGCTGGTACTGGGTGCTGGGACACGAAGCTGGATAGAGCTCTGAACAAGTTCAAAGCAATGAGGCTTTTGTGGGGAAAGTGGTCCTTCCTACCTCCTGGGTCGGTTACCCTCCACAAACAGTGCCCCCCTTCCCCCCCCCACCAGATGCACCCAGTGTCTCCTGCCCAAAACAGTGCCGGCGGGCAGGCACCTTGCAGAGCCACTTCTGTAACAGCGACCTGGGTAAGCAGCCCCATCCCCCAGCTCTGCCCTTCCAGCTCCTCTAACCTCCCCTCCTGTCCCCAAAGCCCCCCTCCTTCTGGTTCCAGCCCTGCCCTGGCCTCCTGTCTCCTCACCTCTCCCTCTCTCTCCCACAGTGGTGACGGGAATGATGAAGTCCATGGTTCGGGGCCCAGGGGAGGGCCTCACAGTTACTGTCAGTCTCACTGGTGTTTACAAAACCGGAGGCCTGGACCTGCCCTCTCCCCCCACTGACACCTCCCTGAAGTTCTATGTGCCCTGCAAGCAGTGCCCCCCCATGAAGAAAGGTAACGGAGATGTGGGAAAATGTAGAGGGGGACTTAGCCTCATGAAAATGATGGAGGCAGTAGAATCTGAGGGACTGGGACGAGGGGGTACATCTATAAGGTCTCAGTTACACAAACTCTCAATCCCTTCCTCCTCTTCCCTAGGAATCAGTTATCTGCTGATGGGCCAGGTGGAAGAAAACAGAGGTCCGATCCTTCCTCCAGAGAGCTTCGTGGTTCTCTACCGGCCCACCCAGCACCAGATCCTCACCAACCTCAGCAAGAGGTGCCCTTCCAAGCCTGTTCAGGCTGCTGGATCCCAAGCCTGAGCCTAGGCCAGCCTCCGGACCCTGGCCCTAGGGACCCCTTTCTTATCCAAATAAATGTTTCTAGACTTGAGGAAGGGGTCACATGTCCATTTGTATGGTTTTGGTGCTCCTCTGGGGATTTGTTTTCATTCATTCATTAAACTCAACAGTTACTATACAGAAGAATGTAAGTCAAATCTTGTCACCCCTTTGCTCAAAATTCTCCCGTATGCTCAACACCCACAGAAAATGCTCACTACGTGGAGGTGATGGATATGTAAATTAGCTTGATTGTGCTGATCTTTTCACAATGTCTACAGATATCAAAACACCAAGTTGTACACCTTAAGTATCTACAATTTTTATATGTCAAAGATATCTCAATAAAGCTGTTTAAAAAAAAAAGAAATTAAGGGAATTCCCTGGCAGTCCAGCATTTTCCCTGCTGAAGGCTGGGATTCAATCCCTGGTTGGGGAACTAAGATCCTGCAAGCTGCCTGGGGCAGCCAAAAAGAAAAAAAAAAAAAAAAAAAAAAGGAATTAAAACAACTCTTCCATAGTTTCCCATCAGTCTCAGCATAAAATCCAAAGTCCTACTGTGGGCTCTAAGGCTCTAGGTGATCTGTGTCCTCCCTCCCACCTCATCTCATCTCTGAATATTGTCTCCCTTACAATCTCTTCCATCACACTGGCTCCTTGGCCATTTCTAGTACACACCTGCTTCCGGGCTTTGCCTTTGCTGTTCCCTCTATCCGGAATTCTCTACCACAGACATCTCCTGGCTCACTTCCTAACTTCAGTGAGATCTCAGCTCAGAAGTTCATCCTAGTCACCCATTCATTTGTGCATTCCAAATGGCAGGCACTGTTTTCGGTGCTGAAAATACAACAAAACTAAGTCGCTGCTCTTGTGGACAGGAGAGTAAATTCTACCAGAGCAGAGATAAACTAAAATAAACATGATGTCAAGTAGCTCTAGGAGTGCTCTGAAGAAAACAAAAGCATGATAAGAGGACAGGCAAAGGGAGATTCTACATTTGATAGGGTGCTTAGAGAAGGCTTTCGGGTAACTTTGTTTTGCTCCGCTGCTAACCAAATGCGTGAGATTCCTCACCTTGTCGAGGCTGTTTCCTCGTCTGTAAGGGGAGCTGAAGATTCTGAATACTAATTCCCTCTGCAAATATGAGTGATTTCAAATATGAGTTCCGTGCAGGAAGGAATCAAGAGAAGTGCCCTGGGCTACGAACCGAGTCCAACTGGGAGCAACCGCCAACTCGTACTACAGAAAACGGCTTTCGTTGCTTTGGAAGCGTCTAGGAGAACCTGGGACTGAAGTGGAGAAAGAGGGCTCCCTTGTGGGATGTGATTCTAGTGATGGGGAGGAAGGAACAAAGCCTGACTCCCATCCTCGCCCGGGCCCCTCCCCCCGACCTCGCCGCCCGACTTATTCCAGGATTAGCGTTCTAGCCAGAGACGCTCGTAAAGTTTTACGTCACTGGGATCAAGCCAATCACCTCTTTAGGTGCACCAATCGGTGTATACTTAGAGCTGAAACGAGGCCGCCCTGGCCAATGACAGAGGTCGTACGGCGGAAGAGCAGAAACGGTCTGCCGGGAAGATGGCAGCCCTGGTCCGGCCACAGGTTGATTGGCAGGTGCTGTGACCAGAGGTGAGCTTCATAGCGTGAGCGGCCGTTCGGAGGCGGAAGCCCGAAGAAGCGCGGGCCCGAACTCAGGGGGGGATCGGAGGCACAGATACAGGTCTCGGGAGAGCAGGAGACGGAAAGGGCAACTCCGGAAGAGGTCGCGGAGGCCAGCGGAATTGGGCCGAAGAGAGGGGCGGGTGCCCTGGGAGGCCCGGAAGGGGCGGGGAGGGGCGGGGCTTATGGAGATCGGGAACTGGGGCTGAAGACTAGGGCCAGAGCTGGGAGCCGGGAGGGGCTGGGTTTACGGGGTGGGCGTGACCCTCGAGGTAGGGCTTGGGGGCGGGGCCTAAAGGGACCTGAGGCACAGCTGTGGAGAGGAAGGGTTTGGGGGGCCTGGGCCTGGCCTGCGGGGCCCTCATCTAGGGGGATTCCGAGGCGGCGGCGGCATCAGTCCAGGCCCTGCCCTACGATCTCATCCCGTTCCCTTTCGCCCCTCTCGCCCCTCGGCTTTATACTCCAGGCCCTGTCCCCTGAGCTCTGCCCTCGGATGTTCCACCGCCCAGAGCTTGCATGCGCCGTGGGGCGCCCCAGGACCAGGAGCTGGTGGGTCCGGGGGCTCCTGGGCGGGGGTCCCGGGGCGCCCCTCCTCCCTCGGGACCTGTTGTCCCGGTCCTCGTCTTTCCCCCGGATCTAGTATTCAGGGCGGACCAGCGGAGTGGATCTCGGCAGCTGCTGACCCTCTATAACCCCACGGGAGCAGCGCTTCGCTTCCGAGGTGATGGGGATGGGCGCTTCGTGCTAGGGATCTGGGGGCTGGCGGTAGAACACTGGGGAGCTGGGTGGGCTGGAGCAGTCAGATGAGTACGGTCGGATGTCCAGCCCTGGGGTAGAAGGCAGGGGGGGACTCCATGGGCGGGGCTTGTGCAGGTTGTCTGAGGCAATAGTCGGTCTCTGTCTGTGTGCCTTTTCCCCTCAGTCTTGTGCACAGCACCTGCCAAATACACAGTGTTTGACGCGGAAGGATATGTGAAGCCTCAGTCCTGCATTGACATGTGAGTTGAGAGGGTGGGGAGGCTCATGGAAGCCAGGGGTCGCTGCCACCTTTCTCTGATTTACTGTGCCGTGGCTTAAGCCTCAGACCAGGTCCTCTTCCACCTGTTTACCCCACCCTCTGTCTGTGTCCCTAAGGGAAATTTTCCTGGGAGGGTGGGGCCTGGATCCTCTTGGATCACTGCCTCTCACTGCCCTTCAATGGGCCGCTCTCCTTTCTTGGGACCAGTGTGATTCGCCACGTGGCCCCCAATCCCAGCCACTATGACGTCCAGGACCGCTTCCGCATTGAGCTGTCTGAGGAGGGAACAGACGGCCGAGTGGTGGGGCGCAAGGACATCACCTCGGTTCTGAGGGCCCCAGCGTACCCCCTTGAGCTTCAGGGACAGCCTGACCCAACGCCGCACCCAGAGCCTCCTTCCTGGACAGCACCACCCACGGCTCAGCACTTCCCAGAGAGTGAGTTTAGGGATGGGAATTCTTGAGTTCTGTAAGGAGGAAGGACCTAGCATGACCCTAGAGATGAGCTCAGTTGGAGTTGAAGAGGTCTTCCGGTTCAGTACTTTTTTTTTTTTTTTTTCTTTTGGCTGTGCCTGGTGGCTTGCGGGATCTTAGTTCCCCAACCAGGGATCAAATCCAGGGTCCTGGCAGTGAAAGAGTGGAGTCCTAACCACTGGACCGCCAGGGAATTCCCTTCCGTTTCAGTTTTCTGCTTTTTGGTGGAAACATTTCTAGAAATTGAGATTTTATATCAGGTTAGGGAAAAAGCAGACTTTGCAGTTTCCTTGGTTTCTGGCCTCCACTTAAAGAGAAAAATTCTTCCTTTAGCTCTGACTTCAGTACTTCCCATCATGTGTCAGCTCAGTTCAGTTCAGTAAGAAACCGGGGGCTTCCCTGGTGGCAGTGGTTGAGAATCCGCCTACCAATGCAGGGGCCACGGGTTCGATCCCTTATCTGGGGAGATTCCCACACGCCACGGAGCAACTAAGCCTGTGCGCCACAACTACTGAGCCTGTGCTCTAGAGCCCGGAACCACAGCTACTGAGCCCACGTGCCACAACTACTGAAGCGCGCGCACCTAGAGTCCGTGCTTCACAACAAGAGAAGCCACCGCAATGAGTAGCCCCCACTCACCGCAACTAGAGAAATCCCTCACGCAGCAACAAAGACCTGACGCAGCCAAAAATAAATAAATACATTTATAAAAAATAAATAAAAATAAGAAACCGGGTTGAGCAATTATGTACCAAGTTGTGGGAGACAGAGGTCCCTGCCTGGCACACAGATACACAGGAGCCTGTAATCAAGGCAGAGTTGAGAGAAAACGAATGATGAGGGACCAGAGGGGAGAGGGTTTCCTGAGGCTTTGGGAACGAAGGCTCCAGGGAGGAGAGAACACTTCCAATGTCCAACAGAAAGTGGGTACACCTTCCATCTTCAGCCTCCTCCCTGAAGGGTGTTGGGCTGGGCAGGAGTGGAGGCTAGAGATCCTGATGGGCCTTGTTTCCCAGACCCCCTCCCGCACCTGGCCACCAGCTCCTTCCTCCTCTTCTTGCTGATGGGCACAGTCTCTGTGGCCTTCCTGCTGCTGCCACTCCAGGATGAACTTGGCAGCCAGCTGCCCCAAATCCTTCACGTCTCCCTGGGACAGAAGTTGGTGGCAGCCTACGTCTTGGGTGAGCACGGTGGTGGTAGGGGATCCGGGCCCAGAGAGAGGAGAGCGGGGGCTGGAAAGAGGGCGTACAGAGCTGGCGGGCTACACATAGGACCTTGCTCTTCCTCCCCTCTCCAGGCCTCCTGACCATGGTGTTCCTCCGGACCTGAGCTCCCTGCTCAACCTCCACGCCCCCTCCCCAGGCAGGGACGTGGACCTGGACGTGGACGTGAGACATTCACTGTGATGCTCATAACCTTGCCTCAACTCCTACTTCCTTCTTCCTGCCCGTCCCCTTCCCCCCAAAACCCAGGGGTTTGTATTCATTTTCCAAGCTGAATAAAATAAATTTGTAAAATTGAACTGAGAAATGTAAGGAACATGCCCCTTTCTTCCCACTTCTCTCCTCCAGTTCCTCCTACTCCCAGGGGACCTCGAGCATCAGGGAGCGAAGAGACCCAGTGAGGATTTAGAAGATCAGAGTCTTAGGCTTGGTTCTGCCCCGAAAAAAACTGTGTGACCTTGAGCAAGTCATTGAATTTCTCTGAGCTTCAGTTTCTGCCTCTAAAATGAGGGAATTGGGAAAGTTGATTCTTAAGATCCCCCTTAGCCCTATCCTCGGGATAGGATCCTGCCCCTAAGCCAACATGCCTTAAACTAAAAAGAAACAAACCCCGATACCACCTACTCCCACCTGCTAGAGAACTCAGGTCCCGCCATCTTGAGCCATCAGAGCCTCTTGCCAGGGTTGCCTGGGGGCTTCCCCCCCACCCCCACCCCCAGAATCCTCTTCTGCCTTTCTGTCCCTTTACCTGCTTTTATTTTGTCTCTTCCTTTGACCTCAACCCCTGTGGGTCAGAAACACCAAGGTCTCTGACAAGATGGGGACAGATGGCACTGCCTGCCATAACCTCAGCCTAACCAGGCAGGAGAAGTTAGGGCAAAGGAAAAGAATGGACTCCTTGAAAGGCAGGCTTCCAGCCCTCCTTCAGATGTAAGGCGAGAGGGGAGGAAAGGAAGAAGGGAAGCCAAAGACACTGGAAGTTTGTTGATTGGGAACAAGAATTAGCAAGATAACGTTAAGACAGACTCAGTCTGTTATGCTGCTGGAAGGTTATCAGTTGTTCCAGCTTTACTTTGGGGGCCTTGGGACCTGCCCCTCTGCCCTGGGGACCTTGCCCTTCCCACACCCAGAACTGGCCCCGGTGACATGTGAGCCTGATCCTGTGCAGAGAATGGCAGCCTGTGTCTAGGATGTGAGGGCTCTCCCCGCGGTCCAGCAAACCCCTCACAAAACCATCCACACTGGACTGTCTGTGCCCAGGACCCCAAAAGGCATCTGAAGTATCGCACATTAATGATCTTGTGGATATCTGCTAGGAAACGGCCTTGCTGCCAGCGGGATCAGGAGGCTTTCTGAGACAAAGCTATGAAGGGCAGCTATAGGGGTGGGAGGGGCTTGGGTCACAGACATTTTTTTTTTCTTTTTTCCGGTACGCGGGCCTCTCACTGTTGTGGCCTCTCCCGTTGCGGAGCACAGGCTCCGGACGCGCAGGCTCAGCGGCCATGGCTCACGGGCCCAGCTGCTCCGCGGCATGTGGCATCTTCCTGGACCGGGGCACGAACTCGTGTCCCCTGCATCGGGAGGCGGACTCTCAACCACTGCGCCACCAGGGAAGCCCCACAGACATTATTTTAAGTAAATTTCTTAGAAAACAATACTGAGCTGGCAGTAATTGGAGTGGGTGGGTGTTAGTTTCCTGTGGCTGCTATAACAGGTTATCACAAACTAGTGGCTTAAAACAACATAAATTAATTCTCTTATGGTTTTGGGGGTCCGAACTCCAAAATGAGTCTTCTGGGGATGAAATCAAGGTGTCAGCAGGGCTGGTTCCTGGAGGCACCTGGGGAGGATGTTCCCTTGACTTTTCGAGTTTCTAGAGGCCATCTGCACTCCTTGGGTGGTGACCCCTTCCTCCATCTTTAAAGCCAAAGAGTGGAAATAACAAATGATCACTGTTTTAAGTCACTAAAAAAAAAAAAAAAAAAAGCCAGGAGTGTAGCATCTTCAAATCTCTGACTCTAACCCTTTGCTTCTGTTGTCACATCTCCTTTGTCTATCTCTGATCCTCCTGCCTCCTTTAATAAGGACCCTGAGGACTTCCCTGGTGGCGCAGTGGTTAAGCATCCGCCTGCCAATGCAGTGGACACGGGTTCGAGCCCTGGTTCGGGAAGATCTCACATGCCGTGGAGCAAGTAAGCCCGTGCGCCACAACAACTGAGCCCACGTGCCACAACTACTGGAGCCCGTGCGCCTAGAGCCCGTGCTCCACAACAAAGAGAAGCCACCGCAATGAGAAGTCCGCGCACCGCAACAAAGAGTAGCCCCTGCTCGCCGCAACTAGAGAAAGCCTGTGCGCAGCAACGAAGACCCAACGCAACCCAAAATAAATAAATAAATAATAAAAATAAGGACCCTGGTGATTACGTCCCCCACCCCCACCCCCAGCATAATCACCCTGTGTCACTTTGCTAAGGCTGCCACAGACTTGGTGGCTTAAAAAACAGAAATTAGGGCTTCCCTGGTGACGCAGTGGTTGAGAGTCCGCCTGCCGATGCAGGGGACACGGGTTCGTGCCCCGGACCGGGAGGATCCCACATGCCGCGGAGCGGCTGGGCCCGTGAGCCATGGCCGCTGAGCCTGTGCGTCCAGAGCCTGTGCTCCGCAAAGGGAGAGGCCACAACAGCGAGAGGCCCGCGTACGGTAAAAAAAAAACAACAAAAAAAACCCAGAAATTTATTTGATCACAGTTCTGGAGGCTAGTGTCCAAGACAAGCCGCCGACAGGTTTGGTTTTTCCTGAAGCCACTCTCCTTGACTTGCAGGTGGCACCCTTCTCACTCTGTCCTCACATGGTCTTTCTCCTGTGCACGCACATCCTTGGTGTCTCTCCGTGCATCCAATTTCCTCTTCTTATAAGGAGGTCAGTCAGATTGGATTAGGCCCATTCTGATGGCCTCATTTTAACTTAATCACTTCTTTTTTTTAATTTTGGCTGCGTTGGGTCTTTGTTGCTGCGCGTGGGCTTTCTCTAGTTGCGGCAAGCGGGGGCTACTCTTCGTTGCGGAGTGCGGGCTTCTCATTGCGGTGGCTTCTCTTGCTGCGGAGCACAGGATCTAGGCGTGCAGACTTCAGTAGTTGCAGCATGCGGGCTCAGTAGTTGTGGCACGCAGGCCCTAGAGCACAAGGGCTTCAGTAGTTGTGGTGCGTGGGCTCAGTAGTTGTGGCTTGCAGGCTCTAGAGCACAGGCTAAGTAGTTGTGGCGCACAGGCTTAGTTGCTCCGCAGCACGTGCGATCTTCCTGGACCAGGGCTTGAACCCGTGTCCCCTGCATCGGCAGCCGCTGAGCCACCAGGGAAGTCCTTTAATCACCTTTTTAGAGGCCCTATCTCCAAACACAAACACATTCTGAGGTACTAGAGGTTAGGGTTTCAACATATGAACTTGGGGGGAAACAATTCAGCCCCAAACACTCCCCATCTCAAGATCCCTGACTTAATCACCTCTGCAAAGCCCTTTTTGTCGTGTAAGGTAACGTTCATTCACAGATTCTGGGTATTAGGATGTGGACATCTTTGTCCAGAACTTTATTCTGTCTACTACAGGGAACAAATGGACAAGGTGGAGAAGGGCTGAGAAACAACTTTGGGAAATTTGTTCTGGACAGTATGTCAGGGAAGTAAGGTGTCGAGGAGGCTTCTGACCCCTAGTCCAGGCTCCTGAGAACCCACCAAGTCCGACTCAGGGAGGTAAGGAGGAGGCAGTTTCATCTTGGAACCCAGGAGCATCCCAAGCCGTAAACTAAGAAGTCTTCACTTCCCAGCATCTGAGGAGCAGGCTAGGACCTCTCACGCCATACTGGGAGCAAGAGAGGACCAGGAGCCTGAGAGGCGGACCCTAGGATTTATGCAGCTGCCGGGAAGAACGAGGGCCATAGCCTCCTGAGACCATGATTAAAGGTAAGGTGGTGGCAGCAGCACCTGTAATTCCCTGCTCTCCTGCAGCTTCCACCTCAGTGGACAACAATTGGCCAAAGGGGACCCAAGAGGGGAGAGAGGTCCCAGGCTGGGCTAATATAATGGCTGTGTAATCAGTGCAGTCTCACAGGGCTCTGTGCTCCAAATGGGGCCCTGTGCTTAGGGGTTAGTGCCCTGCGGTCTCTATCTTGAAATTCTTAATGATTTCACCTCTGAATTTGTGTTTTGGAAGTGCAGCCCAATGAGACAGTGGAGCATGTGCTGGGGGTCCTGCCTCCCCTGGATGGGTTCTCACCTGTTGGCTCCCTGCCCCCACCCAACCACAGCTGCCACATTCCTTCCCCAGTAGGGACCTGGGCGCAGGCACACGGAGGGTCCAGGTCTGGGTCTGGGTCAGGGTTGGGCACATGTGCTATCTGTAGCAAGTCATGGGGCAGAACCCTGCGTGCCTAAGGGGATCTGCCCCAGAGTATTTCCTTGTCTCGGGGATCTGGACATTAAATAACAACTTAAAAACCACCATGACAGGTTGAGAGACTGTGGAAGAAAGAAAAAAGCTTTGTTCTTGCTTTTTAAAAACAAATTTTTTTTTTTGGCTGTGCCTTATAACATGCGGGATCTTAGTTCCATGACCAGGGATTGAACCCACACCCCCTGCACTGGGAGTGTGAAGTCTTAAGCACCGGACCACCAGGGAAATCTTGCTTTTTGAACAAAAGGCCCCACATTTTCATTTTGTACCAGGCCTTGCAAATTATGTAGCCGTCCCTGGTCCCAGGAGAAGGTACAGAGCCAGCCCCCCACCCATGGTGGTCTTTGGAGAAGGGCCCTCCTTATTTCCTCAGGCAGTTTCCTTAGTTCCTTAGGTAACGGGAACAGCTCTTTAACCCATGCAGACAGCATTCCCACTTGCATCCTCTCTGGCCTCTTCTGCCCAACCCTTCCCTAGCTCTCAAGGGAGGGATGATTGGGTGAGGTGAGGGTGAGGAAGACGCATAAAAGTGCCCGTAAACAACAGATGCCACAGGTGGTTTATTGAGGTTCAAACCCCAGCCCCTCCCACTGCACGACATGGGTTGGCCATAAAGTTATGGTCGCAGCAGATCTTTCCCACCAAGAAGGCTGGCCAGGTCCCAGGAAACCTTCCAGAGTGGTCTCTAGCTGTAGAGGGGGGACCCTGCTCCTGAAGAGGAAGGGGCTGTGATTGAGAGAGCAGATGCTGCTCCCTGATTAGCTGACAGTATGACCATCCCATTATGGAAGGCACTGCTCACCTACTCCTACGTTGCAGGGCCTGGGGTGTGTGGGGGTCTGCGCTGGCGTCATTGCTGGGGCCCTTGGAGGTACGGTAAGGGCTAAAAATGAGTCAGCAATGGGAGGTGGTGCACAGGCATCTCGGTCACCCAGAAATCACTCGAAGGGAGAGCAGGCGCTCTCGGCAGGGGTCAGGGGCATGTGCCGTGACCCCACCATACCACGGGCCTCAGAAGTTGTTATCGATGTTCCAGACGTCCCCGCTCAGCGCGTTGGCTGCCCCCTGCAGCGTCCAGGTGAGCAGGGCCAGCTGGCGCCGGAAGCGGCTCTCCTGGAAGCCCAGGCCCCGCGCCACCTGGGCCTCCTCCCCAAGGGCCCCAGGGCCACTCGAGCGCAGCAGCCGCACGTGGTCCACCAGGGCACCCAGCGTGTGGTCTCCGCGACCCAGGAAGATGTGGCGGAACGGTGAGTCGGCCGCCGACACGTACTGGGACAGGAAGTAGAACTCCACCTGCGCCGAGAAGGGGATGTGGTTGGAGCCCGAACACCAGTTCCAGACCAACCTTGGGACCTCACGCGCGCTTAATAAATATTGTTGAGCAGCCTCTTTAAGTCCCACCTCCCTTCGGCCACCCAATCAGGAATGGTCGTTCTGTAACGTCATCAGTAGTCAGGTAGGATGCGTCCTCCCACTGTGTTTTGGGTTGGATCCCTTTCTTTCTACCCCTTGAGCTTCCAAGCCTGCATCTTTCTTCCTCACCCATTCACTTCCCTGCCCAAAGCCTCAAAGAACCGTCTATCGTCCTGCTGTTCCTCACCTCCCCATACCCCAGTCATTCCTGCCCACCTGCGTGAATGCCCACGACCCAGAGTCAAACGACAAGGGGACAGGCCAGCCCTGATGAAGTGCCTGACTCTGGGTCCTCACCCTCTTGACTCAGATGCTGTTGGTTTTTCCTGAGATGGCCGCGCTCCCAGCCCAGTTCTCCCACCTCTCTGCCAGCCTCTCCGGTTCCTTCTGTTCCCACCTGTGGGCAGGCCCAGGGTTCGACCTCTACTTTCTTCTCTTCTCATTACCTACAATCCAATGGTTTTCAACCCTGGCTGCACATTAGAATCACTTGAGGAAGATTTTAAAATTACCATTGCGTGGGTGCCACCCCAGCAGAATCAGAATCTCTAGGCGTGGTCTCACACACTCATGTCTTCTTAAGTCCTCCACCTTTCACTCAGAGAGCTCATCCACGCCCCTGGCTTCAACTGGGACCTCATGGGGACAACTGCCAAGTCTACTCCACAAATCATCGCCTGGAATCCTATCCCCCAGTCTGCTGGACCTCCCCACTGGGGTAGGGGGTACCCAGCCACAGCCTCACACACATGTAGACACCAACTTCTTCCAAAACCTGACCTTCGCACCCACCTTCCCTCATGAGCACCATGGCGTACCCCAGGTGCCAGGCTCTCAACCTCAAAGGTGAATAAGAGTTGGGTGGACACAGGGTCAGACTTTGGTTTCCAGTTTCTCTTTGGGATCAGACTGCCTGGTCCTTAATTTCAGCTTCACCACTTACTGTGTGATTTTGAATAAGTCACTTAGCCTCTCTGAGCCTCAGTTACTGTGTACAATAATAGCAAACTCACAGGATTTGGAGGAGTCCTACGGGAGGAAGTGAAGTAAAGCCTTAGCACGTGATAGCCCTCCATAAATGGTAGCTGTTATTATTATTCTCCTCCTCTTCCCTCAACACCCAGTCCGTCCATTTTTCCTTCCAAATGTCGCACACCAGCTCAATCCCCTCACCCACCCAGAGCTCAGCTATCACTAACTTCATTCCCTTTTCAAGCCATTTACACTCTGGCCAGGTATTTCCTAAAATTCCACTTTGCCCACATCACTGGCCTGCTCGAAAACCTTCCAACTTTCCTTGATGCCCAGACCCTCAAAACCCAGACATCCTTTTTTTTTTTTTTTTGTCTTGCCATGTGGCATGCGGGGATCTTAGTTCCCTGACCAGGGATCGAACCCGTACCCCCTGCAGTGGAAGCGAGGAGTCTTAACCACTGGACCACCAGGGAAGTCCCAGAACCCAAACTTCTTATACTGGCATTCAAGTCTCCCCATAGTTGATCCCTAACCCACTCCTCTCCACTCTTCCACAGGGCTTCTGTTCTGGCTCTGCTGGTCTACACACTACTCCCAAGGAAAGCCAGGCCTAGTGCACTGCCATGCCCTTATTCTTGGTGTCTCCATCCTGAAATATGCTCTTTTTGCACCAACCCAAGTTCTGTCTGTTCCTCAAGACCCACATTATAGTCTAAAGCAGGGGTCAGCAAACATTTTTTGGAAAAAGCCAGATCGTAACTATTGTAGGCTTTGCAGGCCACACTGTTTCTGTTGCAACTATTCAACTTTGCTGCTGTAGCACACAGGCAGCCACACACAATAGAAAAATCAACGAGCATGGCTGTGTTAAAATAAAACTTCATTTACAAAAACAGGTGGCAAGCCAGATTTGGCCTGCTGGCTAGTTTACCAACCCCTGGGTTAGAACCACAAAGTTCCCTGGGTCTGGCCCAGCCCTGTTTGAGGTTCTGAAGCCCTGCATCTTTTACTCTCCAGCCCTGAGTCTGAATCGTGTCCCTTACACACAGAGGCCCTTTATCCCTTGGTGGGCACATTGCAACTTGAGGGATAGGGTGAGGGGGTGTCTTTTTTTGTCTCTAGAGTCTGGCACAGCAGGGGTTAAAGCAAGATCTGTGAATGAGCATGAATCGCCCATTCCAGGAGAAAGGAGCCAGGACCAAAGAGCAAGATGGGTGGGCTTGCGAACAGAAAGACGGTATGAGTGATGCCAAGGGAAGCAGGCAGGGACACAACAGGAAAAAGGAGGGGGGAGAAAGAACAAGACCTTCCCAAACCGCGCATGTGTACACTGCGGGGTCCCGGTTCACCCCACACTCACTGAGGATGGCCCTGCTTATCATTTTGCCCTATAGACTTTTCCCCTCGCCTACAGTCCCTACCCACCCATTTCCAGAGATCAAAGGGCCGCAGGGTTGAGTTCTTGGGGTAAGGAAATGGAAGGAAGAGGATGGGTTGGCACTGGAGCTGGGGTGCAGGCTGCAGGAGGGAATAATAATCTTGTATAACTTTCACATGACACTTCCTCCAGGCAGCCTTTCTGGGTTCCATCCATCTCACCAGAAGTAAGAGAGCTCTCTACGCTCTGAATTGTTTACACCATTTGCATCTCCCAAGCCATAATCCTGTGCCTCTTAGATCATGGACCACCGTGGACATGCTTCTTCTCTCCAGAAGGGAGAGGAGGCGGTGGGTAACCGGAGGGGGCGCGGTTGTCCCAGTTCTGCCATTCGGTGGCCCGGCGACTGTGGCTAAGGGGCTGACCCTCCCTGTCTCATCACTTTGCGGGCCCGCCTCTGTGGTCGCTCCAGCTTGACGGGTCTGTGAGCAAAGCACTGTGAGTCCAGGACTGGGAACGCCCCGAGGACAGGTACAAATGAAAGCGGAACGAGGGTAGGACAGCTCACTGGCGCAGGGCCGAAAGGAGGGGCCCCACGCCGCCGGAAGAGGGCGGGGCGGCGCCGCCGCGGCCGGGCTGGGCGGGGCCTCACCCGCATAATGCGCACGTTGTACATGCGCGTCAGTCTCTCGTCGCTCTCCTCCGAGCTGTAGATCTCCTTCCGCAGCTTCTCGGCCGCCCGGATGTAGTCCCCCCGCGCCGAGTACACCCACTGGAGGGTCAGCCCGCGGGCCTGAGGGCGAAGGCGCGGGCTGGAGCCAGCGGCAGGGGCCATGACCCTGGCCTAGGGTGGAGGTCCAGGTGCTGGGGGACGGAGCTGGGACCCCGGGCCTGGCAGGAGTGGGGAGGTATAGGGGGACAGAATGCTGGGGGCAGAATGACGGGAGAGAGAAGACCTGTGCTGTTGGGCGGGTGCTAGCTGGGTCCTAGGGGCTTAGTGACTGGGGCAGGAGTAAAGGGGCCAGGTTGCCAGAGGGGCCCTAGACCAAGGGGAGAGGGGCCAGATCCCCTGGCCCGGGCAGCACTTTAATGGGATATAGCACCCCCCACCGCCAGAAGCCGGGAGCAGGGTTGGCGTCTTGGACCTTGAGGTCCCCAGAGAACTCATTGAGGCTGCCGATGTGCCTGAGGACCACATCCCCATAGCGGCCGAAGTCGAGGGGCAGGAGGTGATCGTGGCTGAGCCGGATGAGGAGCTGCCCGGCGAGCTGGGCCACAGTCTGGGCCACGGCAGGCAGGCGGCCCCGCAGTACCCTGTGCAGGTTCTCATAGGTGTCGTCCTTCGTGTGCAGGAACGGGTACATCGGGCCATCCTGCCGGGACAGGGCGGAGGCTGGCGCGCGGGCACAGTGCGAACAGGCCCAGGGGCTGCTGTTCTGGGGCAGGGCCCGGAAGTCTCACCTCCATGAAGGAGAACTCAACGGCAGGGACCCCCGCAAAGGCCGTGAAGGAATAGGCACTGCTGTCCATGGGCAGCGGCCGGATCCTGGGGATGGGCAGGTTGGAGCGCTGTGTGGGTTCAGGGTCCCCCCACATATCCCCCCCAGCTCTCTTCCCTCCCTTCCCTGCCCAACTTACACCTCAGCTTCCCAGCTGTGATTGTTGAACACCACCTGCTCGAAGAGGGTCTGCCCACTGCGGTTAGGAGAGTCCACCTGGGGGCAGGGTGGGGGGCACCAGTCAGGCTCTGGCGGCCACCAGCTTCCCTTCATCCCCCACTGCTGGCCAGGCTCTTACCTGCTTTAGGATGTTCTCGATGAGGCTGATCAGAAGGGGGCTGGTCTTGGCGTGGAACTTGTCATCCCCTGCGGAGAGGGATGCCGGGCTCAAGGCTTGGCCCGGAGGGCAGGGTGCACCAGAGGGGGCCCAGGTGGTGGCACTGCCCCTGCTCACCCAGCACTGCGTTGTCCAGGCTCACATAGACTACGGCTTTGAGGTGCAGCACGCTGAGGTAGCCCTGTGGGTGCGGGGTGTGGAGTATGAAATCCCCCTGCCTCTCCCCACTGCCTGACTACCTGCCCAGGACCCCAGGTTACCTCCAGCCACTCCATGGAGCCCACACTCCCAAAGTCACCACCATCCCAGCTGATGAAGAGAAGACTTCTGCGGGGCCGGAAGCCTGGTGGTGGGGGGGGGAAGGAGGGAGGATGGGCTTGGCTGGGGCCAGGCAAAGACCCACCTCTTTGTCTTCCTCTGTCCTGGTCCCCTGGGATCTCTCCTTCCCTCCCATCAAGCCACCATCCCAGCCCATCTCACCCGGGTCTGCCCTGACTCAGCTGTGTCAGTGACGGGGATTGCTTACATAGGGAATCTCCTGCTTAATCTTCACTCAGACATGGACTATTAGTACTTTCATGTTTAAATGAGGAAATGGGGCTTCCCTGGTGGCGCAGTGGTTGAGAGTCCACCTGCCGATGCAGGGGACACGGGTTCGTGCCCCGGTCCGGGAAGATCCCACATGCCGCGGAGCGGCTGGGCCCGTGAGCCATGGCCGCTGAGCCTGCGCGTCCGGAGCCTGTGCTCCGCAACGGGAGAGGCCACAACAGTGAGAGGCCCGCGTACCGCAAAAAAAAAAAAAAAGAGGAAATGGAGGTGAAGTGACTTGCCCAGGGCCACACAGCCAGGACACGGAGGAGCCAGGTTTGGAGCCCAGGTCTCAGTGGCCACCCTCCAGCCTGTGCTTGTAACTGCCTCTCTGCCCTGTCCTAGCTCAGACCACAGCCCCAGCTGCCCGGCCCAGGCCCAGACCCTGACCTTACCATTGCTCACCATGGAGGAAAAGGTCCGCACCAGCTCCAGCAGTATGGCGGTCCCCACGGCAGACCTGGCTGCTCCTGGGCCCCATGCATCCCTCTGGGCCCCAATGACAACATAGTGATCTGGGGGAGGGGATGTTGGGGCCCACCTCTTACATGGGCAGAACCCAGAGGCTTCTCCCTTGACCCTGGGAGGGTCCATTTCTGCAGGACCCTCACATCTCTGCAGCCCCAGCCCTGCAATCCCTGCTGCCCCTAAAGAGAGTTCCTCTCCTCCCCTTGGCCCTTCCTGGGTGGGCTGCTCCTTCATCACATTGCCTGGGGTCATTCTGGGCTCCATTACCTGCCTGATCGGGGTGCCCCTCTGTTCACAAAGTCCTGACAGGTTTAAAGTCTCTCTAACCCTTCCCACTCACACTCCCACCACCAGCATCCTCATCTGAGCCTCATCACAGGCCTCCCTGTGCCTCTTCCTTCAGTGCTTCTAGGTACCACACTCTTTGGCTCAAGAACCCAATTTGATTCCCCACTGTTATCCACAACAAGTTATGCTTGAAAGGTTCATCTATCTAGTCTGACCTCCCTTTCATGCTGTAACATCACCCAACTTACGCTTGCTCACCTCTGGTGCTAGGGAACTCACTACTGTGCAGAACTGCCCATTCTGTCTTGGGACAGCTTCAACCGTGAGGTCTCCTCACTGCCACCCCCTCAGTTCCAGCCCATCCCCAACTTGCCAGCCTCCCTCCCTGCTAACCCCAGCTCCCCTGCTGCAGGGTGTGGGTGGCGCTGGATAAGCAGGCACACCTGGCTCTGAGCGGCCCTCGATGCAGCCAAAGATGTTGCTGATGGGGGTGGAGGCCCTGCGGTTGTTGACCCCTAGGTGCAGGCCTGGCCCAGGGCCCAGGCGATAAGGGGAGACTGGGAGGTGCCCCTGCCATTCCTGGGGGGCCACAGGGCCTTCAAGCTTCCTGGGGAGGGGTAGAGCAGAAAGGGTTAGAAGTGGCAGAGAGTCCCAGGCTATAGAAGAGCCCAAAGCCCCCACTTCACTCTTTCTCTCCCTCACACCCTCTGGCTCCAGCTCTCTGCATCTGTACTCTGCCTGAGGGGCCAGTGCAGCCAGGGCTGCCTTGGACAGTTGTGCAGGTTGTGTCCTGCTCAAGAGTGCCCAGCAGAGGTGGGTGTGATATCCAGCTGGAGCTCCACTCACCAAATGGCAAGAGGCCATGCCCACCCAGAAGAGCCACCTTGTTCTGGTTCACCCAAAGGCACCTTACGGGCTAGCTGCAGCCTACCTCTCCCTGCCTCCTCCCCTCCTGGTCCCCACATGGCCCCCACCTCAGTAGGAGGGAGGCAGTGTCCGCGCTGATGGGCTGGGCTGGGATGCTGGGGAGGCCCGAGGACTGGACCGGAGGGAACTGGGTTTGATTGAAGGAAGGGAAGCCAGGTGTGTAGGGATCTCCTGTTCCCAGGTGCACCTGTGGGGAGAGGGTTGCCCACACTGAAACTGTGAGCCGGGCTCCCCAGAATAGGGCGCCAGCCTCATCCTAGGCAGGCTGTGCAGCCCTGGGACCACAGGAAGGCACTACTGGCTCCCCGAGACTCACATGTCCATACACAGCCCGGTGGCTGGACAGGCTAAGCTTGTGTGGGCCCTGGGAGAAGTCTGCCGGGTCCGGGTATATGAGCACTCCTTGGGCCCCAAAGTCCTGGGCACTGGCCACCTGGGGAAGGGAGGTGGCTAAAGGACCCCTTCTCCCAGAGAAAACGGATTTATAAAGGCTGAAGGAGCAAGTGAAAGTGGAATGGCACGGCCTCTGATCAGCCGTGGATCCACAGAGAGGCTGTGGCACCCCCTGGACCTCGCCTTCTGCCCTCCCGCAGTGCCTCGGCAGCCCCCAGACCTCACTGTACCCCACATCCCCTCCTGTTTCTGTTCCCCACCCCAACCTCCTGATTTTGTTCCCTGCCAACGGTTTCTTACGACCCATTTGGTTCTTCCTTTTCTCTCTGTGACCGCCTCCTAGACGCTTCCTATTTGCCGCCATCCGATCCTCGGACTTCCCAGCCGGCACCCTCCCCGCTCCGCCCCAACCCGCATCCAGGGTCCCTCACCTTCTGGGCAAAGTTGATCACCCCCAAGCGCACCAGCAGGAGGCGCCCCTTCGGCTCCACGCCCCGGGCCCGCAGGTCCTGCAGGTCCTCCGGCCGCCCGTAGTGGGCGTACACCAGCTCTCCCTGGGGAGGAGGGTGGGGAGGGCAGTGAGGCGCGCCCCTGCTCCGCCGCCAGGGAAAGTGCACGCTGCCCCATCCTGGGGACCGGGCAGGAGGCGCTCACCGTGGCGTTGCCCGTGGCGCTGTAGGGGCAGTAAACGTCCGGGTCCTCCAGTGGCAGCTGCTCCCCATGCTTCCCGGCGGCATCCACCCAGTGCAGGGCGTTGGGGTGAGCCCTGAGGAGCGGGGGTGGTGAGCGACCCACCCACAGGCCGCCCACCCCTCCTCGCCCCCCAACCCCACCCCATGCACTCACGGGTCCGGGAACTGCAGCCCCACGTAGTGCGTGTCCATCCACACGTGGTCCAGCTTCTGGCTCAAGAGCACCGCGCGGAGGTCCTGAACCAGGGCTGCCATCCCGGCCGAGCCGGCTACCCTTTCCCGAAGGCTGGTTTGCCTGCGCAGGGAGAGGGGGGATTGGGGCGCGGGAGGAGAGAGGGGCAGGGACTTCTGGGGACCTGGAGGAGAGGGCGGGAGCAGGGGAAGGATGCCAGAGGTGTGGGGTGGCCCCAGCCCCGGGCAGTGAGGGGCTCTTAAGGCTCTCCTGCCATCACTACCAGGGTTGCGCTGGAGGGTCTCCAGGGCCTCCTTCTGCTGAAACCTCAGCTTCTGATAGCCAGGGGTCCTGTCCACCACCCCTTAGGTTTTTCACAGGTCAGGCCAAACTCACCAGTCTACCTACTGTCCCCTCCACACATACACAAACTAGCCTGTGCTTTGCCCCAGGCATGAAAACACTTTTCTTCCAAAGGGCTATCTGGGCAGAGGTGAGGGGCCCTGCATCTCTCTCATCCTCCAGCTGGGCCTAATGGAGACACCTTGCACCAAGGTTGCCGGTGGAATCTGGGGTCACTTGTCTGGTTGGAGACCTCACCCTGTCTTCTTCCATAGTCACCACCTAACTAGCCAGCCTGCTGTCACTGGAACGATCCCTGATCTTCCATTTGCCTGTGCCAGCACGGCCCCTGCATGGCCTCTCTCTCAACCAGCTCCACCTGTGCTCTTTCCATGGCAAACAAACTTCCCTTCTCAGCATCAGCACCGAATACCCCTTCTACCTTTTGCCTTGGCAGAAACCTGGCTGTCCCTTGGGAGGCCAGGTCTCCTTCGGGACATGTGAAAAAAGCAGCTCAGGCTCTCATACCACCCAGGCCCAGAGAGGAGGTGTGCTTCTGGCTCCACTGTTCACGTTTCTGACCACGAAACTCTCTTCCGTCAAAGTCCCTGCCATCCAGCAGTCCCACCCTCTGTCCTTCCTCGCTGCTGTTATCTTTTAGCCAATTGGTCACTTAGCCACTTTCAGTGAAGACTTTGGCATCTGGCCAGCCACTTCCCTGGCCACATCCTGGATCTTGTCCCCAGAACTCCATCTCTGGACTACTGATCCAATTTACTGAACACCTACTAAGCGCTAGGCATGGTGGTAGGTGCTGGAGACTGCAAGATAAATAGGACACAGTTTATCATATAAATCTTAAAAGTTCCAGAATCTCACTCCCTGACCGGAGCTTTTCAGGTTGGAACTCACTCCCTTAGTCTCACTATACCTGTTCTGCAACTCCTTGGAGCACTCCACACTGTCCAATTTCTCCATGTCTATCAGCTCCTCCCTGGTTTCCCTTCCTTCCCCAACCAACCTAGAGTCATACATCACCTCATTGCCCACTCCCTCTCACTGCTCCCGTCTTGCCTCCCTGCCCTTTGATGGCATCCACAGTGCCACCCCCCACCCCCGTAGATCTGTCAAACGATCTACTTGCTCAGGCTGTACCCAGACTACTAAGTGTTGCTCAACAGAAAAAAAAACAACAAAAACCACCATACATGTAGGGACTTCCCTGGTGGCGCGGTGATTGGGAATCCACCTGCCAATGCAGGGGACACGGGTTCAAGCCCTGGTCCAGGAGGATTCCACATGCTGTAGAGCAACTGAGCCCATGTGCCACAGCTACTGAGCCCACATGCCACAACTACTGAAGCCCATGTGCCTAGAGCCCGTGCTCCACAACAAGAGAAGCCACTGCAATGAGAAGCCCGCACACCACAACGAAGAGTAGCCTCCGCTCTCTGCAACTAGAGAAAGCCCACGCGCAGCAATGAAGACCCGATGCAGCCAAAAATAAATTAATTAATTTAAAAACCAAACCAAAACAAAAAAACATGCACGTTGTTGATGCCACAGATTCAAGCAAAATGGATCCAGCAGTGTATCAACAAATAATAATACACTTCGATCAAGTTTATGTTGATCTAATGAAGACAAGGAAATCTATTAATACAAATGACTACATAAACTTTAAAGAAGAAAAATCGTGATCATATCAATACATTCTGGAAAAATATTTGAAAAAAATTGATTCTTGTTCCTCCTTTCCTGATCATTAAAAAAAAAGAAAAAGTCTCAGTAAGTTAGGAATAGAAGGAAACTTCCTTAATTTGCTTTTAAAAACCTAACTGGGGGAATTCCCTGGCGGTCACTGCCGAGGGCCCGGGTTCCCAAAAAAAAAAAGCGACAATGACAAAGTATTAGAAAAACATTCCTATGAAAGTTAGGAACTAGGCAAGGATATTTACTATCTCATTACCTAAATTCATGTCCTCTCCAATGCAATAATAAATGAAAAAGATATAAAAGATATATGCATTGGAAAAGAAACTATGCGTCTCTCACTAAATATAGATTATATAATTTTCTACTTAGGAAACCCAGGAAAACCCACTGAAGAAATGATTCCTGACCTCTTCTCTGGACCTACCCGAGCAGCTCCATCCCAGTAGGAAAAGGTGACCTCAGCAGGACAAAAGAAATGCTAGCCTGCTCACGCTGGGCTGGCAGACCCCACAGATTGGGGGATGGTCTTTGCCCACACATACATTTGCTTCTTTTTCTGATTCCCTAAGTCCCCCCTTCTCAGAGCCCCCCAGAGCTCCCCACTGCCACAGGTCAAAATCCAAGCGCCTCAACGTGGCATTCAAGACTTTTCTGGGTCTGTCCCACTTCATATGTGGATGCTGGAGCCCTCTGTGCTCATTCAGGCAGCTCCCTCAGCTTCCAAATATGTCATCTGCTGCCCTCCCTCCCCTCAGCTCCAAACGCCTTCTATCCTTCCCAGGACCACTGAACAGGGAGGCCAGGGCGGCAGGTGGAAGGACTCAGGGTCCCGGGTGAAGAGGAAGGGAGGCTGAGTCTGAGCAGATGATGGTTTTTGAGGGCCTGGAATGGGACTGGCTGATCCTCACCTGATGGTATCTTCCAGACGCCCCTCCCCCAGGTGCCGCAGAAACATGGCCTGGAGGTCGCTCCAGTACAATGTGCCCTGGTGGGAGTCCGGGCTCAGCTCATGGTTCATGTCCTCGCTGACCACCATCACGTCATCCCCACATGCCTGGCAGGACCCCCGGAAGACCACGTAGCCCAGGAGGAAGGCTGGTGGGTGGCAAGATGGAGAGTCTCCTTGTGCCCCTCTCTGGACCCCAGATATCTCCCCCAGCCCAGCCCCTCCACTGGGGGTGGGGATGACTCTCACCCCCAGTGAAGATCAGTAGGGCTGTCAGGACCAGGTAGGGGGTGGCTCTTCGTCCTGCTGCTGCCCAGAGTCTGGGGTTTTGCCGAGCTGGTCGAGAGCCCAGGGGCTCGGGGCCCCTCAGCTCCATGGGGAAGAAGTGGGCCGGTGGCTCGGTCCCCTCCTCCCTGTCTTCCTCTTCCTCCTCCAGGGGCCCCTGCTGGGTGCCCTCCACACGCTTGTAGATGGTCTGAGAGGGTCCTGGGGACAACCTTTGCTGTAGGGGCGTGGTGGACATGAAATCGGGGAAAGAGGCCTGGAGGATGGGGAGGAATCTGGCGATAACAGGGTCAGTGACTTCGGGGTGCCATGGGCACAAGGCAGGGGAGAGGGCCCCAAGAAGCAGGCTGGGGGGGAGAGTAGGAGGTAGGGAAGGGGAGGGGCCCGCCTTGGGGTTTGGGAGGGGACTGAGGACCTGGAGAGAAGGCCTAAGGGTCCCCCAGCCCCACGCTATCTTACCGCTCTCTGGAGTAGACCCCAAAGCCGCTCCATGCTCGTGCCCCTCCTGAGCCCTGCAGTCTGCCCCCCACCCCCAGTGATAAACCGTTTGTGGGAGCCCCAAGAGGCCCCTTATCAGCCCTGGCAGGCAGCCTGAGCCCAGGCCCTTCTCTGCCTCCCCCGTCCCAGGGTGGGGGCACAGTCCGGGCTTCAGTTCAGCCTTCCAGACACGGCCCCCAGCCCAGGCTAGAGGATGAGGGGCTGTGCCCTCCCCTGCCAATCCCTCCGCAGTCCCACTCCTGCCCTCTTCTTGCAAAACAATCAATTTTTTGGCCTTGGGGCAGACTTTGGCCTCTAGTTCCCGTCAAGGCTGGGGGAGGAGGGCTGATGGCTGGGGAAGGCGGAGATATGGATGCCTCTTCCACCCTCCTGCTTCCTCCCTTCCCAATGTCCTCGGGGACCCCTTCCTAAGCTCCCCACCATGAACACCTCTGCCCCTTCCTCATCTGCCTTGCGGGCTCCCCAATACCCAAGCCCTGTAACACATTAGCTGCCCTCCCAGTGGGATCCTTAGCTGAAGGGGCCACAGTGGTGTGACCTGGGGTTTGGCCTGGCCATGTGGGTGCCTGTCCCGTTGGAATCAGGCTGCAAGGGGGGTCCAGGCTCCTGCTAGCTGCTGGGGAGGGAGGTGCATGGGTGGGAGCACATGGTCAGGCAGGGCCGGTGAGTGCTCCAGGATGGGGATCCTGCCTGGAGTCAGCGATCTGTGGGTCAAGGCCCACCAGGCATCAGTGGAAAGAATCCTGGCCAAGGCACGGGCAGAGCTGGGTAACGTTGGACAAGTGATGGTCCTCCCTGGGCACCTGTGCCTCTTTGGTTACCAGAGGACTTGGACCACACGGGTTTCTATCTCTCTGGGGTCTGGGGACCTCAGAACACAGGCACAAACTACTAAGTTTCACCTACAGTTTCAGGCAGGGGGCAAGGAGCTCTGGAATGGAAGGGCTCAAGGGCCCGCTGTCGGGGTCTTCCTGGGAGACCTCAGTTCCTACCCAAGTTGGGAGAGAAGTTCTGAGCTGCTGGGGAGTACCGGTGCCACATTCCCTGCCCCACTCTTGTCACCGCCTAGCGCCCCGGAAAAGACAGCGCAGTCCCGTCTCACCTGAGCTGTGGGTCCAGGGGTGCTTAAGTGCGGCCTCTCGGGAGGCCCGAGGCCCCGCCCACCCGAGACCCCACCTCCGGCCACGCCCAGGCCACGCCCCTGGGCCGGCTCCTCGGCTCCGCCCCGCCCCTACCGCCGCATCCTCTCTCCGGCTCCCACTTCCCGCCGCAACTCAGCTCCTCGCTGGGCGCCTAATTGAGCGACTCTCCTGGGTTCTCGCTGCGTGATCCTCCCTGGATTGCGGCCCCTTTGAAACCTGAGGCATCCGTGGCTCCTACGGCTCTGCCCCCGCCCGCAGACCTTGCCCTGGCGTCCACCGTGCGATTCCGAATGGGTATAGGTGTGGTCCTCCCTTCTCCTCTCTCCAGACCCCTGCCCCCACTGCCCACCCCCAAAGAGGCCAACTTTTTTTTTCCTTAAAACATTTTTACTCCTTTCAACCCAGAAACATCACAGTCTAAGAGGACGAGTGGGGAAGGGAAGAAAAGCGGGCGCTGGGAGCGTTGGGGGCTTCGGTCTGCGCTGGCGGAGCAGAGGTGGGGGAAACCATCTCCTTGCTTTCGCGTTCCCTCCCCCACCGCTGCAGGCGGGCCTGTGGACGGGGAGCGGGCGCCCTCAGGGGCACTTCCGCTCCACACACTGCTTCCCGCCCTCCTCATATTCCTGCTTGGAGATCCACATTTGCTGGAAAGTGCCCTGGGTCGGGGGGGAGACATCGGCGGTCGGGGAGGCTCTGGAGAGAGGGAGAAGCGCCTCCCCACACGCCTCCCGCGCAGGCTCGACCCCTCGGAACCTCCTCCTCTCAAGCCCACAGCCCTCCCGCAGCCACCAACTTGCCCCATCTTCCTGTCCCCATCTTCCTGTCCCCTCCTTCGTATTCAGAGGGCGAATACCTGCTTCATATCGTTCAATCCACGATTCATTCATTCAACAAGTATTTATTGAGCACCAGTCTGCCCGGGGCCGAGGGCTGTTCTCGAGCTGGGAGGTGGAGCTTACAGCCCCAGGCCAGCCAACCGGCGCCCCAACACTCCACATCCATTCTCCACCAGATACCCTATCACTCCGTCAGGCCTTCCAAACACGCCAAGTCGCCCTCCATCCCAAGAAAAATCTTTCCTCCTCCCTCCCCACCATTCCGACACCACCTAACAAAAGGATATTAGGATGTCGTCACTTTGGCGCCCCACCTCCACCCTCCCGCTGAAACAAGCGCCTTGAGGGTCTCCAGCCCTGGCATTTCAGACTGTACCCTCTCTGTGGTTGTCCTGCCTCTGCCTGAAAGTTAGTGTGTGTGTCCCTGCTTCTGTCCCTTGGCGTGTCCAGGAAGAACACACCTTCCTGGACCAGGTCATTCCCCTCCCTTCTGCTCACGTGCCAAGGCCCCACCCTTCCCACCATTTCTGGTTTCCAGTGCAGATCTCTGCGCTGAGTTCCAGACCCAAATACAGTAAGGCCCCTATATACCAACGAGTTTCCTTCTGAGAGCATGTTCTTAAGTCCAATTTGTTTCTAAGTCTAACAAAGTTAGCTAGGTACCCAACTAACACAATCGGCTATATAGTACCGTACTTTAATAGGTTTATAATACTTTTCCCACAAGTATATTATGTCTGCTGAAATAAATATAGATACTAGGGATCCAAAGAAATCATGAAGACCACACATAATACTGAACGCAGTTTTAACAAATGTCACAGTGGAGTAACTGGATTAAAAAGATGATATCTGATTTTTATCTATCATTCCAATATCTATAATATCTAATATACATTCCTATTCAAAATTCTTCAGAGTGAAATTATTTTATGGGCTTGAAATAAATTTTTAAAGAAATATTTTATGCTAAGGTTGCATATTCTAAGAAGTTCTGCACTAGTGCCAATGAAATGAACACTTCTATTTTTTACAAGTACTGTACTACTGTACTCTATACAGTACTGTACAGTAAAGTACACAAAAGCAAATCACTTGTGGAGGATGCACGCATGTGACAATGTACGCCAGACACGTGAACTAACTATGTGATTGGACATGCGAACATTCGCATCTTTGAAAGTTTGAAACCCGAAGGTTCGTAAGTAGGGGACTTACTGTACTCAGCTGTCTTTGGACACCTCCTCCTCAGTGTCCCCTGGGACCTCACCCTCAACATGTCCACAACTGTGTTCACTATCTTCGCCCACACCTGCCCCAAACCTGCTTCTCTGGTCATTCTCACCTTCTACAGTTGCCCTGTCCAAATCCAGTGGCCATTCGCTACATGGAACATTTGAAATGGAGCTATTGAGCACTTGAAGTGTGGCTAGTCCGAAATGAGATATGCTCCACATTCCAATATATACCAGATACTGAAGACTAAACCCAGGGAAAAGAATGTAAAACATCTTAACTTTTATATTGATGGCATATTGAAATGATAATACTTTGGATATATTGGATTAAATACAATATATTCTTAAAACTTAATTTCACGTGTTTCTTTGGACTCTTTTTAATTATGGCTACTAAAACATTTTAAATGACCTATGTGGCTCACATTACATTCCTCTTGGACAGCACTGCCAGGATCTAGCATCCTGGGCCTCGTCCTTGAGCCGGTTCCCTCTTACCTCGCATATCCAAACAGTGTCCACATTCTGTCAGTCAGACCTCTGATAAGCTTTCAATTCCACCCCGATATCTGCTCCGCCGTCAAACGCAGGTCACAGTGGAGACCACAGCAGCCCTCTCCAATCCACTCTCTGCTCTGCAGCCCAAGTGAGTTCACTCAACTCAGATCTCACAGCATCTGCCCACTGCCTTTGGCCTTGCCTAGCTCCCCCCAGGAGCCAAGCACCCTCTCTCCCACTTCGCCTCATAAGTTCTTACTCACTCTTTCATCTCAGCTTGAGTGCCCCTTAGAGGCCCTTCATGACCCCTGAACAAAATCACGTCTTCCTTTGAAGGAACACCCCACACTTTGTGATGACCTCCTGTTTAATCGTCTCGGCTTCCAGACTGTTCCCACGCACAGAGGCGGGGACTAGGTCGGGCTGTCTGTCCACTTCAGGTGCACGGGAGGCCCTCAACAACTGTGTGACTGACACATTCTCAGCCCTGAGCTAATTTCAGGGGTTCAGACTCCTGTCACTCTGACCATTGTTTCTGTCTCCTTGGGGGCACACACTCTAGTGGATATCCTCCTTGTCCTGTCATGGCCCTGCTGTCCCACTCTATGTGGCTGACACCTGCACCCCCAGATGCAGTTTGCATCTTCACCTCTCGCTCAGCGTCTTGCCTCTACCCCAGCAGCTGGTCCAGACTGAACTCCCCACCTACCGCCCCAGAACCAACCTGCCAGCCTCCTTCTGTTTGCCCCTTGCTCACCACCCCATCCCCACTGCTACCCATTCCATGACTCCAGGACAATAGGAAGAACCTCCTGGCAAGGTCCCCTCACATCTGGCTCATACCCTGATCCCCAAAGACTCATGTCTGACATAACCTTCCCAAACGTGCCTGTGGCCATCACATCACCTTGCCCCAAACCTTCAGGGTCTCACCCTGGCACACAGGGCCACCACAATCTCATCCCAGCCAACCTCTCCGGCTTCCTGTCCTCCGCTCCCTGATTTGTGTCCTGATGTGGGATCCACCTTTCTGGGAGCAGTGACTGCCCTTTCATAAATGTTTGTTGAATGAATGAATGAGGAGGCAGGCAAGGCGATGGGGGCTGTCTGGATCTGCCCTTCCCCACATTCAGCGCTAGGCCAGGCCCCTCCCCTCTCACCAGTGAGGCCAGGATGGAGCCCCCGATCCAGGGGCTGAACTTGCGCTCCATGGTGCTGTTGCTGGCGATGAGCTTCAGTCTCATGCTCTGGGGAGAAAGAGGGGCTGAGGGAAGCAGACACCTGGCTTCTGGGAAGGGACAGGGCTGGGGGTAGGGAAGACTGGGAAGCCACAGCAGGAAGGGGCCACTCTGGTGGCCAGAACGTTTGCTTGATGTGTGGGGAGGAGGAAGGACTTGGTCCTGAAGGGCTGAGCCAGGACTGGAGTCCAGGGCCCTGGCCAGGGGTGGGTTCCTACCGGTGGAGTCTTCTGGGAAAGCTCTCGATTGAGCCTGTCAGTGAAGCCTTGGAGCAGCGTGTTCCCACCAGTGACAATGACACTGCCGTACAGGCCCTGAGAGCAGGGAGGAGGAGTGAGCAGTCACGGGACAGCCCCTCCCCCCCCAGCTTCTCCTGGGCCCCTCTGCCAAGACTCAGGCTTGGGCCTCACCGGGCGAATGTCAATGTCGCACATGCCGATGCTGGTGGTCACCACGTGGCCCACACCTAGCATGGTGTTCCCCGAAAGGCCCTGCAGAGAAAGGTGACTGGGCTTCGGGCCCTCTGTCCCCTCTCCCAGACCTCTGTGATCCTTCCCAGCTTCTCCCACACCCCGGGATCCAGGGCCCTCCACCCAGCCCCACCTTGACATTGGAGGGATCAAACAGGCCCTCAGGGATGCGGAGCCGCTCCGCACCATAGTCTGTGTTGTAGCCATTGGGCATCTCGTAGTGCACTGTGGGCATCTGCGCAGCCACCCTGCCCAGGAAGGAGCAAGACTCTGCTTGGGGGTGCTCCCAAAAGACCAGCGGTCCCCGCTGAGCTCCAGGCCTGCCCCCTTTCCACCCCCCACCCCCCAGCCATGAGCTGCACTTACTGCTCGTCATAGGGAGAGTCCGAGACCTGCAGCACGGAGGCCTGGAAGTCCTGGATCACCTCCTGAGAACCCAGGGAGGTGGTGAGGGCTGGGTTCCCATCTCAGGGCACACCCCACTCCACCTGCTGGGCCTCTGCCCCTCCCCGCGGCTCATGGCAGGGGACTAGGAGGTGGGGGGCGCGGGGGTTTGGGGGGATTTCTCCAGCGCCTCACATTGCACATGTAGTTATGCCAGGACTTGGAAACCTGGGGTAACTTCTCCTTCTTCTTCCAGTTTGGGGGGGCGCCCTCCCGTACGGGCTCCTGTGGGGACACAGCCTGTGAGCACCCTACCCCATCCCACACTGGCCCAGCCTACCCTGACCACACCTGCCAGCTCTGCAGCTAATGGGCACTGGGTTCTCTGCTCTGTTGCCCGGAAAAGGTGTTTCTCCCCCTTCCCTGTTAGAGGAGAGAGAACGGGGAGAGCCCATCCCCACAGATGCCATGTGTGCAGCGGGTACAGCTGATCTGAAAGGCTTTGGTCAGAGAACACTGAGGGCCTGGGGAATCCAGTAGGCGGCCAGACCTTAAGGAAACAGCCTTTTACGGATCCATGTTCCACGTGGGGATCCCTTGCATGCAGTGTCTCATTTAACACTCGCGGCAGCCCTACATGCTGTTATTCCATTTTACAGGGGAGGAAACTGAGGCTTGGGAGCTTCAGTCTCATGCTCTAGGTCACACAGCTCTTCTGTGGCAGAAGCAGACCTTGAACCTGGGTCTACTGGACACCAGTACCCACCACGCTGGCCCTCACATACACATCCTGCTAGCAGTTGGCTGTGGGACCTCGGCCATATCCCTCAGCCTGTCCAGATCTCTGATGCCTCAATTGCAAATTGAGGGCTGAGGGTCCTTCTGGGGCCTGGCTGCTCCCCACCCTGATATCTGACGGGTCAGTGTCCAGGACATCCCAGAGGCCCCACCTTGGCTGCGATCATGTAAGGCGGGATGATATCAATTGCCATTTCCTGGAAGAGCTCTCGGCACTGCATGGAGATGAAGTCCCCTGCCAGGGGTGACTTGACAATGCCTGGAAAGGAGGGGGTGTCAGGACCTGGTCCCTCAAGGCACCCCCGACCCCTGCCGAGGCCCCACCTTGCTGCAGGACGTAGCCATCGTGCACTGGAATGGCCGTGGTGTGGGTGGCCCCACTGTCCAGCACCAGACCTGTGGAGCGTCCATTTGCAAAGCTGGTGTGGGATGGGTAGGTCAAAGAGACAGCAGCAAGAGGGGGCTGGGACCCGAGTCTGGCCTAGTCACTCTCTTCTTTCCTGGATCCAGCCCATTCCCAGTCTGCAAATCTCTCCTTCTAGTTTGCGACCCATCTGCTAGAGAAAGGCAGCTGAGACCCTTGTCACTTTTTTCTTGTCCGAATCACACTCTCTCCCTCTATTCCTTCCTTTTGAGCTCCCAGCCTCTCTTTAGGTTTAGTTCTATGTCCCATGGGCTCTCTGAAATTAGGGGCTATATCGCCCCACCGCCTAGCATAGGGTTCAATGCAAGGCAGATCCTTAAATAAAATAAATGCTGATTGGTTGCTTGGGAAGGGAACAAACACCTCAGTGTCATATACCCTTCCCTCCTCCCTCCAGCCCCAGCCCCTGCTGTCTACTTGTCCTTACTCTCAATGCCCAGCCTGATCCAAGGAATGGGAAAGGGCCGCTGAGCTGGCCACCCCAAGGTCCAAGGCGCTTAGCCCCCAGGGGCCCTCTGCACTAATGGGGCTCAGGGGGCTGTCTGCCCATCCAGGATATTACCCTCCATAGAATCAGGCCCAGCCTCCAGCTCAGAACGCCACACACCCCACCCTGACCCTCCACTCCGGCAGAGTAGCTTAACCCAGTGGATACGCAGTAAGCACAGCTGTCTTGCACAAGAAGAAGGCAGGAATGTTGTACTGCTCGAACATCAGCTCCGTCAGCTTCTCCCGCTTGGCCCGTGTGTTCCACTGAGGAGAAAGGGCAAGAGGGGAAGATTCAGGAAGGGAAAGGCACCGATCCACGTACATACCCGCCACCCCAACACGTATCTTGCGCTGAGGACAGAGGGCAGGTCCCCTGACCCTCAGAGATCTTTAGAATGTGAGAACTATAAAGAGCTTTAAAGATCACAATTCAAACTCAACTGAAGAAAACAAAACTCAGGGAGGGAAACTGGCCCAGATCACACAGAAAGCTCTCGGTAGAGCTGAGTCTAGAGTCACAGTCTCTTGACTCGTAGCCCAGGACTCTTGATTGTGCACTACGCACCCCCAGCCGCCAGTACATCCCTCCTCTTCACTCTAATCATCTCAGAGGCAAGAAAGCTGAGGAAGAAGATTTCTGGGTAAAAATGTTGGATTGAATACAAACATCTACTTTTATTCCCTCCCAAGTTCCCAGCAAAACTATAATAGAGTGGGAATTAATTTAAAAAACAACAACAAAAAAACCCCAAACTCACAAAAGCCAACAGGCACATAAAAAGATGCTCAGGGCTTCCCTGGTGGCAAAGTGGTTGAGAGTCTGCCTGCTGATGCAGGGGACACGGGTTCGTGCCCCGGTCCGGGAAGATTCCACATGCCGCAGAGCGGCTAGGCCCGTGAGCCATGGCCACTGAGCCTGTGCTCCACAACGGGAGAGGCCACAACAGTGAGAGGCCTGCGTACCGCAAAAAAAAAAAAAAAAAAAGATACTCAATATTTTTGGCCATTAGGGAAATGCAAATCAAAAGGACAATGAGATTCCACTTCACACCCACTAGGGTGGTGATAATAATTTAAAAACAAGACAAAATGAAAAAACAGAGAATAACAAGTGTTGGAAAGGATGTGGAGACATCAGAACCCTTGTCCACTGCTGTTGCGGAGGTTACATGGCTCAGCTGTAGAAAATGATTGGCAGTTCCTCAAAAAATTAACATAGAATTATCACATGCCCCAGCAATTTCACTCCTAGTTATACACCCAATGGAATTGCAAACAGGTGCTCAAACAAATCCTTGTACACAGCTGCCCACAGCAGCTCTATTCACAACAGCCAAGGTGGAAATAACTCAAATGTCCATCAGCAGATGAACGGTAAAACAAATTGTGGTATATCCATACAATGGAATATCACTCAGTCAGCTACAACATAAATGAACCTCGAAAACATTAATACAGACATAAAACGTCACATACTGTATGATTCCATTTATATGAATGATCCAGAATAGATATAGCCATAGAGACAGAAAACCAACTGATGGTTGCCAAGGGCTGGGGGCAGGGGGAGTGGAGAGAAACTGCTAAATGAAAATGGGTTTTCTTTGGGGGTGATGAAAATGTGTTTTTTTTTTTTTTTTTTTTTAAGTACGGGGGCCTCTCACTGTTGTGGTCTCTCCCGTTGCGGAGCACAGGCTCTGAACGCGCAGGCTCAGCGGCCATGGCTCACGTGCCCAGCCGCTCCACGGCATGTGGGATCTTCTCGGACCGGGGCACGAACCCGTGTCCCCTGCATCGGCAGGCGGACTCTCAACCACTGCGCCACCAGGGAAGCCGATGAAAATGTTTTGAAACTAGATAGAGGTGATGGTTGCAGAACATTGTGAATGTATTAAATGCCACTGAATTTTTAACTTAAAAAAGGTTAATTTTATGTCATGCGAATTTTACCTGAGAGAGAGACAGAGAGGCATAAACCCTTAAAGCTTCAGAAGAACAAGAAATGAGAAAACAGCAACAAATTTTTGAAGGTTGGAAATCAGTTAGGTGAGCAGTAACTGACTTAACAGATTCAAGAATGCTGACTCCTAAACTGGTAGTGGAAAAAGCCAACAACAGCCTGTGCTAAATGGCAGAATCCTCACAGGGATTGGGAATTGGTAGTTTCAGGTAGCTCTGGAAGTGGAAGGAAAGGGGAAATAAAATAAGATTGTTTAAAACTATTCAAGTAACAGATCCCTAAACTCTCATCCTAATTCCATGGCACTAGGCTATTGCCCACTCCAACCTCAGCAGAAGAGTGGAAATTTATTCTCTGGAGAGAGTAAAACTGAAGGGCTCTGAACTGGTGGGACACTTGTCACTGTTGGGAGTGAGGACACTATACTTAAAAGAGGGGAATTAAGTGATGCCATGCATATTGAATGCTGATAACATCAGCCCTATTTGCTCACTTGGCTTCCAGAAAGGGGTTGGGCAGTCCTGTCTTCAGGTTGGAAGTCTTCCCTGTGAGTTACATCAAAGATCTAAAGATGCAACATCCCAGTCAGACCATCCTATAACAAAGACTGCAGTCAGCAAGTCCCCCTGCCCAATCAGCTTTTTAGTCCCCCATTCCTAAACATATGTGGACAACCAAGGATTTGTGGAAATTTGAGAAAAACCTAGGAAATGAGATAAAGACTCCCAAGAAAGGGCAGGGAAAAAAAGCAACTTGGAAGAACAATAAGTATACAAGGAGATGAAAACTTCCAAAGACAAAACTAATAATATCCCTATGAGATAACAAATAATATTGCACCCATGAAATAAAAATAGGATGCTCTAAAGAGTAACATTCATGGAATAATAAAGACCTTCCGGAAAATAAAAATACAGGAGCAGGAATGAATTAAAAACTCAATAGGGGCTTCCCTGGTGGCGCAGTGGTTGAGAGTCCGCCTGCCGATGCAGGGGACGCGGGTTTGTGCCCCGGTCCGGGAAGATCCCACATGCCGTGGAGCGGCTAGGCGCATGAGCCATGGCCTCTGAGCCTGTGCGTCCAGAGCCTGTGCTCCACAACGGGAGAGGCCACAACAGTGAGAGGCCCGTGTACAGCAAAAAAACAAACAAAAAAAACCCCAAAAAACCCCAAAAAACTCAATAGAAGAGGTGAAAAACAAAGTGAGGGAATATCTTGGAAATAAGAGGAAAAAGATAAAGAGATGGAAAACATAACAGAAAAGACGAGAACATTAGGAGACCAGTTCAGGAGGTACAAAATCCAAATAATAGGATTTCTCAAAAGAGAGAATAGAGAAAATTGAAAGAAATAAATCATCAAATAAGTAATTAAATTTTTTTCACTGAGTTGAAAGGCATAGGTTTCCAAAATAAAGTGACACACTGGGTGTCCAGAGCCATGGACAAAAATAAACCCATATAATATTGTGAAATTGTAAAACACTGAGGACAAAGTGAAAATTTTATAAACTCTAAGAAAGAAAAATAAGTTACACCAAAGGATCAGGAAATAAATGTTTTTGGCCTTCTTGATGGTAACAGTAGATGCTAGAAGACATTGGAGAAGTGCCTTCAAGATTCCAAAGAAAAATGATTTCCAACCTGGAGTGTTATACCTAGCTAAACTATCAATCCAAGGTTAGACATGCAAGGTGTCAAAAATGTTACTTCTTATGACCTTTCTAAGGCAGTTAGTGGAAAATGTGCCCCATAAAAACAAGGAAGAAAATAAAGGAAAGGAGTCATGTGATACAGGAAACAGGACTTCTAATACAGGAGAGGGGCAAAGTGTTTCCTTAAGATGATGGTGAAGGGAGATGTCAGGATGATAGCTACATCTTCTGTGTAGAAGGTAACTAGTCCAAAGTAGAGCAGGTCAGTGGGCTCCTGAGGAGATTTCTTGAAGATGAAATTGATAGAACACCTTAAAGAATTAATGTCTTGAGAAAAGATATAGATAACTGATGAATAATTTAGGGCCACATTATTAAGTAGACAGAAAAACTAAGGAAAACAGAACCAAGACAATTTTCAGTGCTAGAGAAAACAAAAAGTTGCACAGGAAAGGAAAATAAACCACAGTTCATTGCCTGGTTCAGGCCTGATTAGCATACATAATAATAAGAGTGTAAATACTGAATATTGATCTTAAAAAAACCCAAAACCCTAAACTACAACTGTACTTTAGGTAAAAAATAAGAAATGTGTGTGGTGTGGGCTGGGGAGGAAAGGGAGCCAAATGCTCATTTTCTATAGTGGGAAATCCACAGATAATGTTTAAAGCTAAAAAATTCACAATCAGCAATTTAAGTGTGATATTTAGAGATATAAAAGGTAATGGCGGGACTTCCTGGTGGTCCAGTGGTAAAGAATCTGCCTTACAATGCAGGGCACATGGGTTTGATCCCTGGTCTTGGAACTAAGATCCCACATGCTGCAGGGCAAACAAGACCACACGCCTCAACTAGAGAGCCCATGCGCCCTGGAGCCTGCATGCCACAACGAGAGAGAGAAAATACGCACACCACAACTAGAGAGAACCTGTGGGCCACAGCGAAGAGCCCGTGCCGCAATGAAAGATCCAGCATGCCGCAACTAAGACCCAACACAGCCAAATAAATAAATAAATAAATAAACAGGGGCTTCCCTGATGGCGCAGTGGTTAAGACTCCATCTGCCAATGCAGGGGACATAGGTTCGAGCCCTGGTCCGGGAAGATCCCACATGCCGTGGAGCAACTAAATCCGTGTGCCGCAACTACTGAGCCTGCACTCTAGAGCCCGTGAGCCACAACTACTGAGCCCACGCACCTAGAGCCTACGCTCCGCAACAAGAGAAGCCACCGCAAGAAGCCTGCGCACTGCAACAGAGAGTAGCCCTCACTCACTGCAACTAGAGAAAGCCTGCACGCAGCAACAAAGGCCCAACGCAGCCAAAAATAAATAAATTCATTAAGAAATAATAATAAATAAATATTTTTTTAAAAGGTAATAGCAAAAAAAAAAAGCTAAAAGAGAGAAGAGCAATTGCCTCTGGAAAAGGGGCAATAGAAGGAGGAGGCTATGAATGGCATTTTTTTTCTTAACATACTTTATAAAACAAATTGATTCTTTACATGTATATATAATATTGACAAAGAATGTAAGTTAAAAGGTCATAAAAGGACTTGGGGTGGTGGGGCAGTGTATAAGGTTGACTGGGGGAAGGGCAAGTGGATAGAGCTGGAGGAGAGAGGAAGGCATGGAGACTAAACCAGGGAGGAAGGAAAGTGGTTGAAGATAATGGAGTTGGAAGGAAAGTTTGAAAAGCGAAGTGGAGTGAGTGATGGCTTGAGGAGAGAGGTGAATGGTGGGCCCCAGGGCTTGACTAGCAGCTGCATGAGGCACTTACCGGGGCCTCGGACATGAGCACTGGGTGTAGATTTGGCTCAGACTTGACGTGTTTGCTGTAGGTGTGATCCAGGATCGCACGGAAGCACTCCCAGTCCTCGACTGGGGCCAGGAGACCAGTGGAGAGATGAGGGTGGGCAGGCAGGAGTCCAGGGACAGGAAGGAAAGGAAGGAGGGAAGGAAAATCCGGGGGAGGGGAAATAAGACAAGCTCCAGCAGAAGTCCCCCCTTCCCAGGAATCTGGTGGCCCCTGGTTAGGAACCAGGCAGCTGTGGGAAGAAGTAAGGGCATCCCTGGGACTTGGGTCGCTGCAAGGAAGACTCTGTGGATGTGGGGTGCTGTGCCCCAGGTTGTTGGGTGTGGGCTCTGAGTCTGTGTCAGGAGGCAGTGGGTGGGGGCCCCGTACTCATGCCATTCTTGAGGGGTGACATGACCTCTGCTCCATCCCGAGGCACGTGGAGGGCATTGGTGTCGATGTGAAAGATCTTCCCTTTCTTCTCCTTCTCCCCCTCCAACTCCAGCCCGCCCCCCTCCTCCGCGGCCAGCAGCCCCACTGTGGTGGGAAAGTCAGCCTGGAGGGGGGCATGGGCGGAGAGAAATCAATCTCTTGCCCGGTTCCAGGCCCATGGCAGGGCCCTCAGCCCACCCCTGGGTTTACTCCCTCATTCCCACTCAGCAAAGCTTCTCTCTGGGCTCCGAGAGCCCTGGATCACTGGGAAGCCTGGAGGGGAGCCCTAGGTTTTGGGGAGGGGGCTGGAAGGCTCACCTTGGGGCAGTCCTCCCCAGCGTACCCAGCGCGGACTGAGAAGGAGCCAATGTCAAAGACCAGCGCCCCCACCTCATCTGTGCGGGGAGACAGACTTGTGAGGGGATCTCTCCCAAACTCTCTCCTCTTGGATTGTTCCGAAAGGAGGTCAGGGCAGAGCCACCTTCAACGCCGGACGGTGCGGGTGGGAGCTCGGCCAACAGTTTAGGGTCCTGGGAGTGGGGGTCAAGACCCCAAAGTCCCTTTCTGCTCAGTGGCCGTTTTCAGGCCACTCTCCTTGCTGGGCTGGGGGCCGGGCGGTGGTGGGTTGAATGGTAGAGAGGTTGGGCCCGGTGCGCGCGAACGTCCGGGGGCGGGGGTCGAAGGTGGGAGTGGCGCAGGACACAAACCAGGGGCTAGACCTGCTCGAGCGCCGAGGTGCCAGGCCCCAGGGTGCCCAGAGCTTGGGTCTCGCGGGTTCGGGGCGCTGGGATTCGGGCGAGGCCGCGCCAGGCTGGAGAGCCCGAAGCCCGAGGCTCGCTCACCTCCGCCGTAGACGCCCCCGCTCATAGTGCCCTCAGCGCTGCTCGCGGCCCGTGGGCAGCGGCGGGATCAGCACCGAGGCTGCCGGACAGCTCCCGGGACCCCGGGCGGGGCGGGGCGCGGGGCGGCCAATCGGGAGGCCAGGTTCCCCGCCCCCAACGGCGCCGCCGATAGGCTGAGAAGCCAGACAATAACCCGGCAGGGGGCCGCTGCTTTAAAGGGCCAGAAACCTCAACCTTAGGCGCCGCGGAGGCGATTAGCAAGGACCTCGAGGCCGGCCCTAAGGGATAGGCTGGCAGAGAGCAGGAGTACGCAAGAGATGGAGACCTTGTCCATTCGGAGACTGTAGGGTGACTGACTGGGCCCCTGCTCCCTTACTTTTTAAAATGGGGTCTAGAAAAGGGCGCCATCGTCTCCGAGACGCGTCCATTCTCAGGCTCCTGAGCAAGGTTCTGCCATACCCAGGACTGAATGAAATCACTGGGAGAGGGAGGGCAGGGAAGGAGGGGGAGAGGTACGGGAAGGGGTCGTCTCCATTTTCTCCCTGTTTCTTGCCACCCTTGTCTTTCTGATGGTCCCTCTTTTCCTCGCTGGTCCTCTGGTGCCTGAGCCTTATACATACACACGTTTATTCACATGTACACACGTTCACACATGGCGCTCAGCTAACCCAGCTTTAGCTTCCTTTCCTTCTCCCTCTCTTTTCATCTGTTCTTCTCAGGAGTTATTTATCAAGCAAGTAGATTTTCCCCTCATAGGCTCCTAGGTCCTTCTTGGCTCCTGGCATGAGGCCATCTCCACAGCAGTTTTGAAAGAGAAGGTGAAGGAGTGGCTCTGACAGCCTGGCTCAGCTGAGAGACTCTTATGTGAGCATCTGGGTAGGTGTGTGCCTGTACGTATGTGAGTGTGTCAGCATTCGTGTGCATGTGTTGGGGGCACTCCCACCTACTTGTTTAGGGGTGGGGGGCAATAAGACCAGAGATAGCATTGGAAGAGGGTTCTGTGTGATGGCCGGCCGAATGCCCCTGAAGGTTCTCAGCTCATCAGATACTCATTCTGTAAGGGACTCCACCCTTCCTTAGCCAAAGGACAGATGGTTTGAGCTGGCTCATCCGTTACCCACTGGCGACAGTGGCATTTCGCATGCCCAGGGGTGGTTCTGAGCCCAGGCCTGGCTCCCCAGACTGGAGGCTTCAGTGGGAGGGGTGAGCTGATTCAGGAGTTGGGAAACAGAAATATCCCAGCGTGAGCCTAGGTCAGCCATTGTCCTCTATAAATTGAGGCCTGGATGAATTGGAACAGCCCCTTTAACCTCTCAGCGCCTCATTTCTTCATCTTTCAAAATGCTGAGGTGAGAATTAAAGGAGAACACTGGAGGGGAAAGTGATTCTATTCATGGTCTGCACCTCTCCTTTTTGTTGACATTGAATAGTGTTGCTTCCCTCCCCTTGTAAATTCACCTTGTCAATTCCCACTATCCCCTCCCCCATCCCAGTCAGGATCTCAGATTCAGAAACTACCCCAGTCAGGGGAAACCTTACCGATCCTGGATACAACTCCTAGATTTTATAGGGATTTCCCCAGATAGAGGCAGGGCCCTGTCTTGGGTCACACAGCCCACTGGGGCAGAGCCAGGACTAGAACTCACATCTCTCATCAGCCAGTTGACAGATGACCTTGTTTCATAACACCTCTATGTCCCTCTGCAAGCTTCACTGTCCCCATTTGTAGGACAGGTGGTGGTGAGGACTCAAGAATCAAGTTCCTGGCTAAGAGCTGGGCACACAGGGCTATTCAGCAAACACTGGGTCTTAAGAAAATCCCTAGGGCATTTTTGAGGCTTTAATATTATTATCCATTTATTCATAGAAATCTGTAGTCTATCTGGTAAAATGATTTTTCCTCTCATGGTTGGTAGAAAAGCTAAAGTCAGCGAACTACCGACTAGACTTGATTTACCGCCCAGTCAACTGTGGCCAGTTTCCATTTGTCGTAGGATCTGACATGATATGCTGTTGCATGATGGAAGTGGTTAAGGTGAAGTTTATTCATATATTTCATTCATCCATTCATTGATTCAACAAACATCTTTTATGCCTACGGTGTGCCAGGCATTGTACAAGGTATGGGAATACTAAGGTGCATAAGATATATCCCTGCTCTCAAGGAGTCTTGGTGCAGTGGGGAGCTCAGACATGCATGAAAGTGGGGTGAAATGGAGGCCCAGAGGAGGGAGTGGCTACCTGTCTCTGAGAGTCCAGGGAGGCTTCCAAAAGTGAAGTTTGAATTGTGAAGGATAAATAGGGGTCACTGGTGAACAAGGTGGGAAAGGTCTTCCACCCAGAGAACAGTGTGAGCAAAGGTCCATATGTGGAAATAGGAGAGTTGGAGATGAGCTGGTGGCAGAGACCAGCGCCAGGGGAAGATGAAACTAGAAAAATAGTCAAAGACTGACTCGTTAGGCTTCCCTGGTGGCGCAGTGGTTGAGAGTCTGCCTGCCGATGCAGGGGACACAGCTTCGTGCCCCGGTCCAGGAAGATCCCACACGCGGCGGAGCGGCTGGGCCCGTGAGCCATGGCCGCTGAGCCTGCGCGTCCGGAGCCTGTGTTCTGCAACGGGAGAGGCCACAACAGTGAGAGGCCCGCGTACCGCAGGAAAAAAAAAAAAAAAATTAACTCGTTTATGCCTGAACCCTGTTTTTACTTAGCACACAAAGCATCTGCTATGTGCCAGGCACTGTATAAATGCTTTACAAATATTAAGTAATTTAGTCCTCATAATGACCCGATCATCATCTCCATTTTGTAAGGGAAACAGAAGCATGGAGAGGTAAATGACTGGCCCAAGTTCACTCAGCTGGTAAGGGACAGCTGAGATTTGAACTGTGGCATGTAAAGAGTATTGGTCCTGGGGAAAATGTTGCCATACTTCTATTCATTTCATAGATGTTCTCCAGGTACCTGATAGGCACTGGGAATAAAATGGCTCATATAACTTGATGTGACTCTCACTGAGTTTAATGTCTATTTTAGAAGATGGATGATTAAACAATTAGCTCAATAAAGTCATCTGGAGGTTCTCACACTGGCCAAACCTGAGCACCTGGTAATGATATTGAAGGTGGTAGGACCATGACCCCCAGACCCCACACCTTGGATAGGATTTGGCATCTTGTTTGTGTCTATTTATTGCTTGGTGAGCTCTCACCCAGCCCTCTTCCAGACAAGCCAAGTGCCCTGGCTTCCCAGGGAGCCCCTAGTGCAGGTGGCAAGTGCCCAGAAAGAAAGTCCAGTAAAGACTGCAATAGGCACGGAGCCAGCACTGCAGTGGGGCACAAACAGTGACGTAGTTAGGGAAGCAATATTTAAACTAAGACTGAGAAAATGAAAAATTTCCCAGCTGACAGGAAGTAGAATTGGAATGGGGGGTGGAAGGCATTCTTAATAGAGGGGAAAAGACCCAGCCTCTCTGTCTTGCAAAGAAGTTTGGCCCTCGTCATGGAGTCAGTGGGGAACTACTGCATGGTTTTGAACAGCAAGGTTATACGATCCAACTTGCATTTTAGAAAGATACCTCCTGGCAGCTATTTGGTAGGTTGATTAGAGAGGGACTATCCTGAAAGGCCAGGAAATAGGCAAGAACCAAGGTAATAGCAGCTGGCGTACAGTAGCACGGATAGATTTAAGTAATATTGGAGAGGTAGCACTGACAAGATGTATTCACTGATGACGTAGACTGCTAGCCTTACATCAATAGCCATCTCCCTCCTTTCTTTTTTTTTAAAATAAGTTTATTTACTTTAGTTATTTTTGGCTGCGTTGGGTCTTTGTTGCTGCGCGCGGGCTTTCTCTAGTTGTGGCGAGCGGGGGCTACTCTTTATTGCGGTGCGCGGACTTCTCATTGCAGTGGCTTCTCTTACTGTGGAGCACGGGCCCTAGGCGCGTAGGCTTCAGCAGTTGTGGCTCTACAGCACAGGCTCAGTAGTTGCAGCGCACAGGCTTAGTTGCTCCGCGGCATGTGGGATCTTCCCAGACCAGGGACTGAACCTACGTCCCCTGCAATGGCAGCAGATTCTTAACCACTGTGCCACCAGGGAAGTCCCCCTTCTTTGGTTATGAACAATGTTTTAACTGGGTATATGGCTACAGACTACATTTCCCAGCCTTCCTTGCATCTGGCCAACTTCTGAATAGAAGTTAGTGGTGTCCTTAAACAGGAAAGAACTCATGCTTCCATGCCACCCCCCTTCCCAAGAGATGGATTCAGATACAATAGTGGGAAATGCCTGGGCCACATTGGACACAGAGATGGAAGCCACAGGTTGAGGATGGCTGAGATGCCCCACAGTCCTGGAGGATCTATTCTGGGGTTGTCACTTAAGCCACTGAATTTTGGGGACTCTTTGTTCTAGCAGCTTGGACTATAGCCTAACTAACTGACCATCTTTTGGATATGGGGAATGAGGGGGTGAGAAGCTCCTGGGCAGATGGTGGTGCTGTTAACCGGGCCAAGAGATTCAGGGGAGAAGTAGGGTTGGGTAGGATGGGGTAGGGTGGAAGAGGATTACTTTAGTTTTGAATATGTTGAATGTGAGACATCTGTCAACAGTGATGTGCAGTCACTGTTTTAACAATCAACTCTTCGGGAAAGGGGAATTTCGATCTGAAGCATTTGCTGACTTCCATGGTGTAAATACTCTCACCACAACGATTACAAGTGACTACTATCAACATGACATCATTGAATAAGGAGTTGGGAAGAGAGGTATACGATGGCCTCTTGTGAGCTGGTCCAAGCTAGCACGAGCTGACTCCAGTGCACCACTGTCCATGAACATGCAGGTGGAGACGTTCAGTCTGCAGTTGGACAGACACCAAGTCTGATTGTGGAGACAGAGATCTGAGAGTGATGAGCAATTAAGGGGTAATGAAAGTCCCAGTAGTGACTGGAGTCACCAGTGAATAACATGGAGAGTGAGAAGAGGAGGCTGAAGCTGGGATCCTGAGAAAATCAACGTTTACAGAGTGTCCTGAAGAGGAGGAGAAGGCTGAGGAGAAGCCTGAGAAAGAACAGTCAGAGGGAGGAGAAAGTGTCCCATGACCCACCAGGGCCAGGTTTTCCACATGTGCTCCAGGGCTTCTGCCTTCTCAGAGAGATTGGTCATCCTCTGGTCATCCCCTACCTGTCTCTATCTTCACCTCTCTCTCCTTTCTGTCCTTCTCATTAGTATCTTTTTTATTATTATTATTTTTATAAACAAGGTTTGTTTTTTTTTAATAAATTTACTTATTATTTTTGGCTGCATTGGATCTTTGTTGCTGCACGTGGGCTTTCTCTAATTCTGGCGAGTGGGGGGTACTCTTAGCTGCGGTGCGTGGGCTTCTCATTGCAGTGGCTTCTCTTGTTGCGGAGCACGGGCTCTAGGCGCACGGGCTCAGCAGTTGTGGCTTGCGGGCTCTAGAGCACAGGCTCAGTAGTTGTGGCACACGGGTTTAGTTGCTCCATGGCATGTGGGATCTTCCCGGACCAGGGCTTGAACCCGTGTCCCCTGCATTGGCAGGCAGATTCTTAACCACTGTGCCACCAGGGAAGCCCTTCTCATTATTATCTAAACAAGCTCCAGGAGCTCCCATCAAAACACATATTTCTTGACTCCACATTCTCCTCCCATTGCCGCCCCACCTTTCTATACCCCCTTGCAGCCAAGATTCCCAAAGCCTTGGCCACCTTGGTTGTCTCCACCGCCTCATTTCTCACTTGTCCTCAGCCCGCTGCTAGCAAAGCATCCATTGCAGATGCTCCAGACCAAGCCAGCAGCAGCCTCCCCGGTAGTCAGTCCTATGCCCTCTTCCCAGTCCAGCTTTGTTTCACCTCTCTGCAGCATTCAGCACAGTTTACCATTCCTTTTTCGGAACAGAATTTTCCAAAAATTCTGTTGGGTTCCAGAATTCCACGTTCTCCTGATTTTCTTCTTAGCTCTCTGGCTTCTCCTTTGGCAGCCTGTTCTCCTCTGCCTGACCTTTAAATGTTGGAGTTCCTCAGGGCTTGGTCTTAGGCCATCTTGTCTTTTCCCTGAACCTCTTTATGATTTCATCTGCTCTAAAATGCCACTCATTCTCAAGGCTCTATTCCAACCCAGACTCCTGCTGAGCCCCAGACCTGCTTCGACAGCCACTACTGAGCATTCTGCCTTGCACCTCTCCTAGGCACCTCAAGCCTAACACGTCCCCACTTAAAACTCTTGATCTTCTTCCCCAAATATGTCCCCTTCCAACTGCTCTGCTCTCAGTAAATGGCACTTTCAAGCCTCCAGTACTAATAGTTATTTCCATGGTTGTCTACCATCTGTCTCCTCTGTAGATTGTAAGCTCCCTGCAGGCAGAGGAGGGTGCACAAATTCGAGGTTGTATCACCAGGGCCTAAGACAGTGCCTGATACATCTTTGGGACTCAATAAATATTTGCTGATTGGGTTAAAACAAGGAAGCATATTAGCACAGAACCCAAGTGAGAGGAAGCAGTGTCAGATGCCCTATAGAGATTAACAAAATTGGGTTCTAGTCATCGGCTGCTAGTTTACTAAATGACTTTAGGGAAGTCTCTTCGCCCATCTGGAGATTGAAACTGAAGTAAATATAAGGTCCTTTCCAAATTCTAATTGACATCTCTTACCTACTGCTAATATATCACTGAATTGGTGAGTGCACATACATGGAATCTGTGCTTAAGTAAGAATGACTTTTTTTCTTATTTTCTTAAAAAATTGGTGCTTTGACGGGAATTCCCTGGCGGTCCAGTGGGTTAGGACTCAGTGCTTTCACTGCTGGGGCCCGGGTTTAATCCCTGGTTGGGGAACTAAGATCTGCATCCCCCCCCCAAAAAAATTGGTGCTTTGAAAACTATTTGTAATGCCTTCAACAGAGGTTACATGAAAAGTGTCTGTTTTGATACTTTTAAATTTCATGAGGAGGCGAAGGCTATTCACTGACTTGAACTTACCAAAACATTTTCACAATCTGTGGGGATCTCATGACAATCCAAGGTGACTTGCAGGGCAGTTAGCTATCAACAGCCTCATTTTGTAAATGTGGAAACTGAGGCTTATACTTACATTCTCATCCCTTTACAGGGATGGTCCAGGGGTTCATCAAGAGGCTAGCACTGCACACAGTAAAGTCGACAAAGCTGCCCTGGTTCACATCTTAACTCTGCAGCCCTAGGAATCTGTTTCCACTACTATAAAATGGTAACAATGCCAGTACTTAACTTCATAATATTGTCGTGAGCGTTAGTTAAATAAGTATGGAAATCAATAAATGAGTTGTTATTACGGTGTCATGCAGCCCTGTAAAGAGTTCTACAAAAGCCCACTGAGCAACGTGGGGACACTGCCTGGGCAGGACTCTTCTCCCAGCACACCTGAGTTCCCAGGGGCAGAAGCTGCCCCCACTCCTTCCTGCTCGGGTACCTTCGGCATCGTTGCCCTTTCCTCTGCAGCGCTGAGGCCTGCGTGGGTCAGGAACTCTCTAACTCCGCCCCCTAAGTAGGGGCGTGGCCTCACATGCAGGGGGCGGAGCCAGGGCGCGAACTGGGACGTCGAACTCCCCTTCCCAGTCTGGAGCCGCCCAATCCGGGAGGGTAGGTCACGTGATCATCCAGCGGTTTCACCCTCCCCTATGCCGGTACCATCTCTGCCAGTCCCGGGGGAGATGTCTTGCGCCTTTTGGGGAGGCAAAGCATCTATTTTGGTCCGTTTTGCGTGGAAATAGTGTGGAGTAATATCTTTGATGTGACAGGGCCAATATTTGCCCCTTAGGTGGTATTTTCCCTTCCGGGCTCCCCCCACTAAGTAGTTGGTCTCGCCCAGCCGGGCCCTGGGCGCGGCGGCGACGGCCGCGTCACTGGCGGGCGGGATCCCTCCGCTCTAGGGAGAGCAGAGCTGGACGGTGAGTTGCGGTGACTGAGGAAATCCATCCGCGCCGCCGCCGCTGCCGCCTCCGCCGCGGAGGAAGACAGGACCTCTCGCGCTCCTCTAGCGACCCTTCGCAGAGTCCCACCGCCACAGGTACCTCCGCTGATAAAAGGAGTCCTCATTCCCCCCCTAAGCCCCAAATTCCCAGGGGGGAACCTCTCTTCTGTCTGTCTCCCCGGTCTGGCCTCTCGGGAGCGGACGTAACTCTCCAGACCTCCCCTCCCTTTTTCTGGCCCCGTCGCTCCCAAACCCGGAAGGGAAACCGGGGGACCCTCGCCTCCAATAACGCACGCTCTCGCTGCACCATCGGGGTTTTTTTGCCTGACCCCAGATCCCAGGCCAGCCCCACCTACCTCTTGTTCCCTGAGAAGTTGGGGGTCTAAATTCGGGGCTTCCTCTAAGCCCCGCCCCGCCCCCTTTCCCCACCTCTACCACCCCCTTGCCTGCCCCTGGGTAGCACCCCTCGTGTCCTCCCATTTCGCACCCCCGCCGGCATTCGCCTTGCAAAACTCCAGAATCCTCACTGAGGCAGGCAGGGCCGCGAGGCTACCCTTCTCCTCGTCGCCACCTCGATTTGGGGTCTGCCCGTGTTTTCTGGCCACATTACCCTAGACCGGACACCTCGGCACCCTCTTACCTTTAGTAGTCCTAACCCCACGCTTAGCTCCCAGGCGGCCCCCACCCACCCCCACCCCCCCGCCTAGCTTTCATTTGGGCAAAATGGAGGTCGTGGGGGCCGGAGGACCAGGCCCACTGCGCTTAGCAGCGCGGCACCGGCCCGCGCCTTCCAGCTGCCAGATCCGGGGACCCTCCCTTGTCCCTTCCCCTTCTCCCCACTAGACCTGCGGAGGTGGTTGCACCCCCATTTCTCCGTGGTACCCCCGGCTGCTGTATGCCCAGAACCCGGGGCCGCCTAGGGGGCCCTGGCGAGTGATGGGGATTGAGGTCTGGGAGCGTCGCCCCCGCCCCCAGCGGCTTCCTCCCGGCCTGCTTCCTTCTGCCCCGGTCGTCTGGCGTTGCCGCCCCGCCTGGGCTGCCGGCAGCTGGAAGGAAGGGGCTTTCTCCGGAGCTGGGGAAGTGGGGTGGGGGGCTTTGCCCCCTCCCTTTTTTGGAGGGGCGTCCTCGGGCGCGGGTGTAGAAAAGCTGAACAGAGGGGAAATGTCAGTGGGGAAGAGGAACGCCCAGGGTACGGGGGAAGTGGGAGCAGGATGGGGGACGCCTGGGTGGGCAGAGTGCAGTGTGCATGGCCAGATCACACAGGTGTCTAAAGGGGAGGGGGGGCAGGACTCCGGGCCCTGGAGCGGAGCCAGCCAGGCCCCTGGGGCCCCGGCGCGGAGCCCGCGGGCTGGGCTCTTGGGGAGCCGGGCCGCCTGGGGCCGCCCGCTCGCCCGCCCGCCGGCGCCTGGGAGAGAGCAGCTCCGCGCCTCTGGGCCCGGGACCTCTCTTTGGAGTCCTAATTACTCGAGAGCGGCTCCCACGGGCTTTCTGCGGGCGCGCCGGAGCGGGCGGCCTAGCCGCTGGAGGGAGCAGCGGCTTGGGGCTGGCTACCTCGCCACCCTCGCCTCCACCCGCCGCGGGCGGCTAATGGGGCGCAGCCGGCCCAGGGATAATCCGGGGTGAGCCGTCCCGAACCTATTAGTGCCCAATCGGCTTTTCCCAAATCCTGTAAACAGCCACCCTGGCTGGTTCTGGGGAGGGGCGGGAGGCTGGGTCGGGCGGGGGCGATGGGGCCGGGGGTGGGGTCATCCACCCTACAGGTCTCAGCCGTGGATGCGGTTGCCTCGGCAACCGGGCTAGGGTGGGGGCACTTCACCAATGAGGTGCTCTCAGTCCGGGTGACGGTTGCCTAGGCAACCCCACGAACAGCCCAGCTTTCCCCTCTGGTCTCCCCCACCCCCAGTCGAAGCTGGGGATGTGTGTGTGGAGGGTGTGCGGTGTATGGGGGTGAATTTAAAGAGGCACCGTCCCTTTTAAAATTAGGTGCTAGGAGGGCGGTGTCTCTGCGGGCCGGGGAGGACGCCCGGTCTGTTTTCGAAGGGACTCTCCCCGCCCCTTCCCGCACCCCAGTTCCTGCCGCGGGTGTCCCGCCCGGGCTGCTGTCCGAGGGAGGAGTTTCCCCTGCGCTTCCTCTTGAGCTTCCCGCTCCGTTTCCGGGGGGCGGGAGGAAGATTGGGGAAGTCAGCTGTTCCCCGGCTACGTCTCTCCCGTGCCAGAGGCCCGTGCTCTGTCCGGGGGACCGCGGCCACCGCTGGCGCCCCCTCCCCCTCCGACCTGTACTTACCCCTTCCGGGCCGCGCGTCAACCCCGCCTTTCCCCCTTCTTCCCCGGCGGCCTTGGGCCTGACGTCAGCCCTGCATCCCCCAGGCCTCGGGCCAGCGGCGAGGAGCTGCCTCCCCCAGCCCCCGTCCCGCGGCCCCCAGCCGCCCCCAACCCCGCCCCACGGGCCCGGCGCCATGAGTGAGCTGGAGCAACTGAGACAGGAGGCTGAGCAGCTCCGGAACCAGATCCGGGTGAGGGCCTGGCCGCCGGGCTGCGGCGGCTGAGCGGGCAGGGCCGGGTGGCTTGTGTGCACCGGGCCAGGGGAGGGGTTTGTGTGTGGGTGGTGGTGGGGTACCCTAATATACTCCTGTCTCATCCTCTCCATTCCCTTGTTTCCTGTTCTCTTTCCTCTCCTCCTGTCTTATCTTCGTGCCTCTCCATGAATGGCTCTGCCGTCTCTTATAGGATGCCCGAAAAGCATGTGGGGATTCAACACTGACCCAGGTGAGATGAATCCAGGGCTGGACTTGGGTTTAGGGAAGGAGCACGGGTTGGAAGCATACTTCTCAGAGGGCCCTGCCGCCTGAACCTTCCTGAGCCCATTCTGCCTCCACCTCCAGATCACAGCTGGGCTGGACCCAGTGGGGAGAATCCAAATGAGGACACGGAGGACCCTCCGTGGGCACCTGGCAAAAATCTACGCCATGCACTGGGGGACAGACTCAAGGTGGGTGCGGCTGGGGCTGTGTGCTGAGCTGTCGTGTTTGCCTTGGGCTGAGTTTATGGCAGGCAGGGTGGGCAGGGGTAACCTTGCACGTCTGGTGCCAGAAACAGGATGCCCCTGTTGCCAAGTCTGTTTGGGAAGCCCATGACTCCCAGACATCCCCAGGGGATGGGAAACAGGGCCATACCGACAGGAACTTCTCAGCTGCTGCCGGGAGTTGTCTCCCACCAGATGGGAGAGGGGGAAGGGTGTCCTGCCTCCAGAGGGGGCTTCCCACCCTGACCCCTCTGCGTCTCCATCCACTCTCCGACAGGCTGCTGGTCAGTGCCTCCCAGGACGGGAAGCTCATCATCTGGGACAGCTACACCACCAACAAGGTAGAGGTGGCACCTGAGGCCGGATGGGGCTGGGCTGCAGGCCCTGGCTGGCTCTGACCCTGGGCACTGCCCCTCGTCCATAGGTCCATGCCATCCCGCTGCGCTCCTCCTGGGTCATGACCTGTGCCTACGCGCCCTCAGGAAACTTTGTGGCCTGTGGGGGATTGGACAACATCTGCTCCATCTACAGCCTCAAGACCCGTGAGGGCAATGTCAGGGTCAGCCGGGAGCTGCCTGGCCACACTGGTGAGAGGCGCCTGGCAAGGCACAGGCACTGTTGCGGGGTGAGGGGCTGTGCTGCCCTCCCTTAAAGACCCGGCTGACCAGCCCCTTTCCCCAGGGTACCTGTCATGCTGCCGCTTCCTGGATGACAACCAAATCATCACCAGCTCTGGGGACACCACCTGGTGAGGCCCTGCCAGGGCTAGGCAGTCGGGACTCACCTACACTTCCTGCCGGGGGAGGGAGCATCGCCTCAGTGCTCAGGCGGTAGTCCCCACCCTGCGCAAGCACCGGCAGAGCCCTTGTTCTGAACACTCAGCCTTTTGCTCTGGTGGCAGGAAGGAGGGGGAAGTGGGGGACCTCTTCTCACCTGGGACAGGAGCAGGCTTCTGTCACCCAGTGGCTCCCGGTGCCCCTTGTGTGGAGGCTTCACTGGGCCTGGGCTCACAGGGTGGAGGGGTAGGGGAGAGGGAGTCTGTCCTGCACCCGTCTCTGATCCATTCCTTCTTCCTGTCACCCCTCCAGTGCCCTGTGGGACATTGAGACAGGCCAGCAGACGGTGGGTTTTGCTGGACACAGTGGGGATGTGATGTCCCTGTCACTGGCCCCCGATGGCCGCACCTTTGTGTCAGGCGCCTGTGATGCCTCCATCAAGCTGTGGGACGTGCGGGATTCGATGTGTCGACAGACCTTCATCGGCCACGAGTCCGACATCAATGCCGTGGCTGTAAGTTCTGGGCGAGCTGGGTTGGCCCATCTTTGCCAGGCTCCAGGCCCTGCCCTGCACCCTCATCCCACTCTGGTCTTGTGTCCTGCAGTTCTTCCCCAACGGCTATGCCTTCACCACGGGCTCTGACGACGCCACGTGCCGCCTCTTTGACCTGCGGGCCGACCAGGAGCTCCTCATGTATTCCCATGACAACATCATCTGCGGCATCACCTCTGTTGCCTTCTCGCGCAGCGGCAGGCTGTTGCTCGCTGGCTACGACGACTTCAATTGCAACATCTGGGATGCCATGAAGGGCGACCGTGCAGGTGAGAGCTGGGAGCTGAGCAGGGGGTGGGTGGGGACAGGGAAACGAGGCTGGAGTTCTGACGTCCCGCTCCGTCCCAGGTGTCCTCGCAGGCCACGACAACCGAGTGAGCTGCCTTGGGGTCACTGACGATGGCATGGCTGTGGCCACAGGCTCCTGGGACTCCTTCCTCAAGATCTGGAACTAACAGCCCCGACCCCAGCTGGGCCCAGGCTAGGAGGGGCCCTGCCCATGCCCACACTACAGGTCGGGAGCTCTGGGGCTGGGTGCACACCGAGCCTCCCTCCTCGGGCCACGGGGCCTCGGGTCCCTGCTCCCCTACCCAGGTTTGGTTCCTCCCGGGGCCCCCACTGTGGAGATTAAGATGGGAATAGAATGGGGGAAGAGGAGGGGCAGAAAGCCCTCATCCTTTTGCTGCCCTGGGGTCAGGGCCTCATCCCTCTGGAGGGCCAGAGGCAGGAGGTGGAAACTCCAGAGGCTGGCTTTTTTAAAACTGGTTTTATTTTAATTTTTATTATATTTTCAGTTTTTCCATAAAGGAACCAATTCCAACTCTGTACCTGGTCTCTACCTTTGCTTATGTCTTCCTCACTCTAGGTATCTGTCCCCAGCGGCAGACCAGCTGGGGGGATGTGGGGCTCCAAATAGTGGGGTGGGGACTACCACTCCTCCTCAGCCGGAAGCGGAGTCACAGGTGGGAGGACCTTCTCTGGCCCGCAGGTCACAGGTGTTCCACACACACAGCCCTCCCATTTCTAGTCTGGCTTGGTTAGGCTGGCCGACCATAGCCACCCCTTGCCTGTGGCTTTTTCAGTTCCCAGCTCTTTTGAGCTGTGCCTCTCGTTCCCAACATCCCCTTACCCCAAGAAACAACTCAGACGCAGGAGGGGAGAACACACACCAAGTTTTATTGGGGGGAAGCGGAGTATTTACAGAGGCAGGTAGACGAGAAGGGAGTCACACAGGTTGGGGAGATGGTGGGTACAAGGCAGACAAGGATACAGAATGACCCCTGCACCCACCCTAACCCCAGGAAGGGCGGGGGAGCAGCCGGGGCCCAGGAAGACGGGCTGGGAAAGGACAGCAAGGGGCCTGAGTCCCTGGGCTGGGGGGCTCAGGGGCTTGTAAACATTGACCACTCTCAGAAGGGGATGGGGGTGGGAGAGGGCTCCCCCTACACTTCCTCACAGGGTTAAGGCCTCTCCAGGCTCAAGGGCCCCCTAAATTCAAAGTCTCTTTAGCTGGGGGGGGAGGGGAAGGAAGAGACGGGGAAGAGTGTCATCCCCCCTCCCCCTGCATTGGCTGCGGCAGGGGTGGGGGCAGTTACATTCAGTCACAACAGTACTCCCCCAACACCTCTAATGCCACCAAATACTGGCTCGAGGAAAGGGGGAGCTGGGGGGCCAGCAGCAGCAAGACATTTCCCCCTGGCCCATCACCCCCTTATTGCTTTAGAGAGAATATTGTCTTTTCACGGACGCTAACACTGTTGAAACCAGGGAGAAGCAGGTGGAGGGGGCCCCTCCACCCCCGAGGCCAGCTTTATCCCCCAACACTGACCCAGTTGCCACTTTGGTGCAAAAAAAAAAAAAAAAAAAAGTTAAAAAAATCATCTCTCTGGGGATAGATGGGGAAAGAAAACTGGGGCCACTCCCCATTTCCCCAGGGCAGGAAGGATAAATACATTCATGGAGGGGAGGCAGTGGCAGAATCTTGCCCTAATACTGCGCTCTGAGCAATGAGGTCCACGGGAGAAGTTAAATGAGAAATCCAAAAGATACAACAAACTTAAAAAAAAAAAAAAAAAAAAAAAAAAAACAACCCAAATGGAGACAAACCCAGGTAGGTGATTGGGAATAAGTTGGTGAAAGGCAGCCTACCCCCGACCCAGGAGAGATAGACACTCCCATTCTTGACACCCCACCCTACCCAACATTTAAAAACATGAGGGGAGCAGGGAGGGGAGAGGCCGCTTGCTCCTCTCCCATTTGGTCAATGGAGGGGTCAGGGCCGAGCTGGGTGGTCCATGTCCCACACAGCTGGCTGCAGGTGGGGGGCTCCCTTCTAACAGCCCCGCACTGCAACCAGAAGCCCCAAGCGGCCCACTCCGTGGCCTCCTTGGCCCCTCGCCTGCCCCCTTCACAGGAGGAACAACAGTCATGAAGTGGCGCCTCTCTCTCCAGCTCCTGGAGGAACTGCTCCGCCCCCACCTCTCTCGGGTTGAGGCAGCGGGCGCAGCAGGGGCTCGTGGCCCAGAGAATACATTCATGTGGCAAGGCAGGGAGCTGGAACTTTCAGCTTCGCACCCAGGCCGGCCCCCCGAATGGCAGCGGAGGGGGAAGCCCCTCACCAGGGCCAGAGTGGAAGTTCTGCCGGCCTGACAGCCAGATGAGGTTGGCACTGCCGGCCCTCTCCTATCCACCCTGTCAGCCAGTGCAGGGCGGCAGCCTGGGGCGCTGAGGCGGCCTGGCCCATTTGTGCAACTTTCCCCAGAAGCAGCGAAGCCAAGGGGCTACTTCGGCCCCCACCTCAGACACCTCTGCCACAGTCACAGCAACAAGGGAGCCGTTCACAGCGGGTCCGGCCGGCGGGGCTGAGGGGGCCTCGCTGTGCAAACTGCTGGCACCCCAGCTTCCAGTTACCCCAGTGGCCCACCGTGTGGGGCAGGGAGGGTAAGTGCAGCCTCGGGGGCCAGGCAGGACAGGTCCGTGGGGCCCGTGTCCCCACTGCCCCAAAATAACAGTGTGTTTTTTCTTTCAGTCTCCTAACCATTTTTTTTTGTTTTTCTTTTTTCTTAAAAAAAAAAAAAAAAAAGAAAAAAAAACGAAACAAAAACCTCTGTGGATCTTCCATTGTTGCTCCCCCATCCCCAAAAGGGAAAGGGAGTGCTTAGAGTCTCCTTCTTAACAATTTTTTTTTGTCTCTAATGTTTTCTTCAATGTTGTTTAAAATTAAAAACAAAAACAAAACAAAAAAACCCTTCCCCCCAATCTGTAAAGTGCCTCGTGGTGGGTGAGTTAAGGTGCATCGTGTGGTTTGTAACAAGTGCTGGGGACCCTGCCCCTGCTTCCTCCTATGCTCCTCGTGGGGAGCCTGCAGGCCGGGGACCCAGGGGTCCAAGCCATTGCTGCTGCCCCTGGCCTATAGCCCAGGGTGCTGGTGGGACGGGCTGGTCAGTAGTCATCCACGCTCTCGATCTCACCAGAAGGTCCATGCAGGGAGTACCCTGAAGCCAGGGGAAGCTGGGTTTGAGCTCACCCACCCAGGCTCCTGCCCAGTGCTGAGCAAGGAGCCTCCTCCCCACTCCAAACTCACCCAAGATGCTGGGGTCCGAGTGCAGCATCAGTGCCCGCCTCTTGGCTTTGCTGCCCTCCCCAGAGCCGAGTTTGGTGCTGTGGTTGGTCTGAAAGGCTGTCTGCAGGGAGCCACTGCTCAGCCAAGCCTCCTGCCAAGCAGAAGAGAGGGAGGGGGGCGGTCAGGGGAGCGCTGGGCGCCCTCACTGCCTCTGGCCAGGGCTCTGTGAAACCTCACCTGCTGCTGCTGCCGCTGCTGGCTGGCCTTCTGCTTGGCCCTCCGCTCCAGGAATTGTTTGGCAAATTCTTTGGCTTCCAGCGTGTCCCCCAGGCAGGAACGGATATAGTCATGGACGTCGTAGGGGGATTCCACCTCCTTGAGGATTGCTACAGCCATGGGCACTGCGGGGCAGGATGGGGCTGTCAGAGCCCACCGATGCGGGTCTGGTACCCCCAGCCGGCCTCCCGGGGAAAGCCGCCTGTACCGTCCAGGCTGCCCGTGGTGCTCAGCGTGTGCAGCATCTGCTCACACCACTGGGTGAAGCCATCCTGGGGCCGGGGGATGCCCTGGAGCAGCTTCAGCAGCTTCTCTTCCTCTTCCGTCTTTTTGCGCACAGGCCGACCCGACAGGTGGCTGTACGAGTCACTGAGCGGGATGGAGGTGAAGCTCAGGAGTCCCGCACCCTCCCACGCCCACCCCCGCAGGCCCCGGCGCCCACCTGAGAGAGTCCCGCACCCTCCCACGCCCACCCCCGCAGGCCCCGGGACCCACCTGATGAGCTCAGGAGTCCCGCACCCTCCCACGCCCACCCCCGCAGGCCCCGGCGCCCACCTGAGAGAGGGGCTGCTGCGGCTGTTCTTCAGGCCCAGGCTGCGGGCCAGGCTCCCGCTGCTCTTGAGGGTGTCCTCCCAGAGCCCCAGGCCGCTGCTGCCCCCACTCTTGTCGGGCCCGCCCCACAGCGGCCCAGCCTCAGACACCCACTGGTTCAGGGGGGTGGCGCCCAGGCCCCCGAGCTGCTACAGAGGGCATTAAGTCAGGGTGGCCCAGGCCGGGACACACACACTCAACGCTGAGTGGGAGGTTCGTTCAGGTGGCACGGCGGGTGGGTGAGGTGAGGTGAGGGCCTCACAGAAGAGAGCGCCTCCAGGGTCACATGGGGACCAGTGTGCCCCCCACCCCGGGTCACCCCGGGAGCTGACCGGAAGGGGTTCCCGAGGGCCCCAAGGTGCCAGCCAGCAGGGGCCAGGCCCAGCCTGCTCACCACGCGGTGGTTGGGAGCCTGGGCCCGCGAAGGCTCCCGAGGCGGGGGCTGCTTATGCATCTGCCGCTCGCCCTCCAGCTGCAGCTCCAGCAGCGTCTTCATCGACAGGCCCTGCTTGGCCAGGCCGGCCCACAGGGGGGGCGGGGAACTGGGCGCAGGAGGCACAGGGACGGCAGCCACCGCCTGCTGCTGCTGGAGCAGCTTCAGCAGGAGCTCCTGCTGCCGCACCTGAGGCAGAGACGCGGTGAGGGCCGGTGGGCACCCCGGCCCGGCCCAGGCAGGACGTGCGCTCGGCCGGGCCCCCACCTGCTTGCGCCGAAACAGCTCCTCTTCTTCCTGCCGCCGCTTCTGCTCCTCCTGCTGCTGCTGGCGGCGCTTCTCCTCTCGGCGCTTGCGCTCCTCCTCCTCCCGCTTCGCCCTGAGCTCCACTTCTCTGCGCTCCTGGAACTGCAGCGGTCGACATCAGACCTGACGTCAGGCCTTCCCTGCCGTGGCCCGGCCCCCGATACCCGAGGACTCCAGCCCCAGACGCCCACTCACTTTATGCTGCAGCTGGAGTTGTTCTAGAATTGGACCCTGAGTCGAAGAGTTAATTGGTATGTCCCAAAGACTGGCCTCACCGCCTGCAGGGAACAAAGGCAGCTGCAGGAGGGAGCTCAGGCCTCAGGGTACCCACCCACCCGCGGCTGTCGGGGATAGGGAGGGGCCTTCAGGGCTCAGGATGGGCCGGGCGGGCAGTGGCTGGCCACACACCTGACTGTGATGAGGCTGAGGTATGTATGTCCCAGAGGGGGCCCGAGTCTGGCGCTGACAGGGACCGGTTCATCGTCGGGAGCAAGTTCTGGTCCCCACCCCTGGGGAGCAGAGCACTGACACTCAGCACCCTAAAGCCATTTCCAGCCTGCACCCCACGCCCCCACCACCCGAGGGCTGTGCGCGTGGCCACGGGAACACGGAGCGAGGATGGAGCATCCCACACACCTGGGGGGCTTGAGAGCTTGGAGCTGCTGCAGGAACGCGGTGAGCTGCTGCTGCGGCGGCGGCGGCAGGTCCCCCAGAGCCGCCTTTTCCCGGAGCGCACACTGCGGGAGCTGGCGGCTGCCGAGAAGTGGACGGGCATGAGGTGGGCCGGCCACAGGGCCAGTGCAGCCCTACTGACAAGCCCTGCTGGGCCCCCCATACCTGCCGACCAGCTGCAGAAACTGCTGGTGCTGCAGCTGCTGGTACAAGGCGGCTGCCGCCAGCTCCTGCTGCTTCTTCAGCCGCTCCTGGTCCATGTTTCCCTGAGTGAGGGCCAGAGAGTTCCGGCGGCTCTGACCTTGGCTTGCTCTGCAGCACCCGCTGCCATCCGCCAGGCTCCCACCTCCCGTCCCTGCTCTGTGCAAAGGGGGGTATGCTCACCAGCAGTGGGGGTGGTGAGGGCCCAGGGGCAAAGGGCACACGACCCCACATCTTGATCACCTCACCCAACGGCTGGAAGCCCTCATCACAGCCCCGCTTCACAAGCAGGGCCATAGAGAAATAGCCCGCCTGGAACCACTCCGCCATCTCCTGTGTCGTGAAGGGGCCTGGGCCAAGGGAAAGGGGGCTGTGGTCAGAAAGGTGCGCCAGAGGAGCCCTTGATGAGAACGGTGCTGTCCCCACGCCCCAGGAGCCCCTCCTGCATGCCCTGTTTCCCACGGGCACCTTGGATCTCCCCCTGCGGGTCCTTGTAGAACCACTTCCGGGCCGCGCCATGGCTGAGGGGGAGGGCGGTGGCAGCTGCAGAGTGGCGCAGGCCCTGGGCCTGGATGGCGGCTGTGAACTGCTCCTCCTCCAGGGAGCTGTCCTGCAAGGAGGCCACGAGCTTCTCCGCCTCCTGGGAACCCAGGGAGAGAGGGGAAGCCTTAACCGGCCAAGCCCAGCAACATCGGACGGGGCTGGGGCTAAGGTGGGGTGGGGTCAAGAGAGCAGGTCCTAACACAGCGGGACCAATGGGGAAGAGCCTGGAACCGCGGCAACGACAGACGGAATAAAGACTCTCTGTCCCCCCAAGAGGGGAGGATCCCCAGAGCCTTCTCAGGCCCCCTCACACCTGCTGCAGGTGCTTCAAGCCTTCATCATCTTCCAGATCTCCAGGTGGGCCAGGGGGTGAACCCACCCCAGGACTCAGCTGCACTGCCCTCATATCGTCTCCTAGAAGGAGCAAAGAAGGGAAGATGGAATGGGTGAGTCCAGAGAAGGGAGCGAGACAGTCCCCCTTCTACCACCCTTATTCCAGAAAAGTCGGCGCTAACTCTGGCCCCCCCACAAACACTCCTTGCACCTCCTTCCCACAGGGAAGGGGAGCATCTTCCCCACCAGCCCCAGGCTCCAGGGAAAGGGCGGCCCTGCCCTCTGGCTACCTTCAGCTGCCGGCAGGTCTTTCTCCAGAGCATCATCGCCTTCCCCGTTGCCTCCCCAGAGTGGGCCCAAGCTGGGCAGTGGGGATGGGGAGCTGGACTTCTCCTCCTGAGGAGGCAGTGGGGTCAGTTCTTTCCCACCTGAAAGGGAAGGGTAATTACCAGAATTCAAAACCAAAGAGCCGGAAGGCCTTCAAAATGATTTAGCACAAACCTTCCATTTGTGGTCAGAAGGGCCTCTGGGTATTGAGTCCACCCACGTATCTTTGGTCAACACAACTAAGGTTCGGTGAACTGACACCACAAACCCCACTTTGCACACTTCCTCTCTTGCCCCTGCGGTAATGGACACGGATCCGTATCACTGTCCGGGGCTGTACACACAATACCACTGGTTTAATACCGTGTTCGACAGATTCGAGGGACTGTCGAAGGTCATTTTGATTCTGCTTTGATTTTCATCTGACCCTTGGCCTTCTGGACACAGCCCTGCTGTTTGCAGGCTCCTCCCCACACTGTGTCGGCACCGGCCTCCCTCCGTGTTGCCCGCGGACCCCGCTCGCTCGAGGCTGCAGGCGTCCTCCTTGCCCTACCGCGCAGGCTTACCCGCCTCAGGCCCCTCCTCGTCCAGCCCTTCGGAAGGCTCTTCCTCCTCTTCCTCCAGACCCTGGAAGTCGAGCTCCTGCTCCTCAGGAATGGGCTCCTTGGGGCCCTTCTGCACAGGTTAGGGGATATGACAGGGAGGTGAACGGCAGAGGAAAAAAGAGTGGAGTGAGAGGACCCCCTCAGGGCAGGTTCCCACCAACCTCTAAGAAAAGTCTCCCCCTCGCCGCCTCGCAGATACCTTGACAGGCAAGAAGGCCCCGGAGGCATCGAAGGTGCCCATTTCTTCATCCTCATCGTCCAGACACCACTCCGGGAGCCCATCCTTGTCGTCATCAAAGCCGTCAGGCCCTCGGCCCCTCCGGAGGTGAGAGCCGCCCCCCCCACCCCTCCCCTCCTCTTCACCACACCCTCCTCGATCCCCTCGCAAATCAAATTCAAACTTCCGACGCCGGTCCCCATGTTCCCGCCAGCCAGCAGAGCGGGGGCCGCCATCTGGGCAGGAAAAGTCGGAGAAGGAGAATCGGTATCCCAGTCAAGCCAGAGTCCCCACTCTTCTGCCGCCCACTGGGACCCCCGGCCCGGAACCGGCACTTCCGGGACTGCATTCCCACCCGCCCCGCTCCAGAACTCTCTGCTCCCTCTGCCTGGCCGTAGGTGCCCACCCTCACAGGAAGTTCTCGCCACCCGCCGCCCCCCACCTGGCCCCCATCTCACCAGGGCTGGCAGAGCGCCAGCGGTCGCCATCTCGCCGGGGTCCTGCCCCAAGTCTCCAGCTGCCCTCCTCCTCTTCCTCTTGTTCCTCCCGGAGAGAACGCCAGTTCTCGCTATCTGAGCGGGCATGCTCCTTCCTCGGGCCAGCCCCTCCCTCATCAAACCCGGATCGCGCTTGGGAGCAGGGGAAGACACAGTCAGCGGGCGGCGGCCACGGTCCCTGCAAGACTCTTACTATACACCTTGCTGGGAAAGAGGAGCCCAGCTCCGGGCCCTCCTGCCCCTACCACCTCCCCCAGGAAACATCCCCCAACCGGGGCCACCCATTTCAGTCCTCCCCCACCTCTTAACGAACTCAGGGCCTGGCCACCACCCTCGCCACTCTCCATACCTCCATCCCTCCTGGCCGACTTCTCAAACCGCCTCTCGCTTCTGTGGGAGGGACAGGTGTGGGTCAGAGGACAGTTCCGCCCCCAACCTGCAGGATCTCTGCTCACCTTGTTCATTCTGCCCCGAGAGGTGCGGGAGGGGGCGGGGGGGGGGGGGCAGGGGGACGGGGGGGCTTGGAAGGAAGCCCAAGGGCGTGCCCAGAGAATCGGAAGGAAAAGGGCAGGGTCATAGGGGGTCAGAGGGCACAGAGAGAGCTCTCTGACTAGGGCTGATCTGGTGGGTCTCCTGGTGCCCTCTGACGACAAGACCCAAGCCTTCCTCCGTGAGACCCTGGGCCCTAACCCCGGGGCCCCTCTCTGCTCTGCCTCTGTGCCCCCTTCTCCCAGCCTGCACCTGTCATCCCAACTCTGGCTACGCTGGATCTCCCGGGGGTTTCGGCCAAAGGCCCCATCGCCTTCTTCAATGCTTCTTTGGTAAAAGCAACTGTCACCGCGGCCGCGGCCTGGAGGAGGAATGAGGTGCGCGTGGGAAACCTGCCGGCTCACCCCTCCAAGTCCTCAAGACCGCGAATCCCACCGCTGCCCGCCCCAGAACACGCCATAACCCCCCTCTACCTCGGCTCCGCGTGCTGCCCCTGCCACGGGAGGCGCCACCTAGGGGGGGACCAGCCCCTTTCCCCATCAGCCTCAGCACAGCCACACTGTTCACTGACAGGGAGAAGTTTCTCTGAGGAGGGAGCCAGGGGTGGGAGTGAGGACCCAGGCACCTGACCGCTCCCACTCCATCCACAACCGCAACTCCACCACCTGCCTTCCCAACTCCAGCCCCCTCCACGGTGGAGACGCGGCACCCGCCGGCAGGGCCCCACCTGCTCCTCCTCAGTCAGAGGCTCCAGCGCCAGGGGCTGCAGCGGCTCCTCCTGCAGCACCGCAGCAAACTCCTTGTCTTGCAGCTCATCGGGGACCTGTCAACGGGGGCAGGAGGTATCACATGCTCCGGGGCCCTCTCCACCGGCCAAGGCCAAGCGGGCAACTGGGCCACACCCCACGCCCGCCCACCCCTACCTTGCTCTCCTTGACATAGAGGGCCAGCATCTCCTCTCGCCCGTAGCGATAGTCGGCCAGCTTGTATTTGGGCATGGCGGGGGATGGGGGTGGGGAGGCCACACTGCCACCACTAGAAAGGGCCCTCAGCCTGCAGAAGGGGCACGAGAAGGAGAGGGACAGAAATCTGAGCAGCCCCGTCCTTCCCGGCTTCTCTACGCCACCCAAAGCACACTTGACTCACCACTCAGGCCCAAAGTTGAGGGTCTCTGCTGCCATTGTGGAGCTGGGCGTGTCCTAGAGGTCGAGGGGATGAGCAGGGGAGGGGGTACCGGGTGTTCACTCTCCAAACACCTGTGGAGACGTGGGGGACACTGGGCCTTGGAGACAGCACAGCCGGAGAGCCCGAGGGTATGAGGACTAGGTGGGTACAGTAATGGGCTCTGTAAGGACTCGCCTAAGCCAGCCACGTGCCACTCACACCATGAGTTAACCAAACAGTCACGATGGAGGAAGGCCTGGGGGAGGGGAGGAAAACAGGCAGGCAGAGCCCCTTCCAGCTTCCACAGGGGGACGCCCTCCCTCTGGCCCAGACTCACCTGGCAGCCTTGCCCAGGGAAGCAGGCAGGGCAGGGGCCGGGCTCTCTCCAGGCAAGGGCCTGTGCTGGAGTGAACCAGGGTCCCCAGGCAACTGGATGTTGGTCTGACCAGAGCAGTGCCCAGGGAGGGACCTTCACATCTGGGAAAGATCCTTATTGAGGGGCGAAGAAAAGAAAGTGGGGTTAAATTAAAGGTGAGACAGACCTCCCTGCCTCCAGCCCTCCTCCGTCCTGCATAACGAGAAGGCCCACAGCTGCCTGGAGGCCGCTGGTTACGGAGCACAGGGCAGCCCAGGCCCTGCTCCTCCTCATCGCTGCCCTCCACTCATCAGGCCTCTCGAGCAGTCAGTTCACTCGGCCGAGCCCGGCGGAGGTGCTGGGGGTGTGGCAGGGAACGCCAGGCACCTCCCGACAGCTCGGCACTCTCGCCAAGTGGCCCGGCATTCAGTGAAGGGGTGCCTGAGATACACGTGGATGTTTAGGACAAAGATAAAACACACACACACACAAGCAAAAAACCCACTGGAGTCCCAAATGTTCTAGAGAGAGAAAAGGCCAGTTATTAAGAGGGTGAGAAGTTTGTCTGGGAGCAAAATTACCTCTCCCCTGAGAACACTCAGGTCTGGCCGCTTGGCAGCTAGAATCCAGAGACTCAGTTTGGGGAGAGACCCAGTACAAGGGGAGCGGGGGCTATTCCAGAGCCTGAGGTGGGGCGCGCTGAAGGCCGTGGCCGGCCACTCCAGCCAGCGTGCCCAGGGCTCACTCACCAGACCGGAGTCAACACCGAGGCCCGGTCCCTGGGATTGGAAGAGCCCGATCGTAAGGACAGAGAGCCAAGGAGGGAACGACGTTACCGTGATACAAGCTAGGAAGAAGGCTCCCTCACCACAAAGCGGGAATAAGGTCAGAGTTACTGAGGCTGACAGAAGCGGTTGTGGTGGTGGCAGCGACCCGTCCCTCTAAGGAACAGCGGAGGCGGCTCTCAGGAGGCGGCACATCCCTGGTGGTGCCAAGCAGATGGGGGGAGGGCAGGGTCTCAGGGAGCCGTGTAAGGGCTTCCCTCACTGGCTGGGGCGGAGGCGGGACCGGAGCACCTCCACAGTTCCCATCGACTCCAAGACTCCACAACTCTGGGAAGGAAGGAAGAAGAAGGGTTTCCACCAAAGGGGCCAGGGGAAAGCTGCAGCCCAGAGCAAACTCCACGACAGCCACGGGACCCACTCCCAGAATCCCAGCGTCCTAGGGCGAAATGCAGCTTGTGAGACCATCCAGAGCAGGGCTGACCTCCCCCGGCACGGGCGTCTCTTCTACAACAGCCTCAGCTAGCCACTTCTGGAGCTGGAGCACGCCACAGCCCACACGGCCGTCAGAGAAGACAGGCCTGTTGAAAAGCTCTTCCTGTCACTGAATTCGAGTAGGCCTCCCAGAACAGCCGAGTCCGGTTAGTTCTGTCTATGCTACAACCCTTATGTAATTTGGCCAACGAATGACTCTTGAAAACATTAGCTAAATAAAACATACCAGTCACGGAAGAACAAATATTGGATGATTCCTCTCACGTGAGATTACCAGGGGAGTCAAATTCAGAAGAACAGAGTAGACAGTGGGTGCCAGGGCTGGGGGTGGGGTGGCAAGGAGAGTGGGGAGTTGTTTAACAGGGACAGTTCCAGCTGAAATGGGGCAGATGAAAAAGTTCTGGGGATGAGGTGGATGGCTGCACAACAACGTGATGAATGTATTTAACGCTGCAGAATTGTATCCTTAAAAATAGCTAGCGTGGGGGCTTCCCTGGTGGTGCAGTGGTTAAGAATCCGCCTGCCAATGCAGGGGACACGGGGTCAAGCCCTGGTCCGGGAAGATCCCACATGCTGCGAAGCAACTAAGCCCGTGAGCCACAACTACTGAGCCTGCACTCTAGAGCTCGCAAGCCACAACTACTGAGCCCACACGCCGCAACTACTGAAGCCCGCGTGCCTAGAGCCTGTGCTCCACAACAAGAAGCCACTGCAATGAGAAGCTGCACACCACAACGAAGGGTAGCCCCCGCTTGCCACAACTAGAGAAAGCCCGCGCGCAGCAACAAAGACCCAATGCAACCAAAAACAAAAAAATAAAAATAATTTTTAAAAAATAGCTAAAATGGTATATGTTATATTTGACCATTTTTAAAAGGTTTGTGGGGGGACTTCCCTGGCAGTCCAGTGGTTAGGACTCCATGCTTCCAATGCCGGGGGCGCAAGTTCGATCCCTGGTCGGGGAACTAGGATTCCACATGCCGCGTGGTGCGGCCAAAAAAAAAAATAAATAAAATAAACATTACTGGTAAAAAAAAAAAAAAGGCTTGGGGGAAAAGAAGACATTTGGGGATAGCTATCACATACTAAGTCTTCGTCACTCCAAGAAAAACACCCCACTTCCTTCAAACAAACTCAGGAGAGGCTGTTCTGAGCCTCTTCCAGGCCACCCCAGAAGAGCCCCATCCTAGACGGATGGGACAAAGAGTCCTGCGAGCATGGAAAGCTGCTGCGGGGTGGGAGGACAGAAAGGGGACAACTCACCCTCCCACCCCTCCAGGGAGTGGCAAAGGCGGCTGGCCGCCGGGCGCTTCCCACTTCAGCCGTCGCCCTTCTGTCCTGGTTGCAAGGAGCGAACTGAGAAAAAGCGCTGGCTCCCGGTGTGAGAAGCAGGGAAACTGCGGAGGCGAGAGAGACAGGCAATCAGGCGAGAGGAAGTGGAGGAGCGGCCGGTGAGAAAGGTCAAGCGTCCAGGCGGGCCCAGCCAGGGGAGGCCTGGCTCCCAGAAGCCCGGTGGCTGCCTGGCCCTCCGACTGTGGGCAGCACACACGCGCCCCACCGTTTCTAGCTCCAAACAGGCGTGCGTCTTTCCCACGCCCTTCGTCAAAGCCACCGCTTCTCAGCTGGGGGCAACTCTGCTTCCCAGGACACATGCGGCAATGTCGGGGGACATTTATGGTCAGTATGACTGGGAAATGCCACTGGCATCCAGTGAGCAGAGGCCAGGGTTGCTGCTCAACATCCTACGCTGCCCAGGACGGCCCTCACTGCAAAGAGCTGTCTGGGCCCGGATTACCAACAGGGGCACAGTTAAGAAACCCCACTGTGTGCCGCAGGCAGAAGGTAACCATACCTATTGTCTGTTTATGGGGAAGAATGTAAGACAAGAGAAACCAAATTTACTCCAGCTCATTCCTGCCTCTGAAGAGCAAGGAAATCATTCCCTAATTACACTGTCCCATGAGAGAAACCTGCAATCCTGCCAGGAGGGAAATCCTCGGGAAAAGAATAGATTAAACAAAATTGTCCTGAGTCTATCACAAACTTTGAAAGCCCAGCATTTGGATCCCCTTCCAGTGAAGGAAAGAGGAGGAGGTGGCAGGCAGCGGACGGAGACAGCATCCCTCCCCGGCTACTTGACCTAAGGATGTTGTGCTTAGCCCCCACCTCTCAGCATCTGTCTGCCACATCTATCCACACCCCGCCCCCTTCTCCTTCTCAAGCCTCAGCATACCCTCACTCCCTGAACACCTGAATTACTGCTCTTAAAAGACTGCCCCCTGCCGGAGTCCAAGGGAGAGGACACACACTGGTCCTGGGTGCTCACGACAGGCTTGAGGGAACACGAGGGGACCCTGTTCTCTGGGGTTCAGAACTTACAGGAGAAGGAAAAAATCCAGAGAATAGGCAGTCCCAGTACACACTAAGTTAAGAACGTTATTTCCTCATTCCATCACCGCGAAAATTAGCCCCAATCCAGAGCAATGTGCTTTGGCACAGGAAGGTACCACTATTAACAGAAGTACAATACCAAATTCCCCAACATTTGAGCAACCACCCAGCCCCAAGCCTGTTGGAGGCGACTCCGCCCTTTCTCAGGATGGAAAGATTCTCCATGCGGGGTAGGAGAACTCTTGAGACTTAAAAAGAGGTGCAAGCCCATGTTCTTCCCAGCTGGTCAGTTTTCCCAGCTCTGCCCTCAGAGCCATCATAACAACACCCCGCAGCATGTCTCGTAGTTAACAGTTTGCAAAACACTTTCACACTTTACCTCATTTGATCCCTTCTGCCCACTTGCCCAGTCTTGGGCTCCAGGCAGAGAAAACAAGGAAGAGAGGCTGCAGCTGCCCTGATAGGAGACACTGACGTCTCCGACACCCTACCTGAGACTGGAGAAGGGGCACATGTGCAGCAGGAACCACCCCGAATTCACAAGCACACTTTGTGAGTTTTAAACCATTTTTAATTTCTCGTTAGAATTTTTAAAATCCTTCCCATAGGGACCTCCCTGGCTGTCCAGTGGTTAAGACTTCACCTTCCAATGCAGGGGCTGTGGGTTCGATCCCTGGTTGGGGAGCTAAGATCCCACATACCTCGCAGCCAAAAAACCAAAACATAAATACAAAAAAAAACACAGAAGCGATACTGTAACAAATTCAATAAAGACTTGAAAAATGGTCCACATCAAAAAAAAAAAAAAAAAAAAAATCCTTCCCGTAGCCACTTCTCACCTCCTCTGCTCTAAAGTGGGGCTTTTTTTTTTTTTTTCCTATCCCAAACTCCAACTACAGATGTAAAAGCCAGGGCAAACTGGGGTCCTTTAATCCATCAAACCACAGACAACACTGACATATCTGCTGGCTGAGAAAGACAGGCCAGGAGTCTAAGAACAGAACTCACTTGACTGTAATCACCATGTGGGACCCCTCGAGGTCCCTGGTCCAGGCCGTGGCAGCCACACAACGCCCAGATCTGTTCCAACCCTGCCCAGTGACACACTAGACCTACCATCTAGGAAATAAAACTGAGTCTGGGGTGAGGGTGGGTGGCCTGGGACTGCACAGGGAACGGTACCGATGAAGGACCAGAGAGCAAACACCCACACTGTGAGAAGCTAAGGGGACCAGCCTGTTGGTACCCAAGGTGTTTGAGATGCAAGCCAAGGGGCGGGGGCTAAATTGCAACCGCGTGTCAGCTCTCGGGCAGCAGAAAGGCTGTGGAGGCTGATCTCTGGAAAAGCAGCAATGAGAAGCAAGAGGGGAGTGAGACTGGGGTGACTGGAAGAAAGAGCTGGCCAACAAGTACTGGCTGAGCATCTATCCCCGGGGCTAGGCCCGGCCCTATGATGGACCAGACCAGTACTCTCACTGGGAATTCTAGTAATGGCTGGGTAAGACGTGTGAGATGAGGGTCTTTTTAAAGTTAACTTGGAAAAAAAAAAAGGCAAAGTGTGAGGGGCCGTGACTGGGGAGCTGCTGCATCAGGGGAGATGGGGTGGGAAGGGCCCAGCCTGGCGACAGGACAGACTAAGGTGTTTCACACGGCCGGGCAACCGGGAGGAAGAAGACCCCAATGACCAAGCACTAATGCCGCTCGCTGAAAGGAAATTTAGGCGAAGACCCAGGCGAAGTGCTGTGGTTAAGAGGAGAGGCTTCCACGTTAGCCAGAAGTCACGGAAAGCTTGGACTTTAAGACTCGCCAGGCCCAGCTCAGGCCGATAAGAAACCGGAGGCGCGTTGGTGGATATCTCCGGGGAGAACCGGGCATTAGGGTCCCGGGCCCCCGGGCGGAGGATGCGGGCGGGGGTAGGCGGGGGGCCTGGGCCGGGCTTCCGAGGGCCGGAGAGCTACCGTTAGGAGCGCGGGGGTGGGAAGGAGGCGGGCCGGCCCGGGAGGACGGCGTGCCCTTCAGGGAGGGGGCGCCAGGTGCGGGGGCGCGGGCGGCCGCCCCCGAGAGGGAGCCGGCCTCCCTCCGGGCGGCGCGGGGGCCCGGCCCCCGCCGGGGGAGGGTCAAGCGGGGAGGGCCGGAGGGCGGGCACACCGGGCGTCGGGGGCGGCGGCCTCGGGAGGAGACGGGGGAGGGTCCGTGCCGGCGGCCCGCGCTCCCGCTTTGGCTCTCGCAGGCTCGGCGCGGCCGCCTCGGCGTCGGGGGCGGGCCTGGCCCGGGCCCGGCCGCGGGCCGGGCTCCGCGGGGTCGCCGGGCGCTTACCGCGGCGGGCGGGCGGCGCGAGGCTCCGGTCCCGGGGCGTTGGCGACGCGCGGCGGGCCGGGGGGCGGCGGCAGCGGGGGAGGGGGCGCTGGCGCTCCCGCGGCGGCCGCTCCTCTCTGTTTGTGTTTGTAGCAAGATGGCTGCCCGCCTCACACCACGTGACGCGGACGCGGGGCCGCGGGGCCGCCCCCTCCGCCCCCGCCGCGGCCGCCGCCACCGCCACAGCCCCCCTTTGCTACTCCGGCCCGCTCCGACCCGCACGGCCTAGCGCGCTCCTAGCGTGCCCGGCGGGCGCGGCCCGGATGCCCGCCTCCCCCGAGCCCCCCCCGGCACGTGACCTGGGAGCCCGGTGCCTCACGTGACACAGCCTGCTGCGGGCCGGGGGGTTGTGAGGGTGTCCCCGGGGTGCTCCCCGGCTGCCCCCCCCCTGCACGCGATGCGCGACCATCGCGACGAAGGCCGCCGCTAGCGGCATCGCCCGCCTCCCGGACGGTCGGCTTCCTCCGGGAAGCCCGCCTGGATTGAAGGAGACCACGTACAACCCAGAGGTGTGTTCGTCAGACATCCCCGGGGTATACGAAGTAAACGAGGAACCTAATGGTTTAGAAACAAGTCCGAGGCAGCACTGGCTGGTGAGATCTGGAGTTTCTTTCTGGCTCCGCCACCGACTAGCCCCCTAGACCTCGGGGGCGAAGGAGTTGACGGTGTCGGGCCTCAGTTTCTGTTTTATAGTAAGGTATTGATGTTCTGCTCCGCCCCATCCCTGGCCCCCATTCCACTCCCTTCCGGAGTGCTGAAAGAATTAAAATAGGTGAGTGTGAAAGGCTTCGGAAAGAGAGAAACTACTATGCAAATGTGAGAAGTAGATTGACACCGCCTTTGTTTAAAAAGGAGGTTTTCAAGAATGACTTTTCCGATTCCCTGAACTTTTGAGGATGAAAAAGTCTTGTGTGTGTTTTCACCGTTTTCTTTGGAAGTTACGCCAGAATGTATACTCTACTTCCCAGCTTCCTAAAACAGCCGTTACCAAAAACAATATAATCCTCAGGACAGGGAAGGGTAAATTCAGACTTGGAACTTGAGTCCTCTGTGTTTCGCCAAAACGGAGCGCCGACCTCCGGAGCTACCAGGAAGGCCCTTTGTTCTTGCACGGAGCACACCCCAGGTTTCTATGCACTTATAGTTTTCGTGTCTGCTTTTTTCAGTTCCCTTGTCTTTCTTGCAGTCAGGATTCCTGCCTCAGTGTAGTCAGTGAAGCTGCTTGTTCACAGGCTGGAAAATGCAATTGTTTAAAGCGAGGGCTTATGTGCTGGTTCCATCCTATACTGACCGTGGCCTTGGGCAACTTTACTCCTTTCGGAGTCTCTGGATTGTATGGTAAAGCACTTAACACAGTGCTTGGTATAGGGCAGGCACTCCACAAATGTTAGCTAGTGGGGCCTTCTGGGTCCACAATATTCACATTGTTAACTGTGTGAAAATATATCAACAGAATCCAATCTCCAATCAAGTTCTTCTAGAACAAAGTTCTCAAGTTTATGACAGCTGTTTTTTCTTACTCCAAAGCTTTTGTTGTTGTCCCCCCCCCCCCCCCCGCCCACTTTCCTAGATGTGTCCTACCCTCTGAATAAGGTCTTCGCCTTTTGGCCTGTTTTAATGATTAATTAGCAAATGTGAGATTGTAAATTATAATGGAGAAATGGTACAGGGGAAAGAGGGGGGAAACCCCTGTGAAGGGGAAGCAGTCAGGGACAGTGGTGGCCTGTGCTGAGCAGGAAGGAAGGGCAGGATTTGGGTAGATTTAAGAAAAGTGAGCATCAGCTTTAGAATAGTGACAAGCCAGGCTGATGGGAGAAGAGGACCTGGATTGCTAGTTGGATGAGAAGTGAAGTGAAACTTAAGTTGAGGGCTTCGAATGCTATCATGAAAATGTTTTTGATTGGACAGTAGTACCTACCTACCTACCAGATGCTTTGTGTCAGGGAGAGCACGCTGGACTCCAAGGTAGAAGATTGGAGTAATTGATCGGTCGCCCTGGGTTTCCTGTATACCAGCTTGTGATCCTGGCCAAGTAATCTCCCCCAGCCGTAAAGTGAGAATGCGTTTGCTGCTGATGACACTGTGGAAATTGAATTGCATAAGCACCCTCTCTGAGAAAGGAAACAAATCAGAACTGTGAATCTCCCATACAAAATTAAAGAAAAGAATTTGAATGAAGAAAATCACTTGGACCTAAGATATTTTTGTTTATTCAGGTTTATTCAAGACTATGCTGTAGGGCTTCCCTGGTGGCGCAGTGGTTGAGAGTCCGCCTGCCGATGCAGGGGACGCGGGTTCGTGCCCCGGTACGGGAAGATCCCACATGCCGCGGAGCGGCTGGGCCCGTGAGCCATGGCTGCTGAGCCTGCGCGTCCGGAGCCTGTGCTCTGCAACGGGAGAGGCCACAACAGTGAGAGGCCCGTGTACCGCAAAAAAAAAAAAAAAAAAAAAAAAAAAAAAAAAAGACTATGCTGTAAAATGCCTTGGTCTGTGTTATTTTGAATTTGGAAGCTTTTGAACTAAACAAAGAGTTGTGGTTAGATGGTTTATCGAGATGAAAGGGAAGTCTCAAGTAAGAGTAAACAGCCAAACTCTCTGCCTTTTTTTTCTAACAGCTAAGTTCTTTGGTCAATCAAGTGTAAATGCTTGTCAAGTCACCAGTGCAAAATCACCACATTGCTAAATCCACTGGTTTGTTATCTCCTGTGGCCTACCAACAGCATATGACACAGCTGGTCACTACCTCCTCCAAGAAATGCTTTCTTCACCTGGCCTCCAGATCACCGTATCCCTTGGTTTTCCTCCTACCTCATCAGCTGCTCCTTCTGAATCCTTTGCTGGTTCCCTCCTACTTCCCTATCTCCCAGGGCTCAGACCTCCCAGACCTCTCCATTGTAACAGGAGGTACTGCACAGGATCTGAGCCCAACTGCTAGACGTTACTGCCTCACCTTAGCCATTGCGTCCTGTGGAACATCTTGCATCCCCCCAAGGTCATATTGGCTGTACCTCCTTGAGGGTCCACTGAACCCTATCCATGCTCCATGCTGAGCAGCGGTTGCACTGTCTTGCTCATCTTGTTTGCCTTCCACAGTAAACTCTGAGCTGCTCAGCACAGTATTGTTCTAGGATGTACGTAGTCTTCCAGCAGCCTAATGGGTCTCCTTGATCCAACTTTTATTGCTGAGTAGTATTCCATGGTAGGGATGTACCACACTTTAACCAGTCACCCATTGAAAGACACAAGGGTTGTTTCCTGTCTGGGGCTTTTACAAACACTGCTATTACAAACACTGCTGTGGACATTTGTGTACGAGTTTGTAAATTCCCATGTGTGCTCTTGCTGGGTCATATGGTGAGTGTATGTTTAATTTTAGAAGAAGCTGCTGAACTATTTTCTGGAGTGGCTGGACCATTGAAAATTCCCACAAACAGTGTATGAGAGATCCAGTTTCTCTGCATTCTCCTAAACACTTAGTATTGTCAAAATTTTTAATTTTAGACATTCTAATAGGTGGGCAGTGGCATCTCATCATGGTTTTAATTTGCATTTCCATAATGGCTGTGTTGAACATCTTATGTGCTTATTTGTCATCCTTATACCCTCTTTGCTAAAGAACCCTCTGTTCAAGACTTTTGCCCATTTTCTATTTTTGTTTGTTTGGTTTTGTTTTTCTCGGCTGCGCCAGGTCTTAGTTGCAGCACTCGGGATCTTCGTTGTGGCATGCGGGATCTTTCAGTTGGAGCATGCGAACTCTTAGTTGCAGCATGTGGGATCTAGTTCCCTGACCAGGGATGGAACCCCGGGCCCACTGCATTGGGAGCACGGAGTCTTAGCCTCTGGACCACCAGGGAAGTCCGTAATTGAGTTGTTTTCTAACGCTTGAATTTAGAGAGTTCTTTATTCTGGATACAAGTCCATTGTTGGATATGTGATTTGCAGGTATCTTCTCGCAGTCCGTGGCTGGGTGGTCTTTCACAGAGTAAAAGTTTTTAATTTTGATGAAGTACAATTTATCAATTTTTTTTAAACCATATATTACTTTTCACATATTTATTTATTTATTTTTGGCTGCATTGGGTCTTCGTTGCTGTGCATGGGCTTTCTCCAGTTGTGGCGAACGGGGGCCACTCTTCGCTGCAGTGTGCGGGCCTCTCATTGCAGTGGCCTCCCATGCTGTGGAGCACGGGCTTCAGGCACGCCGGGCCCCAGTAGTTGTGGCACGTGGGCTCAGCAGCTGTGGCTCACAGGCTCTAGAGCGCAGGCTCAGCAGCCGTGGCACACGGGCTCAGCTGCTCCACGGCATGTGGGATCCTCCCGGACCAGGGCTCGAACCCATGTCCCCTGCACTAGCAGGTGGACTCCCAACCACTGTGCCACCAGGGAAGTCCTCAATTTTTTTCTTTAATGGATCATACCTTTGGAGTTGTATCTAAGAACTCTTTACCTGACCCTATGTCATGAAGACTTTTTTCCTATATTTCTTCTAAAAGTTTTATAATTTTCCATTTTATGTTTAGATCTACCATCCATTTTGTGTTAATTTTTTGCATAGGGCTGAGGTTCAGTTCTTTGCCTATTTATTCAGTTGTTTTAGCACCACTTGCTGAAAAGACTCATTCTTTCCCCATTCAGCTGCTTTTGCACCTTTGCCAAAAATCAGCTGGCTGGCTTTTCCGCGCCAGCCAGACAGGGGTCCATACGGCGTTGTTCTGGACTCCCATCGTAACTTAAAGGGAAACTTTCACAATTTCCAGAGCCTTTGATGCCCTGCAAATGAAGGAGGAGGATGTCCTCAAATTCCTTGCAGCAGGAACCCACTTAGGTGGCACCAACCTTGGCTTCCAAGTGGAACAGTACACCTGCAAAAGGAAAAGTGATGACATCTACATAATAAATCTGAAGAGAACCTGGGAGAAGCTTCTGTTGGCAGCTCATGCCACTGTTGCCATTGAAAACCCAGCTGATGTCAGTGTCATATCCTCCAGGAATACTGGCCAGTGAGCTGGGCTGAAGTTTGCTGCTGCCACTGGATCCACTCCTATTGCTGGCCGCTTCACTCCTGGAACCTTCACTAACCAGATCCAGGCAGCCTTCCGGGAGCCAAGACTTCCGGTGGTTACTGATCCCAGGGCTGACCACCTGCCTCTCCCAGAGGCCTCTTACGTTAACCTGTCTACCATTGCTCTGTGTAACGCAGACTCTCCTCTGCGATAATGTGGACATTGCCATCCCATGCAACAACAAGGGAGCTCACTCCTTCCCAGTGGGTCTGATGTGGTAGATGCTTGCCGGGGAAGTTCTGCGCGTGCGTGGCACCATCTCCCGTGAACACCCATGGGAGGTCATGCCTGATTCTACTTCTACAGAGATCCTGGAGAGATTGAAAAGGATGAGCAGGCAGCAGCTGAGAAGGCTGTGACCAAGGAGGAATTTCAGGGTGAATGGATTGCTCCAGCTCCTGAGTTCACTGCTACCAGTCCAGGTGGTGGACTGGTCCGAAGGTGTGCAGGTGTCCCCGTGCCTCTTCAACAGTTCCCCACTGGAGGCTGGAGTGCTCAACCTGCCACTGAACACTGGTCTGCAGCTCCCACTGCTCAGGCCGCTGAGTGGGTGGGAACAAGCACTGAGTGGTCTTAAGCAGTTCTTCCACAAGCTCTTAAAATGGAAATAGGTTGATGGAAAATAAACAGTTTCTTAAAAAAAAAAAAAAATCAGCTGGCTGTACTTGTGTGAATCTATTTCTAGGTTTTCTATTCCATTTTATTGATTTTTGTGTCTGTCCCTTGGCAGATATCACACTGTCTTGATACTGTGTTTACACAGTAAGTCTTAAAATCAGGTGGTGTGATTCCAACTTTTTGTTTTTCAGAATTGCTTTAACTTCTCTTGCCTTGCCATATAAATTTTACAATAAACTTATTTACATCTACAAAACTTCTTGCTGGGATTTTCATAGGAATTGCATTAAATTTGGAGAGAATTGACATCTATACTATGTTGAATATTCCAATACGTGGACACAGTATATCTCTCCATTAATTTAGATCTTTGATTAGCATTTTGTAGTTTTAAGCAGAGTTTGTACATGTTTTGTTACATTTATACTTAAATATTTTTCGCTCCCCCTCCTTTCCTCCTCCCCCTTCCCCTCTCTCTCTGGAGTGATTGTAAATGATTTTAAAATTTGGTTTCCAGCTGTTTATTGCCAGTACATAGAAATACAATTGATTTTTTTAACTTTTTTTTTTTTTTGGCTGCCTTGGGTCTTCGTTGCTGCGCACGGGCTTCCTCTAGTTGCAGTGCGCGGGGGCTCCTCTTCGTTGTGGTGTGCGGGCTTCTCAATGGTGTCTTCTGTTGCGGAGCACGGGCTCTAGGCACACAAGCTTCAGTAGTTGTGGCTCGCAGGCTCTAGAGCACAGGCTCAATAGTTGTGGCGCACAGCCTTAGTTGCTCCGTGGCATGTGGGATCTTTCTGGACCAGGGCTCGAACCCGTGTCCCTTGCATTGGCAGGCGGATTCTTAACCACTGCGCCACCAGGGAAGCCCTACAAGTGATTTTTGTATGTTAATCTTGTATCCTGCAAACTTGCTAATAAGCTAATTTATTAATTATATGTTTTTTTTAGATTCCTTGGGACTTTTTATGTATACACAATCATGTCATCTGCAAATAGAGACAGTTTTTTTTCTTCCTTTACAATCTTTTCTTTGCCTTATTGCACTGGCTGGGACTTCCAACAATGAGAGTGGTGAGAGACGACATCCTTTCCTTGTTCTTGATTTTAAGAGAAAGGTGTCCAGTCTTACACCATTAAGTATGATGGGAAGCTGTAGTTTTTTTGTAGATGCTCTTTACCAGGTTGAGGAAGTTCCTTCCATTCTCTTTTTGCTAAGAGCTCTTATCATAAGTGGGCACTAAATTATGTTAAGTGGTTTTTCTGTATCAATTGACATGATCGTATGTGTTTTTTTCTTTAACTTGTTAATATGGTAGATAATACTGTTTGGTTTTCTTACACTGAACCAGTCCTGCATCTTTGGAATCAACTTTACTTGGTTGTGGTATATCATTCTCTATATACTGCTGGATTCAGTTTGCTAACATTTTGTTGAAGATTTTTTGTGTTGTTCATGAGAGGTATCCATCTGTGATTTTTCTTCTTTTGTATTATCTTTGTCTGGTTTTGGCCTCATAAAATTAATTAGGAAATGTACCTTCCTCTTCTGTTTTCTGGAAGAGATTGTGTAGAATTTGTGTTACTTCCTTTTTTTGTGTGCGTGGTAGAATTCACCAGTAAAACCATGTGGGCCTAGATATTTCTTGTTCTAAATTTTTTTTTAACTATGAATTTAATTACCTTAATAGTTACAGAGTTATTCAGATGATCTATTTCATCTTGGGTTAGTTTGGTAGTTTGTTTTCTAGGAGCTGGTCCATTTTATCTAAGCTGTGAAATTTATGTGTGTAGAGTTGTTTGTGTTGTTCTCCAAGTATAATTCAATGTTTATGGGATCTTTAGTGCTATCCCCTCTTTCATTTCTGATAATCATAATTTGAGTCTTCTTTTTCTTGTTCTCTCTTTTTTGTCAGTCTTGCTAGAGGTCAATTTTATTGACTTTTTCAAAGAACCAGCTTCTGGTTTGAATTTCTTTATTGTTTTTCTGTGTTCAGTTTCATTTATATTTGCTCTTCATTATTTCCTCCCATCTTCTCCCTTTGGCCTTACTTTTTCTAGTTCCTTGAGGTGGAAGCTTAGGTTATGCTTCCATTCTTTTAAAAATACTGTTCAGTGTTTCCAGAATACTCCTTGCTTCCCTGAAGAATTCCTGTTTGTCCATCAAAACTCTGTTCAGATGTCACTTCTGAGATGGAGTAAGGTTGTAGCCAGCATTTCCTCTTCAACCCCAAATAACCCCCCAAACTTGTAAGAATCTGAAGCTAAAAGAACCACAGGATTTAAGTGGTGCTGGGAGAGAAGTTCTCAGGAGCCTGGCCTCTTTCCAACCTCCAGTCAAATGGAGTCAGACTCTACCCCAGGCAACTAGAGAGAGGTCTGGGGTGGGGGTGGGGGGGCGGTGTGCATAAAAATGCCAGCTCAGGGACGTCCCTGGTGGTCCAGTGGTTAAGACTCCTCGCTCCCAATGCAGGGCACCCGGGTTCCATCCCCGGTCAGGGAACTAGATCCCACATGCTGCAACTAAAAGCCCGCATGCCACAACTAAGACCCAGCACGGCCAAATAAATAAATTTTTTTTAATTAAAAAAAAAGCTGACGTGTAGGCTTACAGTTTGTAAGGTTATATTGAGTTTTGCAACTCAGTAGCAAGACAGGAATTCTCATCCCCATTTGAGTGATGAGGGAACTGAGGTCCTCACTGCAGGTCTAACTCATTTTCAAATGGAACTCTACAGAAGCTAAACCAATCTGGGCAGAAAACCCCTTCCCACTGGTCTTGGGGAGCCACCAACCCCCAGGTGTTGCCCTGCACTTTTCCGCCAGGGGGCGCACGTCCGTACTCCCAGGTGTTGGGCAGTGACCGAAGAGCTGGCGGCGGGTGGGGGTGGTGGAGGGGTGCGAGTGGGTCAGGGGGGCCCAGGGGAGCTGTGAAGGCTGGACCTACGGTTCATAGCTCGCGTCCCCAGGGGCTGGCCTGGGAGGTCAGCCCTGCCAGAGGCAGGGAAGGAGGACGGGTCCCCGTGAACTGCAGAGGAGTCCCGGAGAGCTGTCCTCCGCCAAGGGCCGGGCCTCGCCACTCGTTACCCGCCCTCAGTCTTTGGGCAACAGGAACCTTGGGCGGGAGGTCAGTTCTGCCAACTCTGCCACACTTCCTCTGACCCGAGGAACTGCGATGGACGTGAGAGGGCAGACTTGACTTCAGACCCCTTCGCGATCACGTTCTATGGAACTCGCTGCCCTCCCTGCTATCTTTGGAAGACCCTTACCCCCAAATCCTCCACGCCCCTACAATAGCCTTCTCTCCTCCCCTCTCCCCTTCGGGACACCTCCGCGAACCGGGGACTCGGATTGGCCCAGGAAAGCTGACCTCCCCTTCCCAGACCCTCCCCAGCTCCGACTTGGTACACGCCTCCTGCCTCTGCGCCCCGCCTGGGAGGCGTACACGTGGTAGATCCCATCACCCCCGGAAGCCTCGCGTTACTCAAAGACATCGCGCGGTTTTGCGAGCTCTCAGGGAAGCGGCGGGAGAACGAAGGCCGGGAAGGCGATTCGTGGATTCCGCGGGCTTGGCTGCAGGGGCCGAGCGCGCGTGCGCACTCGGCACCCTTTTCAGGAGCCAGGAGCCAGGAGCCGGCTGGGTTCTCGCGCTCGAGCGTTCCGGCGGTGTTCACCTTTCCTTCTTGGGGCCTGGGGGTCGCGAGAAGCGCCCTATATTCCGGCCGGTCGGCGCAACGCTTGAGTGCCCTGGCAGGGGAGCGGGCCGCGGCGCGTGGAGAGCACTGTGGACCGGAGAGAGTAGGCGCGGAAGAGCTGGGGAAAGGGGGCGGTGGAGGGGCCTGGAGGTTGGGGGCGATGTGATGAATGAGTAGGAACTGGGGGTGGGGGAGATGCGGGAGCTTGAGGTGAGTGGAAGGGAATAGAGGCGTCGAGTGCGCCTTCTCCCGGCTTCACCCTTTGGGCAGGAAACGGGGTGGGAAAGGAAGCGTTGGTCGCTCGTCACCCCTGGCTGATCTCGTCTCTTCCTCGTGCCAGGGCACACAGCATGGCCGAAAACCGAGAGCCCCGCGGAGCCGTCGAGGCTGAGCTGGACCCGGTGGAGTACACCCTGCGGAAGCGGCTCCCCCACCGCCTGCCCCGGAGGCCCAATGACATTTATGTCAACATGAAGACTGACTTCAAGGCCCAGCTGGCCCGCTGCCAGAAACTGCTGGATGGAGGGGCTCGGGGTCAGAACGCATGCAGTGAGATCTACATCCACGGCTTGGGCCTGGCCATCAACCGCGCCATCAACATTGCCCTACAGCTGCAGGCTGGCAGCTTCGGGTCCTTGCAGGTGGCTGCCAATACCTCCACCGTGGAGCTTGTCGATGAACTGGAACCAGAGATTGATACGCGAGAGCCGCTGACCCGGATCCGCAACAACTCGGCCATCCACATCCGTGTCTTCAGGGTCACACCCAAGTGATTGAGATGAGGCTGCCCCACCTTATCCACCCACCCCCGTACAGCTAGGCTCAGATGTGGCTCTTCTTGTACTGAGTACTGTCCTGGACCTTCTTCCAGAGCCATGTAGGAAAAAGCCTGTCCCCTCGCAGCCCAGAGGACTCTGAATTGAGAGGGCAAATACTGTCTTTTGTTGACCCAAGCAGTGGGGCCTCCTGAACCTTTGTGGTCTGTAACCATTGTCGTATACAATAAAAAGTATCAAGTTGTGTTGGTGCCCTGCCACCACGCTGCACTGCCTCTCCCCTGTGTAAATTCTGGAAAGGAGAGTAGGAAAGAACTTTACAAGGATTTAGGTACAGTAGGGGCACCCCAGTGTTTCCTGCCGTCACAGAAAGCATAAATTGTACTACGGACACTGCAACCTAAAACAAACTTTAGTACAGTGCAGAAGCCTGACAATTCCAATGTTTGCTTTAAAATATTTCATCCTCACAGAAGAAGGCAGGGCAGATAAAGTATATACTCTCACCTGCTGGAGTGCAGCTGGGGTGTAGTTGTATGCTAGGAAAGCATCAGGTTCTCTGCTGGCGGTTCCCAGGCCCAGGAAGGGTGAGGGTTTAAGGGTGAAGAGGGCAAACAAAGATGGGGGCCTCCTTTGTGTCAGCCTGGGGTAGGGACTGAGACACTGCTTCATTTGATTCCTGGTCCTGTGGGGCCCAAATTGTTCTAAACAGCTATGGTCCAGAGCCCTTCAGACCCTTGTGGCTGGGCTGTTCTAAGCAGGAAAGGATTGCCTTCCCTTTGAATTCCTGGGCACACAGGTCATAAGTACTTTTTTGTTGGGATATTTGTAGGAGGATCTGATTTTTCATGTTTATCAAACAAGTCACCTAAAGCAGTTTTTATCAAAGTGGGTGGTGACCCATATGTGGGTCTTGAAATCAATTTACTGGGTCAAAGCCTTTTAAAAAGCAAGTAAAAAAAAAGTACAACTTCAATGATAATATTTTGTTGACACTTTCAGTTATAGATGTGTATATAGACACATACGTGCTGGTTATGACATCAGTTTTACTGTTGGGCGAGGTCACAGGAGTTTGAAAGCCTTTGATCTAAACGTTAGTAACAGAATTTGGAAGGCAGTTTGGTTTGGGGTTCTGAAAATTAGCCTCCTCGTTTAACAAAACCTCTCCCTCTGGCTTGAGTATTCCTGTTGACGAGGGATTCATGCTGCGGAAGTGACTGCCAGCCACTCAGGAAAGTGAACTCCTTACAGAAGGACTAGCTTCATTCTAACAACTAAATACATGCTGAGTGCCTGCTGTAAGCCGAGGCCTGGGCTGGGCCCTGGGGATACAAAGATGGGTATGAAATGGCCCCTGCCTTCAAGGAGCTCACCACTTAGTTGGGAAGGTGGATATACCAATTTTTTGTGAAATGAGTAAGATGTGTTACGTAAGAAGAATAGCCACGATACAGAAGTGTGGAGAAGGAACTGGCTAACTTCCTGGTGAGGTCTCAGGTGGTTCCACCTTTTGACGTGGGTTCTGAAGGATGAAAAGTAGCTTGCCGGGCAGAAGAGAGGGGAGAGGGCATATCAGACAGAGGGATCAGTGTGCACAGAGGGGATTCATGAACAAGCAGGATGTGTTCTGGGACTGGAGGGTCACTCGGGCAGCTAGAAAGTAGCTGCGCGGGCTTTCTCTAGTTGCGGCGAGTGGGGGCTACTCTTCGTTGCAGTGCGCGGGCTTCTCATTGCTGTGGCTTCTCTTGTTGCGGAGCATGGGCTCTGGGTGCGCGGGCTTCAGTAGTTGTGGCTCGTGGGCTCAGTCGTTGTGGGTTGCTGGCTTTAGAGCACAGGCTCAGTAGTTGTGGTGCACGGGCTCTGCGGCATGTGGGATCTTCCCGTACCAGGGCTCGAACCCGTGTCCCCTGCATTGGCAGCCGGATTCTTAACCACTGCGCCGCCAGCGAAGTCCCTCCCTATCAGCCTTGACTGCAAGACTCCCTTGTCCAGGAGCCCCCAGTAACGGAGTGGGGAGCCGGCAGGGAGCTGGAGGGAACTATGTGTGTCCCTGCACGTATGTGCTCCGCTCTCTGCTCCTGGCCTGGGCCCAGCAGAGGTGGTGGCAGCAGCCCTTTTGCATTTGGTTTGTTTTGGCAGCTACGTCTCCCAGCTTATTTGTTTGTTGTTTCTACTCCGAGTTCTCTCACTGCTTGCCAGTGGGGCTTCCCTCAGTGGCAGGTCTGCGGAAACAGCCCCTAGTCATTGCCACCGAAGGAAGAAGGGGTGTGAGGGCAGGTAGGGGGCGTGGGGAAAGCTCCCGCATCTGTTGACGTCCATGCGTGGTGGACCGGGCAGGGAGCTCTGCATTCCTTCTGCAGGGAGGCCAGTGCCGGCCTCTGCTTCCCTCCCTCTTTGGTTCTCTGAAGTGTCTTCCATCACAGCTTGGGAGGTGATGGGGGTAGAAGGCGTGTCCAGGTGCAGTTTCCCTCCCTTTTGCTCAACCACTATGGAGCCCACAGAGAGTGCGAAATGACCTCCTACTTCAAAAACAGATCCCCAGAGGCCAAATTGGAAATGCTCGTCTTGGAGGTGAGTGTAGACCTTTTCTCGTCATCCGTAGTATTATTGAGCGTCCACTGGTTGTATGGAATCTGTGTTAGGCGCCAGGTCTGCCTGGAGAGGTATAAACTCCTGGTTCTCTAAAAACTAATAGGAAAAAGGACAGATTTAAAAAGACAAATCATTTACGTGGTGCTTGGAGTTGGCCTAGCATTAGTAAGGGCTCAAAAAATAGTAAGGGCTACTATTGTTAGCTTGAGCCATTTTGCTAAGGAATGGTTTGAGCCTCTTCATGGGGATGGGGAGAGGGGAAGGAAGGTGATTTGTGTGTGTTTGGTTTACAAGGCTGGGTTATTAGTCCTGTCGGCTTTTACTTCGTGGCACGCGTGGCAGGGAAGAAGGGAGGCCCTCAGAGCACGTGAACTGGTTTGGATGGGCGGATGATCCTTCTAGGTGAGTTCCCAGTGCTTGGTCAGGAGTTCGGGGAACAAACCCTGGAGCCTATAGGGAAGTTGGACTAGAGGCATGTGTCAAATGTAGTTCCTTAGGGAAGAGATATCCCGCTACACAGATTTGGGGGTGAGGCAAATGTTATCCCACCAAGAGAGAAGTCTGTGAAAATGACCACTTATGACTCCATCTTCCTAATGACATTATGGGTGCTTTTTAATTGACGTGTTTTGGTTTAGCCATATTTTTTAGTTGGTCAATGATCCTGTATTGTTTTTGTAACAGGAAAACGTTATTTTTTTTTTTTACAAAGCCTGTTCCTTTGGTCTGTTCCCTAGGTGGGGTGATCAGGGGAGTTCCTTATCAAACTGCTGAGACGACTTCAAGGAGAAGCAGCGATTCCATTGTGCCATCCAGTAACTAATAAATATCTGACAGATGAATGGCTGGACGTATGCATGCACAGGAGGACAGCTTGTTATTGGCTACCCTATAACAAGTCTCTGCTCCCTTAGAAACACCAAATATCTTTCACTGGAAGTGTGCAAGCAGAGGGTGGAAGTTCACCTTCATGGGATGTCCTAGGTCCCTTCCAGCTCAGAGTCTATGAATCTTGTTTGCTGCAAGAAAAATATACTTTCCTGAAAGTACTAAAATTACTTGCTGGTTGATGAAATAAGACACGAACAGAAGGTCTTGCCTATATACAGATCGGAGGATGCCTCTGTCAAGCAATAGGTTCTTGTAACTCATTGGTTATCAGTGAACCATGAACAATTTGGGAAAATATTTGCTAAACTTGGAGGTTTAAGAGTATGTCTAAGGCTTCTATAAACTACCTTGAGTAGATCTTGGCCTATGTTCCTCCAAGTAGGAAGAGCCTAAAGAGTTCACGCAGGGCTTCCCTGGTGGCGCAGTGGTTAAGAACCCGCCTGCCAATGCAGGGGACTTGGGTTTGAGACCTGGTCCGGGAAGATCCCACATGCCGCGGAGCAGCTAAGCCCGTGTGCCACAACTACTGAGCCTGCGCTCTAGAGCCCGCAAGCCACAACTACTGACCCCGCGTGCCACAGCTACTGAAGCCCGCGTGCTTGGAGCCCATACTCCTCAACAAGAGAAGCCACCGCAACGAGAAGCCCGCGCGCAGCAACGAAGAGTAGCCCCCACTCGCCGCAACCAGAGAAAAGCCCGCGCGCAGCAACGAAGACCCAACGCAGCCAAAAATTAAATAAATAAAATTTAAAAAAATAGAGTTCATGCAAAATCCTTAAGCCCCATGTTAACAAAATGAAACTTTTGTGTTCACGACTGCACCCCTGCAAAGATCTTACATGGGAGAAAGACATTACTCTCGTTGATATTGCCAGTAGTGTTTTAAGTTAGGATTTTCTAGTTTTATTTTTGCATGGACAGGAAAGCTACTCTGACCAACTTAGCAGCTCTGTCTTCTGATAAAGGATGGGTGCCATGGGAAGGAGCTTGGGAATATCCAGCCATACTTGTGAGCAAGAGATCCTAAGATGGGGTTGACACTTCATAGAAACCTAATCTGGGGAAGTGTTTCTGGATCCCAAGGTGGAGGTCTTGGTGCTGTGGGCGCCCTCCTTCAAGGACTCAAGCACTGGAGGAGAGGCAAGAGACAAGTAACCAAGGAAGCTGGCCTGGTAATGCTTCAGGCCTCATGCAGTCCAACGTCCTTGGGACTTCTCCGGGCCTCCCTTGGGAGGAGACCCATGTTAATGGGACAAGAAACCCCTGTTTGGCCCCAGGCTTTGAATAAACTAAGTGTGAAACTTGTCTTGATATCTGTGTCTTCACCCCCGCCACCCCCCAGCTCCCACAGTGATGCCATTTCACTCAGTTTTGTTCAGTGGCAAGTTTCTGCAAAGAGCAGTGGATGTGTACACCCGGCGGTACCTCCATCCGCACCCCACTATCCCCCTGACCTTTACCAGTGAGTTGTTTGGTAAAGGTACAACACCGGAGATAAGGTGTCGTGAACCCACGCCCAGCTCCCCAGAGGGAACAGTGGAGGACGCCGGAGGAGGGCTGACGAACATGCTGCAGATTTGGTCTCCAGGCCTCCAAAGCCAGGTAGCAGCCACAGCAAAGCGGAGGGCGCCGTGCTAATGGCTAGCATTTATTGATTACCCCGTGCCGGGCATTACATAATCCCACGACGGCCCTGGCAAGCGATTACTAGAGTTTTTTACCATCCCCAGGCTCAGACGTAACGCCACTTGTCCACGTCAGGAGCTAGTGGCACAGCTCAGGCCTCCAATCTGGGCTCCCCTGTTTGCCAGACGAGCCCCATTAGCCTGCTGAAGCCACAGAGCTGCTCGCTGAGAACAGAAACCCGGATGTCTGGTTCTACTGGCTACTCTGTGGCCAAGTAAGCAGAACTTCCCTCAGTTTCTCCAAAGTGACCTTCGCACAGGACTTCCTTTTGCTGTCTGGCAGGAATCCCTTCTCCAAGTCCTCACTCCCTTCCCAGTTCCCCAAGCGCCAGGAAGCCCTCCCCCACCGCACCCTCCAAGGTCCCGGCCACCTCACTTCCCAGCACAGAAGGTCTTTTGGGCTGCTGGCTGAACTCCCGAGCCCAGCTGAGAAGCCACTGCTTGGAAAGGAGGAGGGAGGAGAAGTCCAGAGGCCCCCCTCGTCCCCTACACGACTCCAGGCAGCTGGGACTTCGTGCTGCCTGGGGGTCTGCGACAGCTCAGGGGGCTGTAAATTTGCTTCTTGGATTTTCAGTCTGAATTGGCTGCCAGGAAGACTCCATGGAACAGAGCCTGCCTCCACCCCCGCCATCCTCTGGTTCAGACCCCGCCTCGGGGGGCTGCCTGCTCAGGAAGTAGATGGAGGCCTCTGAGGCCCCCACGAACCCAGAGCTAGGTTGTCCAGGCATGGCTCCAGCAAGCATTCAGAGGATGAGGAGCTCACTTCCTCCCTCTAGGTCTCCCATTCTCTGGCTGGGGTGTCTGGAGTGGAGGGACCACACAATGCAAACCACACTTGAGGGAAGCCCATAAACAGGCAACATGCTGGGTGCCCAGTGCCACCCAGGTGAACAAGACCTGCCTACACTGTCCTTTGCTCTCTCCTCCGGTTATCAGAGCACCTGTGCTGCATGACTCCAGAGAGTACCATTCTCATCAGGGTCGATATGAATGGCGCCCCCTGGAGTTGTGCAGTGCTCAGCCGTGACAGCTGTATATGGTGGCCCGGCCAGGAGAGGCCTAAGACGTGGACATAAAGGATGGCAGCCCAGAGCAGGGAGACAGCTTCCTGCCGGGGTATCAGGGAAGGCTTCATAGAGGAGGTAATGCTTGGGTTTGGGCTTTTGAGAGCCATAGTGGGAGGGGGAGGGTGATCCAGGTGGAAGGCACATAGTGAGCGAAGGGCAGGAAGCAGCAAACCATCTAACTGAGCTCACGTGATGCAGGCGAGTGGGAGTGAGCAAAGTGGGAGAACAGGCTGGAAAGGTAGGTGGATGGCAGAGCCCAGAGGGTCTTAGTTCAGAGGCAACCGGGAGCCGCTGCAGGCTCCTGCTCTGGGGAATGCCACGAACGAGCTATTCAGTGGGAAAGTTGCTCTAGTGGCAGGGCTGGGGATAACTGGAGGGGATGGTGCGGAGACCCTCCGCGGTGGTCCTGGCACTGGTCCAGCCCCATGCCAGAGAAATACAAACAGGCAGATGGAGGGGCACTGGCAGGGGGGTGGTGGGCATCGGAGGGAGAGCCCTGGGTAGCTTCCTGCTCCTCAGGGGCCCCTGCTGTCAAGGCTGGATGCATGGACCCTACTGGGCAGTATCCACAAGCACCTGGGTTGAAGTTGGCTCCTAAACCAGCCTCTGCCCTCTTGGTAGGATTACTACAGCTTAGGGATTGGGTGCAGGGTGAGCTGAGATCCTCTACTCTGCCCTCTCTTCCAGGCTGCATCGCAGTTCTCTCTCCCAAAGCCCCAGCGGATGAGCCAGCATCACCCCTGTCCAGCAGGCCCCAGCAGCTAGGGGCTGGGTGCTCAGGGCCCATCTCCCTTTCTCGAAGGCAGGGGCCTGGGGACCTCTGACAAACCGGTGTGAGGGCAGAAGCAGGTCCCACAGCCCGAACGGCTCCTCCTCTCCTCCGGCTGTGTCTACTCCCCCCCACCCCCGATCTGTCCCCGGCCCCTCTCCATGGTCAGGTCAGGGCAGTGACGCAGGAGTCAGGGGACCCAGAGAGCAGAGGCTGGGGGGTGTGTTGTGGGTCGGGACAGAACGCATGTGCGGACGTGTGTGGACGTGAGTGTGCGTGTGCTTGTCTCACAGCTGGGATCTTGTCCCAGAGCTGGGCTCTGAGGGCCAAGTGGGGCTGGGAGGCTGCCTGGGTGCTGAGGAGGAAACGGGGACCAGAGGACGTAGTGAGGTGTGCAGAGCCACAGCAGCCGCACACCAGGTTCGGGGAGGACCCCGAGAGCAGGCTCGCAGTGAGCGGAGGGCAGGGGAGCGACTCGGGCCCTCGTTAGTTCCCACAAGCCTCTGCCTCCCCACCCCTCGCATTCATCTTTCTGAACCCCTCTTTGATCAGGCTCCTCCCCCCACCCCTTATCTCCCTCCCTCACCTCTGTCACCTCTCAGCAGGCATCCCTGCCTGCTTCATCGAAAATTGCCACCTCCTCCAACACTCCTGGGCCTTTTTAGTTCTTTTAGCCATTGGAGCTCCTCTATCTTTTATTCATTCTCTGTGTTTATCATCCATCTCTCCACTAGAATGTCAGCTCCACCGGGGCAGGCATTCTTGTCTGTTTCATTCACTGCTCTATCCCCAGGTCTCTGGCCAAGAGTAGGTACTCTTATATGTATATTTCTTGAATGAATGAATGAATGAATACTTCCCATCTTTCCAAACAAACTCCAAATTCTTCAGAGGGGCATTCAAGGCCCTTCACAACCTGACCTCTCCCTAACCGCCACCCTAGTCTGATCTCCACCTCTCCCTCCCCCACCCCACCTTTCGCCCCAACACACCTGACCCACCAAGCACTTGGCTGGACCGGCCTCTGCACCCACCTCACATCTTTTCCCATTGAAATCTTACCCACCCTTCAAGGCTGAGCTTGTTGTCACCTCCTGCATCAAATCTTCCTTGATTTCCCAGCTAGAGGTGAGCTCCCCCTCTTCCAAACTCTCACAGCTCGGATCTGCACACTCCAGTCCTCGTGCACAGTTCCGTGTCCCCACCTTATCTCTATTGTAAACTACAAACTCCAGGAGGCAGGACTTAGGGCTCAAAACACCTTTTTGTCCTGAAAAGTTCTTAGTCAATTGTCTTGCACAAAGAAGGCACTGAACGCATGAATAAAGTATCTCTAATATCATGGGACTGGGGAGGGAGTGAATGAACGTATAAATAACCGCCGGTATTTGTAGGACTTCCCTGTCTATTATGAAAGCTGCATGAGCTGGCACTGGTGCTTTCATGAGGCCCATTTGACAGGTGAGAGCACTGAGGCTCAGGGACTCAGGCCACTTTCCAAGGTTTGATAAGCCAGCTAGCCTTGGACTCCTGCCCCCCCCGCCCCCCCCCCCCCCCCCCCGGGAGCTCCCCCGCTGCCTCAGGGCTTCCTAGAAGCCACAAAGGCTTAGCTGCAAATCCCAAGGGCCATCACTCTGGGGGTTCACTCTATTTCAGAGTTCCTAAGAATTTTACCATGCAGGCTAACCTAAAAGTTCAATTTCTGGGTTTTCAGGGTCCTCAAAAGTGAGGAGTGGGGGAGAAGACCCCCTCAGATTTCTTGCTTTGTGCGGCCCCGTTAAATTTCTCAACAAGAACACTGGTTTCTAGAACAAGAACTAGGATCGTGAGAAGGAGGCCGCTGACTTGCCCCGCAGGCACCTTCCGGGCTTCCAGCCCTAGCTTCCTCGCAAGAACCCAGACAGCCCCAGCTCTGAGTCCCCGCCCAAGACCGGGACGCCCCCTTCCCTGGGGGGACGTCGGGGTCCCCAGCCTTTCCCAGAATGGCACTGCTCTCGCAGCGCAGCCTTCTGCCCGTCCCGCTGCGCGCACCCAGCCGCCCCTCCCGGGACCCTGGGGTCCGACGACGGGGCGGCAGCTCGGCTCCCGCCCCGGCGAGCCCCCGACCCAGGCGTCCTGCCCCCGGCTCTGACCCCTCCGGCCCCCCCCTCCCGCGACCCCTCACGCACACAGCCCCCCCCAACCCCCCACACGCACGCACACAGCTGATAACAGCCCCGACCCCCGGCCGCCGCCGCAGTTCCTCGGGCCAACAGTCCCCGGGCCAACCCCGGCCGGCCGCCTCGCCGCGCCGTCCTCCGGACCCTGGCCCCGGGCCCTGCGCGCTCTGCCCCGACCCCGGCTCGGCGCCCCGGACGGCGGCCCCCTCCTTCGGGCGGCGGGGTGGCTCTGCCCCGCCGAGCTTCCCGGGATGCGGGCCCCCGGCGCGGGCACCCGCCGAGCCCCAGGTCGCTGAGGGGCCGGGCGAGGCGCGGAGATGGGGGTGCGCGGTGAGTACTCCCGGCCGCGGGAGCGCCCGCCTGCCCGGCCCCTGTTTGAGGAGGAATTTACCACTGGGGCTGTTGGCCCCGGGGTGGCCGGGTTCAAGGACCTGCGACTTGCCAAGGACCCCGGAAGGGCAAGGGGGGTGGGGCAGCCTTCACCTGCCGGCCGGGCTGGGGGAGTCCCCGGGAAAGTCGGAATCTGAGCTGGAGACGCGATGGAGGACTGGGGGTCCAGGGAGAAGAGGGGCGGCTACGTGGGTGCCGAGGGAGCTGATACCTGGGTCTGGGAGCAACAACTCGGATCTGCGAGAGGGGAAGCCTCTGTCACACCGGGATTGAAGTTTGGCCGGGAGAAGTGGATGCCGGTAGCTGGGGGGTGGGGTGTGCACGCGGCCGCGGGATTGAATGAAGGCAAAGGAGGCAGAGCCTGAGCGCTCGCAAGGTTCGGGTCGGGAGGACTCGCGGGGCCAGAGCAGCGGGATGGGTGAACGTGCAGGTCCAAACCACCCCTTCTCCTGCAAGCCCCGGCCTCACACTCAGCCCAGCTCTCTCTCCTAGAATGTCTTCTGCTGCTTCTGCTGTCCTTGCTGCTGCTTCCTCTGGGCCTCCCAGTCCTGGGCGCCCCCCCACACCTCATCTGTGACAGCCGAGTCCTGGAGAGGTACATCCTGGAGGCCAGGGAGGCCGAAAATGCCACGGTGAGGCCCCCTCCCCAGGACCTTCCACAGAACTCACCCTCAGGGGTCCAGGGTCTCCCCCAAGATCCAGGAACCTGGACCCCCCCCCCGGCACTTGGTTCAGGGGTGGAAGCGGGGAGCCAGAGCCCCCCGTAAAAGTAATAAGAGTGGTAGTCCCCAGTGCACACCTGGAAGCTAGGTAAGGGGCGAAGCCAGCAGGAGCCCCTGGGGCCCCTGACTCCAGGCTTGTGCATTTCAGCTGGGCTGTGCTGAGGGCTGCAGCTTCAGTGAGAACATCACTGTCCCGGACACCAAGGTTAACTTCTATGCCTGGAAGAGGATGGAGGTGAGTTCACTTTTTCCTTCCTCTTGGGGAGTCTCATTTTGGGAACCTCCTAGGGCAGGAAGGAGAATGATAGAGAGAAGAAACAGAGCAGCAAAGATGAGGGCTGAATGGAATATGTTCATTCATTTATTCATTTGTTCATTCATTCATTCATTCAACAAAACTGTTTGCTTGGGGCTGCCGAGAGGGAGGAGGGCGGGGCTGGCTTGGGCCAGCTAACTCCAAGTCTCCACTCCCTTTAGGTCCAGCAGCAGGCTGTGGAAGTCTGGCAGGGCCTGGCCCTGCTCTCAGAAGCCATCCTGCAGGGCCAGGCCCTGTTGGCCAACTTGTCCCAGCCATCCGAGGCCCTGCAGCTGCACGTGGACAAAGCTGTTAGCGGCCTGCGCAGCCTCACCTCCCTGCTTCGGGCACTGGGAGCCCAGGTACGTGTAGGACCTTCCCTCGCACTTGTGTTTGCCTTTTCTGTGAAATGGGAGAACGGCCCCGCCAAGGAATCCCTGCTGCAATTCTGTCCCAAGTTCCCTCTCCTGCCGGGGTCCCCACTGGTAACCTCCTGTTCTCTCCTTGGCAGAAGGGAGCCGTCCCCCTTCCAAACGCAGCCTCCTCTGCAGCCCCGCTCCGAACGTTCACTGTTGATACTCTGTGCAAACTTTTCCGAATCTACTCCAATTTCCTGCGGGGAAAGCTGACGCTGTACACAGGGGAGGCCTGCAGGAGAGGGGACAGGTGACCCGGTGCTCCCACCCCGGGCACGTCCACCACCTCGCTCACCACCACTGCCTGTGCCACGCCTTCTGCACCTCCACTCCCAACCCCTGTCGATGGGCCATCAGCTCAGCGCCAGACTGTCCCACGGACACTCCAGGGCCAGCGGTGATATCTCAGGGGCTAGAGGAACTGTTCAGAGCTCAACTCAGATCTAAGGATGTCACAGGGTCAGCCTGAGTCTCCAAAGCAGGAGGAATTCAGAGAGTTCAACTTAAACTTGGGGACAGCGCCATGCTGGGGAGACACTGATACTCATCTCAGTGCCTTGCAGAACCGCGATGCTGCGTGATGCTGGGACGAGCTGGAGGGCAAATAATTCCTTTTGCACCTAGCAAGCAGGGACAGGACGGACTGGAGAATTTAGGGGGCAAGCCATGAATTCTCCGGGTCTCATGGGGACTCCGTGACAGCAGAGCCCGCTGGATAAGGAGGGTGGTGGGAGCCGTGAAGATGGGATGGGGGCTGGCTCCTGGCTCTCACTGGGTCCAAGTCTGGTGTATTTTTCAATCTCACTGGCAAGAACTGAAACCACAACCTGGCTCTTGGCTTTTCTGTTTTCCCGGGAGACCCCTACTTCCCTGGCTCTGCCCCCATCCTGGCAGCAGGCTGCAGGTCCGGGAAACCAGAGGTGGAGGGGGCCGGGCCCTACGTGCTGCCTCGCATGGCCCGTCTGACCTGTTGACCCCACTGGGCCTGAGGCCACAAGCTCTGCCCGCGCTGGTCAATAACGTGGCTCCATTCAAGGCTAGTCCTCAGTAGGCATCTGGCCCAGGAGAAGTCTTTTTTTTTTTTTTTTGGGCTGAATCGCACGGCTTGTGGGATCTTAGTTCCCCAACCAGGGATGGAACCTGGGCCCCGGCAGTGAGAGCACGGAATCCTAACCACTGGACCGCCAGGGAAGTCCCCAGGCTGATGTCTTTAGTGAGCCTCGGCTGCCGGCAAGGACAGAGGAGCCAGCAGGAGGGGCCCCTTTGGGGGCTGGCGGCAGCTGCCCGTGCTCCCTGCTGGACCCTCTTCTCTGTGGCCGCTTCTTCTAATGCCACAAGCCCAGCACCAGCCTTTGCCATCTCAGCACACAAGCCCCCTCTAGATCCAGTGGAACTTTCCTTGCCTGGGGATGGTTACCATGAATGCTCTACCCTGAAACTTGCCAAAGGGGCAGTAGTAGAGTGGGGTACAGTGGGAACCAACTTCCCAGACAACCATCTTGTTGATCAATCGCTCTGCCCAGAGCTACTGCAGGTAGTTCACTTATATGACCTCATTTTACTCCTCACACAGCCCTGGGAGAATGGCCCTGCAGTCATTCCCATGGTACAGATGAAGAAGTAAAGTACCTTGCCCGAGGCCAAGATGACAGGATCCCCCATCCTCCCAGCACTCAGCCCCTTCCCTCTTCTTCTTATTTCTGCCACGTGAGCCCTTCCAGCTCCCCCGGGATGGGGGACATGGGACAAACTCACTCCAACTCCACACTTGATCCCTACTTGCTTCTTTTTTTTTTTTTTTTTTTGGCCACACCGCATGCGGGACCTTAGTCCCCCAACCAGGGATCTAACCCGTGTCCTCTGCAGTGGAAGCACAGAGTCTTAACCACTGGACGGCCAGGGAATTCCTACTTCTAATTTTACCCTTTCCCCTGACAATCAATTTCAAATTCCTTCCCAGAAATAATGTTTCAGCTGCACAGTAACGCCCGAGAGAGACCTGTGTAGATAGCAAAAGCTGTCACAGAACTGTGCGGGAACCCCCGATCCTGGCCATTATCGTACATGGATGGGGGGATCGGTCTTTCACTTATATCACAAAACGGAGAAGTCAGCCTGCACCCCGGCAAACATGCACAAAGCAGGGAATGTTTTGCAATCTGCGGCAGGAAGAATATGGGCAGGTTGGGGCGTTGGAGGGTATTTGCCAACTATATGTGTGTGAGAGGGTAGGGGTGAACTTGTGGTGGGAGGAATCAGCCAAGGGCAGGACCCAAAGAGAAGTTTCACTCTGGCCAACCCTGCTTCTGGGCTACAGTGCCCTCTTCAGGCCCTCTTGGGAAATGCTAGAGTAATCTACAAGCTATAGAACCCTGAGGACTCTGACCTTGTGCATTTCGATAAAAATTCGTGTTATGATTCCCACACATGCCATCCGGTTCTTGCTCCAACGCTGTGAATCAGGAAAGAAGGAACCTCTCTTTCTCGCTGGCAAAACTGAAGCTAAGAGACTTGTCCTGAAGCCCAGGGAATCCAGCTAGTAAGTTACAGCTGGGACCTGAACTTGAGATTTAGGACTCATAACCCCAAAGTCCTGTCCACCTTTCAGCCTGATGTGCTGCCTAAACATCCCCTGGATCTTTTTTCCTCCTGACCTTATTCCTCGACTTCGTTTCAGACTTCTTACTGCTTTCAATTAAAGAAAAAAAAAAGGAGTTAACAGAACCTGAAGTATATGACCTGGGTCAGGTGTGATGGGCGAGTAGGTTAAGAACGTAATTTTAAAACATACTTTAGTAAAGCAATTATACTGCAATAAAGATGTTAAACAAAAAAATTAAATCACTTTTTCGACTACAGGACTTCTCACAGACTTTAGTGTGCTAGCGGGCTTGATAAATCTCTAAGGAAGGCATAGGGTTTCCTATTTCATGAACTTTTAGACAGGAGTCCTTTTCTTTTTCGTGGAACATCTTACAGGACAGATGAAACAGTTTTAGAAACTCTGATTTAGTAAATAAAAGAAATATATTAAAAAAAATACTTTATTCCACATTTACGGAGTGCCTACCGTGTTCCAGCCTTTGCACTAAATGCTAGGAAACTTGGAAAGACGGTCTGTGCCACTCACAGCCCAGTGTCCTCCTAGAGCGGGCAGTCCTGGTGGCAAAAAGACAGGTGCTCATGAATGTAGGCGTAGACAGAGCCAGCTTGGCATGTGACTGGGTCCTGGGGGGGGCGGCGCTGAGAAGCCTGGATGGGAAGAACCTGGTGACACCCACAGTCTCTGCGAAGAGACACAGATATGCAAGGAGGGCGTTGCCAGATTTCCCAGGTTCTTCAAGTGCGGACCAGGGGTGTAAAGTTTCTTCTGCACCACTGTTACGATGATTAACAACATATTAATCTCTGGCACTCAGACGATCTGCTCTGATTCTCACCATCACTCCATGAAAAAAGGAGGACAGTAGGGCATCATCCTCTTTTGTCAGACAGGGAAAGTAAAACTAAGTTCCTCCAGGTAAGTGACCAAGCCAGCTCTTCCGACTTCCGGGTGGGACAGGAGCCAGCTCAGCCCGGTTCTGAGTCAGCGGGTTACATAACTGTTTCATGGAGACGCATTCTGTTTGTAGAGTGCTTTGCGATTTCCAAGGTGCTTTCCCCGGCAGTCTCACATTTGCTCTCCTAACCCCATGAGGAAGGCAGAGACAGGAGAGGATCCCCGTTTTGCAGAGGAGGAAACCAAGATCTGGAGAGATTATGAATGGGTCTGGCCCAGGTCGTAAGACACTGAGAGGACGTGTCAGGACCAGGAGCCAGGCTCTTGGACTCTGGGTCCCTCTTCTACTAGAAGCAAGGATCATGGGGAGAAGAGAAAGCAGAGGGAGTGGACAGAGGGGAGGAAACAGCTTCAGTCAGAGAGGCATGAGTCCCATCCATTTCTCGCTACCAGCTCTTTCCCGCTCCATCCCCTGCCCCTGGTGCCCACTTCCTCCCTGGAAAGGCAGAAAGTGCCTATCACCCTCCCCACCACCAAATCTCCCAGCACTGGGGCCCACCTCATCTGCCTCCTGCAGCGCCAGCTCCCACCTCGACTGCAGCCTCTTGGCTCTGGGTACCACTGGCCCAAACGGTCTTCCTGGGCCTGAGCATCAGGCTGACCAATGCATCTGCCTGACCCCAGCCTCCAGGCCACCTGGGATTCTCCTGGAACTACTCAGTCTACTGGTCTCCCACAGTAGGTGATTGTCGCTAGAGCTGAGTTAGCTAAATGAGGCCTCTCAGACACTGGAATCCAGGCTGAATGTTAGCTACATTATTTCCAGCTGGTCAAGGCTCATTCCTCTTAAAATTCCATCATAAAACTGTGACATTATAAAAGATTATTGGCAACAGAAAAACAGATAGCAGGATGGTTTCCCAGCCTACGTGAGTCATGCCCAAATGTCTATAAACTCCCTCCTCGATTCTAAAAAATGAGTTATTAAAAAAATTATACCACACACACACAATTTCTGGTTTTTAAAAAACCTTAGCTGTGCTGGTCTCTCCATCTTACAGATGAGGAAACTGAAGCCCAGAGCAGATGAGCAAAGTGTCCAAGGACACACAGGGAAGCCTGGACTGGCTGCAGCTTCCTGGAGTGATTCCCAGGTTCTTCCACATCCCAGGGTCCCTCACACCTATTCCTGTCAGTCTTGTCAGGTGACAAAGCCTCTGGGGCCTTGCCCATTCTGGACTCCCCAAAAGGCAGAGCCCGTGGTTCCCTCCCACACCACATTCCTTCCTGTCCTGCCTGAGCACCAACCCCCCACCACCAGACAGGCTGGAAGCTGTGACCGTCCAGCTCTGCGGCGCCAGAGGGAGGTCAGCGAGAGCAGCCCTCAGAGGACTTATTGCCTAACCTGGAGGGGCTGGGGATCAATTGGCTTCTGCTGCTTTTCCCTGGGTTAACCCTTTCCTGGCTTTGTCCCTTTGTTGAATGCTCTCCTAACCTGCTCTGGAGGAAGGGGAGATCGGGGTTTGGGCTGGACATCCTTTACACCCCCAGCTTTGATATAAAGGGGCAGAGGATCTCTCTTTTTCGGGATTGACCCCCTCCGTGGGCTCTGTGGGTGCTCACTTGGGCAGAAGGAGCGCCCAGGACTCCGAAGGGGGTTGGGACTTCCCGCTCCAACACCTGGGGCATGACAGCACCGGCCCCTCCCTGACAGCTCATGAGAATGGCTGGCCCAGGCAACCCTGTCACATGTCAGGGGCCAAGGCCAGGCACACTGGGCATAGATTTGACAGTAGGGATGGGGGCTGCCAAAGTAAAGGGAATGAAACTGAAGATTTCTAGGAACACCTGGGCGTGGGATACAGGAACTCTGGATTCACGATAGTTCATCTTGCTGCCAGGCCAGCCCACCAGCCAAGATAGAGCCATGAGCAAGCGTCAATGCTGTTTTTAAGAAGCGGCAAAACCACCCTCTTAGCTGCATTCTCATGTAGACTTGCTATTGATGAAACTGACAAAGGCAGATCTGCTCTGGCTGGGATGGAACCTTGGCCCCATTTAGATGCACTTCAGGGAACCATGGGACTTGGCAGGACACCTCGTAGGGACCGTCAGCACCATGCCCTTCTGCTGGGCAACTGACATCATTTCTCTAGAGCTCAGTTTCCACATGCAGGAAATGAGGACAAGAATTTTGCGATGAAGAGAACATGAGATTGGCACGTGAAACAGGCACATGAAAATATGCTCAACATAGCTAATTATTAGAGAAATGCAAATCAAAATTACAATGAGGTATCACCTCACACTGGTCAGAATGGCCATCATCAAAAAAATCTACAAATAGCAAATGCTGGAGAGGATGGGGAGAAAAGGGAACCCTCCTACACTGTTGGTGGGAACGTACACCTGTGCAGCCACTATGGAAAACAGTATGGAGGTTCCTCAAAAAACTAAAAATAGGGCTTCCCTGGTGGTGCAGTGGTTGAGAGTCCGCCTGCCGATGCAGGGGACATGGGTTCGTGCCCCGTTCCGGGAAGATCCCACATGCCGCGGAGGGGCTGGGCCCGTGAGCCATGGCCGCTGAGCCTGCGCGTCCGGAGCCTGTTGCTCCGCAACGGGAGAGGCCACAACAGTGAGAGGCCCGCGTACCGCAAAAAAAAAAAACCAAAAAAAACTAAAAATAGAGTTGCTGTATGATCCAGCAATCCCACTCCTGGGCACATATCTGGACAAAACTATAATTCAAAAAGATACATGCACTCCTATGTTCATAGCAGCATTATTCACAATAGCCAAGACATGGAAAGCACTTAAATGTCCACCGACAGATGAATGAATTAAGAAGATGTGGTACATATATACAATGGAATACTACTCAGCCATAAAAAATAACGAAATAATGCCATTTGCAGCAACATGGATGGACCTAGAGATTATCATGCCAAGTGAGGTAAGTCAGAAAGAGAAAGACAGGGACTTCTCTGGTGGTCCAGTGGTTAAGACTCCAAGGCAGGGGGCCTGGGTTCAATCTCTGGTCAGGGAACTAGATCCTGCATGCCGCAACTAAAAGATCCCGCATGCCACAACTAAAGACCCGGCGCAGCTAAATAAATAAATATTTTTTAAAAAAGAAAGAAAGGCAAATACCATATGATATCATTTATATGTAGAATCTGAAATTTGACACAAATGAACTTATCTATGAAACAAAAACAAATGAAACAGACTCACAGATATAGAGAACAGACTTGTGGTTGCCAAGGGGGAGGGGGCTGGGGGAGGAATGGAGTGGGAGTTTGGAAGTAGCAGATGCAAACTATTATATATAGGATGGATAAACAACAAGGTTCTACTGTATAGCACAGGGAACTATATTCAATAGCCTGTGAAAAACCATAATGGAAAAGAATATGAAAAAGTATATATATATGTACAACTGAATCACTTTGCTGTACAGCAGATTAACACAACATTGTAAATCAACTATACTTCAATAAAATACATTTTTTTAAGAAAGAGGGAGAACATGAGATTCAGTTAGGTGAGCCGGCAAGAATTGCTGTTTCCGGCTCCTGGAAAGATCTCGATCCACTTGCATCCCCCACTCCCGCTACCTTGACATCAGCGTCCATCGGCCCCTCCCACCTCTCACCTTCCACAACCTCCTCTCCCATCTCCCTAGCTCTGCCCAGCCCCTCCTTCATCCATATCCACCTGGGGATGCTGGAGTAGCCTTTTGAAAACGCAAGTGGAATCAAGTCACACCCACTGCTTCAAAACTGTTGGTGGCTCCACAAAGCTATGGCATTCAAGGTCCTCCAAGACAGGGCCCCTGCCTACACACACACACACACACACACACACACACACACACACACGCTCAGCTATCCTCCAAGTGTCATGCTCCCTCTAAGCTTGAACATTCCCTCTTCCTGGAATGTGCCTTCCCAACTTCTTTGCCTAGTTACCATCTCTTGGTATTTCTTTTTTGGCCACACCGCGTGGCATGGGGGATCTTAGTTCCCCGACCAGGGATCGAACCTGCGCCCCCTGCAGCGGAAGCTCAGCGTCTAACCGCTGGACCGCCATGGAAGTCCCTCTTGATACTTCAGAAAGCCCCTCAGGTGTCACCTCTTGCCAAAAGCCTTCCCCAACCAGCTCCCTTCCCTTCCTGTCATCAGTGACCTGAGTCACGGATTCCTTTTCCACGCTCCGCTCCGTAGCAAAGCACTTATCTGTCCAGCCCCAGGAATGCACATTGATACAGCTGTCGAGCCTGGCAGAAGGTGGGAAGGGGTGGGCGGCGGAGGGAGGGCTAGCATTGCCAGCAGAACCTTCTCCGTTCACCTGCCACTTCACAGATAAAATGGAAGCCGCTAGATGTGCACCGGCATGGTGCATCCCCCCACCGCCCCCCATCACAGAGCTGGCTTTTGCCCCTCCTGCTGTTTTCGTTCTGAACTCTTCCCACCCACCTTCCCATGAGTATTTATACAGGCTCAAATTTCTCTTATTTTGAAAAGACCTTACCTCATCCTAACTTCAGCATCTGCCCTCCGAGTCCCCTCTAGATGGCCAAACAGCCCCAAAACGCTGTCCCCTCCTGGTGGGATTCCTTCTTCAACTTCCGCTCCCTCCTTGAACCCTCCAGTCTGATTTCCTCCCAACCAGGCTCCTCAAATGGTTTTCACTAAGGTCCCTATAATGAACCACACCCGTTACACAGGAAGGCCTGGAAACATCCTTGTCGTGCGCAAAAGTATGCAGAATGCATGGAGAGCCCGGCCACCCCCTCCCGGAGGGAGCCACCATGAACAGCTGTCTGTGTGTCCTAGTTCCATCTCTACACCTCTACTCAAAACACGTGCATATGAAATTAACACAACATTGTAAATCAACTACATCTCAGTAAAAAAAAAAAAAAACTCATCTGTCTATGGGCCCTTGGGTTGCTGTCACCTTTCGGCTATTTTGATAACACCACTATAAACATAGGTGTACAAGTATCTGTTCAAGTCCCTGCTTTCAATTCTTTTGGGCATATACCCAGAAGTGGAATTGCTGGGCAATATGGTAATTCTACTGTCAATTTTTTGAGGAGTGCCATTCTTTTTAATACCTGTATAATATTCCTTTGTATAAATAATATTCCTTGAATACGATCCAAACACACAACTCCTGGCAAACATTTAGGTAACCTCGATTTCTTTTCCTATTGTAAATGATGCTGCAATTAACGTCTTTAAGGTATGTACATCTTTGTGAAAATACGCACGTATTTATGTGGGAAGATTCCTACAAAGGTATCGCTGGGTCAAAGATAAGCACATTTGAAAGTTAAACGGTCATTGTCAAATTATCTTCTAAGACGTTTTCACCAACATGCAGTCTTAGCATCAATGTATTTTAGTGTGTCTACCTGCATTCTGGCCAACACTCAATGCTTCAATCTTTTAAATTGTTGTCAACATGAAAGTTGTAGTTTTGACTAGCATTTCCCTTCTTATAACAGAAGCAGCACATTTAAAAAATTTTTAATTTCATATTTATTTATTTATTTTTATTTGGTTGTGTCAGGTCTTACTTGTGGCTTGCTGGCTCCTTAGTTGCCGTATGTGGGCTCCTTAATTGTGGCTCACCTGCTCCTTAGTTGTGGCATGCAAACTCTTAGTTGTGGCACTCATGTGGGATCTAGTTCCCTGACCAGGGATCAAACCCGGGCCCCCTGCATTGGGAGCATGGAGTTTAAACCACTGCACCACCAGGGAAGTCCCAGAAGCAGAACATCTTTTCCAACGTATACTGGCTGCTTGTAGGTCTTCCTCTGTGACTTGTCTTTTTCAATTCTTTGCCAAGAAGCATTTTCAGTCCTCACTTTACTCCATCTTTCCGTCGCCTTGGATACTGTTGCTAGCTATAGCACTTTAGGTTTGAAATGGTTTTCTGTTGGAATTCTGCAGACAATGTTCCACTGCCTCATAGAATCCGCGGTTGCTAGTGAAAAGTCCCGTGTCACGCTGATTCCTGATCCTTAGTACGTGACCTGCTTTCTTCTGTCTGAAAGTGTTTAGGATCTTCTCTTCAGCCCTGATGTTCTGAAATTTCATGACGTGCCTTTCATGGGTCTCTCTGCATTCATCGTACCAGACCCCTTTTAATCAAGAGGCTCCTACATCTGTTCCGGGAAATCTTCTTCTGTGGTTTTTCTTAAGTAATTTCTTTTCCTTTGTTCTTTCTTTTTTGAACCCTTCTGGTTGAATGTTAGGCTTCCTGGACCAACCCTCCAAGTCTCTCCTTTCTTTCTTTCTTTCCTTCTCTCTTGCTCTCGTTTTGATTTCTCTTGATTTCAATGTATAACTCTTCTACTGGCTTTTACATTTCAGCGCTCACAGTTTTCATTTCCCAGAGCTTTCTTGTGTTCTCTGTCCAGTGTTCATGGCATCCTCAGGAGGGTGCCAAGCGAGGAGGGGTGGGGGTGAATAAGGTGGCCTGGGCCCCTCACTCCGCCTTTCTCCTCTCCCCTGAGAGCTGCTTCTGAGGTCCCGCATGGCTCCTCCAGTCTGGACTCTGCTGCTGCTGCTGGGGGCTGCCTGGGGCCAGGGCCTCATGCCTACCCCTGCCCGGTAAGCTGGGCTCAGGGGGCAGCTGGGGGTGGCTCTGAGGAAGAGCGAGGGGCGAAGCTGGAAGGGGCAAGTGGGCTAGCGATGAAGGGCACGGCCCTGGTAAGGAAGGCGGGAGTGATGGGTGTGAGAAGGATGCTGAACAGGAATGGGTGGAGCCCCGCAGCCCACAAGCCTGGACCTGAGATGCGTGAGCAGCTCAGTGCGAGCAGGACAGAGCTGAAGGGCGAGGAGAGAGGAAGGAGGTGCAGAGCCGGGGAGACAGGTCTGAGCATGGCAGGGGAGGAGAGAGAGGTCGGGCCCTCAGAAAAAGGACAACACCCAGAGCAGACCCAGCGGACAGACAGACAGCAAGTAGGAAGCAGCAAGAAATGATGGGTGGCTTGGTGTCCTGGAGCTTGTTTGAGGGGATTTGAACGAGCAGGACTTGAACTACTAAAACAAAGGGCTGTTCTACGTGGCCCACACCACCTGGAAAAGGGCAGCTGGCTTCTCTGTGGAATTTCTAAGGTGTTGCTCATCTGTGTGTTCAGTTGGGGCAATAACATCCCTGACACCTACCTGGCAACATGGGACCCATACAGTCCCTACTCTGTGGGGAACACTGCCAAACGCTTAGGCGCTGCGTGAGAATTCCCATACAAAGAAACTGGTTCTTTCTCATGCGAGAGAACCCCCTCGTGACATCCAGGGCATGGAGGGGTGGAGGGACCAGTGGGGATGTGAGGAACTTGGAGGGGAGATGCTTTCTAGGAGACAGATGACAGCTTAAGGTGAGAAGGCTGTGAGTGACCTATTTGAAAACCTTCAAGTAAATACACGTCACTGCATACACGTTGATACAATATGGATAAAAAGAAAGGAACAATCCTCCAGAAAGCTCACAGTCCTGGAGGCTTAACAGTTCTTGGTAACGATGAGGATCACATTTATTTTTTTTCTCTCTGTCTCCAAATCAATGCCAAGGAAAGAGAAGCCTCTGGACTGGAAGCCCGTCTCTAGCAGCTCGAGGGAAAACTGTGAGTTGGAAGCCGGGGCTGCTCAGTCCCTCCCAGGGGTGGCCACCCCAGGTGCCCTCAGGCAGGGTGATGACATAAATATGTAATAAATGTGTGAAGGGCAGCCCTCAGAGGATGGAGCGGGGAGGGAGCCGGGGAGGAGTAGAGTACAAGTCCTGCCTGAAACATCCACATTCAAATGAACAACAACAAATGTATGCTTCCCAGACAAGCCTGCCTGCCTGCGACCTCCGTTTGCAACCCCTGACCTAGTCATTCTGCCCCTCACCGACCCCAGCCCTGAATTTCTCCTAAGAGAAGACTTATTTCTCAGCTTCCCTTTCCCAAATCTCTGCTCTGGACCCTAAATCTTAGTGGCCACCTTGCAACCCTTTTCTGCTTCCCTCCCCCCACCTCCTAACCCCCCCCAGCCCCACTGGCTCTGCAGCCGACCCCCTCCCCTCTGCCCTCTCCTGGCCTCACGGTGGCCCTTTCTTCCCAGCCGTTCTCACCCAGTGTGATTTTGAGGATGACTCCAAACCCCTCTGTGATTGGAGCCAAGTGTCTAAAGATGACGGGGCCTGGACTCGGGCCAGTGAGCCCTCCCCCACCAGCAGCACCGCGCCCCCCGGCGGGTACCCCAATGGAAGTGAGGAAGCCGAAGGTTTAGGGAGGCATCTGGGAGGTGGACACTGGTGGATCTGGGTGCAGGGAGGCGGCCGGAAGTGATACCCGGGCTCTGGGAAGGGGGGCGGCAGGGCCTCACCATCCCTGGCTCTGCCTCCCCCAGAGGGCTACTACCTGCGCATGGACTCCAACACCTTCCGCCCGGGCGGGGTGGCGCGCCTGCGCAGCCCCCCCGTATGGGAGCAAGGCCTCCTCTGCGTGCGCTTCGCCTACTACATGTTCGGGCCGTCGTGGGGCGCCCAGCTCAAGCTGCTGTTGACCACGGACCCCAAGGGCAAGCGCCCCAACGTGCTCTGGAAACACAGGAACACCCAGAGCCCCTCCTGGATACCCACCGCCGTCACGGTGCCCATCGGGCGCATCCTGCCCAGTCGGGTGAGGCCGAAGACACGGCCTTGGGTCCCAGTGGGACTCTGGCTGTGGGGGGTCCAGGAGGGGCTGGGCGGGGACAAGGAGGGGCACGGGGGCTGGGCCACCTGAATTCAGGCAGGAAAGTGGGAGCCCGAGGCAAAGGGGCTCACAGCGTGGGTGATCCCCCCTCCCTCCCGCAGCTGACATTTGAAGGAGTCAGGGGCAGCACGGCTTATCTGGACATCGCTCTGGATGCCATCTCTATCCGTCGGGGCTCCTGCAGTCGGGGTGAGCCCCCGTCCCTCCTCCTCTTCCCCCCACGCCTATACATCTGCCCAGGTGGCAGGAGTAGCTCAGGGACCGAGACCCTGGTTTCTTCCAGAGCTGGGGCGACTTGCTTCCCTTTACTTCCACACCCCACACCTTTGACCCCTGAAGCAGCCACATCTAAAGAGACGTTCTCCTGGAACACAGAATTGTGGTGACACCTGTCCTAGAGTGACCAGCGTTCTGATTTGCCCTGGGCGGTCCCTCTTTTAGCACGGAAGTGCTGCATCTCAGGAAACCCCTCAGTCTCTGGCAAACCTGGACATTTGGTCAACCTGGCTGTTACCCCAGATCTATCCAGAATTAGCACTCTAGGCTGATGTTAGAGGTTTGAGGGGAGCGAATTCAAGGGAAGGGACATTCCAGAAGCTGCATGCAAGGAGCCAACACTTACTGAGCACAGGAACTGTGCCAGATGCTCCCACACGGGGTGTAACTTACAACAGGCCAGTGCTGTTGTTCCCAGTTTATCGATGGGGAAACTGAGGTTTGGGCAGCCTAAGTAATCCGTGCCAGGAACACAGCCACGGGGGAGCAAGTCCATATCTGGCTTGCAAGCCGGCCGTGGCTCACGTTAGGACCCAGGCTGAGACTCAAGAGTTCTGACTCCAGACTGAGGCATACTTTTCTTTTTTTAAAAATTTTTATCTTATATTGGAGTATAGTTGATTAACAATGTTGTGTTTGAGGCATACTTTTCTGAGCTGCCTCCCCTTAGAAAAAGCTAAATCCTTCCTCTTTCCTTTTCCCTCAGTCTGCAAGACGCAAACGTGCAGTTTTGACACTCCAAATGATCTCTGTGGCTGGAGCTGGATCCCGACGGCCTCTGGGGCCAAGTGGGTCCAGAAGAAGGGGTCAACAGGGGTGCCGAACGTGGGGCCTGAGGATGACTTCTCTAGCCCTGGTAGTGAGTAATGGCCATGCTTCTTCCGTCCTTTGACTTTCTGAGCTTCTAGTGACCTTTGCGGGAGTTTACGATGCTTGCCTGACCACCCTACAATAACTCTCTTGGGATGGCCTGGGGCGAAAGTCAGCAAGCTCAGACCTCCATCAGCTTAAGTTACAGGACAGAAAACAGATTCTAAGCACCCAGCCAGCTTCCCCCACTGCCACCCCAAAAGCCCTACAGCCGGTAGACCCAACACAGCCGACTCCTCACCTCTTTTCCCTGACACCCTTCCTTCTTTTTTTTTTTTCCCTTCCTTCTTCATTCATCCAACAAATATTTATTGAGCACCTACAATATGCCAAGTCCCAGGCCGTTGAGATGCATCAGCTTACAAAACAGACAGAGGATGGTGGGGGACAAGGAGGAGACAGTTCCTGAAACAATAAAGAAGTAAATTATATAAGCTTTAAGATGACCAGTGCTATCAGGAAAAAAAAAAAAAATTGAACAAAGTAAGGGGATCGGGAGAGCAGGGTAGGGTGGGTTGTAAGTTTTAAATAGGGTGGTCAAGAGTAGATCTCAGACAGGTCACATTTGAGCACAAACTTTTAGGAGGTGAGGGAGTGAGGCACGAAATTATCGAGGGGAAGAACATTCTAAGCAGAGGGGCCAGCCATGCAAAGACCCTGAGGTAGCAGTGGCTTGGGGGGTGGGTGTTGAAGTGCAGCAAGGAGCCACGTGGCTGGGATGGAAAGAATGAGCTCAGACGGGTCCTAGGAGGGGCAGACCATTGTCAGGACTGATTGTGGCTTTTATTCTATGTGGATGGGGAGCCCTTGCAGGATTTGGAGCAGAGGAGTGACCTTATCTACTTACCTTTAAAAGGATCACCTGGGTTTTTTTGTATGAGAATCCACTGAAGGGATGGGGCAAGGACAGAGGCCATTCTTCTCCATCCTTCCCTCCCCCCAAATCCTTGCTCTCCTTCCTCTGATCTTTCCTGCTGCCTGAGGTTTGCTTTCTAGAAAGACCTGGTGAAAACCCCACCCCACGTTCATTCTAAGCCCCTGGAGAACAGGGCAGGGCCAGCCCATCTCTGCATTCCCCTTAGATTTAGCACCAAATCCCGTGCCCAGCAGTTTCAGTAAACGTCGTTGGGTTTGTTTGTTTGTTTGTTTCCATTTTCTCTCTCTTCCTTTTTCCACCTTGCTCCCTTCCTTACGTTCTTCCATCTTTCCTCTTTCTCTCCCGCATCTCCTTTTCCATTTCTCAGACGTCCCAGCATGGACACTTGTTGCGTTCTTTCACCATTTTACTCTTTCCCTCCTTCTTCCCTGTTGGCTCCTTTCTTTTCTCTCTCACTTCTGCCCACTCCCTCCTCTTCAGCCGTCTTCTCTCCCTTTCAGAAGGCCACCTTTCCGGGTTTCACTCTCCAGGCAGAACCCCGTGGGGCGTCCGGCACGTGCGTGCGCGCGGTCGGAGGCCTCTTTAATTCCCCCCTCCTTCCCACGGCTACCAGTTGCGTCACGGAGCGGGGTCCGGGCTGATTGGCTGCGTGAGCTGGCGGCAGGGGGCGGGAAATCCCTGCCGGTCCGCATCAGATCGGGACTCTCACCACTTTGCGTGAAGCAGCTATGTCTAGTGGGTTAAGAAAAGGAAGAGGATGTGACTGTGGGGGGACCTCAAAAGTCTGAATCCAAAGGACAGGATTCTGGCTGCTTCTGAGAGGATGCCGCGTTTCTTGGGCGGCGCCCGCGTCCTCACCGAGACCTGCCAAGCACTTCTGGAAGGAACCAAGTCCTCAGCCAGTCGTGTGATGGGTTTAGGCCCATCTCAGCGCCGGCTGATCCTAGGCAACTGTTAGGGCTCCCCAGGGCCAGGCTCCCTGCCCTCGCAGCCCCTATCCCTGTGCCATCCCCCACTTTACTGGCCTTTTCCTTCCCAGGCGGCTTCTACATGCTCCTGGACCCCAAGAATGCAAAACCGAGGCAGAGCTCTGCCCTCCTGAGCCCTGTGCTCCAGTCCTTCGGCTGCCTGAGCCTGTCCTTTCACTACACCCTACGTGGCCAGTCTCCTGGCGCAGCCCTCACGGTCTATGCTTCTGACTTGGGTGAGAGTGACAACGTCATGGCATTTACACTGTCCTGAGGCTCTTCTCCCAGGGTTGGGTTGACGAGGAAACGTGGGGGCATCTCTTGGGGTCTGGGGAAACCTGGGATACTTGCAAGATGATTCTGCGGAGTGGAATTTGGGAGCGGAAGGCACAGGGTTCTGGAAAAATAGATAAAAACGCCAGGAGAGTGAGAGAGAGAAGGACGTGCTTGCACGTCGGGGAGGGGAATCCACTCCAAGTGGTCCCTCTGCTACTCATCCTTCTGAGTATAGGTTTGAAGTCATTTTCCAGCCCCCAGTCATCTCACTGCTCTCTTGGGTTCCTTCCATTGTAGGCAGCCGCCGGAAACACACACTCTTTTCAGGACAACCCGGACCCAACTGGCAGCCCGTTTCTGTCAATTACACAGGCCAGGGACAGATTCAGGTACAGAGGAGCAGGAGGTGTCAGGTCTCCTTGGACGTGGGAGGCGCACCTGTTATTGACAAGGACTGAAGATCTGGGCCCTGGAAGCCGGGTGCCTGGGTCCCTGAAGAGAGTAAAATCAAATGGAGGGGGCTGAACATTTGGGCTGTTTGCTCACTCCCGGCCCCTTCTCCCTCTCTCTTCAGTTCACCGTGGTGGGCGTGTTTGGGGAGATCCCAGAGCCAGTGGTGGCGGTGGATGCAATCAGCATTGCTCCCTGCGGGGGTGAGAGCAGCTCTGAGAATGGGGGTTGGGGATGGGGGAGGAATAGAGAGCATGGCCCAGATTTCTCCCATCTCCCATTTTGATCCCCCAGAGAGCTTTCCTCAGTGTGACTTTGAAGATGAGGCCCATCCCTTCTGTGACTGGGTCCAGGCATTACAGGATGGCGGACACTGGACCCAGGGAAGTAAAAACACGCTCATCCAGGGTACAGGCCCCTCGGGAGCCTCCCTTAATGGAGGTGAGGAGATGGAGGACCCCTCAAGCCAACGAGTTACTGAATCTGCTCCCAGCGAGGGGGTGGACTGGTATGATTGACGCAAGGTGTAGGCGGTGAGGGTCAGCCAGCGGGTGTTTCCTGGGAAGCCGCCATGGGGCCAGAGCTGTGGAGGCCACAGAGGTAGAGTGAGCTGAGGATTCTCGTGGTTCTGGGGTCACTTGAAACCCCCAGAAGATCCAGGTATAGTGCTTCATTGAGCCCAAGGCCTCAAAATCCACTGGGTCATTTTCAGTCAAGACATTGACTGGTACAGCCAACAAAGGAATCTGGGTTGCTGGCTTGGTTTTCCCTTTCTTTCTGATCCTGCCTTCTTAGTTAGAAGTCTAAAATGAGCAGAGAAAAAAACAAAACAAACAAACAAACACCCCACTGCAATGTGGGGAATTTGGGTGTTTGCATCAGATCCCCATTTGGAAAGCAAGATGTCGCTCAAGAAAGCACCAGACTTGTCCTCTGCAGGTTTCTCACCTTGCCTGTTCCCTTCTTTTGCCCAGAGGGTCACTTTGTCTACCTTGAGGCTGACAAGTTCTCCCAGGCAGGCCAGTCTTTCAGACTGACGAGCCGGACCTTCTGTGCCCCGGGTGCGATCTGTGTGGAGTTTACCTACCACATGTATGGCCTCGGGAATGGCACAAAGCTCAGGCTTCTGCTGGGGAGCCCTGCGGACAGTTCCCCAACTCCTCTCTGGGAACGAGTTGGGTCTCAAAGCGCTGACTGGCTGAACGTCTCCATCACCGTCCCTTCGGGACATCAACAGCCCATGCAGGTGAGAGACAGAGAGAGTCGCTCTTTAAGTGTCACTGTGAGGCCAGGTGAGGGGGACATAACGCCTGGGATCAGGGAGCACAACCAGGGCTGAGAGGATGAGACACTGGAAAAACAGCAGAGCAGAGGGTGCTCTGTGTTCCCTGTGAGGCTCTCTGGCTCCTGGAAGGGGCCCGGGCCCCCGTTGCACTGTTGAGGCCAGAACAAGGCGACATCTTAGCAGAGGACAGAACCTCTGCCTGGAGAGTCGCTGAGTTGACGGGGATTCACTTTCATCTCTCTCTTGCTTCTTTCTCCCTCGTACCTTCAGCTGATGTTTGAGGCCGAGAGGGGCACCAGCACCGCCTTCATTGTTGCTCTGGGTTTCATCTTGATCAGTCACGGGACCTGTCAAGGTAAGACAAAACCCCAGGTCCCGGAAAGCGGGCCATGCTCCAGGATGACCATCTCTTGGGCTTCTCTGCGTGAGCTGCTTAAAATGCAAGTCCTCTTTTGTGTCGAGTCCTCACGCAGCTTTGTTTCCTATATTCTGCCCACCCGTACCTTCCCAGCCCCATCAGAATGCTTGCTTGAGTGAGTGGGACTTTGACGCCGTGGATTTCTGGGGTCAGACCCCTCACCTAGTGAATGGTGATCCCGAAGGGAAGGCTGATATCCTATTTGTTATTTGTTTCCTGTACCCGGCGCAAGATCGGGCGTATGTTAGGAATGGTGTTGGTCAGTGTTACCTGAGTGGAGGCTGGGGCGGGGAGGAGAAGGAGAGGCGTGAATGAGTTACTGCTTTGAGCGCACCCATTCCAATTAGATGTGAGTCAAGGGCGGGGTGGTACGATTCTGACTAAACTCCAGGGATTTATTTTCTTTGCAGGACCTGCATCAGTAGCGCCTCCTTCCAAACCTGCCGTTACCTGCACTGGCCCTCCTGAAACCCCTGTCTGCACAGAGAAACTTGTGGCCCCTGAGGAAACACCCACCGTCCCCACTGAAATATTCACCATCCCCACAGGGAAACCTGTGGCCCCCACCGAAAGAACCACCTTCCCCACTAAAAAGACCACCATCCCCACAGAAAAACCCACGGTCCCCACCGAAAGGACCACCTTCCCCACTAAAAAGACCACCATCCCCACAGAAAAACCCACGGTCCCCACCGAAAGGACCACCTTCCCCACTAAAAAGACCACCATCCCCACAGAAAAACCCACGGTCCCCACCGAAAGGACCACCTTCCCCACTAAAAAGACCACCATCCCCACAGAAAAACCCACGGTCCCCACCGAAAGGACCACCTTCCCCACTAAAAAGACCACCATCCCCACAGAAAAACCCACGGTCCCCACAGAAAGGACCACCTTCCCCACTAAAAAGACCACCATCCCCACAGAAAAACCCACGGTCCCCACAGAAAGGACCACCTTCCCCACTAAAAAGACCACCATCCCCACAGAAAAACCCACGGTCCCCACAGAAAGGACCACCTTCCCCACTAAAAAGACCACCATCCCCACAGAAAAACCCACGGTCCCCACAGAAAGGACCACCTTCCCCACTAAAAAGACCACCATCCCCACAGAAAAACCCACGGTCCCCACAGAAAGGACCACCATCCCCACTAAAAAGACCACCATCCCCACAGAAAAACCCACGGTCCCCACCGAAAGGACCACCATCCCCACTAAAAAGACCACCATCCCCACAGAAAAACCCACGGTCCCCACCGAAAGGACCACCATCCCCACTAAAAAGACCACCATCCCCACAGAAAAACCCACGGTCCCCACCGAAAGGACCACCATCCCCACTAAAAAGACCACCATCCCCACGGAAAAACCCACAGTCCCCACTGAAAGGCCCACAGTTCCCACCGAAAGGACCACCATCCGCACGGAAAAACCCACAGTCCCCACTGAAAGGCCCACAGTTCCCACGACACCCCAGCCCAGCCCAACTCTTGTACCCACCTGGCCAACAGTTTTCGTGATGCCAAGTACCTCCATGACCACCGTGACCCCGGCCACCACTGCAACCCCAAGACCTACTCCAGGTTTGTGGTGGAGCATTGGACAAAGAGCTGAAAGTCAGAGACAGTGATGAGGGGAGAGGGCTGGGGAAACGGACGCTTCCAGTAGAAAACTGCAGTCTCAGAGGAGAGGGGAACCAGACACGATGACTTTAGAAAGGATGATGAGGACGACCCTGAGTGAGAGGGCCGCGGTGGGGTGGGCATGGGGGAGCGGGAGTTGTTGGGAACCAAGCACTAGACTTACTATTGCTTTTTTTTAATTGAGATATAATTCACTGCTGTAAAAATTCATCCTTTCAAAGTGTATGATTTGGTGGTTTTAGCATATCCACAAGACTGTGCAGCCATCCTCACTTTTCCATGTCAGGACATTTGCATCACCCCATAAGGAAAGCCCGTACCCGTTAGCGGTCACTCCCATTCCCCCCGCCCCCCAGCCCCTGGCAACCACGAATCTGCGTTCTGTCTGTTCGGTACATTTCATACCGAGGACCTGGTTTCTTTTTTCTCAGCATATGTTGTTGTCAGGGTTCATCCAGATTGTAGTTTGTGTCAGGACTTCCTTCCTTTGAATGGTGGAGTAACATGGACCTCCTTCTTCAAGAAGAACGGGAGTGGGGGGTAGAGGGGAGACAGGAGGAAAGCCGGCGGCTTGACGGAGGCTGTTTTCCCCTCAGCGAGCTGCCCGCCGAATGCCCACTACGAGCGCTGCGCCTGCGCAGCATCCTGCCAGAGCCCCGCGCCCAGCTGTGGGCTCCTTTGCAAGTCCGGCTGTGTCTGCGATCCTGGCTTTCTGTTCAGCGACTCCCGCTGCATCAATGCCTCTTCCTGCAATTGCTCCTACAATGACAATTACTATAAGGTGAGACCCCAGGATGCCCAGATCCTCTGAGGGAGACTGAGAGCAGAACACCTGGGGTCTAGCGCCACCTGCTCCCCAGGTGACATGAATTTGGCTCCATGGGACATTCCCAAGGGGTCAGCTCGCCGGCAGCTGTGACACGGTGGTGGAGTCATTCATTCGGTGTGTGGTTTTTTGCCTTAACTTTATTATTTTCTTTTCTTGGCCACGCCACACGGCATGTGGGATCTTAGTTCCCTGACCAGGGATTGAACCTGTGCCCCTTGCAGTGGAAGTGCGGAGTCTTAACCACTGGACCACCAGGGAAGTCCCTCAGCTCTGTTCACACAATAAATACTTGTGAAGCACCTGCTTTGGCCCAGCCTGACACTAGGCTGTGTGGAAGATCTTGTCAGCCCGTGGCCCTGTCCTCGGTGCTCCTGGCAGCTTTGATATTTCTGTATTTCTCCGTCCTGCACTGGCAGCCATGATGCATTAGACGATAGACCAGCCAGGTGGTGCAGGGCCCTCATCTCCATCCTGAGGAAAGTCAGGGGTCCCTGAGTATACAGAGAGCCCTGGACACTGAGTGTGTTCAGGCATTTTCAGGGCAGAATGAGGCATTCCAGAACCTTCTTCCAACGGAACTTGCCAATTTTGATAGGCTAGGTCAAAGGAGAGGAGATACTGTTCTTGTCTCTCCTAATTGATGCCCATCCCCATCCCCCCGGGAGATTCTGGTGGAGCACAGGCTCTGGGCCAGCGCTGTCTAAGAGGGATGGCATGCAAACCTCACACAGCATTTACTTGTCCTAATAGCCACATTAAAAAAAAAAAAAACTACAAGGAGGGAATTCCCTGGTGGCCCAGTGGTTAGGACTCCACACTCTCACTGCTGAGGGCCCGGGTTCAATCCCTGCTTGGGGAACTAAGATCCCGCAAGCCACGAGTGAGGCCAAAAAACAAAAAAAAGAAAAAGTACAAGGAAACAGGTTAAGTTAACTCCAGTCATCTACCCGTTTTAGCCTGTAATCAATGGTTATCAATGAGATCATTTGCGTACCTTTTTTTTTTTTTCCTACTAAGTCTTCAAACTCCAGTGTGTATTTTCCACTTACAGCCTGTGTCAGTTTGCACCGGCCACATCTCAGGAGCTCAGTGGCATGTGGCTGGTGGCCACTGTATTGGACAGAGCCGCCCAAGAGTCAGGCCAATCTGAGGTCAAATCCCCGCTCCGCCACTCGTTTGCAGAGTGACCCTGGGCGAAGTTCTTTCTTGCCTTCTTCAGATCTGTTCCCATATCTATAAAATGGGCACAACAAGATTTTCTACCTCATTAGGTTGCTGTGAAGGTGAGGTTAGATCCTGACACAGAGCAATTACTTAATAAATGCTAATCACCATTGTTAGCAATTTATGGTAAATATATGCGACCTGTGAAGCAGAAGTTCAGTCAGCTATTCATTAGCATCAGTTCCTCTTCTCAGCTCCGGCATTCTCCCCACGGGGCGTCCGAGTTTCTTGCTTGCCTCTTCGGGGGCCCCTTCCTCCTCCAGCCGTCTTGACCGGTCTCCCGGGCGTCCCTGCGTCAGTGTTGGGAGTAGCTTCAGCTGCAGCCTGGGTAGAACTATCTGTCACAACCATCAGTACCAAGCATCTCTTCCCTCTGCCCCGGGAGACACATACGAACTTATTGTATGTTCACTTATGCATTCAATAAACGTTTATTGGGTACCTTCAAACCTCTCGGCATTGGGGTAACCACGAATAGGGCATGTCCTTGCTCTCCGATTCCGGGGGGCACATAGGATGTTGGTTCGTTCTTTCATTCAGTAAGTATTTATTAAATGAGAACTCTTTGCCAGGCACTGTGCTACGTGTTGGCGCTGAGATAGTGAGTAAAGATAGACATGGTCCCTCGCAGGGGCGCTTATCAAATAATCACAAAGATGAATATAAAAGTGCAATTGTGGTAAGTCCTGGGAAGGAAAGGTACCCAGAGGTAGTCAAGGAGGTCTGTAGAGTCTTCCTGAGAAGGTAGCAACCCTTGAGCTGAACTCCGCTAGTTGCACAGGAATGGGTTAGAGAGAGGGAGAGGGACACGTTCCAGCACAGCATGTGCAAAGGGCCTGGGTTGAGCAGGAATATCTGGTAGGCAATGAGGAGAGGAGTCTGAGCAAGGTGAGGTCTGCAGGAGGAGAGGGGACTACAGCATGGGATGACAGAGTCTGCCCAGGAGCTACGGCCTCGTGACTCCGGCCCCCTTTCCCTCAGCCAGGGACGGGGTGGTTCAGCCCCAACTGCACAGAACGTTGCCGCTGCCAGCCTGGCGGTCGGACGGAGTGCCAGCCCTATAAGTGCGGGACACATACAGCGTGCCAGCTGAAGAGTGGCCAGTACGGATGCCACCCCTATGGTGAGACCCTCAGGCTGTTCCCACCTGTCCACGTGGGTGTGACTCCAGGGTCCCCATCCCTCCCTCGACCAGGGGAGCCCGGGCAGGCCACTGGGTGGGTGAGGTGGGCCCTGGGGCCTGGCCTGGTGAACCAGCTTCACATGTCCCCGGTGTCCCCTCGGCAGGCACTGCCACCTGCTTCATCTACGGAGACCCTCATTACCTGACCTTCGACGGGAGGCACTTTAGCTTCATGGGCAAGTGCACCTACATCCTGGCCCAACCCTGTGGCAACTCGACGGGTAGGCCCCTGGAGATGCCCCCCGACGGCCTGGGCGTGGGGTCTGAGATTAGAAGAGCTGGGCATGGGGCGCACTGGCCGGCAGGAAAGGGCCAGAGCCGCTGGCAGGGGCAAGATGGGAGCAAGGCCGGCGGTCGAGCAAGGGATGACACGTCCATCCCCAAGCAGGACTTTGTGAGGACCAGACCATGGGGAAAATGCGGGTTAGGACTCCTCTCTGGATCCGTCGCTTCCTTGGCTGGCTTGGACTAGGGAGTGCCTGGCAGAGGAGGTCCCTGTGCCCTGGGGGGACAGATTCGTGGCACACAGCCCCACGCTGTTCTGGACGACGCCCCACTCCTGCCAGGGTCCTTCCTCCCCTCTTGAACCGTAGAGCCGCCACCTTTGTGGCCCTTTATCCTCGCAGGGCGCAGGGCCGGTTGGGGGTGGCACCCTCAGTGGGTGCTCAGAAATGCTTCTGGAATGAGCCCCTGGGCGCTCTCCGCCCCTCTCCCTGCCCAGAGCCATTCTTCAGGCTGACGGTGAAGAATGAGGAGCGAGGACAGGAGGGCGTGTCCTGCCTGAGCAAGGTCTACGTGACTCTGCCCGAAACCACCATCACCCTGCTCAAGGGCAGACACACGCTGGTGAGTCCGTTCTCCACTCAGCCCTGCAGGGCTGCCGGCCTTGGCTGTGGCCTTGTCCCGCCCATCTCCTCCAGAGCATTCCACGTGGAGCAGAAGAGGTCATTAGCGTGGCGGTGGGGATCTGGGAGTCCGCTGGGGGTCCTCCTTGACCCCCGGATCTGTCTCTCAGTCTCTTCCCTCGGCCCCGCCTTCCAGGTTGGGGATCAGCGAGTCACCCTCCCAGCCATACCTTCTAAAGGCATCTTCCTGACTCCAAGCGGGCGATCTGTGCAGCTGCAGACGGCATTCGGTCTGCGGGTGAGATGGGATGGTGACCAGCAGCTGTCTGTGAGCGTGCCCAGGTGAGGGGGCGACCCAGCGAGGCAGCTACCACTCCTCCCACCCTGCCCCTCCCTCTCCCGGGACCCTCCCATCCCCGGCCCCTGCCATCCCAGGCGCTAATTCTCAGTCGTGGGTAGGAGACACCTAGCTCAACGGACAGGCCTCCCTTTGGTTGAGGAGGGGGAGGAAATGGTTTCAGGGCAGTGTGATAGTAGCAGGATATATACACAAGGCTTTGGGAATGTTCTAGAAGGGGTTGCTAATGAGTCGTGGGAGCCTTCAGAAGAGTGGTCCCTTGACTGCAGTCTTCAAGGATGAGTAGCTCCTCAGATGGCCAAACAAGGGAAAGAAAGACTATAGAAATAGTGAACAGTCATTGCGAGGGAAAAAGTAGAATGTCTTAGGGCCAGCAAGAAGTTTGTTATGGCTGGAAGATGAAGTGTGAGCAGAAGAGGACGAGGGGAGACGTCAGGGTGGCTCGAGAGTGAGAGCTTGGGGCCCTTGCGTGCCTGGTGCCTGGCGTGGAACCCTTGTTCCGAGTCTGCACCTCTGCATCCTCCACCCGCCTCGTGCCAGTGGCCCCCGCGACTCATCTCCTCTCTGCTGTGGTCCCTCAGATGCCGGAGGCCCCTTCTCTCCACTAACGCCTCCTCCTCCCCTCCCCCCGGCCCCCCCGCAGCACCTACTCTGGCAAACTCTGCGGTTTCTGTGGCAACTATGATGGAGATAGTAGCAACGACAACCAGAAGCCGGATGGTAGACCAGCGCGAGATGAGACGGAGCTGGGTATCAGCTGGCGGGCCTCGGAGGATGAAGACCACGAGTGAGGGCCTCCCCGCCTCTGTCTCCACCCTCCTGCTCCTTTGCCCCTTCGAGGAACCAAGAATCCCGACTGGCATCACCCCTTTTCTCCTCTGCTGCACACCCCCACGTCTGTCATTCTTCTCCCCGCTCCCATTCCCAGCAGAGTTCATTGCCACCACGTTCACCCCCAGCCCCACCATCAGTTAGTCGTCCCCAGGCGACTGTGGGCAGCCCCGCCTCTTGCTTGCCCGGCTCCAAGTTTTCCCGCCTCTTGGTGTTCAGATGTTCTCCACTAGGGGATGCCGAGAGCCGGGAGACTGTTGGGGCGGGCTGGGCGTGGAGGTGAGCCTCGGTCCTTAGGGCGTTTGGGGTGGGTCTCTTCCAGGTGCCAGGAGAACCGGGCATCTCCCCCATCTTGCGACACTGCCTTGCAGAACACTGTGTCAGGGCCAGAGTTCTGTGGACGGCTCACGGTCGCTCACGGACCTTTTGAGTATGTGCGGGGGCCCGGGGTGGGGGGACAGGAAGGGCCATGGCGGGGGGACCAGGTCCTCTGTGGCAGGAGGCGGGAAGTTCTGCCCCCTCATTCCTTCTGACCTGGCCTCTCTCCTCAGGGCCTGCCTGCCTCACCTCAGAGCCTCTTCCTTCTTTGACAACTGCGTGTTTGACATGTGTAATTTCCAGGGGCTGCAGCAGATGCTGTGTGCCCACATGTCGGCCTTGACCGAGACCTGCCAGGATGCCGGCTACGTGGTGAAGCCCTGGAGAGGACCCCAGTTCTGCCGTGAGTTGTACCAAGATGAAGGGCCCCTTCTTTCAGACGCAAACGCAGTGGAGGGCCGGCGGCATCTGAGAGTGGTGGCACAGGCTGGGCGGCGCCCTGGTGGAACCCCTTTGCCTCCACACTAGGACAGGGAAATCTGCAGAGTCAGAAACATGCACTGAGAAAATCACACGGTCACCTGCAAACTCAGAAAGCCTTCCCAGGGTTTGCTCCCAGCTGTGGATTTTCCAGGCAACACTTTCAGCCTGCATCCAGCTTGGTTTTGTTACCTCTGATTTGGGCCCTGACGACACTTTGACCTCTTTTTGCTCTATTAAAGTCTTAATTAAAGCTCTTTGGGGGGAAAAAAAAAAAAAAAGAAAGAAAGCTTTCCCAGCTACCTGAAGGTACGGGTATGCAGAGCAATGCGTATGTGTGTAAATTCACACCCAGGTCGAGGGATGCACACGTAGAATACACAGAATGTGGGTACAGTACAGACTGGTGGGGGGGATGGCGCGTCACGACGGCCCCACAGCCCCTGGGCATGGCCCAGCCCTCTGGGGAGCCTGCTTTGGGGCCTTGATGGGACCACTTGGGTTCCCTCTGCTCCCCTGCACCCTCCACAGCAGTGCCGCTGAGGCTTCTGGGTCAGTCTGCTCCCGTGGTCCTGCCTCTTGGCGGTTCCCTGCAGGCCCCCTTCCAGGCCCGGGACGTGGAAGCTGAGCTCCTCGGTGGTTTCTCCCAGTCACTGTCTTCTTCTCGAGATGGGGCGGAAGCCTCTAGCCACCGGCCTTCTGAACTCTGGGCTGGGAGCTGCCTCTTTCCTCTTTTCCCCATCCCGCCTCACCTGTGCTCCCCCCCTCTGCCAGCGCTGGCCTGTCCACCCAACAGCCGATACACCCTGTGTGCCAAGCTGTGCCCCGACACCTGCCATTCCGAGCTCTCGGGCATGGCCTGCCAGAACCGCTGCGTGGAGGGCTGTGAGTGCGACCCGGGCTTCGTCCTCAGCGGTCTCCAGTGCGTCCCCAGGTCCGAATGTGGCTGCCTTGACCCCACGGCCGGCTACTTCAAGGTGAGCCGCTGGGGCTGGGACTCTCTCAGCCCTGCAGCCAGAAGGCACTCATCCCAGCTCTGAAGTCTACGGCCAGCTCATGGGCAAGAGAGAAAAAGCAGGGGGAGGGGGGAGGGGCGGGGGGGCGGGCTGGGATTAAGGAACTTCGGGCTTAGGTCTAATTTCCCTTTTTCTTTCTTCAGTTCTAGTACTTTTCATCCCTGCAGACCGGGATGGAGTCACAGCACAGTTATTTCCCACGCTGCCCAGCAGAGCCTGGGACCCCTAGTTCTCTCCCCTCCTATCTTCCCCGCCCATCACATCCCTGAGTCACTTTCCCGGTTTCTCATCCTCTGAAGGCCCAGGCATGTCTGCATCTCACCTGTACTCTCTCTCTCCTACTGAGGGTCCCTTTCTCTGCTGAAGGATTTCAGCTGCTACCTGGGCCCCGTCTTCACCATCTTCTCAGAGGCAGCACTTGGAGCTAGACTCTCACCCTTGAAACTTCTCTCTCTCTTCCTTTGCCCGTCCCTCACCCGAGGCCTGGGGTGACACTGATGTCCATCCCAGCCCCCTCCCACCTGGTGTCCCCTGGGCTCTCCCTGCTCGGTGCCGCATTCCAGGCTGGCCCACGGAACTCTCCTCGTCTGCGCTTTGCTCTCTCAGTTTCACCTTCTTTTCAGCCCTTCCCCGCTGCTCTGCCTCCCAGGCACTATGCCTGTTAGCCACTCTCACCTCCTTTGAGGCCCTGTTGAAATGCTGCTTCTTCCTCGAAGGCCTCCTGAGAAGCATCTCTAAGCTCTCGCGGCGAGTGCCGATCGCCTGTGTCAATGGCACGAAACTCTCCCTGGGTGCCCTGATTATCGTCTTTGGGTGCAGAGTGTGTTGGACCACGTGATCTATCTGTTTACATGTTGACTGCCCTCTCTGGACTGTGAGTTCTGTTAGGGCAGGGACCTCATCCATCCAGCTCATTACTGAATCCCTGACGCCTGGCACAAGGCAGATGATAACTGTCTGTTGAACTAGTGAACAAACAAACAGTGGAATGACTGAACGAGTGAGCGGATGCCAGGGTTTTGCAACCAAGCCTGGAGCTTTGGGATGACACGAATGCCTTCCTGGTGAGCAGGCCGGTGATCTGAATAGCAGTGCTAATCGATCAGGGGATAACTTATTTCCCTTCCTTCGGTCCGTCCGCCAGGTAGGGGAGCGGTGGCTCAAGCCAGGCTGCAGACAGCTCTGCATCTGCGAGGGCAGCAACAGAACTCGCTGTGAGCAGTGGAGGTGCCAGGCCCAGGAGGTGTGTGGTCGGCAGGATGGCATCTATGGCTGCCACGCTCAAGGTGAGCAGTCGAAAGAAGGTGCTCATGGGGGCTGCCCATGTGGCCTCGAGCAAAGGCATGGTCCTGTCCTAACGCAGAGAGCTGGAGCATAACCAGGGGGCTGGAAGGCAATTGCCCAGAGCCAAAGCCGCGTCTTCAAGGACCCAGAGAGTGAGGCTGGGGCGGTCCCTGACCTTGACCTCTCCAAGTCACACCAACCACCCCGTTGAGCCGTGGGTACCATTCCAATGTGGACTCGCCAAGATGGCAGCTCATGGTCAGTGCCTCTCTGAACGCCATCTCCTCCTGCCCAGGGTCCGCTACCTGCACTGTCTCGGGGGACCCCCATTACCTGACATTCGACGGAGCCCTGCACCACTTCATGGGCACCTGCACCTACACCCTGACCCAGCCTTGTTGGTTGAGGTCCCCAGAAAATTACTTCGTCGTGAGCGCCACCAACGAGTTCCGCGGCGGAAACTTGGAGGCCTCCTATGTCAAAACCGTCCAAGTGCAGGTCTTCAACCTCAGAATCTCCATGATCAAAGGCCGCAAGGTCATGGTGCGTGCCTGCGCCGGCCTCCCCGGCCCCACCCCCAGCCCACGCTGCATCTCTTCTCCGCGTCTCCTTGCCTGCAGGCCCTGTCTGGCAGACGCAGCCCCAGTTTCTGAGACACCCCCGCCACCCCCTCCTGCTCCCTGGTCTTGGCCTCGTTGTTGTCCTTGTCCCAGGCGCCTTTCCCTACAGTGTCCTCCCTGCCTCTGTAGCTGGATGGTCGCCGGGTGGCCCTGCCCGTGTGGCCTGCACAAGGCCGGGTGAACGTGAGGTCCAGTGGCTCCTTTATCCTCCTCTACACGGACTTCGGGCTTCAAGTTCGCTATGATGGGAACCACCTGGTGGAAGTGACCGTGCCCTCCTCCTACGCTGGCCGGCTCTGCGGGTTGTGCGGTGAGTTCCTAGGGCACCAGCAGGTGAGGCCGGGGTCATGGGCTGGAGCCTGTCCCGGTCCTGCTTATCCACACATCTGATTAGGCGTCCTTGGTGCTTGTCGACCTCTTACTTGGTTGAAGGTGTCGTGCGCTAGGGTAGGCATGAAGGGAAGCCGAAGATGAAGGAAGAGAAAGGGCTCATCTTGGTTGGTTGCATGAAGAGGGAGGGATGCTTCTTGGTCCCGGGGCTGAGTTCAAGGCCTCTGCTGACTGTTCCGTCCTGCAGGGAACTTCAACAACAACAGCCTAGATGACAATCTGCAGCCTGATAAAAGGCCTGCGGTCAGCTCTGTGAAGCTGGGGGCCTCCTGGAAGCTAAATGAGTTGTCTGAACCTGGGTGAGCCGGAACGGGGGCGGGGTGGGGCGGAGCCGGACCAGGGGCGCAGGCTTGGCGGGCAGCCTGGAGGTGTTCCCTGTGCATCCCCAGTCTTTCCTGGAGCTGATGACTGATCTGTCTCTTGGGAAGTCCACCCTGAGATCTAACCTTGTGCTTTCCTGCTGCATCTGCTGACCTTACTACTTGAGGCCATCACTGTTCTCCTCTCCCGTCCTTACTCCCCTCCCTGTTTCCCTCTCCACTTTTGCTCTGGCTTTTGGAAAGCTTCCTCCAATCCTAAACTCCTGTCCTTTCCCCTCCTCCTCTGTCAGCTGCTTTGCTGCGGGTGGCGGGCCCCCCAGGTGCCTGGGGAAGAAAGTGACGGAGGCCTGGAATAAGAACTGTGATATCTTAATGAACCCTCAGGGTAAGCCACGCAGGGGGCCCCTTTTTGCTCCCCGGGGGCAGGAGACAGAGGAGGGGCACTGAGCAGGGAGGGAGGAAGGGTGAGACAGGAAGTAGTGGCCCTCAAGAGGCAGGCAGAGGGAATGCAGAGGCAGTGGTCACCTGGGAACGCTGACGGATCTGTGGCGTTTTTTGCATCTCAGGCAGTAGGTTCTCAATAATTACGGGTTCTGATGGAAATGGATGTTGAATTTGCCCCAGAGCAGCCGCGTGGTTCTGCTCCCTCCCCAAGCTTAGTCTCACCTACGTTTCATCCAGGACCCTTCTCCCAGTGCCACGGGGTGGTGGCCCCGCACTCCAGCTTCACCAGTTGCGTGTACGGCCAGTGTGGGACCAAGGGCGACACCTCGACCCTGTGCCGCTCCCTGCAGGCCTACGCGTCCCTGTGCGCCCGCGCAGGCCAGGCCCTCGCCTGGCGGAACACCACCTTCTGCCGTGAGTGACCTGACAGCCAGGGGGAGTCCCGAGAGCCCTGCCCTCTCTCCCTCTCCCTAAACTCTGCTCCTTCACTCTTCCCTTCGCAGCCCGGCCCCCAGGCCCCACGTGGGACCCTCCTCTGTTCCCGTCTCCCCGCGTCCGCCGCAGGGGGCACCGTTTCATCCCTGGTTCAGATCCCACATGCCATGGGGCGTGGCCCCCAAAAAAGTTCTGATCTCATTTGGTTACTGCCTCCTTCCCTTCTTCCCTAGGCCAGCTCTGTGACCTTTCTTCTTTCCCAGAAACGCTTTTTTTTTTAATTGTAGTAAAACATACAGAACATAAAAATGACCATTGTGACCATTTTTAAGTGTCCGGCGGCATTGAGCGCACTCACCTCATTGTGCGACCATCACCACCATCGCCCCCAGAACTTTTTCATCTTCCCAAACTGAAACTCTGTCCGCATTAAACACTGTGAGTCCCCGTCCCCTCCCCCAGCCCCTGGCAGCCACCATCTACTCTCTGTCTTTGTGAATTCGAAGACTCTAGGGACCTCGTCTAAGTGGAATCACACGGTATTCATCTCTTTGTGACTCGCTTATTTCACTTAGCGTTATATTCCCAGGGTTCACCATGTCGTAGCGAGTACCAGAATTTCCTTCTTTTTAAGGCTGAACCATATTCCGTTGTCTGATTGGACCCCATTTTGTTTATCCATTCGTCTGATGGACGTTCCCAGGAACTCTTTTTTTTTTTTAAGAGTTTTTTGATATGGACCATTTTTAAAGTCTTTATTGAATTTGTTACAGTATTGTTTCTGTTTTATGTTTTTGATTTTTTTGGACTCGAGGCATGTGGGATCTTAGCTCCCCAACCAGGGATGAAACCCGTACCTCCTGCAGTGGAAGGCCAAGTCTTAACCACTGGACCACCAGGGAAGTCCCTCCCAGGAACTCTTGATGCCCCAAGGTCAGAGAGCTGGAAGTCACTCTTCCTTCCTAAACACCGATTTCTTCTTAGCTCTGAACTGCCCACTGGGCAGCAGCTACAGCACCTGTGCCAACCCCTGCCCGGCCACCTGCCTCAGCCTGAGCGCTCCATCATACTGCCCGTCCTCGCTGCCCTGTGCCGAGGGCTGCGAGTGCCAGAAAGGCCACATCCTGAGTGGGACCTCCTGTGTGCCCCTCAGCCAGTGTGGCTGTACCAGCCAGAGGGGCTCCTACCACCCGGTGAGAGGCCAGACCACAGGGGGTGCCCTGCCCTTCCCAGCTCCCCGAGTTTGGGGGCCAGAGGGCTCAGAGCCTGAAAAGGGGCAGGGTGGGCCAGTGCTGGGGGCTGAGGGGCAAATCAGAAGCCAAGAGCCTGAGGAAGGCTAGCGATGGAGGCGGGCAGCCAAGGGCAGCGAGCCTCATGTGGGCCCTGGGGTGCGGGTGGCTCCGACCACCTCTGGCTTCCAAGTTTCTATCGGTTCCACTGATGCCTGCGCCCCACAGGTCGGGGAGAGCTGGTACACGGACACCACCTGCTCCAGGCTCTGCACCTGCTCCGCTCACAACAACATCTCCTGCCTCCAGACCGCCTGCGAGCCTGGCCAGATGTGCGGGTCCCGGGATGGGCTGATACGGTGCCGGGCGGCAGGTAGGCCTCCACTGAGTGTGGAGGAGGACCTTCAGCCACCAAGGCCAACGCTCCCCAACTCCCCCTCTATCAAGAAGGGCTCCTTGGGGTTCACTCACGGTTCCCCGTGGCAGCCGTGGACTTAGACGGGATAGTAGAAGTCTCTCCCTGGCCGAATGACACCTGCCCCACCTCCTCGTGTCTTGACTCTCTTCTTTGTCTCCTTCCCTTCTGAGGCTCCCTCTCCTCCCATCCTTTCCTTGAGGCAGGGGAGAAGGCCTGTTCTCGCTAGAGGCTGGACCACTCCTCAGCCACCTGTCTGCCCTCCAGGGATGGGAGAGTGCCACCTCCGCAACGCGTCCCACTACGCAAGCTTCGATGGCAGTTACCATGCGGTCAGGGGCACCTGCACTTACGTCTTGGTGAAAATATGCCACTCCACCGTGGACCTGCCTTTCTTCAAGATCAGTGGCAAGAATGGGAAGCGGAAAGACCAGCCCCACACTTTCTACCTCCGCCAGGTCCACGTGGACATCTTCAATACCCTGGTCACCCTGAAGAAGGACCAAGTGCTGGTGAGCGAGGCCGGCGGGGAGGACATGGGCTCTGGGGACGGGGCTCTGGTCCTTCTTCCTGCTCACGGGTCCTGCCCTCCTCTGTAGATCAATGGCACACGGGTCACCCTCCCGGCGACCACCCAGATCCGGGGAGTCAAAGTCATTTCCAGGGACGGCTACACCGTGCTCACCATCAACATTGGGGTGCAAGTCAAGTTTGACGGCAATGGTTTCCTAGAGGTCGAAATCCCCAAAGCCTATTATGAAAAGGTGAGGAAAACACCTGGGTCTCTTCGTAGGGGGAGTCAGCCTGCAGGGAGGGGGGCGCCTTTCTCTTAAAGGGGATGCCGACAAAAAATGCCCTCTGCCATCCCTGGCACTGAAGATCTTTGGATCCCCTCTGCCCACACAGACCTGCGGCATGTGCGGGAACTTCAACGGCGAGGAAGAAGACGAACTATTGATGCCTAATGACGAACTAGCCCTGGATGACGTCATGTATGTGGACAGTTGGCAAGACGAGGAGATCGACCCAAAGTAATTGTCCCCGAAGAACCTCTGCCTTTGCATAGGAACACGAGTTGGGATTCTAGACCGTATGGCCCACCTGGATGGGAAGACCAGAGTGGTCCTTTGTGCGTGTAACTTGACAGGCAATGGCGTCTGGGTCCCAGGAACCTATATGGGGAAACGAGAAAGTCTTCCTGTCTTGGCTTCGAAACGTGGGAGGAGACCGAGGCCACATGGAAGGCTGGCCAGAGCTCAGGCCAGCTTCCCGGTGAAGACAGGAGGCGTCTTCAGGGTGTGGTTTGGGAGCGCCAAGTCATTATCATAGATGAGGCAGTGGCTGTCCCTATGATGACGCCCTTTCCCTTCCCAGTTGCCAAGAAGATGACAAGAAGACTGAAGCAGAACCTCAGGAGAAGCCAAACACGAACTGCCGGGCAGCTGACCTGGCAAGAGCCCGGGAGCAATGCCAGGCGGCTTTCCAGGCTCCAGCCTGGGCGAAGTGTGCCACCCGCGTGATTCCCAGTCCCTTCCTGCTCAGATGTACCCACAGCCTCTGTGAGTCTGGAGGCCTCAACCATGCTCTCTGCCAGTCTCTACAAGCCTTCGGGGCCGCCTGCCAGGCCCAGGGGATCAAGCCTCCGATCTGGAGAAACAGCAGCTTCTGCCGTGAGTGTGTCCTCGGGCCGCCCCCAAACTGCTCCCAAACCCTCTTTCCGTCTGTGTATCTCCGAAAGCGCCCCCATTCTCCATTTCAGTTGTTCCCGACCTATTTCTGACCTCATTTTCTCTGATGTGGACCATTTACGGCAAGCTCTTAGCTAGTGCCCCACATCACCAGGACCGCACGGGCTGCTTGTCAGCAGCTCCTTTCCAAAAGAAATGTGATCGTGTTAGGCCCCTGCACGGCTGTTGCCTGCAAGTCCAAGCTCCTCTCTGAGATGTCTGAGAGATCCTGCAAGCTGTGCCCCTCCCCCACGCCCCTTTCCTGTGCGCCAGCATCACCTGCATCAAACCATCCCATTCTCCACACAGGCCTCGCTTTCCCACACCCCTCCCTGCCTTTATACATACCATGCCCTGCACCCGAAAGGTTCTTTCTTCTCCCCTCCTGGCAGACTCTGAGGCATCCTCCTCTAGCTCTTTCCTTTAAAAAATTTTTAAAAAAATTATTATTCACATACCATACTCTTCTACCCTTTAAAAGGATACAGTTTACTGATTTTCAGGATCTTCACAAAGTTGTACAACCAGCACCACTATCTAATTCCAGAACCTTTTATTTTTATTTATTTATTTAGGCTGCGCCGGGTCTTAGTTGCGGCGTGCGTGTGGGTTCTAGTTCCCTGACCAGGGATTGAACCCCGGGCCCCCTGCTTTGGGAGCGCAGAGTCTTACCCACTGCACCACCAGGGAAGTCCCCAAGAACATTTTAAATTTTAAAACAGTGATTACGGTGTTTTTCCTATGTGATGCATTCCTATGGTTCAAAAACTTTGAAAGTATTAAAAGGTCCCCAGTGAAAAGTCTCCCTCTCGCCTGACCCCAGGGGCCCTGGTCCCAGCCTGCTCTTTTCAGCGTCTGAGTATTTTTCCAAAAGTCTTTTATTTCTGCACATACAGACAAATGCAAATTTATTTTCTGTATTTTCTTACAAACAGCAGACGGGACACAGTAGTTTGCACTTTATTTTTTTTCACTTGACAAACTAGCTTGGCGGTCCTTCCCCGTCAGATATGTAAAGAGTATCCTCATTCTCTTTTGCAGCTACGTCATAATTCATTTATCATAATTTATTTAACTAGTCTTCTAGCGATGGACTTTCTAGTTGTTTCCAGTCTTTGGCTATTGCAAACAGTGCTGCAAGGATAACCTCATGCAGATACAATTCTCTACGTGTGTGTCTCTTATCTGTGGGATAAATTTGTAGACCTGGAATTGTTGGATCAAGGATTGTGTGGATTTGTGCTTTTGAGAGATGTTGCCAAATGGCCTTCCATAGGGGTTGAGGAATTTACATTCCCACCAGCAACATACGAGAGTGCCCATTTCCCCACAGACTGGCCAACACACAGCATTATCGTGCTTTTGGATTTTTGCCTATCTGATATGTGAAAGATAAAAAGAGCCTTAATTTGTATTTTTCCTATTATGAGTGAAGTTGTGCATTCTTTCCTATGTTCGGGAGCAATGTGGATTTCCCTTTCTGTGATTTCTTCGTACCCATTCACCATTTTTTCCACTGGTTTGTTGGTCTTTGTTGAAATGTTTTATAGATGTCCTTTGTCTGCTGCAGAGAGTAGCCCTTCATTAGTGCCATGAGTTACAAAAATTTTGTCCAGGTCTCTTTTTTTCATCTTTCACTCTTTTTTACCATGCAGGAAAAAAAAAAAAATATATATATATATATATATATATATATGTGTGTATTTGTGAGGTCAAATATAATAATCTTTGTTTTATGGCTTCTGCAGTTTGAGCCTTAGTTACAAACGGCTTCCCCACTCTGAAGTTAAAAAAGAATTTGCCTGTGTTTTGCTCTAGTATTTGTATTGTTTCTTTTTTTTTTTAAATTTAAATGTTTGATCCATGGGGATTTACCCTGGTGTGGAGGATGAGAACTGAATCAACTTTGTGTTTATTTTTTCTCAGTATTATTAAATGACCATTCTCTCTTTTTCCACTGACTCAGATGCCATGATTTATATTAAATTCCCACACGTATTTGGATCCCTCTCTGGGCCTTTTTCTCCGCTTCCACTGCTCCATTTATCTTCATTTACCAGCAGCACAATGTTGTGGTCATTGAGAGTTTAGATAGTGTTTAGATTTCTGGTAAGGACATACACTACCTACTGCTGTTTTTTTTTTTTCCCAGTTTTTTTTTGGTTTGTTTTAGAATTTTCCCAGCTTTTCTGCTTTGTTTAGATCCTCATTTCCACATTAATATCATCTTGTCCTATTAAAAAACAAAACAAAATCCTGTTGGTGTATTTTGGGGGTATCGTATTAAATGTATAATTAGGGAGGGACTTCCCTGGCAGTCCAGTGGTTAGGATTCTGCGCTTCCATGGGGGGCACAAGTTCGATCCCTGGTCGGGGAACTAAGATCCCACATGGCGCGTGGCGCGGCCAAAAAACTAAATAATAATTAAATTAACTTAGGGAAGACTGACATCTTCCCATCTGTGAACAGTTCCATTTGTTTGCAACTACTTCTACTTAAAGGGCTTTATTTAGCTCCTCCAGCACAGTGGATACCTCCCTGCCCTGTGCTCCTGTCACACCTCGTACACACACACGCCAGTCACATGCTTACTGACCAGATGCACCAGGGTCGCGCTGCTGCGGCTGCGGGCTGACCCCGGATTCCCACGCTGAGCGGGGAGAACCAGTTCTTGCTCTCTTCTGTCCTCGGAGCCAGCACACAGCCCACGCTCAGTCAATGTTCCCCCCCCCCCCGCCCCCGCCTCCAGCTCTGGACTGCTCCGCCCACAGCGTCTACACCACCTGCGTTCCCTCCTGCCCTCCTTCCTGCTGGGACCCGGAAGGCCAGTGCAAAGGCTCCAGAGTGCCCTCCACCTGCGAGGAGGGCTGTGACTGTGAGCCCGGCTACGTGCTCAGTGGACAGCAGTGTGTGCCCAGGAGCCAGTGCAGCTGCAGGGACGCCCAGGGCAACTCCCTCCCTGTGAGTGGGGCCAGGAAGTAGGGGTGGGGGTAACATACCTTCGGGATGCCATGTTCTCCTTTCCCGTGCCTCTCTAGGCCTGGGCCACCCACGCCCCCACCGCTGGCCCTGGGTGTGAAGGCTGGTGATGGGGCAGGGTGGCCTCCTGGGTGGGCTAGAGGGTGTGTGGTTTGGGTTTGGGGACTGAGAAATGCAAACCACAGGGATGCAGCCGGTAGGGTGGCTTTGATTTGAATCCTGATGGTACCACTCACGAGTCAGGGGACCTCTGTGACCTCAGTTTCCTCATCTGTAAGATGGGTTCAGCAGTACCTCCTGAGCAGCCTGTGTGAGACACACCCAGCACAACGCCTCTAGGGGGCGCTACAGGTCCATAAGGGTGCAGATGGCGCGGGGACTGCCTCTGGCCCGTGCCCAGTGAGCCATCAGACTGTAGGCTTAGGCTGAAGTCGTCGAGGAAAGGGAGCTGGCCCTTCGCTTCTCACTCCCCGTTCTTCCTGCGGCGTCTGCAGGCGGGTAAGTCCTGGTTCTCCGGAGGCTGCTCCAAGAGGTGTGCCTGCAGAGCGGGCGTCATTCAGTGCGGGCCCTTCGCCTGCCCCTCGGGCTCCCAGTGCCAGCCCAACAAGGACGGCAAAGACTACTGCGCACCCGAGAGTAAGGGGGCCCTCGGGGAGGTGGAGCCAGAGGGGCCTGGGCTGGGGGCTCTGGAGAGGGAGGGACCCGGCGCGGGCAGGAGTGGGCCTAGGCTCTCAGGCTCTTACCAGCTCCCTGGTCGCCTACATGATCCTCTCTGGGATCTGCTATCTTCAGGGCAAAAAGAGGGAACCAGACAAGGAGATCCTCTCAAGCTGGGAGAGGGAGAAAGTGGACGATCAAGTCCACGGGGAGCCCAGGGCTAAGAGGGAAGGTGACAGGAGGCCCCAGGCAGGTGAGGGGCTCTGGGGCAGTTACATCACTCAGGGTGCCTTCTCAGCGTTGGCCCTTCTTTTCAGAGTCGGAGCAATGCACAATTTATGGGGACCCCACTTACCGCACATTTGATGGCTTCAGCTACCGCTTCCAGGGCCGCATGACCTACTTTCTGATCAAGACCTTGGACGTGCTCCCTGATGGGGTGGAGCCCTTGGTCGTGGAGGGCCGCAACAAGGTGTTTCCGTCCTTCAACCCCATCTTCCTGCACGAAATCATCGTGACGGTCTACGGCTACACAGTCCAGCTCCAGACGGAACTGGGACTTGTAGTAAGAGCCAGGCCAGGCCGGGAGGGTCTGGGGAGGCAGGTCGGGCCATGGGAGGCCACCTGGAGCAGGTGAAGCCAGGACTCTGTGTTCCCTGGGAAGGTCCCAGCAGAGGCTGCCTAGTTTTGGAAATCAGAATCAGTGCCACACTCACCTCCTTGTGGGGGGGAGGGCAGAGGAGGGCAGTGGGATTACACACAAGGTGGGAGAGAGGCAGGGGAGAGAGAGAAGGGAAACTCATGCAGTGTGAGGGTGGAGCTGTGCTGAAGTACCAGGGCACCCACCTGCCAGTTTCTTTGCAAGGAAGGGGCTGAGGCTGCAACAGGAGCAGACCTCAGGGAGGCCTTTGCCACTCGGGGTAGCAAAGCTTCCTGCGGTATCTTGTTCCCCGGGATGACGGCACCGAGCGGTACCAAGATGTGCAGAGAGACAGAGGCCAAAGCGGCAGAGGGTCACCTTGATTCAGGCCTCCGTGCGGCTCCTGTCTGCCTTCTCCAGGTCAACGGTCAGAAGGTGACCATCCCCTACGAGCCCAACGACCAGCTGCGGGTCACCATGCGAGGCCACCGCCTGTATCTGATCACAGACTTTGAGCTGGTCATCAGCTTCAATGGAAAGAACAACGCAGGTACCTGAGCGTGGGGACCGGAGGGCCGCAGGGACATTCCAAGGATGGGGGTAGGGAAAACCACGTCTTGGGCCGAACATAGTGAAAGGACCTCTGCCTGGGAGTGGGGCCCCCGAGCTCCAGGGGAGGACCCAGGAGGGGTGGGAAGTGACGAGGTGGGGAGTTTCGATGCTGGGACCCCTTCCTCCTGCAGTGATCTCCCTGCCCATCATGTACCGAAGGCTTGTGCGCGGCCTGTGCGGCAACTACGACCAGAACAAGAGGAATGATTTTATGCTGCCCGACGGTGCCCTCACCCAGAACCTCCTTGTCTTTGGCAACAGTTGGGAGGTGAAGAAGACCAAGGGAGGCCTCCCCCGCTTCTCAAGGTGAAAGGCCTGGGGCTCTGAGCAGGGAGGCCCAGCCTGGGCTGGAGGGGCGATGAGCGACACCGTAGTATCTGTTTACACCCTGCTCACCCCCATATCCTCAGCAGAGGAGGAACCCCGAGGTCAAGGGCTCAGACTGGCCTGATTCTCCTAATCCCATCGTTTCTTTCCCCTCCCACTGACTGTGGGGCACCTGCCCTGTGGATCCCGGTCCGTGCCCGAGCCCTCCCCTCCCCTCCCCCCCCAGTTCTTCCTAAGTTCACAGCCATGGTGGGCCTCACCTGGCCCTTCACTATCTCTGCCCCAGGGAGGTACAAGAGGAGGAAGTGAAAGAAGAGGAGGCGTCAGGCTTTCCTGTGTCAGCATGCAGCCCGGAGCAGCTGGAGCTCATCGAGCACACACGGGCGTGTAGCGTGCTGGTGGACCCCCAGGGCCCCTTCGCTGCCTGCCACGAGCCTGTGGCCCCGGAACCCTTCCTGGAGTGAGTCGGGGACCCAGGCCACGTGGGAATGGCCTTTCTCCAGGTCCTGGGGCCTGTTCTCTGATCGGCTCTCTGTTGGGCACAGTTCTCTCTGTGGCCTTGGTACTTGTCTCACACACACACACACACACACACGCACGCACGCACGCACACACACACACACACACACATGCACACACGCACACTGCCTGGTGGGCTTCCAGGGCCTCTTCTGTGGGGCCGGGTCTCCTTGCCTCCCCCTCTCTGACAGCACCCAACTGTCCCTGCCATCCCCCCAGGCACTGTGTGTCTGATCTGTGTGCCGCCCGGGACCCCAAAGAGCAGGACGAGCGGCGTTGCCAGGTCCTCAGCGGGTACGCCATCATCTGCCAGGAGGTGGGCGCCAACCCAGTCAGCTGGCGGAACCACACCCACTGCGGTGAGGCCCTGACCTTCCCCAGCCGCGGGCTCCTGGCCTCCTCCCCTGCCCCCGGCCATTTCCGCCCTCTGCTCCGCTCTGAGCCCCCACCGGTACCCGCACCTTGGCTTCCTGCCTTGCTTCCCCCAGCCCTGAACTTTCCCCTTGTCAACGCCCTCCCGAACTAACTCCTTCTGTGCCCTCACCCGAAGCCTCAGCCCCGTCACCCCGTCACCCTGTCACCCCATCACCCCGTCCTGCTCCTTCTCGCCGGTGCCCATCCTCGCTCCACCTCATGCGCTGGTGTCACAGACAAAAAGACACGTAAAGCTGGTCCACTCTTCTGGCTCCCCTGCCTCTACCAAGCTCTGTGCTCTGTTGGGTGACCTCGTTGCCCACACGTGGGGGGCCAGCCCCAGCGCAGCCACCTTCTGACTATGACTCTGTCCCCTCTGTCCCCTCAGCCTTGCCGTGTCCAGCCAATACCGTCTATCAGAGCTGCATGACACCCTGCCCAGCCTCCTGTGCCACCCTGGCAGCTCCCAGGGACTGCAAGGGCCCCTGCGTGGAGGGCTGTACCAGCCTCCCAGGCTACATCTACAGCGGTGCCCAGAGCCTCCCCCTGGCCCACTGCGGCTGCACCAACAATGGCATCTACTACCAGGTCCGGGCTGGAAGTGGGAGGCCTCAGGAGAGCAGACAAGGAGAGCCAGACTCTGGAGGTGAACCAGAACCCCACCTCCCGCCCCTTCTCCCTCTCCAGCAGGGTGACGGCTTCGTGACCGAGGATTGCTCCCAGCGCTGCACCTGTGCCAGCTCGGGGGTCCTGCTGTGTGAGCCCCTCAGCTGCAGCCCTGGGGAGATCTGCACCGTGGGGAACCTCACTCGTGGCTGCTTCCGAGGTGAGCCTGGACCGGCCCTTGACAGCGGGCTGGGGGTGGGGGTGGGGGTGAGGGTGGAGGTGTCCCTGGACCGAGGAGCATCCCTCCCAGTCCTGTGCCTGGGACTCCATCTCATCAGTGTCAGGAAGTTCGTGCCATGCGATCCCACTCTGTCTTCTTCGGGAGGGGCAAAGGCACAGGCCCTGCCTTCTCTGAGCCTCTGCTCTCTGCCGGGCACCGTGCTGGGCCCTTTGCCCAGCGTTAGCTTCCCGGGATCTCCTTTAGTCCTTACTCACCACCTGGGGGTAAGCACAGCATCCCCACTTTATAGGTAAAGAAAATGGAGTTCAGAGAGGGTGAGCAGTTTCCCCAGAGCTCGGGGAGTGTAGAGCCAGGACTGGAAACCCGGCCAGCGGACCTGGCGAGTCTCTGTCAGCTGCTGCTTTCTTCCCTGGCGTCCCAGCCCCCAGGCCCCTCTCCCTGGCTGTGGAGAAGCCCCTCTCAGAACCCCCCTCCCAACCCCTTCCAACCTTGCAGACAGCCCGTGCCTACAGAACCCCTGTCAGAATGATGGTCGCTGCCAGGAGCAGGGAACCCACTTCACCTGTGAGTGTGAGCTTGGTTACGGGGGACACCTCTGCACGGAGCCTCGGGATGTGCCACCCCCCAAAAAGCCAGGCAAGAACTTCATCCCAGCCTGTATCCTCACAGCCTGTATCCCAGCCTGTATCCTTCATCCCAGCCTGTATCCTCACAGCCTGTATCCCAGCCTGTATCCTTCATCCCAGCCTGTATCCTCACAGCCTGTATCCCAGCCTGTATCCTTCATCCCAGCCTGTATCCTCACAGCCTGTATCCCAGCCTGTATCCTTCATCCCAGCCTGTATCCTCACAGCCTGTATCCCAGCCCGTATCCTTCATCCCAGCCTGTATCCTCACAGCCTGTATCCCAGCCCGTATCCTTCATCCCAGCCTGTATCCTCACAGCCTGTATCCCAGCCTGTATCCTTCATCCCAGCCTGTATCCTTCATCCCAGCCTGTATCCTCACAGCCCCTTCCCCACAAACAATGGCCGCAGAATTATCCCATATAATATAGTATTACCCTATAATATCTATTATAGATGTATAATAGATAGTATAGTATCAATGTGGTATATTACTATATGAAATGTAATAATATTATAATATGATCCCTACAGATTAGCCGGGTCAGTGTCCTTCAAGGATCTCAGAGTCCCTTTGCCCATCTCCTACCCACACACTCTGGAATCTTCTGTCTGATCCTGAGCTCCCCACTTCTGAGCTCTGTATGCCTCACCCTGCTGTTATTCCCCTCCCTTGTGTCCCTCTGAGCCTCCAGTACCTTTTATTGGTATTCTCCATCCCAAACAGTAATTCCTGTGAGCCTCTGGGCCAGCGGTTCTCCAACTTTATCCTCGTGCCTAAGATCGGGGTGGAGCAGGGCTGTCTTGTTTACCTTGTTCATTCCGGGACTCATCCCCAGAGATTTGCATTCAGTAGGTCTGGAGGGGGCCCCAGAGATCTGCATTTTTCACAAGCTCCCAGGTGACCGATGGAAGTGATGCCTGGGCTACTCTTTGAGAAGCACGGACTGACATAATACCCTGGACTCTAGCGGACCAACTGGATAAACATCCCCTTAGAAGGTTCATGGGAGTTGTGTGTCCAGAAGCAGGAGGGCAGCACCAAGGCCTTGAAACCCCTGGGAGCAGCAGCCTCCTTGAGGGAGAAACAGCCACCAGGGATGTAGGGGATGCAATCCCTCCAGGGTGGCAGCCGAGGACTGAAAGGGAGTGTCTCTGCCACCTCTTCCTATCCCACATCCCTATTTCTCTTCCCCATGTCCCAGAAGCCTCCAACTTTGCGGTCATCCTGTTGGGATTGCTGGTGACTGTGCTGGCCATAGTGTCAGCAGTGACCAGAGAATGCATTTCCAGGAAGAGGAGGGGGTGAGTTTCAGGAAAGGGGAAGAGGAGGGGCGGCTGGTAGGGGAGCAAACACGGGGAGCGGGCGCCGACCTTCAAGCTGGTGTCTGTTCCCCACGCCCTCTAGGGAGAAAATGCAGGGCCAGACCAGAGACGAGCTGCCAGGTACCGGCGAGCACCAGCCCCACTGTCCACAGCTTTGGCTCCGGGAAGTCGGGTCTGCTTCTAATACAAGGTTTTCTCACTTTCTCCTCAGATTTTGCTCCAGACCATGCCTTCAAAGTCGCTCAGTTTTGAGTTGTCCACAGAAGAAGGAGACATAAAATTATTTATTTTTGAGACGTGAATTTGTACATGATTCTGGTGGAGAAAGGCTCTGTGAGGGGGGTCTTGAGGGGAGAAGTAGGAGGGAGACGGGGTGTGAGGGTCTAGGGCTGGGGGCTCCACAGAGCGTCCAGAGGGGAGGGGAACAGAGGTCTGCGGAGGTGAGGGGCTGTCTGTCCCTTAGACAAAGCCACGTGAGGGTGGACCACCCGCCCTCTGCTTCAGGGATACAGGAGAAAAGACTTCACGCCAGGAATCCTTGTTCTTGGCGGACTTGGCCTCAGAGCTCCCCACCGGCAGGTAGTGAAAGGTAATCCTGAGGTTTTCCATTTCTAACGATGCGACTAAGGCGCTGGGCAGAGGCTAAGGACTGGGGATGTGGCTTTTTCCAAAGGGTGAACCGGCCGGCCTGTGACCAAAAGGGCCTTGGGGTTCCTATGGTAACTGAGGGTGGAGTCTGAGGGCCGGCTTGGGAGGAGTTTGGAGCTCCATCCTATTAGGAGTGAGCAGCTCACCTCGGCCAAAGGCCAAAGTGCAAACATTCCCACCCTGACCCCTGTACCTCGTGCCTCTCACCAGGCAGGTCCTGGGGGAAGGGGTGGGATATCCTGCTTGGGCTCCAAGAAAAAGAAGGTTGTCAACGGGGGTGCTCAGGATGTGGGACCCCCAAGGACAGGGGATGCCAAAACAGGCAGGACCCTGGGTTCTAGAAAGGAATCCTTATTCTGTGCTTGTCCTCCAAATGACCCCAGAAGCCACCTTCATGTAAGGAAGCAGGACCCAAGCTGGCTGGGGAACGGGCTCCAAGGGAGGGGTGCCCCTGGCCAGGCCACCCAGCCCCTTAGCTGGGGGGAGCAGCTCACACTCTGGAGCTTGTGACAGGAAGGCTCAGGCATTCTGGAACTGGACTGGCCGTGCTTTAACCTGGGCATCACGGGGCTCCCGGCGGCATGCCTGCCCGCACTGAGCTCCCTTCTCCTGCTCTTTGATCCTCTGCCTCTCTGTTCTTCATCTATATCCTGCCCCCTTGATCTCGGTTCCTCCCCTCACCCAGCTAAGGTCTCCTTATCTAGCCTGGATGTCTGGTTGGCAGCGAAGGAGGTGGCCTGGACCAGCATCCTCGAGATAGACTTCCTCTTTCTGGAAGTAGGGGGACCCAGACCCCCGCTGTCATCGGCAGGACGGACTCCCATCCACCCGCTTTTAGGGGTACAACACCTGGGCCGTGTCATCGAGGGAGGGAACAGAGGATTCCAGAGTATTATACTCCCGAAGGCAGGAAATTGGGGACAGGATCACTGCCGGAGGCTTCCTGGGCTGGGAGAGGCAGAGATTGTGATTTGGGGTCCTGTACTGACCCCAACACGACAACAGGGGTCAGCTGAGATGCAAAAATGGCAGGGCTGCACCAGCTTGACAAACCTGACCCGGTCCAGGGCTGCCCCTGCAGTTGTCTCCTGGGGCGGGCAGGCTGGGAAACCAAAGATGCTGAGAGACTTCGGGGGATTGACCCCCACCCTCATCTCATCTTCCTGTTTGGGAGGGAGAAGTTAGGGGAAGATACTCAGGTGGTTTCCCCTCCCTTCCCAAGAGGCTGGGAGAACCTGCCTGGGCAGCATCTTGAAAGGGGGAATTGTCCTCCCAACCTAGCGCAGCATCTGTACACGTGTGTGTGTGTGTGTGTGTGTGTGTGTGTGTACTTGTGGGGGGTCCACGTCCTCCACTCCAGCTTCTGCCCCTCCTCCACAGCCGATGCAGACACTCCCCCCACATTGCCTCTAAACCAACCCCAGCTGTCAACATCTGGCCCACATCTGTCTCTTTCATGTGACTGGACCTCCACCCCAGATTCCCCCCTCCCCCCTTCAGGGGGCTGTAGGGCCAGGCTCCGAGCTCAAGGCCTCCCCTGCCTCACAAAGCCCCCTGCCAGGGCTAGGGAACCAGGGCAGGGGAGGGAGGGCAACCCCATCCCGGAGGTGCCCCAGGCTATTGGCAGAGCCGTCTGGAGCCGTTAGAAGCAGCTGCCGATGACTCATCTTCCACTGCCCCCACCCTACCACCTCAAACACACCGTGGGGCTGGGAACCAAACACCCAGCCCCGTCTCCAGACCTCCGACCCCTCTCAGCCTGGCTCAAAAGCTCCTTCACACCAGTCCCCACCCTCCACAGAAGTCTATTCCCCCACCCACCCCACTCCCAATCATCCCCAGAGCCAGGACGCTTTCCATTTTCTTTTATTTATACAAAACAATTGTTTTAAATATAATTTAAGAACCCCTCCAAGCACCAGTGTCTGTCTCTTGTTTCTAACACCACTGCCCCCCACACCCCCTCATGGACACAGCTTAGGGGTACTTGGGGGGGCAGAGAAATGTCTGGGGTTGCGGCATGACCAAGGCACTGTTCTGGAAACACACAACGATGGGTCCGTTTCAACTTGGGCAAAGGAGGCGATAAACAGGTCCCCTCTAACACAAAAAGTTACAAGGACGGTATAAAAAAAAAAAAAAAAGGGAAGGAAAAATAAGACCGAAAACAAAAAATAAAACTCAAAAACCTTCAATATGAAGGCAGCAGATGGGGGAGGGGCATTTACAAGGGAAAACCGAATTCGGTGGAGACAGCAGCAAGGTTGGGACATCCAAGTCCAATGATTTTGTCACTGGGCCATGCCGCCCCTTCCTGCCTCACGACTCGCAGGCTAGTCCCCCCTTCTCTTTGGTCTGCAGGGTCGCTGCCCTTCAAGGTGAGGAGGGGCACCTGGGGGCTCTAATTGGGGATCGGAGGGAGGCCGTGGGATTGTGCCCAACCCCCCCCCCCGGGGTGTTGGCAGATTCTGGGCACTTCTTTTCCTCTGGTCAGACCCAATCCCGAGGGAAGGGCTCCCACACCCTCAGTTTGGGGTTCCCCGCTTGGGGAGGGTCTGATTTCTACACTCCCGTACGGCCGAATCCCCAAATCCCTTCTCTCCAAATTACCAGCTCCCCGCCCCCATGGGTTCAAAGTGCAATCCAGTGGGGCCCGGGGATGGGAGCCTCTTGGGTCCCCACCCGATTCTGCCCCGGGAATAAGGGGAGCGGTGTCCCCAGCGTGGGAGTTCCTGCCGCTCCAGAGCTGGGGGGCCAGGCGAGGAGGCGCAGGTCAGTACTGGGGCGCTGGTGCCCCCGACCCTCCTGAGGCTCCAGGCTTGGCCTGGGACTTCATGTGCTGCACACTGGCCAGGATTTTTTTCTGATGCCCCGCCAGAGTGACTCCGATTCGGAGCAGGTCCCTGGGGAAGAATGAACAGCTAGGTGAGGCCACTGGGCTCCCGGGCGGCTCTCCTACCAAAACCCCATCCTCGCCTCGGGACTGTCCGCCAATCAGAATGGCCGGCGGGAAAGGGGGCTGACGTCAATAGTTGCCAGTCAGTTTCCGGAGGATTTAGGAGCCGCCACAGTTCTGCGCAGCCGCAGTAAGGAGCGGGGCTAGGTACCCGCGGGGGTCGAGATGCAGGAGGTGGGGCGGGCTGAGAGAGAGAGAGAGAGAGAGAGAGAGAGAGAGAGAGAGAGAGAGAGAGAAGGAAAGAAAGAGCTGGGTGGGTGGAGAGGAAGGGGCGGGAGAGGACAAAAACAAACTGCTCCCAGCCCCATCCTGATGCGGGGAGACGGGGATAAGGAAAAAAGAGGTGAGAAATGGAGGGCAAGAGCTCGTGTCAGGGAACCCGTGTCAAGGCGAGGCTAGAGCAAGTCAGGGAGGAGATGCCCAGACCTGGTGGGGCAGACTGGCCCGGGACCTGCCTTCCAGGGAGAGGAAGGGCCTCCTGGACCCTCTGTGTCTGGGTTTATAGTCCTTCTATTTCTGTGATTCAAACCTGGGGCAAGAAGAGTCGTTGGGAGAGAAATGGAAAGGCAGAAAGGAGGACCAGGGAGAGGCCAGCTAGGGAAAACCAGTATTGGGGAGGCGTTGGAATCATAAAACCATTTAACATTAAAGCTGGAAAGGCTCTCCAAAACCTAGTCCAACCTTCTCCTTTTATGGGTGGGAAAGCATCCAGAGTTGACACGTCGTTAATGTGAGAGCAGGGTCTGGAATGCAGACAGATGCACGAAGATACATACAGATTGCGAGGTGGGAGCGAGATGGCCCCGGGCTGAGATGGTGCAAGGGGGTGAGGCGCGCACAGCTGACCGGGAAGAATCCTGGGGCTCTCAGCCCCTGCAGCTGTTACTGCTTTGGCAGGGGAGGGGCTTTAGAAAACAGAGTTGGCACCAGGAGTTGACCCCAAAGGCCCCTGCTGAAACTGTGGACCTGATTCTGGTCCCCAGGCACCACCCCTCCTGGCTGCTTGGCCCTCACCACTCCCCCACCTCCATCTCCTGCCACGACTTACTCAGTGGAGATCTGGCTGACCAGCTCGAAGGAGCCAAACCCAGCGGCTGCAAAACTTTCTTCGTATCTTCCCATCTTGATGGCTCGAAGCCACTCGCCCACAGAGCCAAAAGCTGAGTAGTGAGGCTGCCGCTGATCCAGGAGGGGGTGCGAGGCCCTGGGAGGCAAGGATGGGGAGGACACACTGAGAACCAGCCCGTGTCAGGGTGGCGACGTAGAGCCCAGCCCTGGAGAGGTGGACAGGGACCATCCCACATACCACCAACGGGACGGATACTTCTCAGGGGGAAGCGAGGTTCTCAGGGGATGGCAGAGTGCAGGAAAGAGGGCCCATCCTCTGGGGTCCTCACCCGCCATTCTCGCGGGCCACGATTTTGAGGCTGGCAGGGTTCCGGATCATCTTGTCGAGGGCACTGACCACCTGGGGGAAGCGGGGCCGCGCGTTCCGGTCTTTCTGCCAACAGTCCAGCATAAGCTGATGCAGGGAGGTGGGGCAGTCTGGGGGCGGGGGCAACCGGTAGTCCTGTTCAATGGCATTGATCACCTGCAATGACAGGTAGAAGCACTGGGTGAGGACGTCAGGGAAAACGAGGCTGCCAAAGGACCCCAGGGAAACGGCGACTTAACAGATGCCGGGATGGCTGCTACAGCCCCCCCAGAAGGGCAGTTCTGGGGGGCTCCTGGCCAGGGCCGAGGCCACTGGCTGTGGCTCAGCGTCCCAGAAGCACGTGAGCTATGATCCAGACATGTAACTTCCCAAGGCTGCCCTCCATCACTGTGTCCTTCTGTGACCAGATAGGCTGTATTGAGCCCTTGGATACAGAGATCAGCTCCTCACAGCGCCACCCTCACCACCTCAAGGACCAAGCAGTGATGAGCTCTCTGAGAACCAACCCCCCCCACCCACCCCCCCCACCGCCCCATATCCCAAGAGAGAGGACGTTCCAGGAAAGCTTGGTAGGACACTTACATCCTGATTGCTCATATCCCAGTACGGCCGTTCCCCAAATGACATGACCTCCCACATCACAATCCCATAGCTCCAGGCATCACTGGCAGATGTGAACTTCCGGAATGCAATGGCCTCAGGGGCTGTCCATCGGATGGGAATCTTTCCTCCCTAAAGATGGGGGAGGAAAAGGTGAGCTGGGGGACTCACAGGACTCAGGCATTCTGCCCCCCACCTTTGCGTTTCCCCCAGCTCAGGCCTCCTTTCTTTCTGGGACCCAAACACCCAGCTCCCCGACTCTGTTCTTTTCCTAGACACCCGGTAGCCAGGTTCCTTAAGCTGCCCCCCCTGCCCCCACAAAGTCTACTCTTACAACCTGTCTTGGACCAGAGCTGTCAAGCCCTCAGCCTCCCAACTTTCCAACCTGCCCTGCTCACCTGGCCCTAAGAACCTAGTTCATATGCCTGCGCCCCAGCCTCACCAGAGAGCTCGTGTAGGTGGGATCAGAAGAGTTCTCCTCCAGGAATCGGGAGAGGCCAAAGTCTGAAACCTTGCAGACGAGGTTGCTGTTGACCAAGATGTTGCGGGCAGCCAGGTCTCGGTGGACGTAGCTCATCTCAGCAAGGTACCGCATGCCCGAAGCGATGCCCCGTAACATGCCCACGAGCTGGATGACGGTGAACTGGCCGTCGTTCAGCTGGAGATGGACATGGCGGGGGCGTGGTTCGGACAGCTCACCCACCGCTCCCCCTTCCTTCCACGTTCTAAACAGTATTTGTCCCTCCCAGACCCAACTCACAGACCCACCTGTAGGACTGGCCTGCTGACATCCCAGGGAAACCACCCCCTTTCTTTAAAAAAAAAAAAAAAAAAAAAAAAAAATTTCTTTATTTTTATTTATTTTCTATTTTTAAATTTTATTATTTGAAATCTATAGACGGTTTATTTTATTTTATTTTTTGGTCGTGCATGCGGGATCTTAGTTCCCCGACCAGGTATCGAACCTGGGCTCCCTGCATTGGGAATGCGGAGTCTTAACCACTGGACCGCCAGGGAAGTCCCTCCCTCCTTTCTTTTACCCTGAGTTCTCTCAGCTCTTACTATGGTATCGTGACACAATGCTTACAGTTGTCCCACTTTCAAATATTTGCTTTCAGTCTCTCGTAATTAGATTATAAGGAGACATTTTAAGATTTTCTTCCATTTAACCTTTACATCCAGTGCTTTACATCCAGGAAATACTCAACAAATGCCTTTGATCTATGTTCTCTTTATTTGACAGCAACAGAGCGCTGACAGTTACGAGCGTGCTCTGAAGCCGCCCTTCGACAGGTGGAGATGCGTGCGTCGGCGCTGAACCTGCCACAGTCTCGCTCGGCCCTCTTGGACCAACTGTATGCAGGATGCAAGAGAACAGTGAGGAATCGGGTGTGATCAGTGACCACAGCACCAAACCCAAGGTCTAAAGCCCGGCCTTGAGCTCTATAGAGTTGCCTCTCACCAGGTAAGCCGACCAGTCATGGACAGTTAACTCAGCCCACCTTCTGGGTCCAGCTAGCACGCAGGGGACCCTCGGCAGCCCTCCAGGGCCAGCAACACAGAGTTCAGAAACCGAACTCTGAATCCATCCTCCAAGCCTGCACCCACCCCACGCCTCACATCTCAGCTGGTGGACTCACTTCCAGACGCTCAGGGTAGAGACCTCGGAGTCTCCCACTCCCACGGCTTACAGTCCATCAGCAAGTTCTGCTGACCGTGCCTCCACAACGCACCCCAAACCAACCACTTGTGCGCATTCACTGCAGCCCCCGTGGCCTGAATGATGCCAGTGTTCTCATCGGCTCCTATCCCCCAGCATCCGTCAGAGGGATCTCCTCAAATCACCTCCCTCTCCTGCTGAAAAGCTTCCCCTCAGACTTCTAATCACATCCAAATTTCTAAGGTCACGAGGCCCAGCCGCCAACCGCAACGTGATCCACTATCACTCCTCTGCTGACCTGGTTCAGCTTCACCGGCCTCTCTGCTTCTTAAACAGGCTGGGATCCCGCCCACCCTGGGTTGCTACTCTCTGCCCCCGACACGCTTCCCCCCATCTTCTCATGGCCGGCTTTCTCATCTACCCAAACGTCATCTCTTCTAAGATAGACCCCCTTCCCTTTCCTGCAACCGGACAATGGAACAGACTCCCGTATCCACAAGGGAGGGTCAGGCCATCCTGGCAGTGCTCCAGGCCTCAGCATCCCTCGTGTTGGCAGCCGGGTAGCCTGTGTCTCCTGATGCGGTGCCACGGGAAGTACACGGCTCCCCCTGATGTAGGCTGGCCACAGACGTTTAATTTTGAACTTAGCACAACATTAATAGACATTGCTTCCCTTACAGGAAACACAGAGAAACAAGCTAGATGACCCCACAGGGAAGAATCCGATAAATCCCGAAGATAAGACATTCAAGTGGACAAGTGGCCCGGCCCTTCAGTGTATCAGAACCCCAGCAAGGGACTGTCCTGGATGTAGAAAAGGCTCAAAACAATAACCACAGGTGCAGTGCTTGATCCTGAACTGGATGCTGGGACATTCTGGGGACAACTAGGGAAATATGAGTATCAAGCTGGCATTAGGTGATACCAAGGAATTGTTGTAATTCTGTTAAACGCAATGTTACTTTGTTATGTAGAAAAACGTTTTGGGGACTTCCCTGGTGGTCCAGTGGTTAAGACGCCGCACTTCCACTGCAGGGGGAGCGGCTTCAATCCCGGGTCAGGGAAATTCCGCACGCCGCGTGAAGCGGCCAAAAAAAATAGTTTTGGTTTTTTACAGAAGATGCATAGGAAAGTTTAAAAAATAATAAAATTCATACAGTTTTGTTAAGGTAGCAAAAATGAGCTCTTCTCTCTCATTTCTATGATCCTGTTTCATTTTTTTCACATCTGAAATCATGTTTACTTTTTGTAAAACCTTGTTTGTACTTGTTAATCTTCAGTCTCCCCCATTATGCCACCAACTCTCCAAGAGCAGAGATGGTCACGGCTCTATCCCCCGAGGCCCAGTACGGTGGCTGGTACACAACGAGGCGCTCAGTAAATATCTGTCACAAGGCCAGACGACAACCCCTCCTTGTCCCAGGGTCAGCCAGCCCCACAGGGAGACCAATCCCAGGACTCCACCTTCCCTGGTGGAGAATGAAGGGTAGAGGGGCAGTGACGCAGGACCCACTGTCTGTCCCGGGTTCTGAGCTCCTTGCTTGCACTACGGGAGCACAGGGTGGACGCGGAAAGCTGGGAGCAGGGGGTCTCACCCTCAGGAAGGAGTCCAGGGCGCCGTTCTCCATGAACTCGGTGAGAATCATGACGGGCACGCTGTTGGTGACCACGCCCTCCAGGCGGATGATGTTGGGGTGCTCGAACTGGCCCATGATGGAGGCCTCGCTCAGGAACTCCCGCCGCTGCCGCTCCGTGTAGCCGCCCTTCAGGGTCTTGATGGCCACACAGCTCTCCTTCTTCCCTGGGGCCTTCAGCCGCCCCCGGCACACCTCCCCAAACTCGCCTTCAGGAAGGAGGCCGAGAGTCAGCTCTCCTGACCCGCCCCCCCCAGCCCCGGCCCCAACCCCAGGTCCGGCCCTGCAGTCCCTTTCCCCACCCCTCCCCCCGACCCAGGCACCCAGGCATCTTCCTCTCACCTGCGCCAATCACCTCTTCAATCTTGACATAGGAGACATCGATCTCTTTGGCAAATTCCCTCACAGCCTCATTAGGGTCTTCGTAAGTGAAGGGGTCAATGTAGACCTTAGTACCTGAGGAATCACGCGGGGCTTGTCAGCCACCACTGCATTCAGATGCCCTGGTCCCTGGCTCACAGCTCGCACCCCAGCCCTATCTCCTCCAGGATGGGCCTACCCACCGTGCCCAATGAGATACTGTCCGTGTTTGTCTGAGTATTCAGCTTCTCTCCCGTTGCTCTGCTTCCTGTAGCCGATGGGAAAGAAGAGGTAAACTGAGTCATGCATCTCGATGTTTCCAGAGGGGAAGGATGGGAATCAGAGAAGGTTCCAGGTGAAAACAGGCTCCCGGGACATCGGGGGAGGTTTGCCCTGGAGCAGGAGAGCAGGTGGCCAGCTACACAGGGCTTCGCAGGGGCCCCCGGGTGCCCAGAGCCCTCACCTGAGGCAAAGGACAGCAATGACGACGACCACGAGGACCAGCACCGCGCCCACGACCGCCGTGCCAGCAATCAGGGCCAGCTGCTCCCGCCAGCTCTCGTTCTCTGGAGAAGAACTGGTGATCAGGGGGACCCGGCGGGCCCGTGGGCTCCCCTCAAGTCCCTCAGGGCAAGCAAAGAAGTTTCCCAGCCTTGGTGGGTTTGATTTTGTTCTGTTATAAATACTGGAAACCACAAAAGGTTCCACTTGAACAGAAGGTTCCAAAGGCTAAAAATGAAAAGGTTCGTAGCCAAAAAGTGGAAACAACCCAAATGTCCATCAACGGATGAATGGATAAATAAAATGTGCCGCAGCCATTCAATGGAGTATTTTTCAGCCACGAGACGGAATGAAGTCCTGACACGTTCTACAACACGGATGAACCTTGAAAACATCATGCCACGTAAAAGAAGCCAGTCCCAAAAGACCGTATCGTGTGCCTGCATTTGTATGAAAGGTCCAGAACAGGCAAACTACAGACACAAAAAGTAGACTAGGCTTCCCTGTGGCACAGTGGTTGAGAGTCCGCCTGCCGATTCAAGGGACACGGGTTCGTGCCCCGGTCCGGGAAGATCCCACATGCCACGGAGCGGCTGGGCCCGTGAGCCATGGCCGCTGAGCCTGCGCGTCCGGAGCCTGTGCTCCGCAACGGGAGAGGTCACAACAGTGAAAGGCCCACGTACCGCCAAAAAAAAAAAAAAAGTAGACTAGTGTTTGCCAGGGGCTGGGAGGTAATGGAAGAGTTATAAGCATCTCTTTTTTGAGGTGCTGAAATGATCTAAAATTAATTGCGGTGATGGTTGCACAACTCTGTGAATATATTATAAGTCAATAAATTATACATTTTATTTTAAATTTTATTTATTTATTTATATTTTTGGCTGTGTTGGGTCTTTGTTTCTGTGCGAGGGCTTTCTCTAGTTGTGGCAAGCGGGGGCCACTCTTTCTTGCGGTGCGCGGGCCTCTCACTATCCCAGCCTCTCTTGTTGCGGAGCACAGGCTCCAGACGCACAGGTTCAGTAGTTGTGGCTCACGGGCCTAGTTGCTCTGCAGCATGTGGGATCATCCCAGACCAGGACTCGAACCCGTGTCCCCTGCATTGGCAGGCAGATTCTCAACCACTGCGCCACCAGGGGAGCCCATGAATTATACATTTTAAATGGGTGAATCATGGTGTATGAGTCATATCTCAATAAAATGGTTAAAAAAGTTCAAAAGTTTAGAAAACCACTGAGCCAGCATACAAAATCTATCATAGTGTCACCTCAGTTAATCCTGGGAGCCCTGTGAGAGAGGCCTCATATTTCCATTTTTTTGGATGAGAGAGCTGGGGCTCAGGGGTCAACTTTTTGCTAAAGGTCACATAGCTGGAGAGCCGCTGAGCTGGCCTTCACACCCAGCTGTTGCTTTTGGTTTCTACATCTTATCCCCAGGCCAAAATGCCTCGTGGTTGAAAGAGAAGCGTGGGGCTGTGGCTTTGGGGGTCCTGAGGGCAGAGCCAAGGCCTCCCGCCTGGTCAGGTCAGCCAACCCCACCTGCATCCGGCTCCCCGGGCTCACCGTCCAGCTGGGTCTGGCTGTGGTGCTCCTGGCCGAAGGGCCCGTAGCCAGCCTCGGAGCGCGCCCGCACCTGGACCAGGTAGCTGGCTCCCCGCTTCAGTCCCCGCAGCTCTGCCCGGTTCTCCGATGTCTTCAGGAACCGCACACTGCTGGGGCCCTCTGCGCCCTGTTCAGGAGAGGGGACTGGCCGTGAGCCAGGGCCTCCAGATTCCACTGCTCTTTCTGCCTCCCCCCGCCCTGGGCCCGCATCCCTAGCATCTCTGTCCTGCTGAGTGGCAGGTGCGGCCTTTGTGCTCACTTATGTATGCACTGTGCCTTGTGTTTTGCATTAATTATATCATTTAATCCTTGTAGCGCTTCTGTGGGATAGGTTCCATTATCCTAACCATTTTTGGGGGGTGGGGGAGGCCTCGCCGCGTGGCATGCGGGATCTTAGTTCCCCGACCAGGGATCGAACCCATGCCCCCTGCAGTGGAAGCACAGAGTCTTAACCACTGGACTGCCAGGAAAGTCCCACCCTAAGCATTTTACAATGAGGATATTAAGCTCAGAGAGGCCAAGGGGTTGACACAAGGTCACTTGGCTAGTACGTGGCAGAGGGCTGCAATTCAGGCGTCCTGGTCCCTGGAGCAGGTCCCACTGCCCACCCCCACCCCTGGGGCGGGGCCTGGTCTCACCTTCTCGTGATACTTGACCTCGTAGTCCAGCACTGCCCCGCTGGGTGCCCGGGGAACAGCCCATGCCAGGCTCAAGCTGCTGGGTGATGACCGAGTCACCCTGATGTCGGACACTGGGGGCGGCACTGCAAGAGACAGATGCCTTGGGGCCCTTGATCGTGGCAGGTCTGTCTCTCATCTTTCCCAGCTCTTCCTCTACTGGCCACACTTGTCTCGGTCCCCCAGCTGTTTCCGGAATTCCTTGTGGCTCTCTCTGCCCCGTCCTGAACTCTCCAGTCCACCTCTGCATCTTTTTTTTTTTTTTTTTTTGCGGTATGCAGGCCTCTCACTGTTGTGGCCTCTCCCGTTGCGGAGCACAGGCTCCAGATGCGCAGGGCCAGCGGCCATGGCCCACGGGCCCAGCAACTCCGCGGCATGCGGGATCCTCCTGGACCAGGGCACGAACCCGCGTCCCCTGCATCGTCAGGCGGACTCTCAACCACTGTGCCACCAGGGAAGCCCCACTTTTGCATCTTTTTAATTCTCTTTCTGCCTCTTGCCCCAAAGGCCTTGACCCGCTATATTTCCTGGGGATCCCACTCCCCAGCTGCTGCCTTTTCCCCCTCAGGCCTTTAGACTGTCCATATCCCTCGCAAGCCTTTCCCACCAACGCCTCTCCCATCCGACCACAGGCTGCCCCCTGCCCCCAGCCCCCAGTCTCACCCTCACGGTCAGTGGTGACATTCACAGCCTCAAATGGAACTGGCCCGCTGGCTAAGGAGGACACCCCGTTCACGGCGGTGACCTCGAAGGTATAGGTGAAGTCAGGACGCAACCCACGAATGGCCACCCAGGGCTCCATCAGGTCCCGGGGGCCGGGGTCGAAGGTCAGGTCTCCCCCGCAGGGCGTGCAGGAGCCGCCGGGGCGGCACTCCCGGCACCGGAGCGCATAGGTGAGGTCCTCTCGGCCTCCCGACTCGAGGGGGGCACTCCATTCCAGGCGCAGGGAAGAGCCGTTCAGGCGGGGAACCACACTTCTCGGGGCGGACGGAGGGGCTGCAGGAGACCAGGACGTCAGGCAGAGGCTGAGCAGACGGGCAGGGGACGGGCAGTGGGACAGACAGGCAGCCACACTGACGTCTTGTCTTGGCCGGGCACCAGACCAGGGTCAAGAGGAGGAAGGTGTGGGAGGATGGGACTGGGGTCGGGGGTCCACCCCAGGGGTCACTGGCCACTTACTGGTACAGGGTGCACCTCGGGGGTCTGTGCGGGCCCTGAAGTACCCGATGCGACACTGGCAGACGGGCGAGCCAATGGTGTTGGAGTGGCTGTTGGCTGGGCACGGCTGGCAGGACCCCTCCCCAGACAGGGGCTTGAAGGTGCCCTGAGCACAGGCTGCGAGAAAGCGTCCGTCAGAGACATTCAGCGGGGCGGGGGGGGGGGACCAAAAAAAGGACATTCGGCAGCTACTAAAGTCGCACGAGGTGCAAAAGGGAGAACAGGGAGGGAGAAGCACCTCTAAGAGAAGACCTCCCTCCAGACCAGGGGTCTGAACCCGGACGTGTACCCCCGGCCGCTCCACGGCAGCCAGGTGAAACCCAGACCCCTGCTCCGAGGAATGATTTTAAATGCACACCACAAAATACACAGATTACCAAGCAAACCAAATAACTAAAAATACAGTGATCGAAACGTGAAGAAACTTTGCAACACAGCAACGTGTGTTTCTGTACGAACAAGATACAGCGGCAAGGCTGACAGGCGAGGAAATACTGAAGTCACCATGAGCGAAAAACAACATTTTGCCAGTCTTGCGTCATCTCTAATGGGCTGTGAAAACACCCAGGATTTGAATGGGGCCCAAGTCTCAGGTCCTGCTCGACCGCTGGGCTGTGGCTGACACTCCGTGAGAGGAGTGGCCAATTTCAGGTAAAGATGAGTGCAAAGAAATGGTCATTTATTTTCCTTTCCACCAAAGTTCACAGATTCCCCTACATTTTACCTACAAAACCCAGGTTAAGAAACTCTGCTCTGGAGAAAAGGCTACGTGAGAATTCAATATCAGTAAATTTGACGAAACCATAACAAAAAAGACTACAGACCGTGAAGCCTTTGTCCTCTGAGTCCAATAAGGTCCCCCAGCCCCGAGGACAGTCCCACAGCCCAGAAAGGAATTGGACATAGATAGAAGGATGAGTGTGGAAATGATGGAGAGCTCAGAACTGTGCTGGGGGCCCTGAAAACACACCCTCCAGTAACTGAGTGCCCAGGAGAATAAAGAACTTTTAAAATGGAAATTTAAGAAGCGGATCCAAGAGCAGGGTACCAGCCAGGCCTCCTGCAGACATGGGCAAGCTCTGTGGGGGAAGGGCTAGCCCTCACCTCGGCACCTGGTATTCCCCTCGGCGGCCTCAAACCCTGGAGCACAGCTGCAGCCCGTGACCGGCTGCTCAGCCCACTGGCCATCCTCCCGGCAGTAGAGGCTCGGGCTGGGGCCAGGGGCGGGCACGGCATCGGCCACGCAGCTCCCCGCCACGGGAACCACCAGCTCACGAGGCACGGTCTCCGGGAAGCAGGTGAGGTTCACGGTCAGCTGGGCGCACTTCTTATAGAAGAGGTGCAGGGACAGCAGGGCCATGCAGGCGCCCTGGTCCTGGAAGGCCAGATAGAAGCCGGCTTTGGTGAGCGGGCCCAGACGCAGCGTCTTGACGTTCACCTTCCCGGTGGCCTCGGCCCCGGGGCGCTTCCGGGTCAGGTGCTCAGCAGCAACTGTGTCCACCTGCCAGGTTGGGGAAGAGACTCACTGCCGCTGTCCTCCACTCCCCCAGGACCCCGCTGGACTGTCTTCTTCCCAGCTCACCCTCTCCCTGACCTGCCTGGCTCCTGTTCCAGAACCTTCTCTCCACCGTTCCCAACGTACGCTTTCCTGCAGGCCCCAACATTGTCCATTAACACCCGCCGAGCTCCTATGATGCATCCAGCCACTGTCCCGCACCCCCTTTCTGTGCATTCACTCGTCCTACAGACACTTATCAACACCCACTCTGTGCCAGGCCCTGGCCTCCACGCCAAGGAACCAGAAATGAAGGCAACGCTGATGAACTAATGATAAATTAAAAGTATGATGAGTGCTACGGCAGGCGGGACCCCAGGGCAGGGCACATCAGCAAAGGCGTCCCGGGGGGCACCTCGGAGCTGGAAGTTACAAGGCGAGGAGTTGGGTGGGAGAGGCAGAGAGAAGGCATTCTAGGGTGAGGCATCAGCTGGTGCGAAGGCAGGGGGCTGGAAAGGGGCGAAGTGTACTCAGAGAATGGGGAAGTGAAGGGGGGCACAGCACATGGAGTAGAGCGGCTGTCCCACCTAGCAGGCCACCCTCTCCCCTCCTCAGACCCGGGCCTCTTGCTCCTCGCCCCCAGCACCTCTAGACCACAGGCCGGCCCCAGACCCCACCTTGGCCTGGGGCACCTGGGTACCTTGATGTAGGGGTTCTCCATCCAGGCTGGCGTGTGGGCCGTGGCCGTGTCCGCGTCGCTCTCAAAGTAGAAGACGGTGAAGGTCTCCTTGCAGGAGCGGCCGGCCCGCGGCAGGGAGAGGCATTCCAGCATGGTGAAGCGCAGCGTGGCATACACGTGCACGGCGCCCCGGCGGGGCACCCAGCCCGTGCGCAGCCAGTGGGCCAGGCCCGGGGCCCGCTGCACGTCACACACCTCGTAGGTCCGAACACTGTGCTGCTCCTCGTCCAGGCCGCTCAGCTCCTCCCACTGCGGGGAGAAGGGCGCTCAGTCTGGGGGCTGCTAAGTGGGTGGGTGAAGGTCAGTGCCATAAAGCCACGAGGGTTGGGGGACCCTGGAGAGCAAGGGCTCAGAGGATACCTGCTTCGGCTGCTGCGATGGCTGTGTGTGTATGTGTGGGGCCTGGGAAGCAGGAGCACAGGTGGACCCCCTCCCTTGGTTTCTCTCCAAGCCCCAGCTCTTACCTGTCCCTCCACCTGAGGGAATGTCACCCACTTCAGATCGGCAGTTTCCAATTTTGTGTTCAGTAGGGTCTCTAAGACAGACAGACAGAGTCAGTAAGCGCTTGGGAGAGACACCAGGAAGCCCAGACGCCTGGGAGCTGAGACAGACAGACAGGCCAAGGAGGGGAGCGAGCCCTGCCCTCTGTCCCCCCAGCAAGCCCAGATTCCCAGCCTCTTTTCTGAGTGCCAGCCCCGCCCCTGACAGCTGACAGGCAGGGAGCTGACCTTCGGGACTCCCAGATCTAGGCCTCTGTGAACTGCTGTGCCCCAGAGGAGAAGGGGGGACACAGATGCTGAAAGGGGAAAAAGGCAAACAGCTCAGAAAGGGCTAAGCTAGAGCCCAGACCTGACCCTGACCCCGAGGTGGGATACAGGGACACCCTTCCCACCAGGGCCTGCCTCAGCCTCTGCAGTCCGTTCCCAAATCCAGAGAGCGTGCTGCCTCCGTCCCCACCCCCTTCAGACCAAACATCCCAGCCCTTCAGATCCGTGAAGGCGGTGCTGACCTCCTGAGGCCCAGCCCTGACCCCCCATTCCCTCCCCACCAGCTAGCTGCCCTCGGAGGAGGAAGCGCTGGAGGCCGGGACGCTCGGGTTCCTGCCCTGGGCCCCTGTGTGCAGGGGCCTCACATCTGGATTTGGTTACGGGAAGGAAAAGGGGAGGAGATTTTAGGGGTGTGTGTACGGGGGGGGGGGGTGAGCACACCTGGCTCTGCTCTGGCCTCTCTCTGGGGAGGAGAGGGGCGCGGCTCTGGCGGAAGGTGGGGATTAGGAGAAACTGCACAGCCCCCCCCACGCCCCCCGCCCCTGGCTGAGGAGGGGGGGAGGGTAGGGGAATCCCCTCGGAGATTTGTGGGTGGGGTGCTGCAGGCCTGCCCTGGGAGGAGCCGAGAGGGGGCCCCCAGGGGAGCCAGCAGCACACCTCGGACCAGGGCCCCCCTCCCTGGTGGGAGCTGCAGGAGAGAAGGGAAGGCAGGTGGGCGGGCAGCCTCCTCCCAGGGACCAGGTGATGTCCACGGAGGGCAAGGGGTCAGGCGGGACCCCGGCCAGGCAGCTGGGGGTGAGGCCTGGGCCCCCATGGATGGCGGGAGATAGCCCAGCACGCTGGGGACAGGATGCCCGGGTTCTGGGAAGGGGGCGGATAGAGGCTGCCGTCTCCACCCTCCATTGTTCCAGACTGGATAGTGTTTTCCTGTCTCCAATTTATACACTGTCTCTGTTTCAGGCTGTCCCGGGTGCTCTGAGCGGCTCACTTTCTCTCACCCTCTCTCTTTGATCTGTCACTTCTTTTGCCTCCCACCTCTCTCTCCCACTCTCCGTCCACCTCCATTTCTCTTTCTGACTGTCACTCTGCTTTCTGTCTCCCACCTTTCACCATCCCTGGGGCACAGAGCCTTCGATAAAAGACTGAACTCGTCTCAGTCTCCTCATCTGTAAAATGGGAGCAACAATACATCCCACCCACAGGGTTGTTGGAACCCTGAAAACATAAAGCACTCAGCATGGGCCTCGGGCCCAGAAAGCACTGAGGTAATAGAAATTAGAAGTTACTCCCTGTTCCTCTTTGCATCTTTCTTTCTCTCTCACCACACATCATCCCGACGGGTTTTCTCCCTGCTTTACTTTCCCCTTTCTCTCCCACAGTTCTTTCCCCATCTTTCCCCGAGCCCAGCAAGTCTCTCCTCTTCCCCCACACCCAGCCTTTGATCCCCAGCCCAGAGCAGCACTGCCCAGCCTGGGAGAGAGGGCTTTCTAACTGCCTTTGATTCCTTCTCCTCAGTAGCCCCCCATGGCCCACTCCCCAGAGACCCCTTTGATTCCAGGCAGTGAAGGAGGGGAAGGAGGCAGCTCATTGAAAGGAGATTAGGGCCATGGGAGGAGGGTTTACAGGGCTCTTGGCTCCCCCTCTAGGGGTTGGGGGGAGGGCAGAGACTCATGGATAAAGTAACATTTTGGCTGGGGTGGGGGGATGCAGAAAAATTAGAAGTTTAAGAGAGACAAGTAGACAGCAGTTAAGCTGAGTTCAGGGGACACGAGGGCTGTGTAGGTCAGTTTCTGCCGGCCTAGGGTTAGAGGAAAGGACTCTGGTGGGACTGAGGCAGGGTCTAGACAGCATTTAAAGGGCTGGGGTGCAGCTTGGGGAAACCAGGGAAGGGGCCTCCCTGGCGCAGGGGCCGTGGCTTTGGGAGAGATTTGGAGGTCTGGAGTGTGAGTGCAGAAGGTGGCCATCCCCACGGCGGTGTGTGGAATTGTAGGGTCAAGGTGTGAATGCTCCGGAATGGGGGGGGTGGGGTAGTTTTATGGGCTACCACAAAGTTCTGCCTTGTCTTCTTGTTCCTCCAGAAGTGTTTCCTCCTGTTTGGCAGAGGTGGGAGGAGAGGACAGCAACTTTGGAAAGAGTTTTGAAGATGGGAGTAGAAAATTGGAGAGAAAAGGAAAGGCTGCCAAGGGCGTCTGGAGTCCGGAGTAAGAGTGTGGGGAGCCGGGACCGGGGCATGTCCCGGGACAGAGCTCGCCTCCATCTCTTTCCCAAACAAAAGAAAACTCCACTCCCCGCTGGGCCGCCTCCTCCCCGCCCCCCTCCCGGGCTAGCACTATTGGTCCGGAGTGTTCGCTGTTGGGGTGCCGGGTTTGGGGGAGACAGATGTCGGCCCTTCCACCCCGAGGCCCATCTTCGGGGGGCCCCAGAAATGGCGGGGTGACTCCAAGGAAACTCACCTTCTAAAGCGGCTACAAGCGAAGCCCAGCAGAGCAGAGCCCGGAGCTCCATGGCGCCGCCTCACTCTGGTTGGATCCGATCCGAGTTTGGGGGGCCCTAGCCCCCCCAGGTCTAAACCCCCCCCGAGCGGGTGGACGTCGACTCCCCGCGCTGAACTCGGTCGGGGCCCTCAGCGCGGGCCCATGCGGGCGCGCCGGGCACCCGGTGGCGGCGCCCAGGTGTGGCCCCGCGTCCCAGCCGCGCACGCAGACGGGAGGGCGGGGGCGTCCTGGCAGCGGCCGCGCCGGGCGCGAGCAGAGCAAGACGTGGCTGGAGTCGGGGTCCCTCCGGGGCCTCGGGGTCCCGCCCCGGGTAGCTGGGGGTGGGCCGGCCGCTCGCGCTCTCCCCCCCTCCCTGGAGTGGCGCTGCTCGCGCCGCCGGGCCGAGTGCGCTCCGCGTCGGCAGGGAGGGTGGGAGCGGAGCGGGGACGGGAGCGGGAGGGAGGGGACTGCGGCGCGGGGCCGAGCAGGCTGGGGCTGGGCCGGGCGGCGCCTGGCCGGGGAGGGCCGGGCGCGCGGGGAGCGGGGGGAGTTACCCCCCAGCCCAGGCGAGGCGAGGGGGCCGGGGCGTGCTGATTGGAGCGCGCGCTGCTGAATAATTCATGAGGGAAGCGGAGCGGGGCGTCGAGCTGAGCAGGTCGGGAAGTTGGGAGAAAGTTTGGAGAAGGGGGAGGGGCGGCGGGTGCGGAGCCCGGGGACCGCCCAGACCTGCCCCGTGGCCGTGCGCCCCTGATCCGGACCGCGCGTGTCGGGGCCGGAGCCCAGGGACCCCCGGGTCAGGTCCGAGCCCGGCAGACACCAGGGAGCAGAGAAACACACCCCGCAGCATGGAGGGCCGCACGCTCGAAGCCCTATCCGATCTTCCTGCGGACTTCGGATTCCCACCACCCCCTGGTTGGCGCAGGGGACCGTGTTTGGGGGAAAATTTTAAAGATGGAGGGTGGCCCAGCGGGCCCCAAGGCAGAGGTCTCAGCTTAGATACGCCTGGAGCGAACGTTCACACAATCATTCAACAAACATTAAGTATTGGGGACCTACTGTGCGCGCAACGCAGCGCTGAAAAATGTGCAGAGGAAGAGGGGCACCTGGGTTGAGATGGGGAGTGTAGAAAACCCAGGAAGCAAGGGTAAGTAAAAGGTAGTTGGGTACGAGAGAGTGAGGGGCCCAGACGGATTCCCAGATCATGGTCCACACTCTCTCCGTCGCGATTAGGAGGGCTCCGCGACACCCTCAGTCCTGACCCCTGGGGCTCGGGCCGGGGCTGCTGCTGTCTGTCTTTCCTAAGGCTGTTTCCTGTCGGGCTCCTGGGGGCCCTCGGCATGGCTGGGAGGGCCTTTCCTCTCGTCGCCATCCACCCCCTACCAAATCTCGTGAGTTAGAGGGGAGGGTCCAGGAAAGCAGCTCCTCCCAGAAGAGCTGGAAGGAAAGAGCTTAGACTCAGAAGGTATTTAAGGGGGGGCGAGTAAGAGGAGCTGAGCAGCCGAGAGAGGGAAAGAGGAGTCCTTGGTGCTTGGGGGGTTGCCAAGCCCCTCTAACCCACAGCGAGGACAGCCAGGCCTGCAGTGACCTCTTGTCCCAGTGCACTTATCTTGCTGCCACAAGTGGTGCTCCCCACACCCTTGCCCTTCCTCGTAGCCCTGCCTGGGTCCTGCTCCGGGGTGGGGGGGGGGGTCACAGGGGGCAGGAAACAGCCAGCTTGGCTGGAGCCAGGCAGACCAGGCCAGGGCTGGGAATTCCCTCCTCCCTCCCCGATCCAAGCCCAGTATCCCTTGTTCAGTTTCTCCTCCAGGCTATCCATCTCCTGCGGACTCACCTTTCCCTGCTCTCACTCTGCACTCATTCTCTAGCCTCTAAGAGTTATGATTGTGTCTCCTCCTGGGCCCTGCCCTCAACCCCACCTCAGGCTCTTGGTTGCTTGAATTGTCTCCTTTGATGGGGGATGTAGTTCATCATCATGGTTGGGGCGGGGGGAGTCGGTGCATGGCCGGAATTGAAGAGAAACCCAGGTGCACGGAGAAATGAGGCTGGGTGGAGCAAGGGGCTGATGAGACTGGAGGGGTGAAGAGATGGAACAGCTCACCGCAGATTCAAACTCTGTATTTCTGACCCCCTGAGCACCAGGACTCCCTCAGCTAGAGCGAGCAAAGCACCACAGCTAAGAAGATACCCAGTTGGTCCCGCATCATAGGTCATCAGCCCCCATCCCCCAGCAGGTAATTCAGTTCCTAATATCTAGTGTACACCAAACAAGGAATGATTAAAATGAAACCTTTATTGAACATCTACTGTGTGCCAGGTGATCACCGTGCCAGTTTGCAAGATTTGTAAAACAGGGCTTCTCACCTCAAAGGTCGATACTCTGGTGGAATTCCCATTATTTCCCTCTTCCATGGAGATGACAGCTGAGACTTTTCACTCCTATCCTCAAAAATCATCCTCGGTCTCTCCTGGGGGTGTGAGGTCATTTCCTCCACCCTCGGACCACTTCGCAGGCAAGCGAATTCAGTCTCCACTGAGTGTCATCACACAGGCGAGCACCCATGTCACTACCTGGTTTGATGCTTGCTCCACAGACCCAAACAAATGTCAAGCCCTCCTTCCTTCATTATTAGAGCACTTCACTGTCCTCCCAGCCCAAATATGTGGCTGTCCTCCCTGTTGCCTGTCCATGATCAATATATTGCTGTGGCAGTGCCTGTGTGGAGCACACCTCTCCCCCAGCAGCTGGTAGGGTTTTCTCTTTGCTATCCACCTGGTTACAGTTGTTTGGAGTGGGCTTGGAGTTCGGACTTTTTTCTATATGTAATAAACAAACAACAAACAAATCACCCCTTTCACCATCAGTTGTAGAAATCATCACTCCTTTTCCCATATCCAAGTCCCCCTTGTAAGGCCCACCTGACCCCGTCAAGTCTAGAGTTAAGTTTACCTGGGAGCTCAGCAAGTTTAAATTTAGGCACCCCTCACCTTCCAGGCTCCTCTCACCACCCTGGTTAATGAGTGCCGTCAATTTAAACAGTTTTCAAGGTGACTCACAGTAGGAGAATGTTTGAAATGGCCCCAAATCTCGCACCTCTTACACGAAAGGAATTTGATAGAGATTCTGACAGTACCAATAATAAGCTGTAGAGCTCAATGAGGTTTTTATAAACTCTCAACAATGAAAGAAAAAAAATTGAATTGGCCACACTAGAGAAAGACAGAGAGACAAAGAGAATAGAAAATAATATTATAAAATCATTATCATATGAAGAGGTGGTCAAAGAGTTCGTATCTAAGAAACAGGACATGAAATTATTATAGCGATGTGCTGGCAGCTATTAACTACAAATATTTCTAGATTTTGTAATATTTATGGTGTTTTATCACCTTAACATTGCAACTGGTTGTGATTTCTCAATCTAGGTAAACATTAACTTTTACACCTAATTTTATATTCATGGTTTTGTTTTTGTTTTCTTAAGGAGGGTTCCCCCAAATTGTAAAAACATCAGGACCGGGCTTCCCTGGTGGCTCAGTAGTTAAGAATCCGCCTGCTGATGCAGGGGACACGGGTTCGAGCCCTGGTCCGGTAAGATCCCACATGCCTCGGAGCAGCTAAGCCTGTGCGCCACAACTACTGAGCCTGTGCTCCAGAGCCCGCGAGGCACAACTCCTGAAGCCCGGGCGCCTAGAGCCTGTGCTCTGCAACAAGAGAAGCCACCGCAATGAGAAGCCCGCGCACTGCAACAAAGACCCAATGCAGCCAAAAATAAATTAATTAAATAAATAAATTAAACAAACAAACAAAAGCATCAGGACCCAAAAAACCTGAATCCACTGCTCCTATGACCACCACAAACCTTCCTGAACTCATCATATGCAAAGTTGTAATAGACACATGCCTTAATTTATTAGTGATTGTATATTTGCTTGTATGTGGTTCTAAGCTTCATGAAAGCAGGTGCAACATACGTTGTGTTCACTGCTTTAAGTCCCACGCAAGGCTTTCTCATAGTAAATGCTCAATAAATATTTGTGGACTATTTATCCCCTTATTGATTAGTCATTCTTTAATTTACTCAGCAATAATTTTTTGTATATATATATATATATATATATATATATATATATACACACACACATGGGGTTTTTCTTGGCCACGCCGCGAGGCATGTGGGATCTTAGTTCCCTGACCAGGGATCGAACCCGTGCCCCTCTGAAGTGGAAGTGCAGAGTCCCAACCACTGGACTGCCCGGGAAGTGCCCCAATAATTACTTTTTGAAGAATTACTATGAACCAGGCCTGGAAATACAAAGTTATCCTCTACCTTCTAGGACTTGACAGCCCAGGGGTAGAAATTGCCATAAAACCTCAACAGAACACAGGAGGCGACGTGTTGAGCATAAAGGGTGGCAGGCAGAGGGTCCTATGGGATCACAGAGGAAGCACACGAATCCAGCCTGCAGGTTCAAGGTGAGCTTTCTGGAGAAGATGATGCTATCTGAATGAGTCCTGGAGGAGACTGGTGGGAAAGGTTGCTTTCAAGGCAGAAGGAACAGCAAGTACAAAAGCATGGATGTGGTGAGATTGTCCTCAAGCTGCCAGCGTTCACATCGCCAGGGTGTGGGGTGCAGGGATAGTGACAATGGGTGAGCTGCAGACCTGAAACCGAAGGGTTTTTGGCAAAGAAGCAACATCGTCAGATTTGTTCCCACTTGTACAACTTTGGAGAATCGATTGAAAGTGATCAAGGTTGAAGGTAGAGAAACCAAATGCAGTTCTCCAAATGACAGTGAGGACTTGAACTGACATGGATGAGTGTGTGGGGTGGGGAGAGGGGGGAGGATTCAAAAGACGCCAAGGAGCTAGAGTGGGCAGGACCTGGAGCCTGGCTGGGACGGTGAGGGACTGGGCAGCTCGGTGGGAGCTAGTGAAACGGGCTGGAAGATGATGGGCATGTTGCGTTTCAGATCCCTGTGCACCATCCAGGCGGGGCCAGAAGTGAGCTAGATCTGAGCTCAATGGGTCTGCAGCTCAGAGACAGGTTTTTGGCTGGAGATACCAGTTTGGGAGTTATTGGCATATGATGGCGATGGAAACTGCGGGGAGTGGGAATGGGGGTGTGGGGGAGGCTGTAGAGATTGGGAAGACTGAGGAAAGCTTTCCTACTTCACCTTTTTTTTTTCTAAACAAGCATTATCGAATTTAAATCATCATAGGAACCCCGTAAGCGGATGGGCGTTATCATGACATCCACTTTAAAAATGAGACAGGCTCGGAAGGTTAAGTGACCTGTGCAATGCACTCAGCTAGTAGCCAGCAGGTGGGCCTGACGCCGCACTCAGCATACAGGACAGCCTTCCAGCCCCACCCCCAAGGACCTGTAGGACACACGTGTCCTTTTCCTCCTTCCTCGCTCACCCAGGCCAGGCCGGGCACTTCCCTCCCTCAGCCTTGGACCCTTTCTCTTGTGGAGCCCCTACTTCCCACTAGACATTAAAGGGGTGTGATTTGGCCCCTAACAGTCACCAGAGCCTGGCTCAGCCAGCCCCCAATCTTGGTGATGGGGAAGAGGAAGGACCCTGAGCACTGATGGAGTGGCAGAGGACCGAAACTGCCAAGACTGGGAGAAAGCATCTGTGCGAGCTGATAAGAAGGAGGGCGGGGGAAGGGCAGAGCTCACCACAGAGGCCAAGGCTACCAGAAGGCAAGGAGGTAGAGAGAACGGAGGCAAGGGGGCTGGGGACCAGAGCTTAAAGGGAGGGCTGGGGGTGGGTAGTGCGGGAGGGGGGGGGGAGAGGTAATGGGAGGCTCATTGTCCCAGCAGGGGGAAGTCTTTTGTTTCCTCTCTTCCCTTGGCAGCCTGACAGGATATGAGGCCAAGCCCCCCGCTCCATGCCAGCATCCCCCCCACCCACTGGACAGGGCCCTTCCCTTACCATTGTATCCTTGACAGGGATGGGGGCAGGGGCAATGGCTCTAGGCGGGAATATAAGGACTATTCGTGGCTGGGGGCTAGGCTACCGAGGTCCTGATGGGACCAGAAGCCCCCGGGCTAGTTCGTGGAGCTTGGCAGGGAAAGCTTCGTGCCTGGGGAGGAGCAGGAAGCCAGGCCAGGGTGGGGCCTGCACCGAGGGTAGCAGGTCGGGCCAGGGGGCGGTAGGCTGGGCCCAGAGGAGATGACGCAGCCCTTCAGGCCTCTCCCAGCCCCCACCATTCCAGCGTGGGGGCCTGAGAGCTCACCTGAAATCCAGTGTTGACACCCCCCCCCCAACCAGGGCGGTTGGGAGCTGGTAGAGCCCAGCGAACTCCGGGGTCCGGCCTGGGCCCTCCACCGCCGCTTTCCTGTACTCCCTCCCTCCCTCCCCAGGATCCAGGAGTCTGGCCTCCCGCTGCGGTCCTCCAGGAACCCTGGAATTTCATCCATCCCCTCCTCTCCCTCCTGGGTCATTTTGCTCCATCAGCTGTTCCTGCAGGAAGGGCGCCCTGCTCAGCCTCGCCTCTCTTCCCGAGCCTTTTGTTTGCTGGGTCTGCAGGAAACTGTAGGGGCGGTGGCCAAGGGCTCATCTGCCCCTGGGGCCTGGGGGAGGGGGGGGGGTCCGGATTCACGAGACTTAATCCTGGGGAGCTCACGGCGCGGGTAGGGAGGCTCGATCGCCGGGGAATTGGCATTTAGGGCCTGAACTCGGAGTTGGGGCACCCGGGGGCGGGGATTGGACGTCCTATCTCCGAGGGGCGGTCCGGGTGTGTGTTCGGGGATTCCTAGAACTGGAGGCTGGAGGGACACCCCGAGGTGACCTAATAAGTGGGAGCCAACACGAGGGGAGAAAAATCTAGGTACTGAATCCCACAACCTCGTCCTGCACGCCTCGAATCCCGAGAATCCCAAGCGGTGGGGAGACGGTAGGCAGGTCAGCCCAGGCAGTTTCTGAGGATTAGCTGATTCCTTTTTCTTTTAAAAATGGTGGGGAGGAGGACCAGCACTTCGCCTAAGAATTCACGCTTTCCCAGGACGCGCCCGCAGACTAGGCGGCGGCCTGGACGCTCTAGCAAGCAGGCGCCCTCTCTTTGGTTGCCCTCTGTCTGAGGCTACCCTGGGCGCCGCCATATTCCCTTCACAGTGGGCGGGGCGGGGCCAATGCAGTCACGTGAGGAGCAAGCCCTCAGGTCCGCGATGGTTCCCAGAACCGTCAGGGAATGGTTCCTGAGGTCCCCTCGAGTGCCAGGGGCTGTTAGAAGTACCGGAGCTAGAGCAGCGAAGAAAAGACAAGTTCCTGTTTCGTGGAGCTTAATTTTCTGTTGGGAATAGACAATGAACAAGATGCACAAGTAAACGACATGTATTAGTGTTAAGAGCTATGGAGAAAAAAAATAGGAAAGTGGGATGGGAAGGAAGGTGTAGTTCAATATTTAAATGGGACTGGCAGAGAAGATTTCACTAAGAAGATAATATTTGAGTTCAGAAGACAAAGGAGGCTCATGCCCTGTGTGCCCACAGGGCGTTCTTGGACACAGCCCAGAGGTCGTTGTGGGGTAAGATCAGGAGATGAGCAGAGGTGAGGGCAGGATGCAGATCGGGTAGGGCTTCATGTGTAGGGTGCCCATGTAATATGTAGACCGCTCTGGGTCACTTCTGAGCGAAGGATATGCTGTTAATACTTATGCTAAGGCAGCAGGCATAACCTGGTAGCTGGACCGTAGTCGGTGAATCAGAAGGTAAGTATGGTTACCTTAAGGGACTTTGATTTTTACTCTGAGGAAAATGGGAAACCACTGGACAGTTTTGAAAAGGGAAGTGTCATGAATGGATACTTGCTTTGATAGCATCACTCTAATCTGTTGAGAATAGAATGTAGGGGCCAGGGCAGAAGCAGACACACCAGTTAGGGGGCCACCAGTCAGGGAGCTGTCGCAATAATGCAGGCAAGAGATGATGGTGACTTGGACTAGGGTGGTAAATTGGGGTTGGATACTGGTTGTATTTTAAAAGTAGAGGCCAAAAAAAAAAAAAAAGTAGAGGTCAAAGGAATTGCTGATGGGTTGGATGTGGGGTGTAAGAGAGAGTTTTCAAGCACAACCCCAAGGTTTTTGACCTAAGCACCTGGGCAAGTGGGACAAGCACAAGAGGCGTAGGTTGTGGGGGTATGTTCAGGCGTTGGATTTTGGATATGCCAAGTTTGAGTTGCCTGTTTGATGTGCGAGCAGAGATGTTAGTATGTTTTTGGAAGTCTGAAGTTCAGAGTAGAGATCTGGGCTGTAGATACACCCTTAAGGCACTGTTATAGAGATGGTATTTAAAACTAGAGGATTGGATGCGATCACCAAGGGAGTGGGTGTAAGTGGTGAAAAGATGTCTGTGGACTGAGCTTCCAGTGCTCAGTGGAGCCTCCAGTCCACAGTGGCCTCTTGGCTGTTCCTCCAACACCTAGGAGTGCTCCAGAGTTGAGACAAGAGATGAGGAAGAACCAGCAAAGGAGACTGAACGGGAGGATAGTTGCATTTACCAGGGCTGTGATTTTGCCAGGAGGTGTAATAAAGTGAGAGAGGGGCAAGGGAGTGCTTTTCAGTGACCGTGAACTTTAAGCTGGGTAAGAAGGGAAGTGAGTGGGGGACAGTGGGCAGAGGGCAGGATCGATGGATTGAGGCACCAGTGAGGTGGAGGAGTGTTCGGGTCAGGGCATGACAAAGACCCTCCCCTTGACCAAACTTCAGTCAGTTTCCTCTGAACCTTCTTCTGGACTAGGCTTCGACCTTAGCCCCCATCCTTGCTGGGCCTTCCTAGCTCAGTTTAGAGAGAACCCACCCACCCTTCATATCTGATCACCCTGGCCTGCCTTCAGCAAGGATCCTGTTAAGTCCCTTTAGCTAGAATCCCCCAATGCTTGGTGCTTCCTCCTAGTAATTTTACATTCACTGACCCCCTCATTCTGCTTGTGGGCTCTAAATCCCCAGCTGTTTTTGCTGTATTTGGAGTTGAGCCCGTTCTCTCTCCCCTACTGTGAGTCTTGACACCTATTTCAATAGCTCTGAATAAAGTCTTCTTTACTGTTTTAGCAAGTGTCAGATTATTTTTTTTCCTCAACAGGCATAACTAGAAGTGGTGAATGAAAAGAGGAGAGGGTACATTACTGGTAATGACAAAGTCTAGGCATCACCATTGGGTGGGATGGAGGGTGAGATCTATGCAGAAGTGGAGTTTAAGCACCTGCCAGCCCACGGTGTTGGAAGTCTCATCCATGTGGATGTTGAAATCACCAAAAATTTTGACAGGAGGGATGTTGGAGAGACCCAGGAGCCAAGCTCCGTGTTGTGGGTAGCAGAGATGACCACTGAAAATGCCAGATTAACTGCTCATGAGACCTCTTCCTGGCAAAGCCACATTTGTGCTGCTTTGAGCCCCTTCCTCTCCTAGGGAAAGGTTGCAGATAATTTACAGCCAAAGGCCAGTGGCAGGAAAAGCGGTGTTCATTTCCTGAGGCTCAAATGACAGTGTAACCATGAAGGACTCTATAAAGTTAGGAAATTATTACTGAAATTCTCCAAGCTTCAATTTGCTAATGTGAAAAATGGAAATCATAGCGGGATCTACCTCACAAAGTGGTTATGCATATTTCATGTAGTACCGTATGCAAATAAGTTGTTGAACATTTCGGTATTGTTCTCAAGTGCCTATTAGTTTATTGAACACTCACAGCAACCTTAACCGGGAGGGTCTAGTTAATCCCCATTTTACAGATGAGGAAACGTTGCCAGGTGGTGCCGACGTTGATGGCACCTGTAGAGTGAGGAGTGGGTCCTAACTCTCAGAGGTTCAAAAGTCTGGAGGGGACAACGTTGCGGGGAGGCGCGAAAGCGGGCGGGTGACCAGTCCGACCTACGGCAGCTTGCGCCTCCCGGGCTCGCCCGGATCGGCGGCTCAATGGCTCCCTCTGGTGGCGGAAGAGAGGAGAGCAGCCAGTGGGCTGGACAGGGCGCGAGGGGAGGGCGCCGCAGGGGCGAGGGCTGAGGCCAGGACCTGGTGGGCTTTGCAAGGATCCGAGAGGCTGGAGGAGTAGGGCCCCGCGTTCCGGGTGGCGCACCTGGGCCAGGTGTTGTGGCCCCGCCCACCTGCCGGAGGCCTTCCGCCGTCACGACACGCCCCTTTCAGCAGTGTCTCCTCCGGACGCCTCCGAGCTCCGAGTGGGGTCCCGCCCGCGCGGCGGGGGCCTGTTTGCACCAGGGTGATAGGCGCAGTGGGAGCCGTGGCCCACACCCTGCCGGAGACGCTCGTCCGAGTGGCGACCCCGAGCAGCACCCGGGTCGCACGTGGGGCGGGAGCCTCGCAGGCAGCGAGAGCTGGGTGGGGCGGGGCTTCCCCGGGCTCGCCCACGGGGCGGGGCCGAGCCCGGGGACCAATGGGGCGCTTGTGTGCTGGGGGTGGGTCAGGCTCGAGGCCTGGCATCCCGGTAGCCACAGCTGTCTTTCCGGCACCCTTGCCCCCTCCGCCAGTAGCGGACCCTCCGGCTCTCGGGGATCACTCCTGAGCGGCTGCATCCTCCGGTGGGTAAGTGAACGCCCTGCCACACCCGGGCGGTGAGGGTGCGCCTGGCCGGGGAGGAGCGAATCTCGGCCCCCTCCAACCCGCCCCGGGAGAAAGTGGGCAGGAACCGGTGCGGGGAGGAGGACCACCTTGTGTCGCCGGACGGTGTTTTTGTTTTGGTCGTCGAGGAGTTGTTGGGGCGGTGGAGTTTGGGGGACGCCTGTGTGGGTGGGAGGAATCTGGTGAGATTAAGGAAAGAGGAGGCTGTTTGAGATGGGTTGAGGGAGAGTGTTGATGGAGGGTGGGGCTTTGGAAGATTCGGAAGTTTCTTATCGCCCGGGGATGAGGTGATTGCATGGAGGATCTTGGGGGGCGGCTCAGGACTCCGGAGGATGGGGTGAGGAGGGCCTCCTGCCCATCACTCACTTCCCTTCTGGAGGATTTGCTTCCTCTTGCGCTGCTAGTTAAGAAGGCGGAGGATCTTTGCACCTTTCCAGACCCACTGCCATCCCTAGTCTCAGGGATACGGGGGAAGGGGTGGCCTCAGGAGCTGGGAGGGGCCATGGTACCCACTGCTGAGGCTTAAGAGTCTGCCATTGTTGCGGCAGTGGCCGGGACCAGTCTGCCCTCCACTAACTCTTTGAGTTGTTGGTGAACGTGAGTGTGTCTGTGTGTGTGTTTCCTTTTTGGGGAAGCTTCTGGGTGTTTGGTTAGAGGTGTTTTGTGGGGGGCTCCACGGAGCTGCCTTCCACTCAGCAAACTCTTTGCAGGCTTCATAACCCATTGGCGGCTTCCTCTGCCCGCTGTCGACCATGGCCAATGAGAACTCTCCTCTGCTGGCCTACCGGCTCCTGGGGGAGGAGGGGGTTTCCTTCCCTGCCAGTGGAGCCGGGGGTCCTGGAGGGGCGCCTGCCCGGAAGCTCTCCACCTTCCTGGGTGTGGTGGTACCCACGGTCCTGTCCATGTTCAGTATAGTTGTCTTCTTGAGGATTGGTGAGTGGCAGGGGTTTACTTGGGGGTGCAGTGGGGTGGGACTGGGATGAGGTTGGGGAAGGGCCCTGGGAGACGCGGGTGGATGAAGGGCTTGGGGTGGGGTGGGGGGTGCGATGGGTGAGCCGCCGTCTCACCTGCTTTGCCACTCCTGTCGCAGGGTTCGTGGTGGGCCACGCTGGGCTGCTGCAGGCTTTGGCCATGCTCCTGGTTGCCTACCTCATCCTGGCACTCACTGTCCTCTCCGTCTGTGCCATCGCTACCAATGGAGCTGTGCGAGGGGGCGGAGCCTACTGTATCCTCCAACGTCGGTGGACAGGGGTCTGGGCTCTTCTGTCTTATGGGGGGAGGAGAGGGCCCCTCCCTGCATCCCCTGGGGGGTAGGACAAGAGGGGACAAGTTCTAGTGAATGTCCAGCAGACAGGTTGGTATGGGGAAGGGGGCAAACACGACCTGACTCGGTAGTGCTACATTCCAGTTCACCAGGTGTCTTCCCAGCTGCCATTTTGGTTCTACTTGACCGTCTTGTTAGGTAGTATTCATCTTATGGACGAGGACATTCAAGAGCGTTAGTGACTTGGGCAAAGCCACGTGGCTTGGGAGTGGCTGCAGTGGGACGCACTGCCTCTGGGCACAGTCCCGTGTGTTCAGGGAGAGGCCTGGAGGGCCAGCTTCATGGTGCTTCGTGCCCGGGCCCTTCCTCACGCTCCAGTTCACTTTCTTTTCCCTTAACGCTCACCCCCTGCTTCCACTTTCAGTCATGATCAGTCGCACCCTGGGGCCTGAGGTCGGGGGCAGCATCGGCCTCATGTTCTACCTGGCTAACGTCTGTGGCTGTGCTGTCTCCCTGCTGGGGCTGGTGGAGGCCATGCTTGATGTCTTCGGGGCTGGTCTGTGCTCCCCACGCTGGTCTGGGCAGCTCTGAGGATTTGCCGGGTCTGGGATTCTGGGATCATGGCAGGGAGAGAAGCCCTCTCCAGGAGAGATGCTCAACTTTCTTGAGCTCCTGCTCTGTGCCCAGCCTCGTGCAGACATCCAGACATCCGAGAGAATGTCCTGGCCTGTGAGGAGCTTCCCATCTAGTCAGGGAGGCCAGATTAACACTCCTAAAATTGACAGAGCAAGATTGGTGGTACCCGCCAGGCAGGGCTAGGATGCTGGGGTACAGCTGGGCGGGGGAGTGGGAAAGATGGCCTCTCTGAGGACTGGTGGGCCAAAGATGGGGTCCCTTCCTGCTCGGAGTCATGGTTGGGGTCCCTCCTTGGGGGTCTGGCTTTCTAACTCTGTTCCTTCCTCTCTACAGATGCCACGGGGTCCAGCGGCCTCCGGACCCTACCGCAGGGCTACGGCTGGAACCTGCTCTACGGCTCCTTGCTGCTGGGCCTGGTGGGCGGAGTCTGCACCCTGGGGGCCGGCCTCTACGCCCGCGCCTCCTTCCTCACATTCCTGCTGGTCTCCGGTTCCCTGGCCTCTGTGCTGGTCAGCTTTGTGGCTGTGAGGCCCAGGGACATCCCCTTGACCCCTAGGCCTGGCCCCAACGGCTCCTCCCTGCCGCCCCAGGTTGGCCACTTCACCGGCTTCAACAGCAGCACCCTGAAGGCCAATCTGGGCGGTGAGCTGGGTGCAGGAGCCCTGGGGGTCTCGGGGCGAGGGGCGGGGCGTGTGTGTGGGGGCGGGGCTTGGAATCCCTGGATGGGCAGTGAGCTGGGTGCAGGAGCCCTGGGGTTCTCGGGGCGAGGGGCGGGCGTGTGTGTGTGTGTGGGGGGGGGCTTGGAATCCCTGGATAAGCAGTGAGCTGGGTGCAGGAGCCCTGGGGTTCTCGGGGCGAGGGGCGGGTGTGTGTGTGTGTGTGTGTGTGTGTGTGTGTGTGTGTGTGGCTTGGAATCCCTGGATGAGAAGAGATGTCAGAGAAAATCAGGGGCGGGAGGTCTGGACCTGGAGCAGTACAGGTTGATTAAGATCTGTTGGGCGTGTATTGGACACTGTCTGTTTGACCCAGCTGGGCACGAGAGTGACCACGAGACAGTTCCTACCTTAGAGGAACTTGTTTAGTTGGACAGATAAGATGTACATTCAGGAAACAAACTGCATAATAGGACCGAGTGTAATTCAAGTAGACAAGAAGCACAGAGGAGTCCAGAGGAGGGAGACCTGGGTTTGGGCCGGGGAGCGCGCGGGCCGGTGGAGCTAGAGGTGGCGTGAGTGGGGTTGGGAAATTCAGACAGGAGGTGGAGGGAAGGCGTCTGAGGAAAGAGCGTGGATGAAGGCCTGGAGGGAGGAACGGAGAAGTGTGGGGAGAAGGAGGTGATGAGGTCAGCTAAGCCAGGGCCAGAGACGGGTCAGGGCTGGGGTCTCGGTGAGCTGGTGAGGCTGGTGGAGAGGCAGTGGGGGCAGGTTTAGAACGTGAGGAGAGGGTAGCAGGGCCAAAACGCCCGGATCCCTAGGACGGATGCTGATCCCCTCTCCTCCCTGGGAACGATTCCCCTCTCCTCAGCTGGCTACGCCAAGGACTACACCACGGGGGCCACGATGACCTTTGCTAGCGTCTTTGCCGTCCTTTTTAACGGCTGCACAGGCATCATGGCTGGGGCCAACATGTCAGGTGAGAGTCCTTGGGGCAGGGGGCTGCCTTGCCACCTTGTGCCCCTACAGGGCACTGAGGCTTCAGGGATACAGGGCGTGGTGGAGGGTTGACCTCCCTCCCTCTGCTCCCTGCCCTCCAGGGGAGCTGAAGGATCCCAGCCGGGCCATTCCTCTGGGCACGATTGTTGCCGTTGCCTATACTTTCTTCATCTACATCCTGCTTTTCTTCCTCTCCAGCTTCACCTGCGACAGGTGCCTGGGGAGGGGGTGCGCCTGGTCCTTGAGGGGGTGGATGGAGGCATTGTCACACCTGGATCGCCCAGGGAAGCACGGGCCAGGGCGGGGTGGGGGCAGATACCCAAGCTGTTGGGCGGTGTGGAGAAAATGGGGCCTGTTCCTCCCACTGGGAGAGAGTTAGAGCTGCTGCCCTGGATGTGGAGGGCTGGCTACACGGTAACAGCCAACCCGAAGCCAGCATTTGCTTTGTGCCTGGTACTATTGTAAGTACTTGGCTTGGGGGTGGGGTGGGGAAGAGCTTTCTAGTCAACTTGTATTTCCATAAATATTTGGCTTCTTGTGCACGTACTGTTGGGAATGTCCACCCTGTGATTAAATCCAAAGCGGCCCAACGACAACCAGTGAATGCCAAGTCTAACCCCTGGGCACACTTGATCTGTTAATACGGTCCTTGAGATCGGGGCTGGGGTCAGCTCAGAATACCCAGCGCTTAACCTCCGCCAGTGTTGTGAGAACTGTTCTCACCAGGCCCCTAGGATGGAGGCATGTTTATTATCTGCATCCTCCTCCTTTCCTTCCCTGTAGGATCCTGCTGCAGGAGGACTATGGGTTCTTCCAAGCCATCAGCCTGTGGCCCCCGCTGGTGCTGACCGGTATCTATGCCACGTCGCTCTCAGCCTCCATGAGCTCCCTCATCGGCGCCTCCCGCATCCTCCACGCCCTGGCCCAGGACAACCTCTTTGGTGCGCTGTCCCCTGCCTCGTGCCCGGCTCTGAGCGCACCCTCCCGTGTCTGTCTCGGTCCCCCCCTTGGCCCAGGCTGATGTGTCTGCTGCATTTCCGTTTGCACAGGAGTGATCCTGGCGCCAGCTAAGGTTATATCCCAAGGGGGGAACCCCTGGGGAGCCGTGCTGTATTCTTGGGGCCTAGTGCAGGTAAGCTTTCCTCTTCAAGCTGCCCTCACCCTCACCCTCACCATAAGCCCCCCCTGGTTACACTCGCGGGACCAGGAAGGGTCAGACGCGCACTGGGAGACGTGCCTGAAAAGGCAGTATGTGTTGGCGTTTGATGGGGAGCGGGGCGCGTGGATGAACGCCCAGCCTCTTGGTCCTTGTCCAGCTGGTGCTCCTGGCTGGGAAGCTGAACACGCTGGCCGCTGTGGTCACTGTCTTCTACTTGGTGGCCTATGCTGCCGTGGACCTGTCCTGCCTGAGTCTCGAGTGGGCCTCGGCCCCCAACTTCCGGTGAGCGAAGGAGATGCCTGTGTCCCCAGAGAAAGGGAGGGAGGAACGGGGAGGCCTGGGACCAGGCGGGCGGAGGCTGGGGATGGAGTGGGGCGGCTCGCCGTCGGGGCAGCCCCGAGCCTCCTTCCTTCCGTGTCGGCCCCCAGCCCCACCTTCAGCCTCTTCTCCTGGCACACGTGCTTGCTGGGGGTGGCCTCCTGCCTGCTCATGATGTTCCTCATCAGCCCCGGGGCCGCTGGCGGCTCCCTGCTTCTCATGGGCCTGCTTTCTGCCCTGCTCACGGCTCGAGGAGGCCCCAGCAGCTGGGGTTACGTCAGCCAGGCCCTGCTTTTCCATCAGGTCGGGGGAGTGGGGAGAGGGGGGAGGGGAGGGGGAGGGGAGGGGGAGGGGAGGGGGGCTGGGACGGGAACGCCCGGAGGAGGCCTCCTCTTCCCCCGGCTGCCTGCCGCTGCCCCCGGCTGCCTGCCGCTGGTTCCGGCCCAGGTGGTGAATGGGCGCCGCGCCCCGGAGCCCTTCCTCCTGTCACCTCACCTGGTCCCCAGGTGCGGAAGTACCTGCTCCGGCTGGACGTCCGGAAGGACCACGTGAAGTTCTGGCGGCCTCAGCTGCTGCTGCTGGTGGGGAACCCCCGGGGCGCGCTGCCTCTGCTGCGGTTGGCCAACCAGCTCAAGAAAGGGGGCCTCTATGTGCTGGGCCATGTCACCCTGGGAGACCTCGGTCAGTTGCCCTCCACTCACCCCTCCGCCCTGACCTCTCTCTCCCTCCCCTTCCCGGAAGCTCTTTGTGTTCTTTGTGCCCCAGAAGCCTCGTGCTTCTTCCCAGATGACCCTCCCTACCAGCCATACCCCTGCCCAGACCTTTCTTTTCTGCCCACGTGGACTTGGACTCTAGGAGAAAGTACGTGAATCTGGCCCACATGGGCTGCCTGCCTCCTCCGCAGACTCCCTGCCCTCGGACCCCGTGCAGCCGCAGTACGGGGCGTGGCTGAGCCTGGTGGACCGGGCCCAAGTGAAGGCCTTCGTGGACCTCACCCTCTCGCCCTCCGTGCGCCAGGGGGCTCAGCACCTGCTGCGGATCTCAGGTCTTGGTGAGTTGCTCCGCTCCGTGGCCCCTCTCAATCTCTGCTCCCCTCCCCCAGAGAGTCAACCACAGACTGCAAACTCCAAAAGGAACCCACAATCTAGTGCAGACAGGACTTGGTTCTCAAAGATAAAAGACAGTGTGTGATAAGGTCTCCGAGGTGATGCCTTAAGGACTAGAGACGGAGCGACACCGTTTGTTTGTTTTCTTTCTGACCCATGCTTGGGGCACAGGCTCTGCAGAACACGTCGTCTTTCAGGGGGCAGTGGGAGAAGTATTTGAGGTGGGGCTGCCCCATCAAATCTAGGGTAGATGCTTTCTAACCACCAGAGTTCAGAGAGAGGAAGACCACTGTCACCAATGTGGCCGGCAGAGGTTTTGTGATGAGATGGTATCTCAGCTGGGCCTTGCGAGCAGCAGAGAAGTAGGGGGCCGTGTGACGTGGCTCCCAGAGACTACGAAGGATGCCAGGGGTGTGTGGGTCTGACGCTGTCGCATGGAGCGGAACAGTCGCAGCTCCGTGACTGTGTCTTTGTGCCAAGGCCTCCGGCCCAGCTCACCAGCTTCCTCCAGATCCCTGCTCAGCGCCTCCATCTTTCTCAACCCCGGGACTGGCATCTGTGCCGTCTCTGAACGCATGCTTCCTGCTCCACTTACAATCTGGCTAAAGTTCAAGTGTTGGACATTGCCCTGGTCGGTGTCAATCAGAACCCCGGGAAATGCTCAGGAGGGGGTGTGACTAGTTTAATTTGCAAGATCAGTTGGAGTTCCCACCTGCCAAGGTGTTTTAGGGGTGTTATCAAGCGTTGTCAGCTAGAACCTGGAGCGTCTGAGGGCTCGTCTCTCCTCAGCCCCACCTTTTGTTGGGGAGAGACCCTTGGTCTCTGGACCAAGAGACCACTCCTTTCACGCAATTCATCCTGCAGAAAATGATTCAAATGAAAAGGAAAAGGTTTCCTTTAAGTGGTTAATCCCCCAGCATGGAGAATTTGATATACTGGCAGATGTTGAGTATACCTTTTGTCCCGTGAGAAGGGGTCTTGGAGGAGGTCTGAGTCTTCCTGTAAACTCAGCCCTGGTACAGGGGAAATTATCCGATTCCGTATTCGTTGTTCAGATACTAAAACCCAGGAGCTGTCAGCAGGGACTGGGGACTTTGTGGTTGGTGCAACACCAGCTTAGTGGCTCAGAGAATGGACTCTGGTGCTGGGTACATCGTGTTCACTTGCTGGCCCCAGTGTCTATCAGCCATGAGCCTTGGGGCAAGTGACTTCACCTCTCTGGGTCTCAGGTTCCTTATCTGTAAAGGGGGGTGAGTAATAGTCCCTACCTCATACTGTTGCTTCAAGGATCAGATGAGTTAAAACACCAAGTGCTTTCAGCAGGCTGGGGGCTCCAGTCAGCGTGCAGATGGTGGCTCACAGGGGACAGTGCTTTGGACACGCTGTCGTTAGGGCTTTGCAGTCATAGAAACAGATTGTGCAGCCCCAGCCCTGAGTTCTCATCCTCCCCTAGCAGGGTCTGAGCGCTGTTTCCCTGGGGATTGAGGCCAGGAGCTTGACTCATCAGGGGGTCCCGTCTGCCAGTGGAGTCAGACTTGTATCTCCTATCATGAAAAAGGTGTTGAAGGTCAGAGTGAATACATCCTACTGCCCCTGAACGGAAGTGCTTCTTAGTTACAAGACTCCTAAGGCGAACTTTGCCTATTTAAATGGGGGAGATTAGTCATGGAGATAAATCAAATAAATGCATGTGAAAGTGTTTGGGAAAACTAAAAGTCGTTATGCAAATGTGCATTATGTTGCCGTGAGAGGCCGAGCATGTCACACCTGATGGCTGACACACGCTGCTGTCAGCGGGTGGGAGTGGACACCTATTAGCATAGTGGGAACTCAGCCATGAGTCTGACTCTTGTGGGTTCCTTCCTGCCTACCCCAGGTGGCATGAAGCCCAACACGCTGGTCCTGGGTTTCTACGACGATGCTGCACCCCAGGACCACTTCCTGACGGACCCAGCTTTCTCTGAGCCTGCGGATGGCATCCAGGAGGGCGGGTCCCCAGCCCTGAGCACCCTGTTCCCTCCACCCCGGGCTCCAGGAAGCCCCCGGGCTCTCAGTCCCCAGGACTACGTGGCTACAGTGGCAGACGCCCTGAAGATGAACAAGAATGTGGTTCTGGCCCGGGCCTGTGGAGCCCTGCCCCCCGAGCGGCTAAGCCGGGGATCTGGGGGCACCTCTCAGCTGCATCACGTGGACGTGTGGCCCCTCAACCTGCTGCGGCCCCGGGGCGGGCCCGGCTACGTGGATGTCTGCGGCCTCTTCCTGCTGCAGATGGCAACCATCTTGGGCATGGTGCCTGCTTGGCACAGTGCCCGCCTGCGGATCTTCTTGTGCCTGGGGCCTCGCGAGGCGCCAGGGGCAGCCGAGGGGCGGCTGCGGGCACTGCTGAGCCAGCTGAGGATCCGGGCCCAGGTGCAGGAGGTGGTGTGGGGCGAGGGGTCTGCGTCGTCCCAGGAGCCTGAGGAGGAGGAGGAAGGGGACTTCGTGAACGGCAGGCGGGGAGACGCCGAGGCAGAGGCCCTGGCATGTAGCGCCAACGCCCTGGTTCGGGCCCAGCAGGGGCGCGGCGGAGGAGGGGGGCCTGGTGGCCCTGAGGGTGGGGATGGCGAGGAGGGGCCCGCCACCGCCCTGACCTTCCTGTACCTGCCCCGGCCACCTGCTGACCCTGCTCGCTATCCTCGCTACCTGGCGCTGCTGGAAGTTCTGAGCCGCGATCTGGGCCCCACGCTGCTCATTCATGGCGTCACCCCTGTCACTTGCACTGATCTCTGATGCCCGTTCCAAGTAGAGACTGTCTAGGTAATCGTAATCGGGTGGCCCACCTTGATTATGGGGTGAGGAGGGGAAGGGCCGCCTTCCACCCGCCTGGCACGTGGGACTTGGACCCTGGTGGAGGTATTAGGGGATCCTGGTCTCTGTCATCTCTTGGTCTCTAGGAGAGGGGCCCCGGTGCACTAACTAACGCAGGGCAGCTGTCCCCGCCACCACGGGGGAGGGCTCCCTCCCCCACTGCACTCCCTCCCTTCAGCCGTGCCTTGACGGGGGCTGGGTCTCCGCTTGTGACTCTAGGCTACCTCAGTCTCCCCACCTCGCCCAACAGATTCCCCGACCACTGGGGTTTTGATGTTTTTGTTCTGTTTTATTTTTCTAACTGCCGAACGTGAATAAAAGATCAAAACACTACGCGTTGGCCGGGCGTTTCTGGAGGGGGCGGGTAGCTGGGACGGAAAGAGGGAGAAATCTGTATGGGGGATGGGGAAAGAGGGGCGCTGGAGCGTCCCAGCGGCGAGGGGGCCACGTGCGGGACCCGGGGCTCCGGGCCTGGGGGAAGCTGGTGGAGATGGAGGCTGCCCGCAGCCCCCAGACTCAGGCTCCCGAGGAAAGCCCTCCCTGCTCGCAGGAGGGGGCCCGACTCGGGGAGGGACGGCAGTTTAGGGCCTAGGGGGCCACGTGACCCTCCCCCAGGAATGCGGTGACGTCACCGGGGGCGTGGCCGTACCCAAAATTAGGGAGGAAGGGGAAAAAAGAAGCCAGAAAAAGTTTCTTTCCTGGAGTCCCAAGCGAGGTGTGGGACAGAAGAAGGGATCAAAGTCAGAGGCCCGGGGCTCCGTGGGGCCCTGACCGCTGTCTGGGGTCCCCCTTTCCAGGCCATGTCCGGGCCCACCTGGCTCACTCCGAAGCAGCCGGAGCCTGCCAGAGCCCCTCAGGGGAGAGGGCTCCCCCGAGGCGCCTCGGGGCCGCCGGCGGCCCACGGAGCAGGTAAGGCAGCCCAGTGCGGCCGAGGAGGCCACCGGGCCACCAGCGCTCACCTCTGTCCTGTGGCTGCTGCCTCCCGCTGAGCCCGCCACTGCCGCCCCTTCCCAAGCCCGGCTGGACCTCGCCGCCCCTGCCCCCTCGCGGGCCTCCCTGCCTCCTGCCCCGTCCGCGGACCCCAGGTGCGGGGGTGGGGGCGTGGGGGAGGGGAGAAGAGGGACCCAAGACGGCGGCGTCCACAAGTGTCACCCTCTCCTTCCCCAACCCCACCTTCACTCTCTCTTCCCTCAACCCAGCACTCCAGCCCCACCCCAGGGTCAATTTTTGCCCCCTCCCATCTGAGCAGTGTTACCAGGCCCCTGGGGGACCGGAGGATCGGGGGCTGGCCTGGGTGGGGTGCCATGGAGCAACCCAGCGCTCGCAGGTGAGCAAGGGGATTGGGGGGTGGGGGGGCTTAGGGCAGGAGAGGAGACCGTGTGATTTGCTTTCTCCCTGCTTTTGCTCCATCCCCAGGGGCTCCCTGCAGACAGGGGGGGCTTGCGCCCAGGAAGTCTGGATGCTGAGATAGATTCCCTGACCAGCATGCTGGCTGAGTTGGACGGGGGTCGAGGTCACGCCCCAAGGCGGCCTGACCGGCAGGTGACTCCCCTGTCCTGCCCCTGTCCCTTCCGGTCCTTGTCCCGTGCCCCTCCCCCTCCCCTCCCAAGCCTGGTCCCTACTCTGAACTCTCACCCGCTCTCCCCCTCTGTGTGAGTGATGCCCACACCAGCGTGGAGGAAGCTGGGTCACCAAGACTCACTAGGTTGTCAACCACTTGAGGGAGGCCCCTTGTCAAAACCAGTGCTTGCCTGGGTGCCACATGGGGTAGGGGGTTCTACAGATGTGTGTCCTAGAATGGGCCCAGCTCACTCCTTCTGGTCTGCGTTTCTCCCCAGGCTTACGAGCCCCCTCAGCCCCCTGCCTACCGCTCAGGCTCAGGCTCCCTGAAGCCGAATGGAGGGGGTGTTCCTCCCCCGCCGCTCCCAGCATCCCCCTATGGGGGCCCCACTCCAGCCTCCTATGCTACGGCCAGCACCCCCGCCGGCCCTGCCTTCCCTGTGCAAGTGAAGGTGGCACAACCAGTGAGGGGCTGTGGCCCCCCCAGGCGGGGGGCCTCTCAGGCCTCAGGGCCCCTCCCGGGGCCCCACTTTCCTCTCCCAGGCCGAGGTGAAGTCTGGGGGGCCGGCTATAGGAGCCACCGCGAGCCAGGGCCGGGGGGCAAAGAAGAGGCTGCTGGGGTTTCCAGCTCTGCCGGAGGAAGAGGAGGCGGGTACGGGTCCCAGGTAAGCCCCTGGGCACTGGGATTTGGGGTCCTCAAAGACAACTGGACGCTGACCAGGTGGGGTGTGGGTGGGGTTTCACGTCCCGGTTGTCAGAGGTCTGCGGCGCTGGAACTCTGGATCCTCTGCGGGTGGGGGCAGGTCAGGAAATAAAGGAGGAAGGGGTCTAGACCTGCACACTGGCTCCTGCAGGGGCACCCCTGGCCCCTGAGCTGGGATGTTCTCCGATGAACTCTCTGGGTAGAATTGCCCGGTCACCCTCAGTGACAGCATCAGGAGCTAGAGGTAGGGGCAAGCCCCTGATTCTCACCGCCCAGGTCCCCCTGAGCCAGCCTCCCGAGGAGGAGCTGGAGAGGCTGACCAAGAAGCTGGTGCACGACATGGACCACCCACCCAGCGGGGAGTACTTCGGTGGGTGAGCTGACCCCGGGTGGGGCGGGAAAGGGGAGATGGGGCTGGAGAGTCAGAAGGCCCGTGGATCCAACTTCCCGGCCTGTGCAGATTGACCCTGTCCCTGCCCGTCCCCAGGCCGGTGTGGTGGCTGCGGAGAAGATGTGGTCGGGGATGGGGCCGGGGTCGTGGCCCTGGACCGCGTCTTTCACGTTGGCTGCTTTGTGTGTTCTACGTGCCGGGCCCAGCTCCGGGGCCAGCATTTCTACGCCGTGGAGAGGAGGGCATATTGTGAGAGCTGCTATGTGGTGAGTGGTTGGGGCTGGCGGGGGGAGGTTTCCAGTCTGAGATGGGAACTCGATATCCAAGCCCCAGAGAGGAATAGGGCTTGAAGCAGGGGAACTAAAACTGATACACAAGAAGAGATGAATGAAGTCAGTAGCAATACACGGGCTGCTGGAGAGGAAGGACGATATTCCCTCATACGTGTGAGGCATTTATTTTATTTTATTTTAAATTAAAGATTCTTTTGGCAGCATCGGGTCTTAGTTGCGGCACATGGTATCTTTCGCTGCGGCACACAGGCTCTTCGTTGTTGTGCACGGGTTTTCTCTCCTCCAATCGTGGCTCTCGGGCTCCAGGGTGCGTGGGCTCTGTAGTTTGCGGCACGCCGGCTCTCTAGTTGTGGCGCATGGGCTTAGTTGCCCCACGGCATGTGGGATCTTAGTTCCCTGACCAGGGATCGAACCCGCGTCCCCTGTATTGGAAGGAGGATTCTTAACCACTGGACCACCAGGGAAGTCCCGAGGCATTTATTTTAGATTTAAGGGAATGTGAGGCAGATATTACTACTAAAGGAAACTGAAGCTCAGGGAGGTTAAATAATTTGTCCAGGAAGCTGCAGTGCTGGGGCTCGCACTCAGATCTGTTCAAGGCCACCTTTCACTGAATCACATGCAGGGGGCTACAGAAACAGATGGGTAGGCTGGCAGGATGCCTGTAAGGGCTGCCGTGGGTGTCCCCAGCCCCCGACCTTCCTGCCCTCCTTCCCGACAGGCCACCCTGGAGAAGTGCTCCACGTGCTCCCAGCCCATCCTGGACCGGATTCTGCGGGCTATGGGGAAGGCCTACCACCCTGGCTGCTTCACCTGTGTGGTGTGCCACCGCGGCCTCGACGGCATCCCTTTCACTGTGGATGCCACCAGCCAGATCCACTGCATTGAGGACTTCCACAGGTCAGCGGGGTCCCCACCTTTTGTCTTAGGATGTCTGGCCTGGCCTTACCCACCTTCCTCATCTCTCCTTCATATCCCGGTACCAGCCGCTCCTGTTTCACACCCCTGGCCATACCTCCTTCTCATTAAAATCACTCTCTTTCCCTAAGATCCAAGACCCTACCTACCTCTGGCCTCTCCCGTTCCCTCCTGCATCCCACCTTCTCTGGGCTCTGTTGTTAGTTCCCTCTAACCCTGGGGCTTGACAGCCTCCTTGGTTCCCCCTTCCACCCCAGGAAGTTTGCCCCAAGATGCTCAGTGTGTGGTGGGGCCATCATGCCTGAGCCAGGTCAGGAGGAGACCGTGCGAATCGTAGCTCTGGATCGCAGTTTTCACATTGGCTGTTACAAGTGTGAGGTAGGAGGGCTGGGCAAGGGAAGAAGGGTTTTTGGGGTCTGGGGTGCTGAGCACGAGGGAGAAGGAACTCAGGGGTCCAGGCCTGATGGAGAGCTGTTGCTTCTTTCCGAACAGGAGTGTGGGCTGCTGCTCTCGTCTGAGGGTGAGTGTCAGGGCTGCTACCCGCTGGATGGGCACATCTTGTGCAAGGCTTGCAGTGCCTGGCGCATCCAGGAGCTCTCAGCCACCGTCACCACCGACTGCTGAGTCTCCCCAGGAGCACCTGCTGTGTTCTCCCTTCCCATCAACCACCCTCCCCGACATCTACCTTTATAACTTTGTCACCAAATGCTGTCTCCTCTTCCTCCAATCATGAAATAATAATCCCTCGAGAGTTTGTAAAACACTTTGAAGTCTGTTTTCTTATCTGATTCTCACAGCAGAACAACACAAGCACGGTTGTTGTGACTGCCTGCGTTTTTGGCTAAGAAGTGACTTCCTGGGACTTCCCTGGTGGTCCAGTGGTTAGGAAGCTGAGCTTCCACTGCAGGGGGCACAGTTTTGATCCCTGGTCTGGGAACTAAGATTCCCTCATGCTGAGCAGCACGGCCAAAAAAAACCCCCAGAAAACAAAAAGTGACTTCTTCAGCTTACATCGATCGCTCCCAAATGGCAGAAGCAAGTTCAGAAGGGTCTTCTTAGTCCTGGGCCAGTTTCTTTTGCAACTCCACTGTACACTCTTTTCAATGTAGTTTCTGTAAAGACACCCCTCCTCTCAGCGCTGGGAGCAGGGCTGCAGCATGTGCAAGGGAGGCAGCATTTCCTATTCTAAACAAGTCTTCACACTCAACTCACTGAACAAGGCGGGGGGGAGGGGGGGCGGTGCATTTAATCTGGGGCAACCCAGATCCTGCTTGGTGGTCAGGCCCTAAACCTATAACCGATCTCATCAAAGTACTGGTTGGGGTTTGCCACTTTTGCTTATAGATGGGGTGCCTTTCTGGAAGAAGAGCAGGAACAATGGATTTTGCAGGTAGCACGTGCTGAGGCACCAACAAAGGCTGGTTCTCTGATGGGACCACAAAATGGTAGAAAATGCTTTAAAATGGTTGCCGTATCCGCTAAACGCCCTCACTCCCCAAACCCGTGCCCTGCGCAAGAAGAAGGGGGAACCACCCCCGATGAGGTCCGGAGGCTCCGTGATCAAAGCTGGGGAGAAAGCGGCTGGACGCGAACTGTTTCAGACCCCGGGCACATCCGGGAAAGCGCGACCTTCGACCTCGGCGGGAGGAAACTTCCCCTCACGCCCTGAGGGTTCTATCTCCCTCCCGAAGCTACGCTTGGTCCCGCTCCGCTCCCGTAGTTCCTCTCGCCCGCAGTTCTCGTCCTGGAAAGAGCGCGAGACTTCCGGCTCCCCGCCCCTTCCCATCAGTCCCCGGTGCTCCCCGCCTTTGCTTCTTTGAGTTGGTTCCAGATCAGGCACGGCGGGTTGTAGTTTGTGAGCAGAGGCGCCGTTCTGCGGGTGACGCAGGCGCAGCTCGGGCGGCGCGAGCCGACCGCCCATCTTCTGCTGTCCCACTTTGTTCGCGTCTACTCGGCCCCGTCGCTGAGAGCCCCGTGTCTCCCTCTCACACTCGCAATCCCCGTCGCGCGCCCGAGGCAAGGGGCGGGCCCAGGTCACCGGGAGAATCTGCTGGCCTGAGCGCGAGACGAACGGCCACCACCGCTCCCTGGTGGGGGAGGGGATGGGCCTGGAGAGCCGGGCTGTGGCCGGCAGCTGGGACAGGGGCCTGCGGGTGGGCGGGGAGGTGGGCGTGGAGGCCCCTGGGGGAGAGTGGAGAGTCGGATCCCTACAGCTCCCGGGGCCGAGGGCTTAGGCTGGCGGGGACAGCGGAAGGTTGGCCTTTGCGGAGGGAGGCGGGCGTGCTGCTTCAAGGGGTGGGGGGGAATCCTTTGCTCCTGTCGTCATTGTTCAACACCCCGATTATTCCTGTCCGGGCTCCAGGCCCGTTCTTTCCGCGCCATGGGTGACAGTGATGACGAGTATGATCGAAGGCGCAGGGACAAGTTTAGAAGAGAGCGCAGCGACTATGACCGTTCCCGGGAAAGAGATGAAAGACGTCGAGGGGATGATTGGAATGATCGGTAAGACACTGCTTTTTCTTAATTTTGTCCCCCGTCTTATTCTCTTGCATTCAAGTCTCGTTGCATTTCCCTTAAGGTTTTATTAGAGCGAACCATATGAAATCGCTCATACTTGACCGTTTCATGTGGTTCAGCCTATTTGCTCTTGGCCAAGGAGCTAGCTGTGGCTTGATTTTTGAAATGTCCAGCAGATCAAAGCAATAGAGGTAAGAGTTTAAGTATGAAAAACCAGTGTTTTTGTGTGTGTTATTGTTTGTAAATTATACCCCAAAAATGTTGATTCAAAAAAAGTAGTATTACAGAATTGACTTGACTGGAGAGGTTGTCAGACAAGTACCCTAGCAGGATATGTAAATTTCTTGTAATAGTCTAACCTAAAAACTGAAAGAGTTCTTTGAATAGTGATGGTTGGGTTAATTGATTAGGTTTGACTCAGCTAGTGATTAGCTTTTTGGGATGTTCTTGAGTTAATTATAGTTGAGGTGTTTCTGTTAAGAAACAGCTGATAGGGGCTTCCCTGGTGGCACAGTGGTTGGGAATCCGCCTGCCAGTGTAAGGTACACGGGTTCGAGCCCTGGTCCGGGAAGATCCCACATGCCGAGGAGCAACTAAGCCCATGCACCACAACTACTGAGCCTGCGCTCTGGAGGCCGCGAGCCACAACTACTGAGCCCGCGTGCCGCAACTACTGAAGCCCGAGCACCTAGAGCCCGTGCTACGCAACAAGAGAAGCCACCGTAATGAGAAGCCTGCGCAGTGCAACTAAAGAAAGCCTACGCGTAGCCACAAAGACCCAAAAATTAAATAAATAAATTTATTAAAAAAAAGAGAAACAGCTGATATTTAAAGGAACTGTGGAAGACTTTTATCTAAGGGACATCATAAATATCTAATCGGTGAGCTGATGGCGCAGGCTTGATTTGGAAACAGGTTATCAGGGAAAAAGTTTGAGGTGGCTTATTGCAATAGCATTTATTCATTCAGTGTTGTTTTGAAAAGTGAGTTCAGTAAATCGTTCAGTCAGTATATCTCTTCACTGTGGAGACTTTATGTGGCACTTTGTTTTGTTTAGTATCTTCTAAGAATGTCAGACGACAACAAAAGGTGTTCTTAATTCTGAAGCTGGCTAAGGTATAGTTATTGCCCTTAAGGAGTTTACAGTCTGGGGCTTGGAATGTGGGGCAAAATGGCCTTGGGTGTATTTTGCAAATGAGTATATATGAGAGGTCATGATGAAGATGTGAAATGTTGAGGGAACAGATCTGAGGGAGGGGACAAGTGGTGGAGGTGTTGTAGGGGAGAGCGACACGAAAGGGACACCTAGCAAGGCTTGGAAAGATGAGTGGGGATTCCTCAGACACAGGTGGAGTGTGCACCTTGGAGTTGGGGGCATAATGTTGTGCACAGAAAAAAGCACATGTTCTAGTTTTTTTAGAGTAGTGGTTCTCAAAATCCCTAAGAGGTCTTTGAGCTTACAACTATTTTTTTTTAAATTTATTTTATTTATTTTTGGCTGCATTGGGTCTTTGTTGCTGCACACAGGCTTTCTCTAGTTGCGGCGAGCGGGGGCTATTCTTGGTTGCGGTGCGCAGGCTTCTCGTTGTGGTGGCTTCTCTTGTTGCGGAGCACGGGCTCTAGGCGTGCGGGCTTCAGTAGTTGTGGCTCACGGGCTCAGTAGTTATGGCTTGCGGGCTCTAGAGCGCAGGCTCAGTAGTTGTGGAGCACGGACTTAGTCGCTCTGCAGCATGTGGAATCTTCCCGGACCAGGGCTCGAACCCGTGTCCCCTGCATTGGCAGGCGGATTCTTAACCACTGCGCCACCAGGGAAGCCCCTAAGCTTACAACTATTTTTTATTTTCTTTTTAATTTTTATTATTTTTTAAAAATTCTTTTTCATTATGGTGTATTGCAGAATGGTGAATATAGTTCCCTGTGCTATACAGTAGGACCTTGTTGTTTATCCATTCTATAGAAAATAGTTTGCATCTGCTAAGCCAAACTCCCACCGCATTCCTCCCCGCCCCCCCCCCCGCAACCACAAGTCTCTTCTCTATGAGTCTGTTTCTGTTTTATAACAGTTCATTTGTGTCATAGTTTAGATTCCACGTATAAGTGATATCATATGGTATTTATCTTTCTCTTTCTGACTTACTTGACTTAGTATGATAATCTCTAGGTTCATCCATGTTGCTACAAATGGCATTATCTCATTCTTTTTTATGGCTAAGTAGTATTCCATTGCATATATTTACCACATCTTGTTTATTCATTCATTTGTTGGTGGACATTTAAGTGGTTTCCACGTCTTGGCTATTGTGAATAGTGCTGCTGTGAACATAGGAGTGCGTGTATCTTTTTGAATTATAGTTTTGTCCAGATACATGCCCAGGAGTGGGATTGCTGCATCACATGGCAACTATTTTTAGTTTTTTGAGGACTCTCCATACTGTTTCCATAGTGGCTGCGCCAACTTACCTTCCCACCAACAGTGTAGGAGGGTCCCCTTTTCTCCACACCCTCTCCAGCATTTGTTGTTAGCTTACAACTATTTTCATAGTAATATTAAGATAGACAGTATTGTTGTTTCACTGTACTGGCATTTGGTACTATAGCAGTGGGGGGTAAAACTGCTGGTGCCTTAGCACAAATCAAGGCAGTGGCACCAGACAGTTAAAAAAAAGTTTCACTTCATGTCATTAATGAAGCAATAAGAATTTTAAACTTTATTAAATTGGATTCTTGACTACATGTTGTTTTTTTTTTAAGTTAATTAATTTAGTTTTGGCTGCATTGGGTCTTCGCTGCTGCATGTGGGCTTTCTCAGGTTGCGGAGAGCGAGGGCTACTCTTCGTTGCGGTGCGCGTGCTTCTAATTGTGGTGGCTTCTCGTTGCGGAGCACGGGCTCAAGGCACGCAGGCTTCAGTAGTTGTGGTGTGTGGGCTCAGTAGTTGTGACACGAGGGCTGTAGAGCGCAGGCTCAGTAGTTGTGGCGCACGGGCTTAGCTGCTCCGCGACATGTGGGATCTTCCTGGACCAGGGCTTGAACCCGTGTCCCCTGCATTGGCAGGCGGGTTCTTAACCACTGCGCCACCAGGGAAGGCTGACTATGGTTTTCAATACATGTGATGATAGGAAGGATGCATAAAGCACTTCTGCATGTAGTGTGGTGGTTACCTTGAGGAGGAGCATTTGTGGGATTGAGTTCTGAGCTGAACTAACAGTCCTCATCCCCCCCCCGCCCCGCTTCAGGTTTGTTACCTGAATGAAAGGCTATCAAACAGTGCTTATTCATATCTGGGTATTTGGTAGACATTTTGAAAAAAGTTAAGAGAACTTGTTACTTTAAGGAAAATTGTCAGTTTTGTTGCCAGTGAGGAAGTGGAACTTCCCAGTGTAAACTAAAATTTTGGAAAACTTGTATCTACCAGTGTCAGCTTGACAGCTTCCTATTACTTTAAAGACTTTTCTGGTGAGATAGGGAGTGATACTAAAGATTATGATATTTTGATACCGTGTAATGAGATGTGTGAAGATCTTTTCAAAGAGCAAGGTAGAATAATGAATTTTAATATAGAGTACAAAATGTTCATTGATTTAGTTTCAGATTCAACATTGCAGCTAGCCTTTAAGCAGCTATCTCTTGCCAAGTTTTGGGTAGTATCAAAAGCAAAGAATATCCCCAGCTATCTGAAAAGGTTATTAAAGTGTTCCCTTTTCCAACTACATATCACTGTGAGGCCAGATCTTCTTATTTTTCAACCAAACAGCGTATCATAATAGGTTGAATGGAGAAGTATATACTATGAGAATCCAGCTGCCTCTATTAAGCCAGACCTTGAACAGATTTGTAAATGAAATAACGATGCAACTTTTCTCACTAAATTTTTTTGTAAAATAGCCATTTTTTATAAAAATGTATAAATGGGTAGTTTATGTTATTATATAACTTCAAAATTATTAGGTTTTTTTTCTGTTCTAATTATGAATACAGTTAAGTATTGAGAGCTCTCATGCACATAAGCAAAAGCTTTTCAATCTTCAGTAATTTTTAAGAGTGTAAAGGGGGTCCCAAGACTGAACAGTTTGAAAACCACTGGGTTATAGCAGAGGATTTTCTTTTTTATTCTGTTCGATGGAGATGGGGTTGGCTGGTAACGGGTAGAGAACCTGGAATGACAGCCAGGAACCAAGGTTTTTTTTTTTTTTTAATAAATTTTATTTATTTATTTATTTATTTTTGGCTGCGTTGGGTCTTTGTTGCTACATGTGGGCTTCTCTAGTTGTGGCAAGCGGGGGCTACTCTTCATTGCGTTGCGCAGGCTTCTCATTGCGGTGGCTTCTCTTGTTGCGGAGCACGGTCTCTAGGCACACGGGCTTCAGTAGTTGTGGCTCGTGGGCTCTAGAACACAGGCTCAGTAGTTGTGAGACATGGCCTTAGTTGCTCCATGGCATGTGGGATCTTCCTGGACCAGGGCTCAAACCCCTGTCCCCTGCATTGGCAGGCATATTCTTAACCACTGTGCCACCAGGGAAGCCAGGGAAGGTTTTGAATAGTATTTTGTACTGGCATTTAAGCAAGGGCATGGCATGATTGGATTTGTGTTTGAGAAAGATCACTTTGACCTTGGAGTGGAGGAAAGGGAGAGACCAGAGGTAGGGAAGACAAACCAAGGCTGCACTTAAAGGAGAAATGGCCAGGACCAGGGCACGTGGACTAGGGCAGAGTTTGTGGGGATGGCACGGAAAAGGACAGCTTTCATTTGAGGCAGAGGATTAACAAGCCAGTAACAAATTAGTGGTGAGGGTGACACTTGATAACTGGATACCTGGCGATAATGTTGGTGCAACTGAGAGTGGGAAACAGGAGAGGGGAAGCAAGTTTGGGCCCATAGTGATAGAAATAATAGGCTCGATTCTGACATGTTGATTTTGAGGTGATAGTGGCCGTCTAGGAGGGGTTGTTGATGTTGGTCTGAAGCTCAGGAAAAAGGCCAGGCTGGAGGAGTTGGCAGGCCATCAGTTTGTGGGAAATGGCTGAAGTGATGGAAGTAGACAAGAGTTTTTTCCTCTTAGAGGGAAGTTTTATAATTTCAGGCTTTTAGTCTCGTGTCTCAAATATGATGGGAAGGGCCTGTCCAAGAGTGTGATCTTGGGATATCCAACTGTGTCTTACTTACTGCTACTTGTTCTTATCTCCAGAGAGTGGGACCGTGGCCGGGAGCGCCGCAGTCGGGGTGAATATCGCGACTATGACAGGAATCGGCGAGAGCGCTTCTCTCCTCCCCGACACGAGCTCAGCCCCCCGCAGAAGCGCATGAGGCGAGACTGGTGAGATGGCCACGGTTTCTCTGTCTTCTCTTCTCAGCCTCGGTTCTACCTGGGCCTCAGCTGTCTTCCCTCACTTCTGCTGAGAACTTTCTTGGTCATTTCCTTTTCTCAAAGTTCCCATAAACCCATCTTTTTTGGTTCCTCTAAACCCTTGGGTGAGAGACCACATGGCAGGTGTGCCCCTCCCTCTGTCCCATCTGCCTTTGCGCTCAGGAGACATGATGGCCTTCTCTGTCTGACTTTTGTGTCCCCCACCCTCAGGGATGAGCACAGCTCTGACCCATACCACAGTGGCTATGAGATGCCCTATGCTGGGGGGGGTGGGGGCCCAGCTTATGGCCCCCCTCAGCCCTGGGTTCATCCAGACGTCCACATCATGCAGCACCATGTTCTGCCTATCCAGGCCAGGTAAAGACCTGCGGTTCTGGGGTTCTTGGGAGAAGGGAGTCGGTAGGCCTGGGGGATGGATTGGGGCTGCTGAAGACCACGGCTGGAGCCAGGAGAAGTGGGTCAGGCACACTGGCGTGCCCGTGGGGGTGGCCGCAGCTGGCGCCTGGGGTCATGTTCCTGGTGGGCGAAGGAAGGGGGCAGCTGGCTACCTCGGCCCGCCATCCCCCCACCCTCTTCCCCCACAACCAAGACTTCCTGACCGGGCCCCCCCTCAGGCTGGGCAGCATAGCAGAGATCGACTTGGGTGTGCCGCCACCTGTGATGAAGACCTTCAAGGAGTTTCTCCTGTCTTTGGATGACTCTGTGGATGAGACAGAGGCAGTTAAGCGCTATAACGACTACAAGCTGGATTTCCGGAGGCAGCAGATGCAGGATTTCTTCCTGGCTCATAAAGATGAGGAGTGGTGAGTGCCCCTCCTCTCCTGCTGTCTTTTCCCTGGCATGTTTCCCCTGGCCCCGCCAGCGGAGCCTGCAGCCCTGTCCTCTTCCCATTTTCCCCAATCCAGAACTTCCTGGGGGTGGGGGATGGGAAGCGTCACAGCACTGGCTGATGGGTTCTCCTCCTCACTTCCACGTCCACCACGGCCCCCACGCCATCTCCCTTCCCCACTGTCCTCAGTGAGTGAGACGCCTCCAGGCAGCTGGCCAGAGCCACCTGTTCCCTTGGGGCAGCAGACTGCTTCCCACTCGCTGATACTGGGTCACTGTCATCCCTGATCGCCGGGACCCTGTTTGGCCATGGCATCCTCCCAAAAGCAACGAGTGAATCCAGACAAGAAAAGCAAAGATCTCAGTGTCGTTTGACAGAAAAAGAATTTTAATTTTTTTCCTTTTGTGGATGTTTTAATTTTAATCAACCATCTTTTCCCCCCTTCCTGCTCCTCCTCCTCCTCATCCTCTTTCTGCTCCTCCTCCTTGAAAAGAGCCAGAACTGGGAACTACACCCGCTCATCGACGGAGCTCGGAGCAAACCCACCTCCACCCCCACCATACCCAGCCCATACATGAGCCCCTGGGCTGACGGCGCTGCCCCGGCCAGGCAGACAGGCAGGGCACTGCTGTGCACAATGCAGCGGTTTAGCTGAATGTGATTGCTCAGGCAGCTAGTCAGTCAGGGCCGCCTCCGCGGAGTCCCGCGGGGGTGGGGCATCCGGGCCGGGCGCCCCAGCCAGGAGCCAGCCGGTGGCCCACCAGCCAGCATGGGCCCTGGGCGCGGCTAGTTAAATCTTGAGCTCTGTTTGACCAAGCGGCCAAGGTAAAGATCCTGGAGGTGACGCCTGCGGCTTTCCTTTCCTCTTACGCTCAACTCGTGGTTCTGTTCTGTCACCGTCTCCTCTTTCTTCCTAATCTGTGTCTTTGTCTCACTCTCTCGTGAACCTTTCCTTCTTTCTCCGTCCTTGTTCTTGCTCCTGCCTAACGCTTCTTTCTCCTGTTTTTTTTTTCCTCCCCCTAGTCTGTTTGGTCTTTAGTTTTCCTTTTTGTTTTTGACTTCTGGGACTTTCTCTCACTTTCTCCTTTCTTTTTTGCATAGCCTGATTTCTTCTGTCCCTCCCCCCCACTCCTGCCCCCCTGCCCAGGGTCCTAATTTAAGTGTTTCCTTTTTCATGATCTATCCTAACGCCCCACCCTGTCCTCTCTCGATCCCTGTGGGCAGTACCTGAGGTTATAAGGGCACTTCAGTTTCTCCCTTTGCTCTTTCCCTGTCCCTTCACCATCTGCTTATCTTCCCAAGGGGGGAGAAAGGTATCCTGCCTTTTTTGGCTTTTCCTTTCTGGTGATTTCAGGTTTCCCTGTCTTCCACCAAGGGATGGAGGGAGCTGGTGGGAGCAATCCTTTTAATGACTCTAGTTTGGGGTTGGCAAGGAGAGGGAGGTTCTTTGGGGCCTACTATTTCCTTAGAGTTCCTCTGGGAAGCTTTGGGAAACTACACTTTTTAAAATTCGTGTTTCCCAGATACTCAGGGCAGTCAGTCTGCCTCCAGCCCTGGCTCCCCCTGTAGTCATGCTCTTTCCAGATCCAGAGCTCTTAGTTCCTGGCTCTTCCCTAGATCTTCTCAGAGCATAACCTCTGGTTCCTTTTGGGGGGATTGGGTGGTTCTAGTGCAACCCTCTCCCCTCATCTCTGCTTTTATGATCTTTTGTGGGTTTGAGAGGATGGGGGCTTTCCCCTGATTTTCCTGGGCCCCTCCCCATGTCCTGGCTCTGGCCTCCAGTGACTGTTTGGCCTCTTCCCTCCCCACTTCCTTCCCAGGTTTCGGTCTAAGTACCACCCAGATGAGGTGGGGAAGCGTCGGCAGGAGGCCCGGGGGGCCCTGCAAAACCGACTGAGGGTATTCCTGTCCCTCATGGAGAGCGGCTGGTTTGATAATCTTCTGCTGGACATAGACAAAGCTGATGCCATTGTCAAGATGCTGGATGCAGGTGGGTGGATTGGGAGGGGTGGGATTGTCTGGTCACCAAGGTCTTGGTTGAAAATGGAAATAGATGGACAGAGAGCCAGAGGCTGAAGGCCAGGGCCCTTGGATGGTGACCTCTGCTCCCTTTGTTGGTAGCTGTGATTAAGATGGAAGGAGGTACAGAGAATGACCTACGCATCCTGGAGCAGGAGGAGGAGGAGGAACAGGCAGGGAAGCCTGGGGAGCCCAGCAAGAAAGAGGAAGGCCGGGTTGGACCAGGCCCGGGCGATGGAGAACGCAAGACCAATGAGAAGGATGACAAGAAAGAGGATGGCAAACAGGTCTGAGTGCCGGGGCTTCTGGGTGCTGCCTGTGCCGCCTGGGCAGGAGAATGGGGCTGCCTCAGGGGTCGTGTCTCCGGTGGGGGAGAGGCGAACTTGTGGGCTCAGCTGTGGAGGGTGGGCGGGGCCCTCTGACAAAGGCTGAAGGGGAGACCAGCATCCCTGGTGATTTGTCTCTACCTGTAGGCCGAAAACGACAGTTCTAGTGATGACAAAACCAAGAAATCCGAGGGTGATGGGGACAAGGAAGAGAAGAAAGAAGACTCTGAGAAAGAAGCCAAAAAGGTGGGCTCTCCTTTGCGCAGGGTCGGTGTCAGGGCTGGGTCCTGGTACCTGACTCATCTCCCCTTGCTGTGGCTCTTACAGAGCAGCAAGAAGCGGAATAGGAAGCATAGTGGTGATGACAGCTTTGACGAAGGCAGTGTGTCCGAGTCGGAGTCGGAGTCGGAGAGTGGCCAGGCCGAGGAGGAGAAGGAGGAGGCTGGTAGGTTTTATTCTCTTTGTTTCTAGTCCAGTCTCTTCATACTGACCGGTGTGGCGGGGGGGAGGTGAGAGGTTTGTGAAATTGATGGGAGGGTGGCCTTTTGGGAGGGACTGATGCAGGGAGGTTTGACAGCTTCTCTATCCTCCCCTCCTCAATTGACAATAAATTTTCACCAACTCCCACCACTTCCTGCATAGAGGAAGCACTCAAGGAAAAGGAGAAGCCCAAGGAAGAAGAGAGGGAGAAGCCTAAGGACGCTCCTGGGCTGGAATGTAAACCCCGACCGCTGCATAAGACTTGTTCTCTCTTCATGCGCAACATCGCGCCCAACATCTCCCGGGCTGAGATCATTTCTGTGAGTGGGAAGAATGGTACTGGGGGCAGGGGTGACACCCAGGCTCCATTCCTTCGGGTGGGGGCGACAGCGAGAAGATAACCTGGCACTGCTTCTGACCTACATCTCTGTTTCTCTGATGGGGAGGCCCCCTTCCCATGGGCCCACGCCCTTCAGAGAGGCTGGCCCTGGTTGCATGGTTTGCTTTCAAGTGCTGTTATTCTTAAGCCCTTAATTGTTTCTTCCTAGTCCAAGGAAGGATGAAAAGGCAGTTCCCCAGGGTTCTGAGGACATGGGGATTGGAGGAAGAAGTGAATCCTTGAATCACAAGTGGGGCTTCTGTTTCTGCTTTTCCAGCTTTGTAAAAGATACCCCGGCTTCATGCGCGTGGCGTTATCGGAGCCCCAGCCCGAGAGGAGGTAAGGACTGGAGGGAGGTGTGACCCTGGATACCTCGGGGGAAAGGTGCAGGGGAGATTGGTGGCCAACATCACGTCCATCCCAGGATTATGCTGACATTTTCTTGTTTAGGTTTTTCCGTCGTGGCTGGGTGACCTTTGACCGCAGCGTTAACATTAAAGAGATCTGTTGGAACCTGCAGAATATCCGAGTGAGTCTGGGAGTGGGGCTGTTGAGGGAGAGAAGGCGGGGCTCCCCCTGCTCCACACAGTCTCTGATCCCTTCGTTCATTGAGGCTTCATCCATCTGCTCCTTATTTCATCCATTTAGTCTGCTCACGTGAATTGTATGCAGTTGTCTCTCGGTTTGGCTCTGAGACTGTTCCTGTGAACAAGATACCCCGGTCCCTGTCCTTAGGGAGCTCAGTCTGATCGCTAGCGTGCTCGGTCGGGCCAGTCTTTGAGTGGCTCTTCCTTGGCAAGTGTTGGTGAGCCTTCTGTTCCCTCCAGCTCCGGGAGTGTGAGCTGAGCCCTGGTGTGAACAGAGACCTGACCCGTCGTGTCCGCAACATCAACGGCATCACCCAGCACAAGCAGATAGTGCGCAACGACATCAAGCTGGCGGCCAAGCTGATCCACACGCTGGATGACAGGACCCAGCTCTGGGCCTCTGAGCCTGGGACGCCGCCTCTGCCAGCGGTTAGTGACTCCTCGTGGAACTTGTTAAAAAGCCGCTGGTTCCCCCTCATCTGCTGTGGGCGCCTCTGGCCTTACCTGGTCTGTAGCACTGACCCCCTTGTACCCACCCCCGTATTTGCCCCTCTCCTCCTGAGCAGCATCTCCAGCTTCCATCAAAACAGATTGGTATTAGTGATTACTTATCGGCTAGGGCAGAACACGTACACAAATTAAGACAAATAATGAGGCAAATGTAACAGCCCAGCCGAGCCCTGAACTCCTTTCTGCCCCACATTGCCTTTTCAAATGAGAAGGTTCCTAGGCTACCCTGAGGAGTTTTGTCTGCTCTACCTCTCTCACCCTACCAGAGTCTGCCCTCGCAGAACCCCATCTTGAAGAATATCACTGACTACCTGATTGAGGAAGTGAGCGCTGAGGAGGAGGAGCTGCTGGGGAGCAGTGGGGGGGCCCCTCCTGAGGAGCCTCCTAAGGAAGGGAACCCTGCAGAGATCAACGTGGAGCGGGATGAGAAGCTGATCAAGGTGCCAGTGGGTGCAGGGTGTGTGGGGCGTGGGAGAGCCTGGCTCGGGGCGGTAAAGGGGCAAGTGTATGGGGAACTCTCAGCTTCTCATTTCTCTTAGGTTTTGGACAAACTCCTCCTTTATTTGCGCATCGTGCATTCCCTGGATTATTATAACACGTGCGAGTACCCCAATGAGGATGAGATGCCCAACCGCTGTGGCATCATCCATGTTCGGGGGCCCATGCCGCCCAACCGCATCAGTCATGGAGAAGGTGACCTCCCAGCTTTCCCACTCCTGGTTTCCCTCTCTCCCAGCTGCCTCTGGCCTTAGTTCTGCTCTGGTAGCAATGCTCTGCCACCCTCTCCTCTGATCCCCGCCTCCGGGCTCCCTTCTCCAACCTGCTCTCCGTCTGTTCCAAAACCACAGTGCTAGAATGGCAGAAGACATTTGAGGAGAAGCTGACTCCGCTGCTGAGTGTGCGGGAATCTCTTTCAGAGGAAGAGGCCCAGAAGATGGGTCGCAAAGACCCTGAGCAGGAAGTGGAAAAGTTTGTGACCTCCAACACCCAGGAACTGGGCAAGGATAAGTGGCTGTGCCCTCTCAGTGGCAAGAAATTCAAGGTCTGGGATGTTAGACATTTGTGTGTTAGGACTGTGGGAGGAGAGGGTTCAGCCGGGAAGCCTCCTCAGAGCCTGGGGAGGAACTGCTCATTGGGATGAGACAGAGGGGAGGTGGAGTGTCCTTGCAGGTTGGGTCTGGGGAGCTAGGGAACCCTCATTGCTGACTCAGTTCTCACCCCCTCCTCTATTCACCCAGGGCCCTGAGTTTGTACGCAAACATATCTTCAACAAGCATGCAGAGAAAATTGAGGAAGTAAAGAAGGAGGTTGCATTTTTTAACAACTTTCTCACTGATGCCAAGCGACCAGCTCTGCCTGAGATAAAGCCAGCTCAGCCACCTGGCCCTGCCCAGAGTAAGATACGATCCATGAGGGTCTGCCCCATTCCCTCTCCCTTGACTGTTCAAAGACTCCTGGTTTTACTTATTTATTTATTTTTGGCTGCGTTGGGTCTTCGTCGCTGTGCGCGGGCTTTCTCTAGTTGCGGCGAGCGGGGACTACTCTTTGTTGCGGTGCGTGGGCTTCTCATTCATTGCAGTGGCTTCTTTTGTTGTGGAGCATGGGCTCTAGGCACGTGGGCTTCAGTAGTTGTGGCTTGCGAGCTCTGTAGAGCGCAGACTCAGTAGTTGTGGCGCACGGGCTTAGTTGCTCCGAGGCATGTGGGATCTTCCAGGACCAGGGCTCAAACCCGTGTCCCCTGCATTGGCAGGCGGATTCTTAACCACTGCACCACCACGGAAGCCCCTCCTGGTTCTCTTTAACTTGTTGTATCCTGTGAAGTTTCTACCTCACTCGCAGGCCATATTACTAAAAAGCCAGCTGTCCATCTCCCGCCACTGCCCCGCCCCCCCCCCCCCCCCCCGCAGTAATTCATGTCCCTGTCTGTATTGTACTCCCCCCAGGTCTGACCCCGGGACTCCCCTACCCACACCAGACTCCCCAGGGCCTGATGCCCTATGGTCAGCCCCGGCCCCCCATCTTGGGCTATGGAGGTAAGTGTAAGAGGGAGTTGAAAGGACCTGGACTGGGGCTGGGAGAAAGAAAACTTAGTTAGGATGTAGTTGAGGTCACAGTTTTTCAACTCAACACTGATCTTTTTCATAGCTGGTGCTGTTCGCCCTGCAGTGCCCACAGGAGGGCCTCCATATCCCCATGCTCCCTATGGTGCTGGCCGAGGGAACTATGATGCCTTCCGAGGCCAGGGAGGTTATCCTGGGAAACCCCGGAACAGGTGAGACTGGGCTAAGATGTCTAAGTTTTCTTGGCCCTCTTCAAACTCCGTTTCAGGGACCCTCAAATCTCACCCCCTCTTACCTCTTTCTAATCTCACAGGATGGTCCGTGGAGACCCACGGGCCATTGTGGAATACCGTGACCTGGATGCTCCAGATGATGTGGATTTCTTTTGAGTCATACACGTTTCCTCACTCCTGGTCATCATCTATACTTGTGACTGCCTCGTCCCATCCAGCTCTGAGAAGTTTTTGTACGTTCAGCCCTACTGCCAATAAAAACACTTGCGTGGTGACTCCTGGCTTAATGTATATATGTAATATACTTCCCCAGATGCTCCCAAAAATTAGCTGGGGCCATGGTTGGCTGGGCCTTGCCACTTTATTGACACCAAAGATCCCAGGCTCTGCTGGGGCTTCCTGAGGGTCTGACATCAGGCAGCCTCTGCCTTTGAGATGGGTTAGATCAACGGGTATGGCGCTAGAGAAGCCTCAGTCCAGGGTGGGCAGCTGCTTTTTTGAGTTACAGCTGGTCAAGCACAGGTTGTAGAAGGAGTTGGGGTCAAAGGCTGTGCTCACCTCTCGCCAGCCCACCCAGCCAGCAGCCTGTAGTTCACTGGGGTTTTTCGGGGCACCCCAGCAGTGAGGGTCCAATACCAGGACGTAGGCTTCCGTGCCTGGCCCCAGGCACACTCCCAGCAAGGCCTTTGACCGGGCATCCGCATCCCCTCCAACCATTACAGGTCCCCCGCCCCCTGCGAAGTGGGAATAGAGCCTCTCCAGTTCCCCCTGAAGCCCTGCTCCACGGGGCACGTGACATAGGCGCCCTTGGGGACCCCCGAAGTGGTCAAGGCAGAGGCTGGCCTCTACACAGCCGATCCAGCTCCGAGAGCCCCGGAACCCGGGGGGCTTGTCGCCCATGTCCTCCAGGGCCGCCTGCACTGCAGCCAGTTCGGGTACGCCCGCCGGCCGGCCCTCTGGCCACGAGCACAGCGTTTGCAGAGTGCGGTAGCCGCAGCCCCAGCCCCGGTCGTCCACGCCGTCGCAGCCGTAATGATAGTAAATGTAATGGCCCGAGAGGAGGGCCAGGCGAGCGCGGCCGCCACCGCGGCCGGGCGGGGCCAGGCCCAGGTGGACGTCCTTCAGCGGCTCCAGGGCGGTGGGCGGGAGCGGCGGTCGCCGGGCCGGGCAGATCCGTTCTCCAGGCGGCGCGGAGCGAACTCCAGGGAGAACTCTGGGCTCTAGCGCTTCCTCTCAGCCCCGAGTCTTGGGCTAACTGCGGGCGTACAGTCCCTGCAGTCGCTCTCGCCTGGCCCCAGGTTTAAGCGCGTGGCGCGGCCCGCGGCAACCACCACCAAGCTGCCGCGCGGGGCTCCCACAATGCACCGCCGCGTCCGCGCCGCCGTCCTCACTGCGCAGGCGTGAGCTCCACCTCGCCGGGCGGAAGGTACTCGCCGCAGCGGCGGGGGCGTGGCGCGGGCGCCCATCACCCCACCCCTCAGATTTAGCACCCATCCCTCCATTCATTCAATCCCAGTGGTTGAGGCATTCTGCCCGGACCCTGGCTCCCCAGGCGCGCACACTCCTGTGGCTGTAACAGTTTATTGGCAGCCCAGAGGGGCGAAGGCACCGCGGGGGAGGGGGCTCGGCCCGAGGCATGCAGAGGGCGGGGAGCCCCAGGGGAAAGTCGGGGGTGGGTGGGCAGGGTCTAGGGATCCTCTGTGTTATATCCCAACCCTTAAATAAATAGTATATACAGCTGAGGGGCCGGGCGGAGCGGGCAGGGCAGCGGGACGAGGGGGTCCCTCCTGGGTCACAGATCTGAGCAGCGATCCTGCTTGCTGTAATGGTCAAACTGGTTCTTCCAGTGCACCATGTAGGAGCTCCAGCGGTGGAACTCAGCCTTCCACTGGCGCTCAGCCTCGTCCAGCGTGTCTGCGGCCAGGGTGCCCGGCAAGTGGGTGGGGGGGAGGACATGGGGAAGGACGGGAACGGACATGGAGGGGTGCGTGAGTTCAGGGAGGGCACACGGAGAATGTAGGAGACCACGTTGGGTGGTGGAAAGAGGATCAGGAGAACATGCAACAGACGGAAGACCAGGGGAAGGACGAGGGTAGAGGCGGGGCCGGAGAAGGATGGCGGGAAGGAGGAGGGAGGGGGAGAAAATGACCGGAAGACAGGGGGACAGAAGGGATCAGAGGAGGAGGATCCGTGGGTTGGTGGGGAAAAGAGAAGAGACAGAAATGGTTGGCGGTTATAGCCCCACTGGGGGGTGCTATCTAGCCCTAGGGCCTCCCTCCCACCCCAACACCAAGCTCAGGCTCCAAATAATAATTTTATAAAAAAAGAAAATTGGCTTTTTCATTTCCATTTAAACAATAAAAGCGTGTGGATCCCTGAGATGGGTCGTAGGTGTCCTCCCACCACCCCCCTACCCCCCCTGCCCCCAGCCCTGTCCAGTTTGAGTTTCTCGGTTTGAGGAGGCAGGGAGCGCTGGGTCGGAGATCCCTGAGTGGAGCCCTTCCCCACAGTCAGACCACTCATTAGAGGAGGGGCCCCCTGAGGCCGGAGGGGGAAGAGGCCGTGGTCACAGCCGCAGGAGCCGGGAGAGGAGGAGGAAGAGGAGGAGGAGGAGGGACAGGGGGAGGCCGGGCCTGGGCCTCGGGGCAGCCTCCCCGTGGGCGGGGCCTGAGCAGGTGCAGGGGGCCTCCGAGGCTGGGGGGAGAAGAGAGGGGTTACACCCGGCCGGCTCCCAGTTCCCTCTCTCTCTCCGCGCCCCTTTTCTCCCCCACCTCCTCCCAGTCCCTGCCCGCTGGCCCCTGCGTACCGGTGGCGCTGAGCAATTTGGGTAGGAAGCGGTTCCAGAAGGCGCAGGCCTGGGCGCGCAGCCCCCGCCGCACCTCTAGTGGCCGCAGGTTCAGGCTCACGTACTGCTGCGCTCCCGCCGTGTATGGTGGCCACTGCGGGGCTTTGGGGTCTCGGGGGTCATTGGGGTCCCTGCGGAAGGAAAGGGAAAGCTCAGCCCCTGGGGGCTGGGGAATGGAGATGGAGAGTAGGAGGAGGCAGGCTGCTTCCTGACCCATGCCGTTCCCTCTTAGGCTCCAGGGAGAGCCCCGTCTCCTCCCTCCCACATTCTCCTTCATCCTTTCTCTTTTCCAATATGCTCCGTCCTCCGGAGTCTTCCCCTTCCTCCTGCCCTCCCTCTTTCTGTTGTTCCTTTTTTTCCCTCAATTTTTCTGCTCCATCTTTGTTTCTCCCATTTAAAAAATTGCTATGACTTACTGAGCCCTTACTATATACTCAGGCCCAGTCCTATCTCTACAAACATCATGTTTACTTCTGCGGACACCCATGTGATGGGATATTTATGGTCCCCTTCTTCAGACAGGTAAACTGTGTGCGTGTGTGTGCATTCGTGTGTGTCACAGCTAAAAAAATCATCACTGGTCCAATTGATCCAGTTCTACAATCCACACTCCTAACTGCTCTGGTAACTCCTTTGTCTGTCTCTCCTTGTCTGTCTCTTCTCTTTGCCTCCCTCAGCTCTGTCCTTGTCTCATCAGGATCTGCCACCTTGCCTTCCTCCCTCCTTCCCTTCTCTTGGGGTCTCCTTTGTCATTCTCTCTCTCCCCCTTTGTCTCCTTTCCTTTGTGAACTCGGCCCCCCCCCCCCGCCCTTTCTGCTTGTCTCCCTCCCTCTCTGTCTGTTCCCCCCGCCCCTTGCCTCCCTGGCTCCTGGAGGCCCTCCTCCCCTCAGCCCCGCTGACCCTGTGCGGGCGAAGTTGGCCCAGTATCTCATCAGTCGTTGGGCAAAGGTTCTCTCCTCGACAGTGTAGTTTAGCGAGGGTTCCAGGGGGAGCCCGAAGATAAACTCGATCTCGTAGCCGTGGGGCACCCCCATCCAGAGGGGCCAGGAGAGCGTGGATGCACGGTGTTCAAAGATGTAAGCATAGACGCGAGCGCCTTGGGCGGCCAGTCGCCCAGCCAGCTGGGCTACGGGGCACACGACGTTGTGGTCGCCCACCACATCACTCATGGCCTCCCTCAGGCGTGCCGGGTCCTCAGGGTGCAGCCAGTCTGTGTAATGCAGGACCACAGCCTCGGCAGCCAGGTCACTTGCCTGGGGGACCCCGACCCGCACCCCGGCCAGGAACTGGGCCCGGCTGATGAGAGACTCGTTGTCTTTGCTGAAGCCTGGGGCCCCGTAAACCAGAAAATAGGATCCCTCATCCTTCACCACACCCACCAGCACCTGAGGGGACAGGACGGAGGGATGGGGGAGGGGAAGCACAGACAGACAGGCAGACAGAAACAGATGGACAAAGAGCCAGAGAGGTGAACAGTTATAGACCCAGGACCAGGGAGGAAGAGAGTTCGAGATGGGGGAAGGGAAAGAGAGAAAGAGAAAATACACCCACATTTCCTTTCCTCTCTGTCCCACGGACCACCCTGGGATTGAGCCCTCAGGGGAGAGGAGTGGGCCATGGGGCCCAGAAGCCTGGGCCTTTGGGAGTGGGTTTTGAGGACCCCTCATGCCTGGGTCCCCACGGGGAGGGGCAGGTGAAGAACAGGCCTAGAGGAAGCAGCTCCACCCCCTCCAGCCACTAGTCACCTGCAGGCCATGGAAGTCTCCAGCATTGATGAGGGCTTCAGGCGTGTCACTGAGGAAGTCTCCATCCACCACAGGCACGAAGGAGAAGCGGAAGACGCTTTCCTGAGGCAGCACATGCCACTCGTGGTCCACCAGATCCTGAGACGGCCGTGTCCGCAGGCAGGCCACCAGGTCTGTGTCATTGCCACCAGCCCCACCAGGCGGACAGCCCACGAGGCGGGCCAGCAGCGTGGCCCTGCGGCGGGCCTCTCCCACACCCACTGTGGCCCAGGGCCCATTGGGTGCCCCGCTCTGCAGCACGGCCCTGTGGAACAGGCCCCGGCTGGGTGGGGACAGCAGGTGCATGCCCACGGAGGCGGCACCTGCGCTTTCCCCAAACAGAGTCACTGACGTTGGATCCCCCCCGAAGGCTGCTACGTTCTCCTGCACCCACTGCAGTGCCAGCCTCTGATCCAGTAGACCCACATTGCCTGGGGCTTCCCGGCTCCCCGGCAGGGCCAAGAAGCCAAAGGCTCCCACCCGGTAGTTCATGGACACCAGCACAGTCCCCTCGGCCTGGGCCAGGAAGCGACCATCATACACGTCCAGGGAGGAGGCCCCGCTGTAGAAGCCACCCCCGTAGATCCAGACGAGGACAGGGGTGGGGGACGCAGGCCGGGGGTACGGTGTCCACACATTGAGGTAGAGGCAGTCCTCGCTCAGCTCACGGTTGGGGTTCCACATTTCGGTGCCCTCAAAGCCGGGGTACAAGGTGTCTACATATTGGTAGCAGACTCTTTGGAAGGCTGTGGCATTCAGCACCCCTGGCCAGGGCCGCTTGGGCTCTGGTGGCAGAAAGCGACGGGGGCCCACAGGTGGCTCTGCGAAGGGGATGCCCAGAAAAGCAGAGACAGGGCCCCCAGGGGCCATTAGGCGGAAGCCCCGTAGCCGGCCCCCACGCACAGTCACCAGCAGCTCTGGGTCCTCTGGGCCCTCAGCCTCTGCCCCTCCTCCCAGGAGGAAGAGGAGGAGAAGGAGCGGGGAAGCCAGGGAGGGCGTGTGCAGGGGACACCACGGGGGCCTCATGGCTGCCAGGGCAGGCAGGCGTCTGCTGGGAGAAAGAAAGGCAGAGGGTGAAGGCTCAAAGCTGCCAGGAGGGAGGAGATGATTAGGTAACACTCTTGCCCAGGGGTTATCACTGAGCTGCAGAGGAGGTGGGGCAGGTTGGCAGAAAGGAGAGAAATGGAGGGAGGGAGGGAGACAGGCAGAGACAAGGACACAGACAGGGAGAAGCAAGAGGGGACAGAGATCAGGCACACACACATACACCCAGACGGACAAATGCAGGGAACAGAGACAGACCTGCCAAGCAATACCCTCCCCTGCCCCGCAGAAGACCCACCGCCCTCACTTCCTTCCCCCAGCTGGGTGGACTGCCTTGGGCCCAGTTCGAGCAGTGCGGGGCACCAGCACCAGAGGCCGAGGGCCACGCACAGTCCACCCGACAGGGGCGGGGCCCTCACTGACGGGAGGCGCCGACGGGGGAGCTTGAGGTGGCGTGAAGGCTCAGCCTCTCATGCAGTTGGCCAGGGCCGTACCCTGGGAGGGTGTGGGTTGGGCATTCAGGGTGTGGGAGTCGCAGTTCCCGGGGTACCCCAAATCCTGCCTACTCCACACCCTGCCCCACCCAGCCCCGCCTCATCCACTGTCTGACACAGCGCGTTGGTACCCGCGAATGCCCGTCAACTGCGCACCCCCCTCGCCTAGCCTCAGCCAACAGGCTCGCTAGCCCTGGCCCCACAGGACTCGAGTACCCCATCCATCCGATGCTGCGGTGCACGCTGCCGCCAGCGGGGGGCAGTAAAGACTGAGAAAAGGACGGCGCTCCCCGCCCCGAGTCCAGGAGCCGGGAACTTGGGGCGGGGGTCTGGGGGCTCGCGGGCATTGCCAAGGGGTCTGAAGGGCGAGGCGGGACGCCTGCGTTCTCGGAGCTCCGGAGATCCCCGGCTGCAGGGGCAGGGGCGCTATTTTGGGGCAGCAGCTGCTGCGGTTCCGGCATCTCCAGCCAAGGGATCAAAATTCCCCGGGTCGGAACTCCCCCCTCTCCCGCCGGTCACCCCTCACCCAGCCCTCGCCGCCCTGAGCTGGGGTGGTGGTGATGGAGATTAACTAGGAAACCCGAGTGGGGCTAATTATAACTCGGGGCTTCCGCTAAGCCTCCCCTTCCCCTAAAATAGAGACGGAGTCCCCGCGGGAGGGGGACGCCTGGGCCTGGGAGGGGGCTTCGGCTGGGAGCTGCGCAGGGGCGCTGGGGTCGCGGGATCCCGGAGGGCCCAGCCGGGCTCCAGGAACCTGCGCAGCTTGGATTCCGCCCCCAAGCAGGGGGCATCTTCCAGTGGCCCCAGACTTGGGGGCGAGCAGGGGCAGCGGCGCTCGGGGGTCCCCACAGGAATTCGAGAGCAGAGGCGGCAGCTGGCCCTGCGGGATGCTGTCTCCCGCGCGGGCAATCGTTAAGTATGCGGCGGTGAGGGAAGAGTTAAGGGTGAGTGTGGGGCGTCGGGGGGCGTCGCTGGGCAGGCCCCGGGGCGCGGTGGGCGTCCTGTCTGGGAGCCTGGGTCCCTCGGGGCGCGCACCGTTCCCAGGATGCGGAATGGGCCGCGGGCCGGAGGAGGGTCCTGGGCGGGGCGGGAGACTCACCTGAGGCGGCCGGGCCGGGCCGCGCCGGGAGCTGGAGGCGGCCGATGTTCCCCAGCGCAGGCTGAGCCGACTCTGACAGCCGCCGCCTCCGGCCCCCCGCACACACCCCCTCCGGGCCGCTCGGCGCCCCCGCCCGCCCCCGCCCACTGTCTCCGCCCCCGCCCCTCCCCGCCTCCCCGGGCTGCCACCTCCTCTCCCTCTCCCTCTCTCGGAGCCCAGACCCAGAGACCCCGGGGCCCAGACGCACTCCAGTGACAGACGCCGACAGACGGACAGACACGCAGTGACAGACACGACAGAAAGACCCTCAGCGGCGGAGCAGACACCCACAGGGACAGACAGAAGGACAGAAGCCCGCGGAGACAGACACATGCAGACGGACAGTCTCATGCAGTGACAGCCAGAGACAAACGCAGTGACCGACATTCACAGACGGACGGACACACTTGGACACATTGACAAGTCGGGGCTGGGGGCCGAATAAATGAGCGTCCCTGGCCACGACAGAGCAGGGGTGGCATGGGAGGACCGGTACGTGAAAATGCGGTTGAGGACCCCCTCAGGGGCCCGAGTGGCACCGGTGGAGAAAAGGTGACACCTGTGAGAATGAGGATGTGAACATGAGATCACGAGGGGACACGAAGGGGACCCCCGAAGAGGGAGGAGACCCCCGGGGGGAAGGAGAAGTGACTCCGGGACACCAGACAAGGAAGGCCAACGTGGTGGCACGCGCGAGGCTGCGGGGTGAGGCCGCCGCCGCAGTGGAAACTTCCGGAACCCCCGCGGGTGGGTGTGCGCTGGTTCCCTGACGGGTGACCTCGGACTTCTCGTCACCAGGATCCGGTCGGGGCATGACATCACCACGCCAGGCTCTCATTGGCCGCCGCGGCCGGCCGGTGGGAGCGGCCTGGTCTGGGCTCGCGCAGCCTGGTCGGAAGGGCCTGGGCCGCACGGACCCCCAGGTCCCGCCCTGAGGGGGTCACCCATGAGGACGGTGCGGCCACGGCGGCGTCCCCACGCGCGCGAAGTGAGGTGGAAAAAAATGGGTCTTGGTGTGCCCGCTCTAGCTCGCCGCGCGTAAGCGCCTTCCTCTCCCGGGGTAGCTGGCTCGGGAGCTCGCTACCAGCTCACTGCGTGAGAGACCGCCCGGCGCGGGCGAGCGTCGGGGTGTGCGTGCGTGCGAGCGCGCGGCGGTGCGGGGCGATGCGTGGGGCGGGCGCGTGCGCGCACGCTCACTCGGCCGCCGAGCGCCCCGCAGCGTCCGACGAGGCCGTCCGCCGCCGCTAGGGGCCGGGTGGCACCGGGTCTCGGGGTCTCGCGAGGACCGCGGGATCCGCGGGAATCCAGAGACGTGCCAGGCCCTGGGCCGCTTGGTCTCGGCTCTATAAGGTGGGCGACCCCCCTCCAGCCTACCCACCCGTCCCGCGGGAATCGGCCCGCGCTGGGTCCACTCTCCGCTTTCGGGCGGCGGCCGCCAGGTGGCGCCGAAGGCAGCCGCTCCAGCCTTGGAAACTGGGATGGCCCATAAAGGTCTTGGGGGTGATGGGGGCTTGCCTCCTTGTCACTCTCCTGAACGGGCTGTGCCACGCGGTCGCCTCACCTGACTGCTGTAGTCATGAAGTCCTAGGCCCGGACCACGGAGATAGAGAGGTCAGGGACAGCTTATAGCCTGGGGTTGTCATGAACTAGTGATAGCTTAGAAGGTGAAAAGACAGGGCATGTTCTAGGAGTTGGCCCAGCAGAGACCTCCTCGGAGAGGTGAGTGCTGGCTCCTGCGCTTGGAAATGGCATCAGTGGGGCAGTACCTGTGGGGGAAACCATGGCAGGTAAGGGCAAGGCTGGTTGTGGAGATTTCTTTTTTTTTAAATTTAATTTAATTTAGTTTTTTATGCAGCAGGTTCTTATTATCTGTTTTATACATGTTGGTGTATACATGTCAATCCCAATCTCTCAATTCATCCCCCCACCCCCACCCCCGCTTTCCTCCCTTGGTGTCTGTACCTTTGTTCTCTACATCTGTGTCTCTATGCCTTGCAAACTTGTTCATCTGTACCTTTTTTCTAGATTTGTGGAGTCTTCCGAAGCCAGTCAGAACTTTATTTTGGCGGGGGTGGGGTGGGGTGGAGCTGGGGGTGGAATATGGAAGGTCAGCCAGTAGGAGAGGGAAGGGGAAGTTGCACATGAAGATGCTTCAGATTCTGGGGCAGAAAGGGGATGCAGCCAGTTATGTCAATACCCTTCTCCGCCTTCCGCAGGCATGGGGAAGGCAGGGGCAGGGCTGCACTAGGGAGATGGGAGGAAGGGCAGGCAGGCCCGGTAGGGGGTTAGGTTGGGATCTGGGGAGGGTATTCTGATCTTGGAGCCCCTACTGTGCTTCCCCAGGCCCTGGGTCAGGGAGGGGTCAGTTGAATGTCCAGCCAGAAGCATCTGCAAGTCTGCGTGGAGTCCTAGGGCATGCAGGCCCTGTGCCTGCTCGGGAGGTGCTGCAGAAGGAGGCCAGGGCTCTGCAGCTGCACACAGCTCTGGGAGATGCGCCGAGGAGACACGGTGTGTCCTCAGCCGGCAGTTTGTCCCAGGATTGTGAGCATGGAGGAGATCATGCAGATTGTATCCCCATCTCAGAGAGTTTTAAAATTAGCAGCTGACCACTGGAGAGAGCCAAGATAAAGGGTGCAGGTGTTGGGAGATCCACAGGGCATTGGAGCAAGCCCTGGACTGGGTTCTCAGTGTTCTGCTGACGGGCAGGGAGACCTCTGGAGGGGCCACACTCGTTGTCTGGGCCTCTGTTTCCTGACATATAAAAAGGTGGGGCTTCTCTGGTGGTGCAGTGTTTGGGAGTCCGCCTGCCGATGCAGGGGACACGGGTTCGTGCCCCGGTCCGGGAGGATCCCGCATGCCGCGGAGCGGCTGGGCCCGTGAGCCATGGCCGCTGAGCCTGCGCGTCCGGAGCCTGTGCTCCGCAACGGGAGAGGCCACAGCAGTGAGAGGTCCGCGTACCGCAAAAAAAAAAAAAAAAAGGTGGATTGAACTTGAGTATACGTCAGAATCATGGGGCTGTTTAGAGGGGCTGATCCATCTGGTATTGAGTGGAGTTCTTAAGTCTGTGTTTTTAACAGGTCGTCAGGGCAGTCCCATGAGGGTGGTCTGAGGACTACATGAGGAGAAATGCTGGATGAGTTGCCCTCACAGTCAGGCCAAACTGACCTCCTCTGGATCAACAGGCTGTGTGGGTCAGCAGGAGGTGCTGTGGGCAGTCAGCGGATACAAGAACTAACAGGGACGCCTCTGGCCACCAAGGGAGATGGACAGGGACTTGAACTCGTTCTTTAAAATGGATAGAACTTCCAGGAACAATTCCTCTTTTTACCTTTAGCCTCTCTCCAACCTTTGTCGACACAGGGACCTCACCTGTCTAGCCATGACACCTGTCCCTACATAGTCCAACATGTTAACCTCCCCAATGTCCTCTGTGACCCCACCCTACACAGCTGCCACTACAGAGATATCCTTGATCCATTTCTTCCTTCACCATGTCTGTTTATCCAGTAATCAATCTGACTTCTATCACCAGTGCTGCCAATTCTATTGATACTTTCCTTGCATCTCTGTCTCCCACCTTTGCTAACACGGGGAACCCCTACTTCCATTACAGTCCTTGCCTACCTCTGCCAACAAAAAGGATTCTTATCTCCTCTGTTTATTGGTTAGGATTCAGTTCAGCTATGTGAGACAGAAAACCACACAGTAATGGCTTGAATGAAATGTAATGGAAATGTATTTCTCTCTTAGATAAAAGGGACCCATAAGTAGGCCATGCAGGGTTGGCAGGGTGCCCTTGATATCGGGGACCTCGTTCCTTTACAGAGAATTTTGTTACTTATCTGTCTTCAGTATGTAGCTTCCACTGCATGGTGTAATATGGTTGCTGGAGCCTCAGCCATCACATCTACATTCCCAGCCAGCAGGAAGGAGGAAGGACTGAAGAAGGGCATCGCTCCTCCCTTTAAGGACATTTCTTGGAAATCACAGACACAGCACTTCAGTTTCTATCCCACTGGTCAGAACTTAATCCTAAAGTCATAACTGGCTATACAGGAAGTTCTGGATGACAGGTTACTCATCTAAACCTTGGCTGTCCTAATACTAAGGAAGAAGGTGGGGCAGATACTGGGGATAGCAGACGTTTGCCAAACCGCATGAAGGCTTCCTTTGCCTCGTCAGTGCAAGACTGAAACACACTTCTAAAATGTTTCAATTCAGGGATGATGTCCCCCACCCCGGTACCCGCCTTCCCCGCTCCTTTTTTTTCTTTTTTTTTTTTTTTCCGGCCGCACCCTGCGGCTTGCGGTATCTTAGTTTGCCAACCAGGGATTGAACCCCGGGCTCACCGCAGTGAAAGCGCGGAGTCCTAAGCACTGGACCGCCAGGGAATCCCGCCCACCCCCTTTCTTTCGTGAACGTCCCCACCCTGCGATTTCTGTGACTTGGGACCTCTGCTGTCCCCAGCTGCTTCTCCACGGACACGCACTGGTTCTCGGGCGCTGCGAGGTGGTCATCCGCTGGAGGGCGCTGGGCGTGGGCCTGGCCAGGCCCCGGCTCTGCCGCTGCAGGTAGCGCCGAGCGTCTCCGTTGCGCGCGCTCCCGGAGGAGGGACCGGCTAGGCGGGTGCGGGGGGGCCAGTGAGCGCGCTGGGGGTGGAAGGGTGAGGGCTGCAAAGGGTTTCCAGACGCGGCGCTCCCACCGGGGTCCTCCCATCACCCCCGTGCTCATAGCGAGTCAGGGGCGCTGGTTCAGGCCAAGGATATTCTGCAGGACTGCCCCCACCTAGGGCTGGAGGGCGCCTGATGTGACCCCTGCTACAATCCACGTTAAGCCAGGTTGTTGATCTGCAGAGTTGGGAGCCTGAGCCATGCGAGAGGCTTTCCTCCCCTCTCCCCACCCCTCCCTGTGACCCCTCCTGAAGGTTGGCCTAACATTCATACTTGATCCAAGTTTCATCATTTCATGTGATTCCTCCTTGGCCTCATCCGTCCATCCTGTCTTTACCTTTCCCCTCTTTTGCTAGGTTTGAGTATTTCACACATTTTTAAGCCAGTCTCTGGATAGTCTAATTTTATTTTCACAGTTCTGTTAAATATTTAACCAGTTCACAGTTTTTCCCATGCAGTTCATCAAACATCCTTTATTTTCTCCCCTTTTCTAGCTGAGGACAGGGTGGAGCAGGGGTTTCATATCCCTGTGACCCGGACTGATTAATCAGGACCCTTCTGGGGTTGGTTTCCATCCATAAGCTGTAATGGTTCTGAAAGAAATGAAAAGTGTAATTTAATTCACAGTGAGTGCACTTAGCCCTGTGTTATCATTTATCTGCTCTGTGTCAGAACCCTGAAGGAACTCAGGATCCAGGAGTGTGACCCAGCACCCACCTGATGGATCCTGGAGCGCTGAACTGTTGCTCGCTCGGATCCTGGTTTCACACAGGCCCCAGCCGACTCTGATGATGGTTTTGGTTTAAAGGTTAGCAGTGTACCTTGGATGACTTCTTGGGAACAGCTGGCAAGGTTGAACTAAATACTATCTGTGACACCCAGGGAGCTCCTGTAAATGTTCCCAGCTGCTCCTGGCTGCCCTGCAGGTATCAGCCAGCCAATGAGAGCCATCCCAAAGCGGAGGTTCCTTGAATGAACCTGGCTGTGGTCCAGGGACACCAGGCATTGGATCCAGGAGTGGTGCAGAGGCCAGCAGGGCCTGTCTGGGGCTGACTGCATGGTTAGCCGCGTGGCCAGTGGTCCTGTGGACAGCTGTAGACCCAAGGTGAATGCCTACAACATGGGGACGCCAGAGTGGGGTTGGTGAGTAGCCCAGATTCAGCGTTACTTCCACATTAGCATTTACTGGGGGCTTGTTTGCCAGCTGCTGGACTGATCACGTGGCAAAGCATCACCCTATTTCATTCTCACTCACAACATTCCAAAGGGATACACCCTGTAATCCTTACACGTTAACAGTCAGGAAACTGAAACTGACACACAGAGAGGTTAAGCTTTTTCTTACTTTCATCAGCTGGTAAGTGGAGGCCCTGGATTTTGGACAGGAACTCTGTCCTGAGATGGTGTTGTGCTTCAGAGCCAGTCACCTCTTCTGTGACTTCCAGAAAGTTAACTCCTAGAGTCTGAGAAATGAAAAGGGATGGGGGTGGGTGCCTGCGCTTCCAGGGACAGCTTCCTACTTGCCTCCCACTCTCCCCTCCTCCCTTCCTGCCTACTGTCCCTCCCTCCCTCCCTCCGTTGCTCTCTCCCTCCTGGGATTCTGCCTGTCAGACCTTCTAGCTATCTTGGACCATTAAGATGACGGGGTCCGGGTGAGAGGTGCTAGGGTATTGCCCCAGCGTTCTGAGGGGCAAGAGCAGAAGCAGGATAAACTCTGGGGGAGAAGGACAGGTGATGGTCTCTGCAGTTTCCAGGGATGCTTCCTCCTCACAATTTGGGACCTCACACCTCCACTCCACTCCACTCCCACACCCAGAGGCCTCTCCCTACAGCAGGATGCCACCCTCCTCAGCCTGGACAGGGCCTGAGGGCGTGGGGAGGTTAGTGCTTTCTGAGTCGCTCTCAGGACCCACAGCCCAGTGCAACCCCAGGCCCCATCTCTCTGACTCTTCCCTGACCACTGATGAAATACTGTATAATTCTTTTGGGGATGTGTTTTCTTCCTTTGGTCTAATGCATGGTAAAGTCTGCATTAGAATGTTCCATTGGCACCTGCAAAAGAGATCTGTTCTCTGTTTTCAGCATACAGTATTCATTATATAGATCAGTCGGATTTGCCTTAGTATGTTATTCAGGCTTTTTATATTCTATTAAACCCTTTCTACATTCATTTCTTTTTTGGTCCACTTGATTTATCCTGGGCTAAGAGAAATGAATTAGTTTTCTATTACATGCTTCCATCTGTTTCTTCTTATATTTTGTATAAGTGTAGCTCAAAAAATGTTGATGCTTTGCAAATTGGTGCACAGATGTTCATAACTTTCATATCTTCATTGTGAATTGTACACCCTGCCATTAGAAAGTGTCTTTTGTGGTACCCAAAGCACCGTCTATAGAAGGAAACAAATGGATAAATTGGATTTTGTCAAAATTAAAAACTTTTGCTCTGTGAGAGACACTGCTAAGAGAATGAAATAAACTACAGACTGGGAGAACATATTTGCAAATCACACGTCTGAAAAGGGACTTGTATTCAGAATTTATAAAAAAACTCTCAAAATTCAACTGTAAGAAAACAAAGAACTCAACTGAAAAGTGAATAAGACTTGAACAGATACTTCACCAAAGAGGATATATAAATGGTAAATAAGAATATCAAAAGATGTTCCTCACTGCTAGTCATTAAGGAAATGCAAATTGAAACCCCAGTGAAACACCATTACACGCCTATGAGAATGGCTAAACTTCAAAAAGCACTGACACTGGGTAAAGTGCTGATGGGACTGGTGAGCAAATGTACCTTGCTGCTGGGAGTGCTCGATGGTGCAGCCGCTCTGGAGAAGTTTGGTAGTTTCTTACCAAGTAAATATCCACTCACCATAAGACCCATCAAGCCCTCTCTTGGGTGTTTGCACTAGCAAAGTGAAATTTTCAGTTCATGCAGAAATGTCACACACTGGAAACAATCCAAATGGCCCTCCAGCGGTGAATGAGTAAATAAACTGGTATATCCATACCATGGACTAAGTCAGCAATAAAAATGAAAGAACTGCTATTGATACACCAATAACTTGGATGAATCTCAAAGGCATTATGCTGAGAGGAAGAAGCCAGTCTCAAAAGATCCATTTATGTGACGTTCTCACAAAGCTCAGGGATAGTGGACAGATCAGGAGTTTTCAGAAGTTAGGGGTGGGAAGAGGTTGTGACAGCAAAGAGAGCACGGAGGGAGGTTTCTGGACTGGGAGAATTGTTTTGTGTTCTGATTGTAGCGGTGGCTGCGTGAATCTAGACCAGTGTTAAAATTCATTGCATTGTACACCAAAAAGTCAATTTTACTGTATGATAATTTGTTTGTTTGTTTGCGGTACGCGGGCCTCTCACTGTTGTGGCCTCTCCCGTTGCAGAGCACAGGCTCCGGACGCACAGGTTCAGTGGCCATGGCTCACGGGCCCAGCCGCTCCGCGGCATGTGAGATCTTCCCGGACAGGGGCACAAACCTGTGTCCCCTGCATTGGCAGGCGGACTCTCAACCACTGCGCCACCAGGGAAGCCCTTTTTGGTATATTTTAAAATGGATACTTACTGCATTTTTCAACAAAAATGAGAAGTATAGTAGGAATTATACACTATAATTGGGGAATGCACACAGTACAACATTAAAATGTTTGGATTTGATACTTTATATACTTTATGAGTTACTCTATGATCTCAGTTTGGATGGGGAAGCTTTGCATGTTTATTTTCGGTTTCATTTAATCTGAGATGAGTGATAGGTGGAGGCATCTTGAAATATAAAATTATAGATTCAGATTAATAATTTATAGGCCTGCACACAAATTGCATGGGTTACCAGAGCAACACCAAACAATATTCTTCTGTGGGGTTTCTGTTTCATTTTTAGTTAGAAAAGATTCTAAGGCGTGGCAAATAAGGTTAAAAATGAAGTTGTACAATATTATACCTCAATGTAATTTTAATGTAAGGACTGAAACCAGGATATAGTTCAGTCCTTGGGTTTTTCCTCTTTCCCTTTGTATTGCAGCTATGTCTGTGAATCCACATACCGGATCTTTGCTATTTTCAGAACACTGTGCTCTAATTGCTGGCACACAGATTGCCAAAACTGTGAGCCTCGGATGCCTTGGCAGATCTTCCAAAGAAAGATAATAAAAATTTATAGAAAGGAAGTAAGGAATAAAAGAACACTATTATAATACAAAAAGAACAACTCAATATTATGACCTTCACTTTCTTGTTTGCATTTGCCTAGGAAACTTTTGGCCATCAAAAGTGTCTGAATCAAGAAAAGAATCTAAAAAAGAATGATATAAGTATATGTATTTATAATTGAATCACTTTGCTGTATACCTGAAACTAACACAACATTGTAAATCAACTACACTCTAATATAATTAAAGTATTAAAAAAGTTTCTGAATCACTTTGGGATGTGTCTTTTGTATGCAGTAGAGTTGGGTTTTCCTTTTTGTTAAAGTCTTTTTAAAAAGTAAGTGAGCTTAATTCATTTTCTTTATATGACAGCTTTTTTTTTTTCCCTCACATTCCCCCCCCACCCCACGCTTTATAACTTAAAAACACTTTTATTGTTTGGGCTCTTCTTTCTTTTGTGTTCGTTTCTTCTGATAATTTGGAATACTAAATTATTTTACTATGGTTACTGTTATAGAATATGTAACTTATACAGTAGCTGTAATTCTGTTTCTTTAGGAATGAATTCCCTGCTGTGAGCAATAATTAGATCAATATACTTTTCTTCTTCTGCCTTCCCGTCCTTCACTCCCTTTGTTTGTACTTATTATCTTTTTGTTTTTAATTTTTTAGTGTAGTTGATTTACAGTGTTGAGTTTGGTGTATAGCAAAGTGATTCAGTCATACATATATATAATCTTTTTCACATTCGTTTTCAAGATATTGAATATAGTTCCTTGTGCTATACAGTAGTACCTTGTTGTTTATCTTATTATCTTTCTTAATATTTACCTTTGTACTGTTCAGTAGTTTTATAAGCTCATTACTGGTTAATCAGTTTTCAATGATGTGTGTAAATCTCCACCTGTAGAAGGTAAGGAAATCATACCTGAACTTCCTTTTCCCTCCCAATGAACAATACGTATTTTTACGTCGTTAGATTTTATAATGTATTCATTATCTTTTAACTATAATCCTCATATTGTTTTTAGTTTTACTTCATCAGTTAGAGAGATTCAGTGATCAGAGTTAGTAGTTTGTCTACTCATCTCTTGGTTGGCTGACTTTTTTATTTTAGTATTTTTTATTTTCATAAAAGGCTCATGAGAACAATATTTTCTAGTTTTTTCCTCACCCCCACCCCTACCCAATCTTCACTAGTTTTTAAAAACATTTATTTATTGAGAGGTACTACCCAATTCACCTTTTTAAAGTGTACAATTCAGTAGTTTTTAGTAGATTCACAAAGTTGTGTAACTATGACTCCAATCACATACAAAGGAAAACAAAAACACAGCCACAGCAACCCCGGCCAGGGTTAGGGACAGGAGCCCCCAATCCAGGAAAGGTTCATGATGAAAGAATACACACCCGCTGAGCTTATGGATATAGGTACTAAATTCCAGCCAAAGGCCAGGGAAAGTTACCAGGCACGGTTGGTGCAGCCGTGGGATATGAGCAGCTATGGTTTCTTTGACTGGGCAGGAAGCAGAGAAGATGAACAACATCAGACACTCTACCCTCCGACAGCGCCTGCGTGGTGCTGGGCTTGGCGGGAGGGTCCAGGTCCTCACTCCCTTATAGATTGGCTTATTCTCTCCTGCGGGGAGGCTTGCCCAATGACTGGGCATATGGGACCCTGGAAATGTATAGATGAGGTACAACAAATTCTTAGGGAGTTGGGAATGAGACAGGCAGTCTATGCCCCTGTCTTTGAAGGCCCTGATTGAGCCACATTCACTGCAGGAATGAGTTAAGATGCTCTCGTCTGCCCCCACCACCTGGAGTGGGATGGGATAGCCATGCTGAGCCCAGTTGTGGCACAAGATATTTATTTAAAGAAAAAAAAATTTTTTTTTTTTTGGCCACACTGTGAGGCATGCGGGATCTTAGGTCCCCTGCCAGGGATCGAACCCATGCCCCCTGCATTGGGAGTTGCCTGGGGAGGGGGGGCATAAGGAGATAGGAGAAGATGTCCATAAACCGCACTGCCTGGGTATTTTACGCCCCGCCCATAGTGCTTTCAGCCACCCAGGATGCCTGGTAAAAAAGCCAGATAGTTCACGTGGATGACGCTGGACAACCGAGAATTGAACAAGGTAGCGCTTCCCATCTGTGGGGCTGAGCCTCACATCACCACCATCCTAGACACCTTGGCCATGGTCCTGGGAGTGCATGGACAGTAGCATGGACAGTATGCACTGTACAGGAGTCCAGTACACGTGGTAAATGAGTACTTATCAAATGCCTTTATCAGTTCTCCCCTGGCCACTGAGTCACAAGATAATTTGTCTTCACCTGGGAGGGACAACAGGGAACCTTTCAAGTGCTCCCCGAGGCTACCTGCACATATGTCATGGGATGGTAGCCCCAAACCTGTCCCTGTTCTCCTTCCCCACCCCAGTAAAATGGGCCCATTACATGCATGGTTAATGTTAACATGTGGAGACTTGCCTCCGGTGCAGGACACTCTGCAGGCTTTGTTGGAACACCTGTGAGGGAGTTGGGCAGTGAACCCACAGAAAATTCAAGGCCCAAGCACAGCTGTAAGGTTTTTGGAGTCGTTCGGTCGAGTGAGAGGCGTGTTGTCCCAGAAGCTGTGTCGGGTAAGATGCAAGCCTATACAACCCCTAAGAATATAAAGGAGATGTGAGGCTTTGCAGGGATTTGGGGGTTTTAAGAGGACTTTTATTCCCCACCTGTAACAGTGCCTCCACCTCTATGCTTCCAGGTAAAGAAAGGTACGCATGGGACTGGGGATCCGAGCAGCAAACTACTTTTTTTTCTTTTTCTTTTTTTTTTTTTTTGCGGTACGCGGGCCTCTCTCTGTTGTGGCCTCTCCAGTTGTGGAGCACAGGCTCTGGACGTGCAGGCTCAGCAGCCATGGCTCACGGGCCCAGCCGCTCCGCAGCATGTGGGATCTTCCCGGACCAGGGCACGAACCCATGTCCCCTGCATCGGCAGGCGGACTCCCAACCACTGCGCCACCAGGGAAGCCCTGTGAGTCTTTTTTTTAACTCATAAATCTATAAATGGTGGCATTCATTTCTCTAACTTAAGGTGAGCATTCCTCCTAAGAGGATAAATCCCATACTTAAATAGGGTGTTAGTCCTCATAAGAAAGAAAGTGATGGCAACAATATCAAGTCATACTGCACACAGAAACTGGCAAATTCTTGTTCTCTCCCTCCCTCCCCCACCCCACACTTTCTTTTCTCAGGCTAGTGTTTGCATTAGATCATAAACCTTATAATGGATTTATAGAAACGGTGGTAATAAAATAAAACTGTCAAAATGAAAGTTAAGAACAGAACTGGCTGCCACTTGGAATGGCATCTTATGATCTTCGGTTCCTGAATAGTGTGAGCTAGGCACTCGATTCTATCCTAGGAATCACTATGGATACGTGAAACAAACAAGGAAGGAGAGATGAGCCGGGCTGAGGGAGGGGGATATTAATTAATGGAAAAAACTTCACAAGGAACAAATTTCACATGGAAACAGAAGTTTCAAAAACTATATTGCAAACATTTTACCCATGACATTCCTGTATCATAAACATACTACAGACACACAGATAGCCAACAGGTACATGAAAACGTGCTCAACGTCACTTACCATCAGGGAAATGCAAATCCGAACCACAATGAGATACCACTTCACACCTGCTATAATGGCTATTATCAAAAAGACAAGAAACAACAAGTGTTGGAGAGGATGTGGAGAAGAGGGATCCCCTGTGCACTCTTGGTGGGAATGTAAATTGGTGCAATCACTATGGAAAACAGTATGGAGGATCCTCAAAAAATCAAAAGTAGGACTACCATAGTAAATGGATCTAGTGGATCTAGCATTTCCACTGTTGGGTATTTATCAAAGGAAAAAACCCTACTAACTTGAAAAGATACCTGCACCCTCATATTCATTGCAGCATTATTTACAATAGCCAAGACATGGAAAGAAACTGAATGTCCATCAATGGATGAATGGAAAAGGAAACGTGGTATATATATACACAATCTAATATTATTCAGCCATACAAAGAAGGGAATCCCAACATTTGTAACAACGTGGATGGACCTCGAGGGCATTATGCTAAGTGAAATAACTCAGACAGAAAATGACAAGTACTGTATGATCTCACTTATATGTGGAATCTAAAACAAAACCAAAGCTCATTGAAACAGAGAACAGATTGGTGGAGTCTTTTGTAGTTCCTTATAAATTTTAGAACTTTTGGTTCTATTTTGTGAAAAACATCGTTGGGGTTTTGATAGGGATTACACTGAATCTGTAGATTGCTTTAGGTAGTATGAACTTTTTTTTTTTTGCGGTACGTGGGCCTCTCACTGTTGTGGCCTCTCCCGTTGCGGAGCACAGGCTCCGGACGTGCAGGCTCAGCGGCCATGGCTCACGGGCCCAGCCGCTCCGCGGCGTGTGGGATCCTCCCGGACCGGGGCACGAACCCGCGTCCCCTGCATCGGCAGGCGGACTCTCAACCACTGCGCCACCAGGGAAGCCCGGTATGAACTTTTTAACAATGTGAATTCTAATCCATGAGAACAGAATACTTTTTTTTTTTAAATATGTGTATGGCACATTGGGGTAAACTGAAGGGAACTTGGGGAAACCTATACGGGGCATGAAGACATCTTTCTATTTCTATTTCTTTGCGTCTTCTTCGATTTCTTTCAACAATGTCTTACAGTTTTCATTGTGCAGGTCTTTCACTTCCTTGGTTAAATCTATTCCTAGGCTTTTTTTTATCACTATAAATGGGATTGTTTCCTTAATTTCTCTTTCTGTTAGTTTGTTGTTAGGATATAGAAATGCAACAGATTTTTGGATATTGACTTCATTCCTTGCATTTTACTGTATTCATTTACTTTTTTCTAGTAGTTTTTGGTGGAGTCTTCAGGGTTTTCTATACAGAAAATCATGTCATTTGCAACTAGTGACAGTTTTACTTCTTCCTTTGCAATTTGGATGGCTTTTATTTCTTTTTCTTGCCTAATTGCTTTCCCTAGGCCTTCCAATGCTATGGGTTTTGTTTGTTTGTTTGTTTTTGGTTTTTTTTGCAGTACGTGGGCCTCTCACTGTTGTGGCCTCTCCCGTTGTGGAGCACAGGCTCCGGATGCGCAGGCTCAGCGGCCATGGCTCACGGGCCCAGCCGCTCCGCAGCTTGTGGGATCTTCCCGGACCGGGGCACGAACCCGTGTCCCCTGCATCAGCAGGTTTTTAAAAACTCTTAAGTTGTTGAGTTTTGTCAAGTGCTTTTCCTGCGTCTAATGAGATGACCATATGATTTTTATCTTTCATTTTGTTAATGTGGTGTATCATGTTGATTTGCAGATATTGAACCATTCTTGCATCCCTAGAATAAATCCCACTTTATCATGGTGTGTGGTCCTTTTAATGTAATGTTGAATTTGGTTTGCTAACATTTTGTTTCTTGTTCGTTGAACAATAAACATTTGAATCTGATAGTGTGGCAACTCTGGAGATCAGATTCTCCTTCCCTAGAGTCTGCCGGGTTTTTTGTTTTGTTTTTGTTTATTTTTTGATCATTGTGGTCTGTGTCTGTGCCAAGGATCAGAATAATGTGCAGATTAAGGTCTTCTCAGTTCTTTTTTAATCCTTCCCCTGGGCATGCATGGCCACTTTCTAATTTTCCCCATATATGCAGTAGTTTCTGAATGTCCTAGTCTTTAATGTCTGAATCCCAAAAGGGGAGAAGGCAAAAACTGAAGGGGGGGAGGGGTGTTGGCCCTTTAAATCACCCAGAAGTCATTTCAGATGGAGGGGGAAGTTCTTGCAAGAATGGAGGGGGAGGTGCAACTACAGTGGCTATCTACCTGTTTTCCTGCACTTATGTGATCAGAAGCAGCAATCAGTGAATTAGAACATAGATCCCTGATATTTGTACATAGTCCTTTTTGCCTACCACAAGCTATGTGCAAGCAACTCCTGGAACACATGCATAGCTACCTGCTATGTGGCTGGAGGTGTTGAATGGGTACCTGCCACTGTGCTAAACTTGACCAAAATTAACTGAAATTTGCAATTTTCCATCCAGGTCTTCCCCTGGAAGTTTCAAGTCTTCAACAGACTCTAGAATTCTGAAATAGTTACATCAGACAGATTCTGCTAATGCAATTGTTGTCTTGGTGGGGAGATGGATTCCTGGTGTGTCCTAGCCCACAACCTCCCCAGAATCCTCCTCTAAATTATTTTTTAATTACCTTCAAAAACCATCATATAGGGCTTCCCTGGTGGCGCAGTGGTTGAGAGTCCGCCTGCCGATGCAGGGGACACGGGTTCGTGCCCCGGTCCGGGAAGATCCCACGTGCCGCGGAGCGGCTGGGCCCGTGAGCCATGGCCGCTGAGCCTGCGCGTCCGGAGCCTGTGCTCCGCAATGGGAGAGGCCACAGCACTGAGAGGCCCGCGTACCGCAAAAAAACCCCCAAACAAACAAACAAAAAAACATCACATAGTCTCCAAGTTGTCAAAGGTAAACAAAGCCAGACATTAAAGGGGTAAGGACAGATTTTAATCCATAAAGAGTCCAGCATAAAGTGAACTCTACTTCGAGTTGCACAGAAGTGACATTTTAAAGGGAGAGTAAGGGTGTGGGCAAGAGGTCAGGCAAGGGCTCAGCAGTGTTGGGAAAGTGAAAAATTACAAAAAGAGGTGAGTGGTCCACATGAAACCCATCCCGATTTGCTACCTGGCACTTATAAATTTAGGCTCCTACCCTCCATAAAGGCTAGGAGACAGGAGCCCTGTCTTCAGGTGTTGGCTGGAACGAAGAGTAAGGTCTTCTGACAGCCTTGAGTTTTCTTAGGCAAGCACTTTAAGGAGGGCTGGGGTCATCATAGGGATGGGGCCTTGAGCGGTTAGAAACTATGGTAGTATCTGTTCAAGTCTTTATAGTTCAGGGTTGAGGCTTAGTGAGGAGGGGGACTCAGAGGAGCCAGGCTAGAGTTTGGTCAAGGAGATAATGTTTGTCAAAGGAAAAAAGGAAAAACTACAGATACAGCCAAAGTGGCCTGACAATCATTCCCACCCTTAATTCATTCATGCTTCTCTGAGCTAAACTTACCCCTGTTATTGGAGTAGGTGAGCCTCCTTCCGAAGTTTGAATGCACTAACGTATGTATGTGTGTGTGTGTGTGTGTGTGTGTGTGTGTGTGTATTCATAGGAGACATACGTGTGTGCGTTTTAAGAAAGCTGTTTCTACCGGTTTCACTGAACAAGACGTTCCAAGAGTCTTGCCATGATGGTACCATGATTTTTTATTTGAACGTGGTAGCCTATAGTGTGATTTGTCCATAGTCATTCTAGTTTCCTATGGAGGGCAATTTGGGGTGTTTCCAATTTCTATCGGAAATGCGACAAACTGGATGGCAATAAACACTCTCATGAATGCCTCCTTGAAGTGCTTCTTGAACACAGAGACGGAAAGGTGGAATTACTGGGTCCTCGAGCATGCATTTAAAATTTTAACAGATGCCACCAAATTGCCTTTCTTTAAAAAAAAAATTTATTTATTTGGCCGTGCCAGGTCTTAGTTGTGGCACATGGGATCTTCGGTGCGGCGTGTGGGATCTTTAGTTGTGGACTGTAGACCATTTAGTTTACTGCATGCAGGCTCTTAGTTGTGCCATGCCGGATCTAGTTCCCTGCCCAGGGTTCGAACCTGGGCCCCCTGCATTGGGAGCTCAGAGTCTTAACCGCTGGACCACAAGGTAAGTCCCCAAATTGCCTTTTTAAACCAGCACAACCCCTTTACACTCCCACCAGCTGGGTAAGAGTGTTTATTTTTCCACTTTTCCCAACACTGGATAGAATCAAAGTTCCTAATACTTGCTCATCTGCTGGTCCAAGCTAGTCATTTTGTTTGATTGTTTCCACTAGCCATCTGTGTTTCCTTCTCTGGGACCTGGCCCAAGTCCTCAGATATTGAAATGACTTCTGATGGAATTCTGCATTGTTCCCTGGTATTGGTGGTGGGGTCATAGCCCCAGAGTCATGCTAAGGGCAGGATGGAGACGGGGAAGAGTGAGTGGCAGAGGGAGTGAAGAAGAACAAGTTTTCATCTCTCCCCGCCCCCTGCAGCTGGGAATGAAACTAAGGAGAGGCCCCAGAGTCCAGCGTCCAAGGTCTTGGCCAAGCGTATTCTCTGTCCAGTTTTTCTAGTTCTTGGCTGGGGGCAAGGGAAGGGCAGAGCAGGGCAATGTCCTGGGAACTGCTGTGAGTGGGCCAGGCAGGCTGCGGGTGGAGCTCTTCCGGGCTGACACTTCCTGGGCTTGTCTTATCTTCTAGAAAGTCCTTTCTTCCTGCAGCAGTGCCAGATACAGGGAGAAGGGGGGAACAGCGGGGCAAAGGGCGGTACAAAGGTAAAGCTACCTATGCTCAGCCCTCACACCCAGCAGGGCAGATAACTTCCAGCTGGGTGCTACTGCGCACATCGTGCTGGCTGGCTCTGCACTGCTATACCCCATGCGCTGGCGCTGGTCCTGCTTCCAGCCTGCTCTGCACCAGATCCATGCAGCTGCTCAGGGTCCTCTGCCTCCTCTGGATGCTCAAGGTCTCCCTGGGGGCCACAGGTGAGGGAGCGAGGTGGGGGAGGGTTGGGGAGACCCTCCTGATGTTCCAGGACAGGGGTGTGTGTGTGGGGCGGTGGCTCTGAGATCTAAGGGGAGGCTGAGGAGGGGCCTCTCAGAGCTCTTTGTGCAGGGAGAGCTGTAGGCAGGGGGAGGAGAGGGAAGCTGGGTCCAGCGGTGCTGCTGTACACCTGGGACCGAGTCCGCGCGTGCATCAAAAGGGTGGGATAACCTGTTTCTGAAAGAGTGCTCTTCCCACTTTGACTCAGTTTTCTGAGCCCCCTTCCTCTTGTTGCCCCTGCTCCCCAGCACTGATGCTTCCTCCGCCCTGGATTCTATCCCTCCCTTTACTTCCATCGGTTCAGCCCTCCTGAGGGTCCCTGGCTCTGCCCCTGGGGCCCCCTCCTCTCTCTTTGGTCCCGGTGCCCCCTCCTCCAGTCCTGCCCCTAACTCTCCCACCCCGACCTAGCCTATGTTTCTGGGCACAGCTGTCATTGGCAGGGCTGTGCGGGGAGAGCCTGATGGCTCCCAAAGGGTGGTTCTGAGACCACCTGGTGTGGGGTCCTTTCTCTCTCCCACCCCTTTGGAACCTCGGAATTCCTCTTCCCTTCCCTTCCCTCTGCCCCCCAGTGTCTGCTCCTGAACCCCAACCTTAGACCTTCCCAACATAGAGGTCCTCTGGTCCACCCTCTCACTTATCTCCAGGGCCACCTCCTGGCTATAAGGGCTCTGGGCCAGGAACCTTCATATTCCCCTCCCCTATCTCCCTGACACCCCAGCTAAACTGAGTAGTGAAACTCCAGCTCTCAGAGCAAAGATGTGCTGAGTCTGAGTTGAGAAAGCTGCCCCCGAGTGGACAGAGGTCTGGGTGCTTCCTGCCAGCAGCTGCCGTGGCTGCCGGTCACCCTCAGCATTGTGAGATCTTTGACTCTCACTTGTATCACCTGTAAGATGGGGATGACAACATCTGTAGAGGGAGGGGCTCATATTTGTAAACTAATTAATTCCTTGGCCGAAATAGAATAGGTGATGGAAAATATAGCTATTTTTATTATTGACACTCACTGCTACACCTTAAGGTCTTCAGGACTCACGCCTGCCTGCCAAGGTATCTCTTTCTGGAAATTTCCTTTTCTGTCCTGTTCCTCAGCCTGTGTGTGATCCTCTCTCCTTGTCCTCAAACTCAATGAAGTCTGAGCTTCAATCTCTGCTTTTCGCTTTTTTATTCTCTTTGCAACTTTCTGCTCTCTGACCCCTCGTCTCCCAAAGTCCATGATGTGTCCCCACCCTCAGCCCAGGATTGGCTGGGTTCTCTCTCTCTCTCTAAAGAGGAGAGTCAGCCCAGACAGCAGTGGGTCACAGGGAGATGGGCAGAGGTGGGCCAGAGGGGGCGGGGGTGGCACAGAGAACCGGAAGGGACAAGGACTTTGGGGTGTGTGAGGAAGAAGGAATGGGAGTACCGATGGGAGGAGACAGGACCTTCTGCTGAACCTGCGTGCTCAGCTCGGCCGTCCCAGGGCTGCAAGGTCAGTACTCAGACAGGTGGGCAAGGGATTAAGCGTGCCCCCAACCCAACGCCCCTTGGAGAGGCTGCCCAGGGGGGAAGACATATGTTGGCCTTTAGAACCTTGAAAGACCCCAGCCCCAAACTGCCTCTGATTCGGGAGGAACTGGTGGCACGTCCTACCTCTGTGGCATGTATCTGGAAAATGGGGTATGTGGTGTTATGGCGACAAAACGACCTACCAATGAATTCCTCTGTTCTACCGCCAATACAGGGGCTTCAGCCGTGGCCACATCCACCTCTAATGCGCTTTTGCACGCGGCTCTCAGCAACTCCCCACACTCTCAAGGCCCAGCAAGGCGGCCACTGAGTACCTCTGAAATTTCTCCCACTCCAGATAGTAGGGAACACATACCTATGACTATCACCACCTCCCCCCACTTGAAATCCATTTCTGAAACGTTGCTCAAATCGCCAATCAATTCCAACACCTCAACAATCCCCATGTCCAAGTTTGTCTTCAAGGTTGAGACCACTCCACCAACCGTGATTGTCTATATGGGCACGACAGAGTGCATCAATCCAACGAACCTTGTAATCACTACCACTTACCCCACCACCACCTGCATGACACAGACCCAAGTGTCCCTCACCAGCTCTTACACCACCATTCCTGTGACAGAGAAGCCACGGACAACCATTACCAGTACTTATCCCGTGACAACTACCAAGAGAGTCACTTCAGCCGTGACCAATTCTCCCAGTACCACCACTCCAGGGAAATCTCCCACAACGATGACCCCGCCCCCTTCCTTTGTCCCAACAACCCACACAACTCTAGACACTCCGATCTCCTCTGTGACTGGTACCATACAAAGGCCTATCCCTACCGCTGCAAGTACCCACACAACCCAGTCTCCGACCCCAACAATCGTGTCTACCTCTGCTACTACCCCTTCTCTAACTACTAGGAAAACCTTGTTAACAACACTCAGCACCCGTAGCACCTTGATTACAACCATCACTTCATTTCCAGACATGGTCAGTACCTCTCAGACATCCACAGCTATCACTCAATCACCTACTTCAAATGATATATTAACAACACCTACAACACAAGTTGTATCTGTTGCCACAGAAGCATCCACTGAACTAAGTACACGGAAAACAACTCCTCTGAACACCATGAGCTCCACGAAAGCGACACTTACTCCAGTGACTGACATTCTCAAAGGAACTCTCACCACCTCAATTACTTCAATTTCTCCAACTATGTCTTCAATCACTCCTACAAATGCAATCACTCCTGCCACATTTACCACATCTAAATCCAGCCCTGTGCCCACCAGCACTGATACACACATGATGTCTACTACCAAGGGACCACTGTCCACCACTGTAGCCACTATAGAAATAGGAAAGATGAAGAGCAAAACCCCTCATGCTTCATCAACCAGGAAAATCACATTTATTAGAAACAGTGATGTTGATACAGAGTCTCAAACAACAGAGATTACTTCTGCTCCACCAATCACAAATTTAGACACTCCCACAAATACACTCAATTATTCGACATCCACTACTTCTACTTCAGTGACCACCAATACCTTGGCAACACCAACCAGTAAGTCTCAGTCTTTTCCATCTGCCCAGAGCACAGAAGCAGTCTTGACTACAACAACAAACACTACCTCACTATCAACTTTGATTACCACAATCACTACTACCAAGGCTACATCTACCCCTCCATTTCCAACTAGTACTGTGACCATGAACAAAACAGGAATAACAAATCTAACCGACACTTCAACACCTGCCACCTCGAAAACAGCAGTATTTCCCATCACCTCAACAACACAAATAACCAAGACTGGTACCACAAATACAGTAACGACACCCACATCAACGACACCTGCCACCTCGGAAACAACAGGATTGCCCGTCACCTCAACGACACAAACAACCAAGACTGCTACCACAGATACAGTAACGACACCCACATCAACGACACCTGCCACCTCGGAAACAACAGGATTGCCCGTCACCTCAACGACACAAACAACCAAGACTGCTACCACAGATACAGTAACGACACCCACATCAACGACACCTGCCACCTCGGAAACAACAGGATTGCCCGTCACCTCAACGACACAAACAACCAAGACTGCTACCACAGATACAGTAACGACACCCACATCAACGACACCTGCCACCTCGGAAACAACAGGATTGCCCGTCACCTCAACGACACAAACAACCAAGACTGCTACCACAGATACAGTAACGACACCCACATCAACCACACCTGCCACCTCGGAAACAACAGGATTGCCCGTCACCTCAACGACACAAACAACCAAGACTGCTACCACAGATACAGTAACGACACCCACATCAACGACACCTGCCACTCGGAAACAACAGATTGCCCGTCACCATCAACGACACAAACAACCAAGACTGCTACCACAGATACAGTAACGACACCCACATCAACGACACCTGCCACCTCGGAAACACCCGTCACCTCAACGACACAAACAACCAAGACTGCTACCAAAGATACGTAACGACACCCACATCAACTACACCTGCCACATCGGGAAACAACAGGATTGCCCGTCACCTCAACGACACAAACAACCAAGACTGATACCACAGAATACCGTAACGACACCCACATCAACGACACCTGCCACCTCGTGACACACAACCAGGATTGCCCGTCAGCCTCAACGACACAAACGAACCAAGACTGCTACCACAGATACAGTGACGACACCCACATCAACGCCACCTGCCGGGCCACCTCGGAAACCAACAGGATTGCCCGTCCCTCAACGACACAACAACCAAGACTTGCTATCCCACAGAATACAAGTAACGACACCCACATCAACGACACCTGCCACCCTCGGAAACAACAGGAATTGGCCCGTCACCTGCACGACACAATGCAACCACAGACTGCTACCACAGATACAGTAACGACACCCACATCAACGACACCTGCCCACCTCGGAAACAACAGGAATTGCCCCGTCACCTCAACGACACAAACAACCAAGGAACTGCTACCAGCAGATACAGTAACGACACCCACATCAACGACACCTGCCACCTCGGAAACAACAGGATTGCCCGTCACCTCAACGACACAAACAACCAAGACTGCTACCACAGATACAGTAACGACACCCACATCAACGACACCTGCCACCTCGGAAACAACAGGATTGCCCGTCACCTCAACGACACAAACAACCAAGACTGCTACCACAGATACAGTAACGACACCCACATCAACGACACCTGCCACCTCGGAAACAACAGGATTGCCCGTCACCTCAACGACACAAACAACCAAGACTGCTACCACAGATACAGTAACGACACACACATCAACGACACCTGCCACCTCGGAAACAACAGGATTGCCCGTCACCTCAACGACACAAACAACCAAGACTGCTACCACAGATACAGTAACGACACCCACATCAACGACACCTGCCACCTCGGAAACAACAGGATTGCCCGTCACCTCAACGACACAAACAACCAAGACTGCTACCACAGATACAGTAACGACACCCACATCAACGACACCTGCCACCTCGGAAACAACAGGATTGCCCGTCACCTCAACGACACAAACAACCAAGACTGCTACCACAGATACAGTAACGACAACCACATCAACGACACCTGCCACCTCGGAAACAACAGGATTGCCCGTCACCTCAACGACACAAACAACCAAGACTGCTACCACAGATACAGTAACGACACCCACATCAACGACACCTGCCACCTCGGAAACAACAGGATTGCCCGTCACCTCAACGACACAAACAACCAAGACTGCTACCACAGATACAGTAACGACACCCACATCAACGACACCTGCCACCTCGGAAACAACAGGATTGCCCGTCACCTCAACGACACAAACAACCAAGACTGCTACCACAGATACAGTAACGACACCACATCAACGACACCTGCCACCTCGGAAACAACAGGATTGCCCGTCACCTCAACGACACAAACAACCAAGACTGCTACCACAGATACAGTAACGACACCCACATCAACGACACCTGCCACCTCGGAAACAACAGGATTGCCCGTCACCTCAACGACACAAACAACCAAGACTGCTACCACAGATACAGTAACGACACCCACATCAACGACACCTGCCACCTCGGAAACAACAGGATTGCCCGTCACCTCAACGACACAAACAACCAAGACTGCTACCACAGATACAGTAACGACACACACATCAACGACACCTGCCACCTCGGAAACAACAGGATTGCCCGTCACCTCAACGACACAAACAACCAAGACTGCTACCACAGATACAGTAACGACACCCACATCAACGACACCTGCCACCTCGGAAACAACAGGATTGCCCGTCACCTCAACGACACAAACAACCAAGACTGCTACCACAGATACAGTAACGACACCCACATCAACGACACCTGCCACCTCGGAAACAACAGGATTGCCCGTCACCTCAACGACACAAACAACCAAGACTGCTACCACAGATACAGTAACGACACCCACATCAACGACACCTGCCACCTCGGAAACAACAGGATTGCCCGTCACCTCAACGACACAAACAACCAAGACTGCTACCACAGATACAGTAACGACACCCACATCAACGACACCTGCCACCTCGGAAACAACAGGATTGCCCGTCACCTCAACGACACAAACAACCAAGACTGCTACCACAGATACAGTAACGACACCCACATCAACGACACCTGCCACCTCGGAAACAACAGGATTGCCCGTCACCTCAACGACACAAACAACCAAGACTGCTACCACAGATACAGTAACGACACCCACATCAACGACACCTGCCACCTCGGAAACAACAGGATTGCCCGTCACCTCAACGACACAAACAACCAAGACTGCTACCACAGATACAGTAACGACACCCACATCAACGACACCTGCCACCTCGGAAACAACAGGATTGCCCGTCACTCTCAACGACACAAACAACCAAGACTGCTACCACAGATACAGTAACGACACCCACATCAACGACACCTGCCACCTCGGAAACAACAGGATTGCCCGTCACCTCAACGACACAAACAACCAAGACTGCTACCACAGATACAGTAACGACACCCACATCAACGACACCTGCCACCTCGGAAACAACAGGATTGCCCGTCACCTCAACGACACAAACAACCAAGACTGCTACCACAGATACAGTAACGACACCCACATCAACGACACCTGCCACCTCGGAAACAACAGGATTGCCCGTCACCTCAACGACACAAACAACCAAGACTGCTACCACAGATACAGTAACGACACCCACATCAACGACACCTGCCACCTCGGAAACAACAGGATTGCCCGTCACCTCAACGACACAAACAACCAAGACTGCTACCACAGATACAGTAACGACACCCACATCAACGACACCTGCCACCTCGGAAACAACAGGATTGCCCGTCACCTCAACGACACAAACAACCAAGACTGCTACCACAGATACAGTAACGACACCCACATCAACGACACCTGCCACCTCGGAAACAACAGGATTGCCCGTCACCTCAACGACACAAACAACCAAGACTGCTACCACAGATACAGTAACGACACCCACATCAACGACACCTGCCACCTCGGAAACAACAGGATTGCCCGTCACCTCAACGACACAAACAACCAAGACTGCTACCACAGATACAGTAACGACACCCACATCAACGACACCTGCCACCTCGGAAACAACAGGATTGCCCGTCACCTCAACGACACAAACAACCAAGACTGCTACCACAGATACAGTAACGACACCCACATCAACGACACCTGCCACCTCGGAAACAACAGGATTGCCCGTCACCTCAACGACACAAACAACCAAGACTGCTACCACAGATACAGTAACGACACCCACATCAACGACACCTGCCACCTCGGAAACAACAGGATTGCCCGTCACCTCAACGACACAAACAACCAAGACTGCTACCACAGATACAGTAACGACACCCACATCAACGACACCTGCCACCTCGGAAACAACAGGATTGCCCGTCACCTCAACGACACAAACAACCAAGACTGCTACCACAGATACAGTAACGACACCCACATCAACGACACCTGCCACCTCGGAAACAACAGGATTGCCCGTCACCTCAACGACACAAACAACCAAGACTGCTACCACAGATACAGTAACGACACCCACATCAACGACACCTGCCACCTCGGAAACAACAGGATTGCCCGTCACCTCAACGACACAAACAACCAAGACTGCTACCACAGATACAGTAACGACACCCACATCAACGACACCTGCCACCTCGGAAACAACAGGATTGCCCGTCACCTCAACGACACAAACAACCAAGACTGCTACCACAGATACAGTAACGACACCCACATCAACGACACCTGCCACCTCGGAAACAACAGGATTGCCCGTCACCTCAACGACACAAACAACCAAGACTGCTACCACAGATACAGTAACGACACCCACATCAACGACACCTGCCACCTCGGAAACAACAGGATTGCCCGTCACCTCAACGACACAAACAACCAAGACTGCTACCACAGATACAGTAACGACACCCACATCAACGACACCTGCCACCTCGGAAACAACAGGATTGCCCGTCACCTCAACGACACAAACAACCAAGACTGCTACCACAGATACAGTAACGACACCCACATCAACGACACCTGCCACCTCGGAAACAACAGGATTGCCCGTCACCTCAACGACACAAACAACCAAGACTGCTACCACAGATACAGTAACGACACCCACATCAACGACACCTGCCACCTCGGAAACAACAGGATTGCCCGTCACCTCAACGACACAAACAACCAAGACTGCTACCACAGATACAGTAACGACACCCACATCAACGACACCTGCCACCTCGGAAACAACAGGATTGCCCGTCACCTCAACGACACAAACAACCAAGACTGCTACCACAGATACAGTAACGACACCCACATCAACGACACCTGCCACCTCGGAAACAACAGGATTGCCCGTCACCTCAACGACACAAACAACCAAGACTGCTACCACAGATACAGTAACGACACCCACATCAACGACACCTGCCACCTCGGAAACAACAGGATTGCCCGTCACCTCAACGACACAAACAACCAAGACTGCTACCACAGATACAGTAACGACACCCACATCAACGACACCTGCCACCTCGGAAACAACAGGATTGCCCGTCACCTCAACGACACAAACAACCAAGACTGCTACCACAGATACAGTAACGACACCCACATCAACGACACCTGCCACCTCGGAAACAACAGGATTGCCCGTCACCTCAACGACACAAACAACCAAGACTGCTACCACAGATACAGTAACGACACCCACATCAACGACACCTGCCACCTCGGAAACAACAGGATTGCCCGTCACCTCAACGACACAAACAACCAAGACTGCTACCACAGATACAGTAACGACACCCACATCAACGACACCTGCCACCTCGGAAACAACAGGATTGCCCGTCACCTCAACGACACAAACAACCAAGACTGCTACCACAGATACAGTAACGACACCCACATCAACGACACCTGCCACCTCGGAAACAACAGGATTGCCCGTCACCTCAACGACACAAACAACCAAGACTGCTACCACAGATACAGTAACGACACCCACATCAACGACACCTGCCACCTCGGAAACAACAGGATTGCCCGTCACCTCAACGACACAAACAACCAAGACTGCTACCACAGATACAGTAACGACACCCACATCAACGACACCTGCCACCTCGGAAACAACAGGATTGCCCGTCACCTCAACGACACAAACAACCAAGACTGCTACCACAGATACAGTAACGACACCCACATCAACGACACCTGCCACCTCGGAAACAACAGGATTGCCCGTCACCTCAACGACACAAACAACCAAGACTGCTACCACAGATACAGTAACGACACCCACATCAACGACACCTGCCACCTCGGAAACAACAGGATTGCCCGTCACCTCAACGACACAAACAACCAAGACTGCTACCACAGATACAGTAACGACACCCACATCAACGACACCTGCCACCTCGGAAACAACAGGATTGCCCGTCACCTCAACGACACAAACAACCAAGACTGCTACCACAGATACAGTAACGACACCCACATCAACGACACCTGCCACCTCGGAAACAACAGGATTGCCCGTCACCTCAACGACACAAACAACCAAGACTGCTACCACAGATACAGTAACGACACCCACATCAACGACACCTGCCACCTCGGAAACAACAGGATTGCCCGTCACCTCAACGACACAAACAACCAAGACTGCTACCACAGATACAGTAACGACACCCACATCAACGACACCTGCCACCTCGGAAACAACAGGATTGCCCGTCACCTCAACGACACAAACAACCAAGACTGCTACCACAGATACAGTAACGACACCCACATCAACGACACCTGCCACCTCGGAAACAACAGGATTGCCCGTCACCTCAACGACACAAACAACCAAGACTGCTACCACAGATACAGTAACGACACCCACATCAACGACACCTGCCACCTCGGAAACAACAGGATTGCCCGTCACCTCAACGACACAAACAACCAAGACTGCTACCACAGATACAGTAACGACACCCACATCAACGACACCTGCCACCTCGGAAACAACAGGATTGCCCGTCACCTCAACGACACAAACAACCAAGACTGCTACCACAGATACAGTAACGACACCCACATCAACGACACCTGCCACCTCGGAAACAACAGGATTGCCCGTCACCTCAACGACACAAACAACCAAGACTGCTACCACAGATACAGTAACGACACCCACATCAACGACACCTGCCACCTCGGAAACAACAGGATTGCCCGTCACCTCAACGACACAAACAACCAAGACTGCTACCACAGATACAGTAACGACACCCACATCAACGACACCTGCCACCTCGGAAACAACAGGATTGCCCGTCACCTCAACGACACAAACAACCAAGACTGCTACCACAGATACAGTAACGACACCCACATCAACGACACCTGCCACCTCGGAAACAACAGGATTGCCCGTCACCTCAACGACACAAACAACCAAGACTGCTACCACAGATACAGTAACGACACCCACATCAACGACACCTGCCACCTCGGAAACAACAGGATTGCCCGTCACCTCAACGACACAAACAACCAAGACTGCTACCACAGATACAGTAACGACACCCACATCAACGACACCTGCCACCTCGGAAACAACAGGATTGCCCGTCACCTCAACGACACAAACAACCAAGACTGCTACCACAGATACAGTAACGACACCCACATCAACGACACCTGCCACCTCGGAAACAACAGGATTGCCCGTCACCTCAACGACACAAACAACCAAGACTGCTACCACAGATACAGTAACGACACCCACATCAACGACACCTGCCACCTCGGAAACAACAGGATTGCCCGTCACCTCAACGACACAAACAACCAAGACTGCTACCACAGATACAGTAACGACACCCACATCAACGACACCTGCCACCTCGGAAACAACAGGATTGCCCGTCACCTCAACGACACAAACAACCAAGACTGCTACCACAGATACAGTAACGACACCCACATCAACGACACCTGCCACCTCGGAAACAACAGGATTGCCCGTCACCTCAACGACACAAACAACCAAGACTGCTACCACAGATACAGTAACGACACCCACATCAACGACACCTGCCACCTCGGAAACAACAGGATTGCCCGTCACCTCAACGACACAAACAACCAAGACTGCTACCACAGATACAGTAACGACACCCACATCAACGACACCTGCCACCTCGGAAACAACAGGATTGCCCGTCACCTCAACGACACAAACAACCAAGACTGCTACCACAGATACAGTAACGACACCCACATCAACGACACCTGCCACCTCGGAAACAACAGGATTGCCCGTCACCTCAACGACACAAACAACCAAGACTGCTACCACAGATACAGTAACGACACCCACATCAACGACACCTGCCACCTCGGAAACAACAGGATTGCCCGTCACCTCAACGACACAAACAACCAAGACTGCTACCACAGATACAGTAACGACACCCACATCAACGACACCTGCCACCTCGGAAACAACAGGATTGCCCGTCACCTCAACGACACAAACAACCAAGACTGCTACCACAGATACAGTAACGACACCCACATCAACGACACCTGCCACCTCGGAAACAACAGGATTGCCCGTCACCTCAACGACACAAACAACCAAGACTGCTACCACAGATACAGTAACGACACCCACATCAACGACACCTGCCACCTCGGAAACAACAGGATTGCCCGTCACCTCAACGACACAAACAACCAAGACTGCTACCACAGATACAGTAACGACACCCACATCAACGACACCTGCCACCTCGGAAACAACAGGATTGCCCGTCACCTCAACGACACAAACAACCAAGACTGCTACCACAGATACAGTAACGACACCCACATCAACGACACCTGCCACCTCGGAAACAACAGGATTGCCCGTCACCTCAACGACACAAACAACCAAGACTGCTACCACAGATACAGTAACGACACCCACATCAACGACACCTGCCACCTCGGAAACAACAGGATTGCCCGTCACCTCAACGACACAAACAACCAAGACTGCTACCACAGATACAGTAACGACACCCACATCAACGACACCTGCCACCTCGGAAACAACAGGATTGCCCGTCACCTCAACGACACAAACAACCAAGACTGCTACCACAGATACAGTAACGACACCCACATCAACGACACCTGCCACCTCGGAAACAACAGGATTGCCCGTCACCTCAACGACACAAACAACCAAGACTGCTACCACAGATACAGTAACGACACCCACATCAACGACACCTGCCACCTCGGAAACAACAGGATTGCCCGTCACCTCAACGACACAAACAACCAAGACTGCTACCACAGATACAGTAACGACACCCACATCAACGACACCTGCCACCTCGGAAACAACAGGATTGCCCGTCACCTCAACGACACAAACAACCAAGACTGCTACCACAGATACAGTAACGACACCCACATCAACGACACCTGCCACCTCGGAAACAACAGGATTGCCCGTCACCTCAACGACACAAACAACCAAGACTGCTACCACAGATACAGTAACGACACCCACATCAACGACACCTGCCACCTCGGAAACAACAGGATTGCCCGTCACCTCAACGACACAAACAACCAAGACTGCTACCACAGATACAGTAACGACACCCACATCAACGACACCTGCCACCTCGGAAACAACAGGATTGCCCGTCACCTCAACGACACAAACAACCAAGACTGCTACCACAGATACAGTAACGACACCCACATCAACGACACCTGCCACCTCGGAAACAACAGGATTGCCCGTCACCTCAACGACACAAACAACCAAGACTGCTACCACAGATACAGTAACGACACCCACATCAACGACACCTGCCACCTCGGAAACAACAGGATTGCCCGTCACCTCAACGACACAAACAACCAAGACTGCTACCACAGATACAGTAACGACACCCACATCAACGACACCTGCCACCTCGGAAACAACAGGATTGCCCGTCACCTCAACGACACAAACAACCAAGACTGCTACCACAGATACAGTAACGACACCCACATCAACGACACCTGCCACCTCGGAAACAACAGGATTGCCCGTCACCTCAACGACACAAACAACCAAGACTGCTACCACAGATACAGTAACGACACCCACATCAACGACACCTGCCACCTCGGAAACAACAGGATTGCCCGTCACCTCAACGACACAAACAACCAAGACTGCTACCACAGATACAGTAACGACACCCACATCAACGACACCTGCCACCTCGGAAACAACAGGATTGCCCGTCACCTCAACGACACAAACAACCAAGACTGCTACCACAGATACAGTAACGACACCCACATCAACGACACCTGCCACCTCGGAAACAACAGGATTGCCCGTCACCTCAACGACACAAACAACCAAGACTGCTACCACAGATACAGTAACGACACCCACATCAACGACACCTGCCACCTCGGAAACAACAGGATTGCCCGTCACCTCAACGACACAAACAACCAAGACTGCTACCACAGATACAGTAACGACACCCACATCAACGACACCTGCCACCTCGGAAACAACAGGATTGCCCGTCACCTCAACGACACAAACAACCAAGACTGCTACCACAGATACAGTAACGACACCCACATCAACGACACCTGCCACCTCGGAAACAACAGGATTGCCCGTCACCTCAACGACACAAACAACCAAGACTGCTACCACAGATACAGTAACGACACCCACATCAACGACACCTGCCACCTCGGAAACAACAGGATTGCCCGTCACCTCAACGACACAAACAACCAAGACTGCTACCACAGATACAGTAACGACACCCACATCAACGACACCTGCCACCTCGGAAACAACAGGATTGCCCGTCACCTCAACGACACAAACAACCAAGACTGCTACCACAGATACAGTAACGACACCCACATCAACGACACCTGCCACCTCGGAAACAACAGGATTGCCCGTCACCTCAACGACACAAACAACCAAGACTGCTACCACAGATACAGTAACGACACCCACATCAACGACACCTGCCACCTCGGAAACAACAGGATTGCCCGTCACCTCAACGACACAAACAACCAAGACTGCTACCACAGATACAGTAACGACACCCACATCAACGACACCTGCCACCTCGGAAACAACAGGATTGCCCGTCACCTCAACGACACAAACAACCAAGACTGCTACCACAGATACAGTAACGACACCCACATCAACGACACCTGCCACCTCGGAAACAACAGGATTGCCCGTCACCTCAACGACACAAACAACCAAGACTGCTACCACAGATACAGTAACGACACCCACATCAACGACACCTGCCACCTCGGAAACAACAGGATTGCCCGTCACCTCAACGACACAAACAACCAAGACTGCTACCACAGATACAGTAACGACACCCACATCAACGACACCTGCCACCTCGGAAACAACAGGATTGCCCGTCACCTCAACGACACAAACAACCAAGACTGCTACCACAGATACAGTAACGACACCCACATCAACGACACCTGCCACCTCGGAAACAACAGGATTGCCCGTCACCTCAACGACACAAACAACCAAGACTGCTACCACAGATACAGTAACGACACCCACATCAACGACACCTGCCACCTCGGAAACAACAGGATTGCCCGTCACCTCAACGACACAAACAACCAAGACTGCTACCACAGATACAGTAACGACACCCACATCAACGACACCTGCCACCTCGGAAACAACAGGATTGCCCGTCACCTCAACGACACAAACAACCAAGACTGCTACCACAGATACAGTAACGACACCCACATCAACGACACCTGCCACCTCGGAAACAACAGGATTGCCCGTCACCTCAACGACACAAACAACCAAGACTGCTACCACAGATACAGTAACGACACCCACATCAACGACACCTGCCACCTCGGAAACAACAGGATTGCCCGTCACCTCAACGACACAAACAACCAAGACTGCTACCACAGATACAGTAACGACACCCACATCAACGACACCTGCCACCTCGGAAACAACAGGATTGCCCGTCACCTCAACGACACAAACAACCAAGACTGCTACCACAGATACAGTAACGACACCCACATCAACGACACCTGCCACCTCGGAAACAACAGGATTGCCCGTCACCTCAACGACACAAACAACCAAGACTGCTACCACAGATACAGTAACGACACCCACATCAACGACACCTGCCACCTCGGAAACAACAGGATTGCCCGTCACCTCAACGACACAAACAACCAAGACTGCTACCACAGATACAGCAACGACACCCACATCAACGACACCTGCCACCTCGGAAACAACAGGATTGCCCGTCACCTCAACGACACAAACAACCAAGACTGCTACCACAGATACAGTAACGACACCCACATCAACGACACCTGCCACCTCGGAAACAACAGGATTGCCCGTCACCTCAACGACACAAACAACCAAGACTGCTACCACAGATACAGTAACGACACCCACATCAACGACACCTGCCACCTCGGAAACAACAGGATTGCCCGTCACCTCAACGACACAAACAACCAAGACTGCTACCACAGATACAGTAACGACACCCACATCAACGACACCTGCCACCTCGGAAACAACAGGATTGCCCGTCACCTCAACGACACAAACAACCAAGACTGCTACCACAGATACAGTAACGACACCCACATCAACGACACCTGCCACCTCGGAAACAACAGGATTGCCCGTCACCTCAACGACACAAACAACCAAGACTGCTACCACAGATACAGTAACGACACCCACATCAACGACACCTGCCACCTCGGAAACAACAGGATTGCCCGTCACCTCAACGACACAAACAACCAAGACTGCTACCACAGATACAGTAACGACACCCACATCAACGACACCTGCCACCTCGGAAACAACAGGATTGCCCGTCACCTCAACGACACAAACAACCAAGACTGCTACCACAGATACAGTAACGACACCCACATCAACGACACCTGCCACCTCGGAAACAACAGGATTGCCCGTCACCTCAACGACACAAACAACCAAGACTGCTACCACAGATACAGTAACGACACCCACATCAACGACACCTGCCACCTCGGAAACAACAGGATTGCCCGTCACCTCAACGACACAAACAACCAAGACTGCTACCACAGATACAGTAACGACACCCACATCAACGACACCTGCCACCTCGGAAACAACAGGATTGCCCGTCACCTCAACGACACAAACAACCAAGACTGCTACCACAGATACAGTAACGACACCCACATCAACGACACCTGCCACCTCGGAAACAACAGGATTGCCCGTCACCTCAACGACACAAACAACCAAGACTGCTACCACAGATACAGTAACGACACCCACATCAACGACACCTGCCACCTCGGAAACAACAGGATTGCCCGTCACCTCAACGACACAAACAACCAAGACTGCTACCACAGATACAGTAACGACACCCACATCAACGACACCTGCCACCTCGGAACAACAGGATTGCCCGTCACCTCAACGACACAAACAACCAAGACTGCTACCACAGATACAGTAACGACACCCACATCAACGACACCTGCCACCTCGGAAACAACAGGATTGCCCGTCACCTCAACGACACAAACAACCAAGACTGCTACCACAGATACAGTAACGACACCCACATCAACGACACCTGCCACCTCGGAAACAACAGGATTGCCCGTCACCTCAACGACACAAACAACCAAGACTGCTACCACAGATACAGTAACGACACCCACATCAACGACACCTGCCACCTCGGAAACAACAGGATTGCCCGTCACCTCAACGACACAAACAACCAAGACTGCTACCACAGATACAGTAACGACACCCACATCAACGACACCTGCCACCTCGGAAACAACAGGATTGCCCGTCACCTCAACGACACAAACAACCAAGACTGCTACCACAGATACAGTAACGACACCCACATCAACGACACAAACAACCAAGACTGCTACCACAGATACAGTAACGACACCCACATCAACGACACCTGCCACCTCGGAAACAACAGGATTGCCCGTCACCTCAACGACACAAACAACCAAGACTGCTACCACAGATACAGTAACGACACCCACATCAACGACACCTGCCACCTCGGAAACAACAGGATTGCCCGTCACCTCAACGACACAAACAACCAAGACTGCTACCACAGATACAGTAACGACACCCACATCAACGACACCTGCCACCTCGGAAACAACAGGATTGCCCGTCACCTCAACGACACAAACAACCAAGACTGCTACCACAGATACAGTAACGACACCACATCAACGACACCTGCCACCTCGGAAACAACAGGATTGCCCGTCACCTCAACGACACAAACAACCAAGACTGCTACCACAGATACAGTAACGACACCCACATCAACGACACCTGCCACCTCGGAAACAACAGGATTGCCCGTCACCTCAACGACACAAACAACCAAGACTGCTACCACAGATACAGTAACGACACCCACATCAACGACACCTGCCACCTCGGAAACAACAGGATTGCCCGTCACCTCAACGACACAAACAACCAAGACTGCTACCACAGATACAGTAACGACACCCACATCAACGACACCTGCCACCTCGGAAACAACAGGATTGCCCGTCACCTCAACGACACAAACAACCAAGACTGCTACCACAGATACAGTAACGACACCCACATCAACGACACCTGCCACCTCGGAAACAACAGGATTGCCCGTCACCTCAACGACACAAACAACCAAGACTGCTACCACAGATACAGTAACGACACCCACATCAACGACACCTGCCACCTCGGAAACAACAGGATTGCCCGTCACCTCAACGACACAAACAACCAAGACTGCTACCACAGATACAGTAACGACACCCACATCACGACACCTGCCACCTCGGAAACAACAGGATTGCCCGTCACCTCAACGACACAAACAACCAAGACTGCTACCACAGATACAGTAACGACACCCACATCAACGACACCTGCCACCTCGGAAACAACAGGATTGCCCGTCACCTCAACGACACAAACAACCAAGACTGCTACCACAGATACAGTAACGACACCCACATCAACGACACCTGCCACCTCGGAAACAACAGGATTGCCCGTCACCTCAACGACACAAACAACCAAGACTGCTACCACAGATACAGTAACGACACCCACATCAACCACACCTGCCACCTCGGAAACAACAGGATTGCCCGTCACCTCAACGACACCTGCCACCTCGGAAACAACAGGATTGCCCGTCACCTCAACGACACAAACAACCAAGACTGCTACCACAGATACAGTAACGACACCCACATCAACGACACCTGCCACCTCGGAAACAACAGGATTGCCCGTCACCTCAACGACACAAACAACCAAGACTGCTACCACAGATACAGTAACGACACCCACATCAACGACACCTGCCACCTCGGAACAACAGGATTGCCCGTCACTCAACGACACAAACAACTGCTACCACTACACAGATACGTAACGACACCCACACACCGACACCTGCCACCTCGGAAACAACAGGATGCCCGTCACCTCAACGACACAAACAACCAAGACTGCTACCACAGATACAGTAACGACACCCACATCAACGACACCTGCCACCTCGGAAACAACAGGATTGCCCGTCACCTCAACGACACAAACAACCAAGACTGCTACCACAGATACAGTAACGACACCCACATCAACGACACCTGCCACCTCGGAAACAACAGGATTGCCCGTCACCTCAACGACACAAACAACCAAGACTGCTACCACAGATACAGTAACGACACCACCCACATCAACGACACCTGCCACCTCGGAAACAACAGGATTGCCCGTCACCTCAACGACACAAACAACCAAGACTGCTACCACAGATACAGTAACGACACCCACATCAACGACACCTGCCACCTCGGAAACAACAGGATTGCCCGTCACCTCAACGACACAAACAACCAGACTGCTACCACAGATACAGTAACGACACCCACATCAACGACACCTGCCACCTCGGAAACAACAGGATTGCCCGTCACCTCAACGACACAAACAACCAAGACTGCTACCACAGATACAGTAACGACACCCACATCAACGACACCTGCCACCTCGGAAACAACAGGATTGCCCGTCACCTCAACGACACAAACAACCAAGACTGCTACCACAGATACAGTAACGACACCCACATCAACGACACCTGCCACCTCGGAAACAACAGGATTGCCCGTCACCTCAACGACACAAACAACCAAGACTGCTACCACAGATACAGTAACGACACCCACATCAACGACACCTGCCACCTCGGAAACAACAGGATTGCCCGTCACCTCAACGACACAAACAACCAAGACTGCTACCACAGATACAGTAACGACACCCACATCAACGACACCTGCCACCTCGGAAACAACAGGATTGCCCGTCACCTCAACGACACAAACACAAGACTGCTACCACAGATACAGTAACGACACCCACATCAACGACACCTGCCACCTCGGAAACAACAGGATTGCCCGTCACCTCAACGACACAAACAACCAAGACTGCTACCACAGATACAGTAACGACACCCACATCAACGACACCTGCCACCTCGGAAACAACAGGATTGCCCGTCACCTCAACGACACAAACAACCAAGACTGCTACCACAGATACAGTAACGACACCCACATCAACGACACCTGCCACCTCGGAAACAACAGGATTGCCCGTCACCTCAACGACACAAACAACCAAGACTGCTACCACAGATACAGTAACGACACCCACATCAACGACACCTGCCACCTCGGAACAACAGGATTGCCCGTCACCTCAACGACACAAACAACCAAGACTGCTACCACAGATACAGTAACGACACCCACATCAACGACACCTGCCACCTCGGAAACAACAGGATTGCCCGTCACCTCAACGACACAAATAACCAAGACTGCTACCACAGATACAGTAACGACACCCACATCAACGACACCTGCCACCTCGGAAACAACAGGATTGCCCGTCACCTCAACGACACAAACAACCAAGACTGCTACCACAGATACAGTAACGACACCCACATCAACGACACCTGCCACCTCGGAAACAACAGGATTGCCCGTCACCTCAACGACACAAAAACCAAGACTGCTACCACAGATACAGTAACGACACCCACATCAACGACACCTGCCACCTCGGAAACAACAGGATTGCCCGTCACCTCAACGACACAAACAACCAAGACTGCTACCACAGATACAGTAACGACACCCACATCAACGACACCTGCCACCTCGGAAACAACAGGATTGCCCGTCACCTCAACGACACAAACAACCAAGACTGCTACCACAGATACAGTAACGACACCCACATCAACGACACCTGCCACCTCGGAAACAACAGGATTGCCCGTCACCTCAACGACACAAACAACCAAGACTGCTACCACAGATACAGTAACGACACCCACATCAACGACACCTGCCACCTCGGAAACAACAGGATTGGCCCGCCACTCAACGACACAAACAACAAGACTGCTACCACAGATACAGTAACGACACCCACATCAACGACACCTGCCACCTCGGAAACAACAGGATTGCCCGTCACCTCAACGACACAAACAACCAAGACTGCTACCACAGATACAGTAACGACACCCACATCAACGACACCTGCCACCTCGGAAACAACAGGATTGCCGTCACCTCAACGACACAAAAAAAACCAAGACTGCTACCACAGATACAGTAACGACACCCCCACATCAACGACACCTGCCACCTCGGAAACAACAGGATTGCCCGTCACCTCAACGACACAAACAACCAAGACTGCTACCAAAGATACAGTAACGACACCCCATCTCTCCCCCCCCCCCCTCAACGACACCTGCCACGTCGGAAACAACAGGATTGCCCGTCACCTCAACGACACAAACAACCAAGACTGCTACCACAGATACAGTAACGACACCCACATCAACGACACCTGCCACCTCGGAAAAAACAGGATTGCCCGTCACCTCAACGACACAAACAACCAAGACTGCTACCACAGATACAGTAACGACACCCACATCAACGACACCTGCCACCTCGGAAACAACAGGATTGCCCGTCACCTCAACGACACAAACACAAAGACGCTACCACAGATACAGTAACGACACCCACATCAACGACACCTGCCACCTCGGAAACAACAGGATTGCCCGTCACCTCAACGACACAAACAACCAAGACTGCTACCACAGATACAGTAACGACACCCACATCAACGACACCTGCCACCTCGGAAACAACAGGATTGCCCGTCACCTCAACGACACAAACAACCAAGACTGCTACCACAGATACAGTAACGACACCCACATCAACGACACCTGCCACCTCGGAAACAACAGGATTGCCCGTCACCTCAACGACACAAACAACCAAGACTGCTACCACAGATACAGCAACGACACCCACATCAACGACACCTGCCACCTCGGAAACAACAGGATTGCCCGTCACCTCAACGACACAAACAACCAAGACTGCTACCACAGATACAGTAACGACACCCACATCAACCACACCTGCCACCTCGGAAACAACAGGATTGCCCGTCACCTCAACGACACAAACAACCAAGACTGCTACCACAGATACAGTAACGACACCCACATCAACGACACCTGCCACCTCGTAAACAACAGGATTGCCCGTCACCTCAACGACACAAACAACCAAGACTGCTACCACAGATACAGTAACGACACCCACATCAACGACACCTGCCACCTCGGAAACAACAGGATTGCCCGTCACCTCAACGACACAAACAACCAAGACTGCTACCACAGATACAGTAACGACACCCACATCAACGACACCTGCCACCTCGGAAACAACAGGATTGCCCGTCACCTCAACGACACAAACAACCAAGACTGCTACCACAGATACAGTAACGACACCCACATCAACGACACCTGCCACCTCGGAAACAACAGGATTGCCCGTCACCTCAACGACACAAACAACCAAGACTGCTACCACAGATACAGTAACGACACCCACATCAACGACACCTGCCACCTCGGAAACAACAGGATTGCCCGTCACCTCAACGACACAAACAACCAAGACTGCTACCACAGATACAGTAACGACACCCACATCAACCACACCTGCCACCTCGGAAACAACAGGATTGCCCGTCACCTCAACGACACAAACAACCAAGACTGCTACCACAGATACAGCAACGACACCCACATCAACGACACCTGCCACCTCGGAAACAACAGGATTGCCCGTCACCTCAACGACACAAACAACCAAGACTGCTACCACAGATACAGTAACGACACCCACATCAACGACACCTGCCACCTCGGAAACAACAGGATTGCCCGTCACCTCAACGACACAAACAACCAAGACTGCTACCACAGATACAGTAACGACACCCACATCAACGACACCTGCCATTCGGAAACAACAGGATTGCCCGTCACCTCAACGACACAAACAACCAAGACTGCTACCACAGATACAGTAACGACACCCACATCAACGACACCTGCCACCTCGGAAACAACAGGATTGCCCGTCACCTCAACGACACAAACAACCAAGACTGCTACCACAGATACAGTAACGACACCCACATCAACGACACCTGCCACCTGCCCTCGGAAACAACAGGATTGCCCGTCACCTCAACGACACAAACAACCAAGACTGCTACCACAGATACAGTAACGACACCCACATCAACGACACCTGCCACCTCGGAAACAACAGGATTGCCCGTCACCTCAACGACACAAACAACCAAGACTGCTACCACAGATACAGTAACGACACCCACATCAACGACACCTGCCACCTCGGAAACAACAGGATTGCCCGTCACCTCAACGACACAAACAACCAAGACTGCTACCACAGATACAGTAACGACACCCACATCAACGACACCTGCCACCTCGGAAACAACAGGATTGCCCGTCACCTCAACGACACAAACAACCAAGACTGCTACCACAGATACAGTAACGACACCCACATCAACGACACCTGCCACCTCGGAAACAACAGGATTGCCCGTCACCTCAACGACACAAACAACCAGACTGCTACCACAGATACAGTAACGACACCCACATCAACGACACCTGCCACCTCGGAAACAACAGGATTGCCCGTCACCTCAACGACACAAACAACCAAGACTGCTACCACAGATACAGTAACGACACCCACATCAACGACACCTGCCACCTCGGAAACAACAGGATTGCCCGTCACCTCAACGACACAAACAACAACGACTGCTACCACAGATACAGTAACGACACCCACATCAACGACACCTGCCACCTCGGAAACAACAGGATTGCCCGTCACCTCAACGACACAAACAACCAAGACTGCTACCACAGATACAGTAACGACACCCACATCAACGACACCTGCCACCTCGGAAACAACAGGATTGCCCGTCACCTCAACGACACAAACAACCAAGACTGCTACCACAGATACAGTAACGACACCCACATCAACGACACCTGCCACCTCGGAAACAACAGGATTGCCCGTCACCTCAACGACACAAACAACCAAGACTGCTACCACAGATACAGTAACGACACCCACATCAACGACACCTGCCACCTCGGAAACAACAGGATTGCCCGTCACCTCAACGACACAAACAACCAAGACTGCTACCACAGATACAGTAACGACACCCACATCAACGACACCTGCCACCTCGGAAACAACAGGATTGCCCGTCACCTCAACGACACAAACAACCAAGACTGCTACCACAGATACAGCAACGACACCCACATCAACGACACCTGCCACCTCGGAAACAACAGGATTGCCCGTCACCTCAACGACACAAACAACCAAGACTGCTACCACAGATACAGTAACGACACCCACATCAACGACACCTGCCACCTCGGAAACAACAGGATTGCCCGTCACCTCAACGACACAAACAACCAAGACTGCTACCACAGATACAGTAACGACACCCACATCAACGACACCTGCCACCTCGGAAACAACAGGATTGCCCGTCACCTCAACGACACAAACAACCAAGACTGCTACCACAGATACAGTAACGACACCCCCATCAACGACACCTGCCACCTCGGAAACAACAGGATTGCCCGTCACCTCAACGACACAAACAACCAAGACTGCTACCACAGATACACAGTAACGACACCCACATCAACGACACCTGCCACCTCGGAAACAACAGGATTGCCCGTCACCTCAACGACACAAACAACCAAGACTGCTACCACAGATACAGTAACGACACCCACATCAACGACACCTGCCACCTCGGAAACAACAGGATTGCCCGTCACCTCAACGACACAAACAACCAAGACTGCTACCACAGATACAGTAACGACACCCACATCAACGACACCTGCCACCTCGGAAACAACAGGATTGCCCGTCACCTCAACGACACAAACAACCAAGACTGCTACCACAGATACAGTAACGACACCCACATCAACCACACCTGCCACCTCGGAAACAACAGGATTGCCCGTCACCTCAACGACACAAACAACCAAGACTGCTACCACAGATACAGTAACGACACCCACATCAACGACACCTGCCACCTCGGAAACAACAGGATTGCCCGTCACCTCAACGACACAAACAACCAAGACTGCTACCACAGATACAGCAACGACACCCACATCAACGACACCTGCCACCTCGGAAACAACAGGATTGCCCGTCACCTCAACGACACAAACAACCAAGACTGCTACCACAGATACAGTAACGACACCCACATCAACCACACCTGCCACCTCGGAAACAACAGGATTGCCCGTCACCTCAACGACACAAACAACCAAGACTGCTACCACAGATACAGTAACGACACCCACATCAACGACACCTGCCACCTCGGAAACAACAGGATTGCCCGTCACCTCAACGACACAAACAACCAAGACTGCTACCACAGATACAGTAACGACACCCACATCAACGACACCTGCCACCTCGGAAACAACAGGATTGCCCGTCACCTCAACGACACAAACAACCAAGACTGCTACCACAGATACAGTAACGACACCCACATCAACGACACCTGCCACCTCGGAAACAACAGGATTGCCCGTCACCTCAACGACACAAACAACCAAGACTGCTACCACAGATACAGTAACGACACCCACATCAACGACACCTGCCACCTCGGAAACAACAGGATTGCCCGTCACCTCAACGACACAAACAACCAAGACTGCTACCACAGATACAGTAACGACACCCACATCAACGACACCTGCCACCTCGGAAACAACAGGATTGCCCGTCACCTCAACGACACAAACAACCAAGACTGCTACCACAGATACAGTAACGACACCCACATCAACGACACCTGCCACCTCGGAAACAACAGGATTGCCCGTCACCTCAACGACACAAACAACCAAGACTGCTACCACAGATACAGTAACGACACCCACATCAACGACACCTGCCACCTCGGAAACAACAGGATTGCCCGTCACCTCAACGACACAAACAACCAAGACTGCTACCACAGATACAGCAACGACACCCACATCAACGACACCTGCCACCTCGGAAACAACAGGATTGCCCGTCACCTCAACGACACAAACAACCAAGACTGCTACCACAGATACAGTAACGACACCCACATCAACGACACCTGCCACCTCGGAAACAACAGGATTGCCCGTCACCTCAACGACACAAACAACCAAGACTGCTACCACAGATACAGTAACGACACCCACATCAACCACACCTGCCACCTCGGAAACAACAGGATTGCCCGTCACCTCAACGACACAAACAACCAAGACTGCTACCACAGATACAGTAACGACACCCACATCAACGACACCTGCCACCTCGGAAACAACAGGATTGCCCGTCACCTCAACGACACAAACAACCAAGACTGCTACCACAGATACAGTAACGACACCCACATCAACGACACCTGCCACCTCGGAAACAACAGGATTGCCCGTCACCTCAACGACACAAACAACCAAGACTGCTACCACAGATACAGTAACGACACCCACATCAACGACACAAACAACCAAGACTGCTACCACAGATACAGTAACGACACCCACATCAACGACACCTGCCACCTCGGAAACAACAGGATTGCCCGTCACCTCAACGACACAAACAACCAAGACTGCTACCACAGATACAGTAACGACACCCACATCAACGACACCTGCCACCTCGGAAACAACAGGATTGCCCGTCACCTCAACGACACAAACAACCAAGACTGCTACCACAGATACAGTAACGACACCCACTATCAACGACACCTGCCACCTCGGAAACAACAGGATTGCCCGTCACCTCAACGACACAAACAACCAAGACTGCTACCACAGATACAGTAACGACACCCCCACATCAACGACAACCTGCCACCTCGGAAACAACAGGATTTGCCCGTCACCTCAACGACACAAACAACCAAGACTGCTACCACAGATACAGTAACGACACCCACATCAACGACACCTGCCTACTCGGAAACAACAGGATTGCCCGTCACCTCAACGACACAAACAACCAAGACTGCTACCACAGATACAGTAACGACACCCACATCAACGACACCTGCCACCTCGGAAACAACAGGATTGCCCGTCACCTCAACGACACAAACAACCAATGACTGCTACCACAGATACAGTAACGACACCCACATCAACGACACCTGCCACCTCGGAAACAACAGGATTGCCCGTCACCTCAACGACACAAACAACCAGACTGCTACCACAGATACAGTAACGACACCCACATCAACGACACCTGCCACCTCGGAAACAACAGGATTGCCCGTCACCTCAACGACACAAACAACCAAGACTGCTACCACAGATACAGTAACGACACCCACATCAACGACACCTGCCACCTCGGAAACAACAGGATTGCCCGTCACCTCAACGACACAAACAACCAAGACTGCTACCACAGATACAGTAACGACACCCACATCAACGACACCTGCCACCTCGGAAACAACAGGATTGCCCGTCACCTCAACGACACAAACAACCAAGACTGCTACCACAGATACAGTAACGACACACACATCAACGACACCTGCCACCTCGGAAACAACAGGATTGCCCGTCACCTCAACGACACAAACAACCAAGACTGCTACCACAGATACAGTAACGACACCCACATCAACGACACCTGCCACCTCGGAAACAACAGGATTGCCCGTCACCTCAACGACACAACAACCAAGACTGCTACCACAGATACAGTACGACACCCACATCAACGACACCTGCCACCACCGAAACAACAGGATTGCCCGTCACCTCAACGACACAAACAACCAAGACTGCTACCACAGATACAGTAACGACACCCACATCAACGACACCTGCCACCTCGGAAACAACAGGATTGCCCGTCACCTCAACGACACAAACAACCAAGACTGCTACCACAGATACAGTAACGACACCCACATCAACGACACCTGCCACCTCGGAAACAACAGGATTGCCCGTCACCTCAACGACACAAACAACCAAGACTGCTACACAGATACAGTAACGACACCCACATCAACGACACCTGCCACCTCGGAAACAACAGGATTGCCCGTCACCTCAACGACACAAACAACCAAGACTGCTACCACAGATACAGTAACGACACCCACATCAACCACACCTGCCACCTCGGAAACAACAGGATTGCCCGTCACCTCAACGACACAAATAACCAAGACTGCTACCACAGATACAGTAACGACACCCACATCAACCACACCTGCCACCTCGGAAACAACAGGATTGCCCCGTCACCTCAACGGACACAAACTAACCAAGACTGCTACCACAGATACAGTAACTGACACCCACATCAACCGACACCTGCCACCTCGGAAACAACAGGATTGCCCGTCACCTCAACGACACAAACAACCAAGACTGCTACCACAGATACAGTAACGACACCCACATCAACGACACCTGCCACCTCGGAAACAACAGCTTGGGCCGTCACCTCAACGACACAAACAACCAAGACTGCTACCACAGATACAGTAACGACACCCACATCAACGACACCTGCCACCTCGGAAACAACAGGATTGCCCGTCACCTCAACGACACAAACAACAAGACTGCTACCACAGATACAGAAACGACACCACATCAACGACACCTGCCACCTCGGAAACAACAGGATTGCCCGTCACCTCAAGACACAACAACCAAGACTGCTACACAGACTACAGTAACGACACCCACATCAACGACACCTGACACATCGGAAAACAACAGGATTGCCCGTCACCTCAACGACACAAATCAACCAAGACTTGCTACCACAGATACAGTAACGACACCCACATCAACGACACCTGCCACCTCGGAAACAACAGGATTGCCCCGTCACCTCAACGACACAAACAACCAAGACTGCTACCACAGATACAGTAACGACACCCACATCAACGACACCTGCCACCTCGGAAACAACAGGATTGCCCGTCACCTCAACGACACAAACAACCATAGACTGCTACCACAGATACAGTAACGACACCCACATCAACGACACCTGCCACCTCGGAAACAACAGGATTGCCCGTCACCTCAACGACACAAACAACCAAGACTGCTACCACAGATACAGTAACGACAACCACATCAACGAACACCTGCCACCTCGGAAACAACAGGATTGCCCGTCACCTCAACGACACAAACAACCAAGACTGCTACCACAGAATACAGTAACGACACCCACATCAACGACACCTGGCCACCTCGGAAACAACAGGATTGCCCGTCACCTCAACGACACAAACTAACCAAGACTGCTACCACAGATACAGTAACGACCCACATCAACGACACCTGCCACCCTCGGAAACAACAGGATTGCCCGTCACCTCAACGACACAAACAACCAAGACTGCTACCCACAGATACAGTAACGACACCCACATCAACACACCTGCCACCTCGGAAACAACAGGATTGCCCGTCACCTCAACGACACAAATAACCAAGACTGCTACCACAGATACAGTAACGACACCCACATCAACGACACCTGCCACCTCGGAAACAACAGGATTGCCCGTCACCTCAACGACACAAATAACCAAGACTGCTACCACAGATACAGTAACGACACCCACATCAACCACACCTGCCACCTCGGAAACAACAGGATTGCCCGTCACCTCAACGACACAAACATCCAAGACTGCTACCACAGATACAGTAACGACACCCACATCAACCACACCTGCCACCTCGGAAACAACAGGATTGCCCGTCACCTCAACGACACAAATAACCAAGACTGCTACCACAGATACAGTAACGACACCCACATCAACCACACCTGCCACCTCGGAAACAACAGGATTGCCCGTCACCTCAACGACACAAATAACCAAGACTGCTACCACAGATACAGTAACGACACCCACATCAACCACACCTGCCACCTCGGAAACAACAGGATTGCCCGTCACCTCAACGACACAAATAACCAAGACTGCTACCACAGATACAGTAACGACACCCACATCAACCACACCTGCCACCTCGGAAACAACAGGATTGCCCGTCACCTCAACGACACAAATAACCAAGACTGCTACCACAGATACAGTAACGACACCCACATCAACCACACCTGCCACCTCGGAAACAACAGGATTGCCCGTCACCTCAACGACACAAATAACCAAGACTGCTACCACAGATACAGTAACGACACCCACATCAACCACACCTGCCACCTCGGAAACAACAGGATTGCCCGTCACCTCAACGACACAAATAACCAAGACTGCTACCACAGATACAGTAACGACACCCACATCAACCACACCTGCCACCTCGGAAACAACAGGATTGCCCGTCACCTCAACGACACAAATAACCAAGACTGCTACCACAGATACAGTAACGACACCCACATCAACCACACCTGCCACCTCGGAAACAACAGGATTGCCCGTCACCTCAACGACACAACTAACCAAGACTGCTACCACAGATACAGTAACGACACCCACATCAACCACACCTGCCACCTCGGAAACAACAGGATTGCCCGTCACCTCAACGACACAAATAACCAAGACTGCTACCACAGATACAGTAACGACACCCACATCAACCACACCTGCCACCTCGGAAACAACAGGATTGCCCGTCACCTCAACGACACCCACATCAACGACACCTGCCACCTCGGAAACAACAGGATTGCCCGTCACCTCAACGACACAAACAACCAAGACTGCTACCACAGATACAGTAACGACACCCACATCAACGACACCTGCCACCTCGGAAACAACAGGATTGCCCGTCACCTCAACGACACAAAAACCAAGACTTGCTACCACAGATACAGTAACGACACCCACATCAACCACACCTGCCACCTCGGAAACAACAGGATTGCCCGTCACCTCAACGACACAAACAACCAAGACTGCTACCACAGATACAGTAACGACACCCACATCAACCACACCTGCCACCCTCGGAAACAACAGGATTGCCCGTCACCTCAACGACACAAACAACCAAGACTGCTACCACAGATACAGTAACGACACCCACATCAACGACACCTGCCACCTCGGAAACAACAGGATTGCCCGTCACCTCAACGACACAAACAACCAAGACTGCTACCACAGATACAGTAACGACACCCACATCAACGACACCTGCCACCTCGGAAACAACAGGATTGCCCGTCACCTCAACGACACAAACAACCAAGACTGCTACCACAGATACAGTAACGACACCTGCCACCTCGGAAACAACAGGATTGCCCGTCACCTCAACGACACAAACAACCAAGACTGCTACCACAGATACAGTAACGACACCCACATCAACCACACCTGCCACCTCGGAAACAACAGGATTGCCCGTCACCTCAACGACACAAACAACCAAGACTGCTACCACAGATACAGTAACGACACCCACATCAACCGACACCTGCCACCTCGGAAACAACAGGATTGCCCGTCACCTCAACGACACAAACAACCAAGACTGCTACCACAGATACAGCAACGACACCCACATCAACGACACCTGCCACCTCGGAAACAACAGGATTGCCCGTCACCTCAACGACACAAACAACCAAGACTGCTACCACAGATACAGCAACGACACCCACATCAACGACACCTGCCACCTCGGAAACAACAGGATTGCCCGTCACCTCAACGACACAAACAACCAAGACTGCTACCACAGATACAGTAACGACACCCACATCAACGACACCTGCCACCTCGGAAACAACAGGATTGCCCGTCACCTCAACGACACAAACAACCAAGACTGCTACCACAGATACAGCAACGACACCCACATCAACGACACCTGCCACCTCGGAAACAACAGGATTGCCCGTCACCTCAACGACACAAACAACCAAGACTGCTACCACAGATACAGTAACGACACCCACATCAACGACACCTGCCACCTCGGAAACAACAGGATTGCCCGTCACCTCAACGACACAAACAACCAAGACTGCTACCACAGATACAGCAACGACACCCACATCAACGACACCTGCCACCTCGGAAACAACAGGATTGCCCGTCACCTCAACGACACAAACAACCAAGACTGCTACCACAGATACAGCAACGACACCCACATCAACGACACCTGCCACCTCGGAAACAACAGGATTGCCCGTCACCTCAACGACACAAACAACCAAGACTGCTACCACAGATACAGCAACGACACCCACATCAACGACACCTGCCACCTCGGAAACAACAGGATTGCCCGTCACCTCAACGACACAAACAACCAAGACTGCTACCACAGATACAGCAACGACACCCACATCAACGACACCTGCCACCTCGGAAACAACAGGATTGCCCGTCACCTCAACGACACAAACAACCAAGACTGCTACCACAGATACAGCAACGACACCCACATCAACGACACCTGCCACCTCGGAAACAACAGGATTGCCCGTCACCTCAACGACACAAACAACCAAGACTGCTACCACAGATACAGCAACGACACCCACATCAACGACACCTGCCACCTCGGAAACAACAGGATTGCCCGTCACCTCAACGACACAAACAACCAAGACTGCTACCACAGATACAGCAACGACACCCACATCAACGACACCTGCCACCTCGGAAACAACAGGATTGCCCGTCACCTCAACGACACAAACAACCAAGACTGCTACCACAGATACAGCAACGACACCCACATCAACGACACCTGCCACCTCGGAAACAACAGGATTGCCCGTCACCTCAACGACACAAACAACCAAGACTGCTACCACAGATACAGCAACGACACCCACATCAACGACACCTGCCACCTCGGAAACAACAGGATTGCCCGTCACCTCAACGACACAAACAACCAAGACTGCTACCACAGATACAGCAACGACACCCACATCAACGACACCTGCCACCTCGGAAACAACAGGATTGCCCGTCACCTCAACGACACAAACAACCAAGACTGCTACCACAGATACAGCAACGACACCCACATCAACGACACCTGCCACCTCGGAAACAACAGGATTGCCCGTCACCTCAACGACACAAACAACCAAGACTGCTACCACAGATACAGCAACGACACCCACATCAACGACACCTGCCACCTCGGAAACAACAGGATTGCCCGTCACCTCAACGACACAAACAACCAAGACTGCTACCACAGATACAGCAACGACACCCACATCAACGACACCTGCCACCTCGGAAACAACAGGATTGCCCGTCACCTCAACGACACAAACAACCAAGACTGCTACCACAGATACAGCAACGACACCCACATCAACCACACCTGCCACCTCGGAAACAACAGGATTGCCCGTCACCTCAACGACACAAACAACCAAGACTGCTACCACAGATACAGCAACGACACCCACATCAACGACACCTGCCACCTCGGAAACAACAGGATTGCCCGTCACCTCAACGACACAAACAACCAAGACTGCTACCACAGATACAGCAACGACACCCACATCAACGACACCTGCCACCTCGGAAACAACAGGATTGCCCGTCACCTCAACGACACAAACAACCAAGACTGCTACCACAGATACAGCAACGACACCCACATCAACGACACCTGCCACCTCGGAAACAACAGGATTGCCCGTCACCTCAACGACACAAACAACCAAGACTGCTACCACAGATACAGTAACGACACCCACATCAACGACACCTGCCACCTCGGAAACAACAGGATTGCCCGTCACCTCAACGACACAAACAACCAAGACTGCTACCACAGATACAGCAACGACACCCACATCAACGACACCTGCCACCTCGGAAACAACAGGATTGCCCGTCACCTCAACGACACAAATAACCAAGACTGCTACTACAGATACTGCAACGACACCCACATCAACGACACCTGCCACCTCGGAAACAACAGGATTGCCCGTCACCTCAACGACACAAATAACCAAGACTGCTACCACAGATACAGTAACGACACCCACATCAATAACACCACAAAGTACACCAGACATCACGTCTTCAACCAATTTCTCTACTGGAAGAACAATGACACCAGCGAACACTGCGTCCACATCCTTGAGTACCACTGGTCCATTGACCCCCACCAGCAAACTCAGCTCCACACTCGCTCTTTCCAGCACCTCACCCACCCACACAAATATCATCCCATCTTCCCCTGCACCTTCGCGAACCTCAGAGCCAGTCTCCACTTCGACTGCAAACACTAGCCCTATGTCCACCCTGAGTACCACCATCCCCGCTACACACCCAACTTCTGGCCCTTCAACTCCCACCACTCCTCCCACCAGGTCCACAACAGAAATCACCACTCCCACGCACACTGAAGCTCCTGTCACCTCGATCACAGCCACTTTTCCCATTCTAGCCTCAACCACAGAAGTAGCCCAGTCTGGGACCACAAGCGTGGTAACAGCACGCACCTCAATAACAGCTCTCAGTACTTCAAGTGTTTCTCCCTCAACACCTTTCCCTGAATTGATTACTTCTACTAATGCAATAAGTACCCCTTTTAGTACCATCATCTCATCTTCAATACCTGAAATAACAATATCATCTCTATCTTCCATCAGCACAAGTTCACTGGTCTCTACGACAAGTAAGTCTTTTCCTACCTCCTCTCATGTCTACAGTACAGACATCACAGGGTCTTCTGTCCCTGCTTTTCCTACTTTTTCCTCATCTGAAACTGCAAGAACTTCTCTCACCACTTCTCCCCAAAATGGTAGCAGTCGTCTTACCCAAACCACCACCATGTTGACTCTTTCTTCCACTACCCAATGTCCAGAATCAATATCGGTTACAATAGTGTCTGCCTCTCCCACTACACCATGTATAGAAGTGGGTCCAAATCCTGAAGTTACTTCTACGCCCACCATCCCATTATCAGTTTTTACCTCTACTACTGAGAGGGCCACCTATCCCAGTTCCACCACCAGGACAACTGTGTTCCCTGCAAAAACGGACACTTCTACTTCCGTTTTCGAAACTGACCCCACTGACATGACTGATGCGCCTAGTTCTATCAGCACTGGAACCATCCCCATTAACACGGATTTCACGAGCACACAAAGACCCACCAGTGGCACCTGGATCAGCACCAACTTTGTAACTACCCCACATGTGCCCGGCTCCACTAGCCTCCCAGTGACCATGAAACCAAGTAGCAGCTTTTCAACTACCATGATGACTTCAAGCAAGCTGACGCGCCCCACCTCACACATCACCAGCGCTCCAGGGATACCAGCGGCTACCACCAAGACTCTCTCCACCCTTACGTCACCCAGGACAACTTTGACCACGACTCAGATGACCACACAGTCTAGGTTGACCACCACCCCAGGTTGGATCTCCTGCCTCCATGTGGCCTCTCCTCCCTCTCCTGCTATATTCCCATGACCAAGGTCAATTCTGTCCTGAACTTCCTGTTTTCCTGTGCTCCCCAGGCACTTGTGACAATGGTGGCACCTGGATGCAGAGCCAGTGCTCCTGCCCCAGCACTTTCTCTGGCCCCCGCTGTGAGTTTGCTGCGGGACAAATAGATGTGGGTGAGTTGCTCTCTGCACTTTCTCTCGGGAGGTGCCACTGACTCTAATGGGCCCAATCATTTTGCTGAATCCCTTCATCCTTGCTTTCTGCCTCATGCTCTCCCCTACCCCATACCATGCCTAATCTCCACCCTCACCTCCAGGAGGTCGCTGGGACCACTTTCTTTCCTGGGACCTCCTCCCAGTCTGGGCTGCTTCGAGTTGTATTAGGTTCTAATTTCTGCTGTAACAAATTACCACAAACTTAGCAGATGAACATTGCAAATTTATTATTGTACAATTCTGTACATTAGAAGTCTGACATGAGTCTCGCAGGGCTAAAATCAAGGTGTTGGCAGGGCTGGGTTCTTTCTGGAGGCCCTAGGAGAGAATCCATCTCTTTGCCCTTTCCAGGTTCACAAGTGGCCCACATTCCTTGTCTCAAGGCCCCCTCGCTCCATCTTCAATGACAACAGCTTTGCATCTCTGTGCCTGTTTTCCATACTCACATCTTCCTCTGACTGATTCTGACTTCTGCCTCCCTCTTCCACTGCTAAGGACCCTTGTGATAATACTCGGACCACCCAGATAGTCCACATTAATTTTCCCATAATGAGGTCAGCTGGTTAGTACCCTTAAATCCATCTGCCACTTTGATTCCTCCATGCCATATAGCATAAGATATTCCCAGGTTCTGGGGATTAGACATAGGCATCTTTGGGGGCCATTATTCTGCTTCCCATTGGGGCAGACGTGGGAGAGACTACAGGCCTGACTGCTGGACATCCTGACTTTCAGTGTTTCTCACATCTCAGGACAACTCATTCCAGAATTCCTGCCTCTCTCCCTCCTGCTGTTCAGTCAGTTCTCAGGGAACATGGAGAGGGGCCACGGGATTAGCCTCTGGGTCAGGGTGGTGGTGGTGATATCAGACAGGAGTGGATGGTGAAGTGACCAGAGCAGGGAATGTTGTGTGCAGACAAAGTGGACGCTGAAGTGGGCATGGAGGTTTCTGTCGACCAGAAGTTCTCCCCGGACCTCAATGACAACACTTCTAAGGCCTATAGGGATTTCACGGACACCTTCCGGGATCAGGTGAGGGGGAAGGGGAGGGAACTCAAAGGTCTGCCCCTGGAGTTGAGCTTGGGTCCCTGCGTACCCTCTGGTCTGGATGTTCAGATGTGAGCCCAGGATCCTTGGCATTTCAGATGAAGAAGGTCTACCAAAATGTGAAGGGGTTCAAGGAGGTGGTGATCCTTTCTCTGAGGTAGGAGACCCTTCTGGCACTGTGGAGACAGTGTCAAGTGGTGGTGGGGATGAACTAAGAAGTGCTGGAGAAGACATCCCTTGCTTTTGGAATCGTCAGATGTCATAAAGAGAGGGATGGAGTGAGGATGCAAACGAAGCACTCTGTAGAGGGTATTTTTCAGTCATTTTCTGGAGTCATTTCTCTGTAGGAGGGATGTCACCCCTACTCTCAAAGCATGTTGGAAGGTGAATGATTCAGTGGGACAAACAGGGAGGCGGTGCATGAGGGATGGTGCCTGGTATCTGGTCTATAGCTGGTCTCTCTCTAGTTGGCACCTGGTCTGCTGGATGGGTCAGCAAGAGGGAGGCAGAGAGCCCAGGAGGGCCTGGTTTGATTATGGCTTGAGGCAATGCCAAGAGAATGTCAATCATTCCTTGTCCCACCTACTCAGGCTGATAAAGGCAGAGGTGCTGGACATAATGTGTCTGGAATCCCAGCTCAATGCTCACTTGCTGCCAACACCCGTATAGTTGTGGTTGGTCTGGAAGTGCCCTTCTACGGACCTATGATGGCCTGGGCCTGGGCACCTTTTAAGGCTCCCTGCCCCCTTGCCCCCCCTCAGGAATGGCAGCATTGTTGTGGACTACCTGGTCCAGCTGGAGTTACCCTTCAGCCTCCAGCTGGAGAGCGAGTATGAGAATGTGAAAGTGGCCCTGAAGGAGGAGCTCCAGACTTTCAGCCAGAATAGCAGCTGCGGGAAGGACCAGGGTGAGCAGAAGCTGGGGGCCTCGGGCTGCAGGGAGGGGCCAGGGTCACAGCCACCATCCCAGCCTGCTCCACAGGGTGAGCAGAAGCTGGGGGCCTTGGGCTGCAGGGAGGGGCCAGGGTCACAGCCACCGTCCCAGCCTGCTCCACAGGGTGAACAGAAGCTGGGGGCCTCAGGCTGCAGGGAGGGGCCAGGGTCACAGCCACCATCCCAGCCTGCTCCACAGGGTGAACAGAAGCTGGGGGCCTTGGGCTGCAGGGAGGGGCCAGGGTCACAGCCACCGTCCCAGCCTGCTCCACAGGGTGAGCAGAAGCTGGGGGCCTTGGGCTGCAGGGAGGGGCCAGGGTCACAGCCACCATCCCAGCCTGCTCCAGCGCAGACAGGGTCCTTCTGGGGTCAGGTGCCAGCCCTGTGGTACCTCTGGCAGGTTGGGAGAAGAGACACAGGTCCCCAGCCAACTGGGTCAAGGATGGGGCTAAGGAGGGGCTCACCAGAACCTGAGTGCTGTGGAAGAGACAGTTCTGCTCAAGGTTTCCAGGGTGGCTGAGGACCCCTGACTATTCAGGGGACATGAGGGAGTCCAAAGGGGTCTTCCCTTGTTGCCCATTCACACCTCCTCCATACTGACGGAGCCCTCTCTGCCCCTCCCTGTGCCTCCCCCCAATTCCACCTGTGCCTCTGTGTCTCCCCCACCCGCCCCCAGTCTTGTGTTTTAAGCCTGATTCCATCAAGGTGAACAACAACACCAGGACGGAGCTGTCCCAGGAAGGTGAGAGGTTGGGCAAAGGGCTAAGTGGCTCCAAGAGGCCATGACCCCTCCCACAAGGGACATCTGTCCACTGAAATTCCCTAGGGAGGATGGGGAGACCTTCTGGGGAGGCAAGTGATATGGACCCGGCAGTGCTGCCTGCCTGGCCCTTGTTAGTAGCTTCCACCTGAGGACCAGCAGAGAAGGTGAGGAGAGGGTGAGGGGCCTGCCCTTCCCTCATCTAATCCCAAGGTCTACCCCTCGACACCCCACCCTCGGAAATGTAGTCCTTCTCATCCATTTTCAGAGTCATTTCATAGCCTGGCCCCAGAGTAGAGTGGATGAAGTCTTTGCCTCTGCAACCCTCTTCCTATCCCCCAGCCATCTGTCGCCACGCTGCTGCCGTGGGCTACGAGGATTTCTACTTCCCCTTGGTGAAGGAGAACAAGCTCCTCTGTGTCACCAAATGCACGGCGGGCGTGGACGGCGCCATCGACTGTCATCAGGGCCAGTGCGTTCTGCAGAGGAACGGTCCTTATTGCCGGTGAGGCCCCGCCCACAGCCAGCTGAGCCAATCACCCGACCCCGCTCAGCCGGCGCCGCCAGAGGCCCCGCCCCCTGGCCCCCGGGTCACCCACCTGCTAGTACCTGCGTGGTCCAGGGGCACTAGCGGACCAAGCCCAGGAGGTGGTGAGGGCGTGTGACCTGTGACACGCTCCCCGCAGCTGCTTCTCCACGGACACGCACTGGTTCTTGGGCTCGCGCTGCGAGGTGACCATCTCCTGGAAGGCGCTTGTCGGAGGCCTGGCGGGGACCGCGGCGCTGCTGCTGCTGCTGCTGCTGGGGGCGCTGAGCGTCTTCGTCGCGCGCTCGTGGAGGAGGCGCGGCCAAGGCGGAGGCCTGTGAGTGCGCTGGAGGTGGAGGGCTGAGGGCCGCAAAGGGGTCCCAGACCGGGCGGCCCTGCCCTGACGATGCAGCGCCCGCCTGGCAGGTCCTGGGACGACAGGAAGTGGTTCGAGACCTGTGATGAGAACACCGTGAAGACTTTTTCTAACTTGGGCTTCGAGAATGACAGAACAGGTGAGTCCTGTCTCCTGGGGAAGGGAGACGGGGGCTTCCCTGGGTACCATTTTGGCCTGGGCAGGACAGGAGGACCTCTCTTGCCCAAGACAGGCATATACCTCTTGCCCCAGAGTTTGCTTCGTGGCTTCCGCGCCCCCTTCTAAGGCCCAGGTCGTGCACAGGCCGTCCCCGCAGGACAGGCGCAGGGGCACAGGAGCCCCCTTGGCCCTGCCTTCCTGACGTTTCCTTCCCTCCTCTTTGCTCCCCACATCTTCCCTCTCCCCACCACCGACCCCCCCCCCCCGCCCGTTCTCTTTTCTCTCTATTTAAAGATGAAAACTTCTATGTGGCCTTGGAGAACGTGGACACTAATATGACGGTGAGGGGGCAAGGTGGGGTGGCGGTAAGGAGTGCTCCCAGGTCCAGTTCCCGATGCCCCCCTTCTCAGGACAGGGGCCGGGCAGGGACAAGGAGGCGGTGACCTTCTAGCCCGCCTCTGCTGGGTGGCTTCCTCTTCTCACTGCCTGTCTCACAAATTCTGTGGCAGCTGCACTTCCACAAACCTGAGGTGAACGTGACCTCTCTGTGAGCTCCACACTGCCTTCTCCACGCTGCCGCGGACAGTGCAGGGAACCATCTGCACTGCCTCTGAAGAGATGGCTGTGAACTCCTGCGGCTCAGTCTCCTGGTTTCCTTGGGCAGCACCAGACTCCCCCCTGACCCCTATCCTTCTCCCAAACTTGTGTGAAACCCACCTGGAGACCCAGTTCAAATCCAGGCTCTTCCACTCTGGGACCTTGGGCAAGTCAGTCACTTCTCTGAACCTCGGTTTTGTCACCTGTAAAATGAGTGTTGCCGGGCTTCCCTGGTGGCACAGGGGTTGAGAGTCTGCCTGCCGATGCAGCGGACATGGGTTCGTGCCCCGGTCCGGGAGGATCCCACATGCCGCGGAGCGGCTGGGCCCGTGAGCCATGACCGCTGAGCCTGCGCGTCCGGAGCCTGTGCTCCGCAAGGGGAGAGGCCCGCGTACCGCAAAAAAAAAAAAAAAAAAAAAGAGTGTGGCCCACTCGTCCTAATACCTTGTGGGATTATTGTGAAAACCAGATGTGCTTGGTCAGACCTCTGTCCCAGCGCACCTTCCTGTGTCGGCCCTCATGCTTATATGGCTTCTCTGAGATCCCCAGTCCCCATGTCCTTCCCCAGGGCTCAGGCCTCCATTTCTCCTTTTCCTGGGGCATCCCTACTGCCGGGTCCTCACCCTGTACATGCAAGCAGCCTGCAGCCCGCCCCATCCTCCTACCCTCTCCTTATATAACTCCCCTTGCACCCCTTGCCCCCATCCCTTAAACTTTCTCCCCTCTGAACCCACTTCTTAAGTCACTTCTCCCCCACAGCCCAGTGCCCAGCCCTGCATCTCCCCCAGTTTCCGTACTTTCCCCTTCCCCATCCCTGTACCCTCAGCCCTAAATACCCCCCTGCCCCCCGCATCTCAGTGCCCCAGTCCTAAATCCTCCCTCCTCTTCTCCCCCCATCCCTAGCTAGGTACAGATGCCCTCTGCATCTTAGGACCCCCAGGTGGTGCTCCCTAGGCCAGGTCCCCCATTATGAGGCTCCATTCTTCCTGTTACCCCCAGGTCCCTGAGGATGAGAGGAAGTGGGGTCCTGAGGTGGGAGAGCTCCTCCAGCACCTCCTCCTCATTCCCCTAACTCTCCCTCCCCTCCCTCAGTGCTTCCCCCCATTCCTACCCCCTTCCCCACCCCTTCCTCCCTTCCTCTCCCTGGTCTCACCCCCATCCCTGCAATAACCTCTGGAGACAGAAGCCCCCAACCTCCTTTGCAGGAAGACCTCACTCACCTGGGGACAGAAAGTCTGCAAGTCTCCCGTTCTCCCAACTGAACATAATATAGCATTTATTGTAAAAGAAACTGCTCTGTGTCTTTCTCTTTCTCACACTCTGGTGCTTCCACTCGGTTGAGGAACAAGGATGTCAGGAGATGTAGGAGGGCCTGGGAGCGCAGGTTTCTCCCAGCAAGGAATGAAGGGTTCCGTGGGCAGCTCTCAGGGACCATGACTGTCCTCAAAGGGAACGTCGAGATCGGAGGACCCATTTTCTCAGGGAATGGGTGGGAGCAGGTGGTGGGAGCCTGTTGGGTTTGTCATCTGTGCCCCTTGAGGTTAAGAGCTTACGGCTGAGTCAGGGAGGTGGGTGACTCCAGCTGAGCCAGCTGTCATTGGTGCTGTTAGGTGAGCCAGGCATCCCCAAAGACCTTGAGACTGCAAACCTGGGTGGCAGAGACACTCACGCCAGGGCCTGCCACGCCGGGGGCTGGGGCCCTCTTGTTTCCACTTCTGTGGGCAGCAGCAGGCTGTCGGACTGAGCTGAGGGTGGTCAGGGCTGGCAGAACGAGGTTCTCCAGGTGGGGGTGTCGGAACGACCCCCGGGACCTTTGTCCAGGACAGGAGAGAGACTGACAGTGGCCAGTGTGCGGGTAGAGACCAGGACCATAAAGCCTCAGGTGCGAGTGGAAGTCCCACCCAGGAGAAGCGCTGGTGGGCAGAGGGGGCCCGGGGGAAGGCACTGCCCTTCTTCAGAAGGGGCCAGCTCGAAGTGGGTGATGAGGAAGGAAGACCCGAAGGGGGGCCTCTTGGGAGTAAGGGCGGAGGGTCCTTCACTTGGCCTGGTCCCTCTGGCAGCTCCTTCTAGGGTTCTGTTGACCCTCCCTCCATAGTCACCGTCTCCCTGGGTTTCTTGGCCCTCGCATCTTGGCAACCATCACGCACTCACGCCTCTGCTGCCTGTCCCTTCCTCCTGCCCTGCCCCTCCCATGACTCTGGCTTCCACACTATAGAGATCCCGCAGAGGGAGGTTCAGGTCTCTTAGAGAGGAGGAGGGTTGACCGGCTGCCCTTTGGCCAACTCCCCGTGTCACCCACCAACCCCATCGTCTCACCTCCACCCGGGGCCAGGCAGTGTCCTTCCTGAGGCAAAGGTCTCTGGGCTCCTTTATATGGTTGACCCCTCCCTGGGAGGCACTCGTTTCTTGGTTTCTTCTGATGTGCGAAGATCCTACACCCAGGGCCTCACTCTCAGGGAGATGCTGGCGACCTGGATCCTGTCAATGGCTCTCTGGCTCTGGGCGTCCGACGTTGCCACATCCACGACATCAGGTGAGTGAGATACAGCCCGAGCCCCGCGGTGGTCCCGGTGTGTGCTGGCCTCAGGCAGGGCTGCAGGTGGCTAGCCTCCCTTCTTCCTTCCCTCCCTCGCTTTTCAGGGGAGGGGGCTGCCCAAGGGCTGGACACCCAGGCCATGACCTCATCCCGCCTTTGGAAGCTAAAGGGGTCACCCCGGAGACCTGCGGGTGAGGAGGAAGGGGCCTGGACTGTGCTGTGCTGTTGAGAGTTTGCACCAAGTCCCACCCCGGGGCTGAGTGGGAGCTGGAATCCACCCATTCTGTTCTCCAGGCTTCCCCCTGGGAAAACAGGGGGCCCTGCCTGCCCTCATCCTGGGGTCTGCCCCAGCCTAAGGGTCGGCCCTTTCCAAACCTCACAGAGACACTGCACAGGCTGCCAGCCCTGGCCAGGGAGGGCAGGAGTCCACGGGGTGTCCAGCAGCTTCCCTCCTTGCCTGGGGAGAGCCTCAGGGGTGCCAGGGACAGCCCCTCTGGTTAGAAATGGCTGAAAGGCTGAGGGAGAGACAGACTGTGGTCCGTGTTAAACCTTTTCACGGCCGTTTGTCTGGGAAGAGACTGGTTACAAGCTGATTCCCATGGGTTCCCTCATGCGGAACAGACTTTCTGGTTCCCCCGAGACAGGGAAGTGCCCCTGGGAAGGGGTGGGCAGGGCAGATGCTGGGGTGAGGGGCATTGGGGGAGTGAGCCCAAGGTGCCAGGTGAAAGAGACATGTCTTGAGTTGAAGGACATGCATGGTGTGTGATGAGCGGTGGCAAGGGGGTGGGTGGGTGGGAGGGTGGGAGCTGCGGCCGGGGGCCTTGGAGGTCTTCAGGGCGGCTGTGAGAGAAGCCACGCAGGAACTTAGGCCCCTAGGGGCCACCTCAGCTGACCATGCCTTAATGTACTTCTTCCTCCCCTACCAAGACATGTTGGGGGCAGCAGCACTGGCTGGGAGAAGCCAAGGGGAGAGGAGCCAGGACTTGGGGTGTGAACTTCGTGGCTTTAGGGACATTATGAAAATATGTTAATTAAAGACATTTTAGCCTTAAGCTAATACACAGAGAAAAGGAAGCTATGGAAGGGGGTCAACCTTAGGAGGGGTCCTCCCATCCCTGCTCCCCAGGCAGATGCTGAGGAGGGGGATGGTGGGGATGACGATGACAGTGATGAAGGACCCAGAAATCAGCAAGGGTATTGCCTCTGTTTCTCCCGCCATGCCTTCGAGACAGCCACCCACACAAAGTATTGCAAGGTGCTCATAATCGCATGGAAAAGACCATGTTGAGTCCGTTAGAACGCCAAGGAGTCAAAAGCATCTGTCTTGATAAAGGCACGGAGCCATCGGGAGTGGGGAGCTCAGGCGAGGAGGGCCATTCCGGGGGCACCAGGCCTGATGACACCCCAGGCCCCCCAGCCCCTACTCGCAGAAGGCTCTGCTATTCACAAAGCCATTTCAGAGCATGTAGCCTGTATGACTCATCAGGAAAATTAGGAAAGGAAAGGAAGGCAGACAGGAAAGAGAGACTCAGAGAGGGTGAGTGACTTACCTGGGACCAGCATGACCCATGATTATATGATAATTAGCAGGACCTCACCCATATGATACTAGGTTTGTGCTGCCCTGACCCCGCACTGGAGGCCCTCCGCCCTCTGCAATACCTCCATCCCACTGCGTGCATTCTGGGTCCTCTTCAGAAGTCAGATCAGAGACCGCTGGTGGCATATGTGGTTTTCTTTGTTTCTCATCTGCTCCCTGCTCTTGGTACCCCAGTTCACCAAGAGGACTGATGAAGTCTTGGACAACTGAACAGTGGGGAGAAGGAATGGCAGCCTGAGAAAGTAGAAAAACGCTGCAGGGCTGTGCAGGGGAGTCGAGGTGTAGGAATGTCCCAAAGGTGAGGGGCATGTGCCCGGTGGGGAAAGCAGGTTGGTGAGGGAATACCTTTGGGTAACAGGAGCATCAAAACCAGGTGGAGGCTTTTAGACACCAGAGGACCTCCAAGGACAGAGCAGGGGTGGGTCACCCCTGCCAGGACAGGTGCAAAGAGGGACGTTGGGAGCCATCCTGGCATGAGGCCATGGGGGTCCAGCTGGGAACCCAAGTTCCTTGGAAATAGAGAGGAAGGTCCCTCTTGATGATGGGCACCAAGATAGATGGTTCTAGAACCTGTGTGACTGGGGAGCAGGAGATTCTTTTTGGTGGTTGACAAAGGGCTCCAGGCAGGCCTGTTGAGCTTGGGCTGAGCATGGGATTTCTGGAGGGAGCTTTCCTAGAGGCCTGGGACTCAGGAAGGAGGATAAAGAGAGGGACATGGTCTAGAACTCTCCATTCTCCATGTGCTGCAAGGGCCGCAAAGACCACACAACACCAGGGATCAACTTGAGGATTGGAGTCTGTGTCCTGTTTTGTGTACATGAAGCTCCAGAGTGTTCCTAGGAAGGGTGGGGGAGGAGCTGCTCAGGATGGCAGCAGGGAACCTCAAGGGGTCAGAGTTCTGGAGTCTAGAAAGGTGAAAGTGGAAGTGGAAACGTCCGGTGTATAAAAGTGTGCTGGGGCTTCCCTGGTGGCGCAGTGGTTGAGAATCTGCCTGCTAATGCAGGGGACACGGGTTCGAGCCCTGGTCTGGGAAGATCCCACATGCCGCAGAGCAACTAGGCCCGTGAGCCACAACTACTGAGCCTGCGTGTCTGGAGCCTGTGCTCCGCTACAAGAGAGGCCGCGATAGCGAGAGGCCTGCGCACCGCGATGAAGAGTGGCCCCCGCTCGCCACAGCTAGAGAAAGCCCTCGCACAGAAAAGAAGACCCATGACAGCCAAATAAATAAACAAATGTGGGGTTTAAAAAAAAAAAAAAAGTGTGGTGAAGGTCACAACAGACTTGTTCACAGTAGACAAAGGGGCAACCTTTGAAGCGTAGGTGACATAAATTTAGAGCAATTAAAAGGCAGTAGTTGTATTTTTTTGTTTTTGATATTATGGATAAAGCCACTACAGGTCTTGTACACATTTTTGGATGGACACGTGCACTCATTTCTCTTGGATTTATAATTGGAAGTAGAATCACTGAGTCATGGGGGGGGTTTACGTTTAGTGTTTTACGCAGAGTAATAAACTTACCCATTCAGCAAACACAGGAGACCTGGCTCTGCCCAGGCAGGTACTCTGAACCAGGTAGGATGAATAAGCCAGTTTATAGTCTTGTTTATTAGAGAGAAACACGGGAACGGGGCAGAAAGAACCACAACCCGGGGCTGCTGCTGAGGCTCCGAGAGGGGCCCCGGTGGAGGAGGGTGAAGAGGGTACCACTCAGAGGCTGTCCGCCTGGGCTGATCTGGGAGCCTGTAGGGAGAGGTGACACTGGAGTTTGCTGGCTGACGGGGAGTCCGGGGAGGGAGTCGTAATAGATGCTCAAAGCCTTTAGACAATTTCAGAACCGACAAAGCCATACGTAGCTATGGACAGAACTGGAGTAGTGACAAACAGATTCCCTGGGTACAACACATCAGGAAGCCACGCCTCCCGCTGTCTGGGTATGACACTAATGATCAGAACTGCTGGTGTTCACTGAGGGCCTACTGTATGCTAGACAGTGTTCTAACTGATAGCTCAGTTAAATTTCCCAGCGACCCTGGGAAGAAGCACTGTTACTGATTTCTGTTTTACATGGGGAAACTGAGGCATGGAGATGTTAACTAACTAGTTCAAGGCTTCCCATCTATCAGGTGGAGGAGCCAGGATGGGAACCCACGCTGTCAGGCTCCAGAGCCCACATTCTTTACCACATGCTCTAACTGGGGGTGTCCGTGTGTGTTAGTTTCCTGAGGCTGCTACAACAAATTACGATAGACTTTGTGCTTCAAACAACAGAAATTTATTCTCTCATAGCTATGGAGGCCAGAAATCCGAAACAAGGTATCATCAGGGCCTGGTCCCTCCAGAGGCTCTCATTGTCCCTTCCAGCTTCTGGTGGTTCTTGGCGTTCCTTGGCTGTGTGGCATCACTCCAACCTCTGCATCTGTCTTCTCATAGCCTGCTTCCCTGTTTGTGTCAAACCCCCCTTGCCTTTCTCTTATAAGGACACCAGTCATTGGATTTAGAGCCCACCCTAAATCCAGGATGATCTGATCTTGAGATCCTTAACTTAATTACATCTGCAAAGACCTTATTTCCAAATAAGGTCACCCTCAAGGGTATATGGGGATTAGGACTTGGACATATCTTTTGGGGGGACATAATTCAACCCACTCTACCATGCTTCTACAGCAATCAGAGCAACAGCCCTCAGGGAGGCAGTGGGCAGGGGCAGCGGCAGGTGGCCCTGGCTGCTGGTGCTAGGAAGCCGGGAAGCCCATTCATTCGCCACAGGTGTGTGCAGGGCAGGGGGTGGGGGGCGGAGGCAAGGTGGCCCCGGCCTTGTCTCACCCCTAAGGCGACTCTGCCAGGTGGGAATGACCTTCCAGAAAAGGAGACAGGCCCAAGTCACTGAGGTTGTGTGTGGCAGGGCTGAAAGTACACCCAGGACTGAGTGACACAGCCTAGTGGCCCCCACATGGCTTCTTTTGTAGGATATTCTAGAACAGTGGTCCCCAACCTTTTTGGCACCAGGGACGGGTTTTGTGGAAGACAATTTTTCCATGGACAGGAGGTGGGGAACGGGGGGTTGGTTCAGGCGGTAATGCAAGCAATGGGGAGCGACGGGGAGCGGCAGATGAAGTTTCGCTCGCCTGCCCGCGGCTTACCTTCTGCTGTGTGGCCCGGTTCCTAACAGGCTGCGGACTGGTGCCCGTCCACGGCCCGGGGGTTGGGGACCCCTGTTCTAGAATGAGAAGGGTGGTGAAGGCAGGCATCATTCATCCCCATTTTCCGGGGGAAATGGAAGTTCAGAGAGGTTAACTGCACAAGATCCCGTAGCTGGGTAGCACCTGCCCTCACAGGTGTGCCCCCCGCTCCACACCCCACCCTTCAGGGCTGCTCCCATGGACCCCGCTGAGCCACCACAAGCAGAAATGTGTTTTGGAGGTGGTAGGAGGGGACCGTCTTATATCGAGATGGCGATCTTCAGACTTGTCCCAAGGTGTTCTCGAGGGCTTTTTCCCAAGAATGCCACCAAGTGAAAAACTTGCTTGGCAAACCAGCTGCCTAACTCAAATGATTATCTTTTAAAGAAAGAAGCGATAAGAACTGTACACAGGACAAGAAAGTAAAATTTTACTTGTTTGGTAGGAGAGCTGGTGTCTTGGATGGCTAGTGCAACACAGACATTAGATCATTTTTGTTAAAGCATTTTGATCACAAAGGTGTGGGGAATCCCAGCTTGGGAATTATTAGTGATTTTGCATGAGTTCTCCAAGGTACTGGGCACACCTAAGTTTTAATTTTTACAGCATATGCATTTATTATGTTTAGACATTATATCGTGAATGCCTATTTATGGTAGAACATTTAGAAAATATAGACAAACAAAAGGAGGAAAATCTCTCTTAAGCTTACCACTCAGATGAACGTTGCTAACATTTTGGTCTTTTTCTGAATAGGTACGTAGATTTATTCTAGGGGCAGTTTCTGTTTCAGTGGCTGATTAATATTCTATTTTATGGAATACCCTAGTCCTCTAACTGGTCTCCTATTCTTTTATTCTTGGACAGGTTTTCCCCAATCTTTCATAGATAATGATGCAATAAACCTTCTCGTAAAACATTTTTTAAAAAAATCTGCATCAGATTACTTTACTTGAGGGTCAGTAACTAGAAGTGGAATCATTAAAATGGTATGACTCTGCCACGATCCCTGATGCACATTTTCAAAATTATCCTTTAGAAATATGACACTAAGCTAACGTCCATCAGCATCTTATTCCCCAACCAATACCAGCTACGTTACTTAACATCACAGAGGGGGGTGCGATGTGATACGCTTACCAGTGAAGTTGACCATCTTCTTCTCATAGGCTCATTGGCCATGTACATTGTTTCTGTGGAGAATGTCTGTGTTTTTCCTTTGCTCAGCTTCCTGGTGGAACATCTTCTGACCCTGGAGGTTGACTTTGGGAAGGAGTTTGCTCAACTTCTCTGACGCATCCTTTGGGGATGACGTGACCACCGGAATCTCAGGCCGGGAAGGTTCTGAAGCTCTTCACAGGGCACAGTCTAGGGTGCCTTTTTCTTGTCCCTCCCAGAAATGAGTGAAAGCCTTGGGCATGGACGGGGCTGCTGCCGGGGAGGTGGGGGATACGGCAGAGCCCTTATCTTTTTTTTTTTTTTTTTTTTGTGGTACGCGGGCCTCTCACTGTTGTGGCCTCTCCCGTTGCGGAGCACAGGCTCCGGACGCGCAGGCTCGGCGGCCATGGCTCACGGGCCTAGCCGCTCCGCGGCATGTGGGATCTTCCCGGACCGGGGCACGAACCCGTGTCCCCTGCATCAGCAGGTGGACTCTCAACCACTGCGCAACCAGGGAAGCCCCAGAGCCTTTATCTTGAGGGTCTCAGTTAGATAGTGAGCAGGAAAGAACAGCACCAGGGAGGAGAAGGGTGGTTAGGAGGCAGTGGTGTCTTAGGACCTGAAGGAGATGAGAAATTCCAGGAGGAAGGTCAGCCTGGTGAAAAGGACAGGGATTTGGGCACTCGAGCTGGTCGGCAACTATAGCGAAGACATGGGTGGCAGTAAAAGGGAGTAAATGGTGTGAATTCAGGAATAAAGACCAAAGACAGCCTGTCCAGAGGCCATGCCAACGAGTGTCCTGGCCTTCACTGGGGCCCCCGGCGTCCCACTATGTAACTGCCGTGGGCTCATCAGTCAATCTCCATGCCTCTGCCCTCACTGCCCTTCACTCCAGGGCTCTGCTCCCAAGGCACAGCTGTGATCATGGCCTTTTGCTGGATGTTCTCCACTGCTGCTGAGTCAAGTCCAGAGCTGGCTTCACACCCACCTTGCCAGCCTTCCTTCTGCCCCCTCTGGTCTCTCAGTATTTAGCTCCGCCCCAAACATGTACTCTGAGCTTCCACACATGCTGTTCCCCCTGCCTGAAAGGTTTTCTTTGCTCTTCGCCACTCGAGAAACCCTTTTCTTGTGCTAAAAGTAAAACCTACCTTCAGATTGTGCTTGAATTCTACCTTCCAGCTGGGTGAACTCGGAAAATATTTAACCCTTAGACCCTCAATTCAGGTGTGAAACAGGAATATTCATGTCTACCTCCCAGGGTTACATTAAATAACTAAGAAGAAGTGTCAGGTAGACGTTCCAGTATTCATTCTCTCCTTTACTCAAGACGTGCTCATGCAGCAGCCTCTCTGGTTCAGGCTGAACGGGGCAGAAATGTTCTCTATGTCTCAGAGAGGGGCAGAGGGAATTACATACACAGTCATTGAGTTACAGTTGTGATATGGCTACACAGGAATTTGATAGGCCGCCAATAAATGTCACCTCTCCCCACCCCTATTTATTCTTTGTGACTCAGTTAGGGACACGATCATAAATTGCCTTTATATGCTTTCTCATTGTTTGACTTTCTCAGCAAAAATAGTCTACTTTTATAACTTAAAAAGTCCAGTAAAATTTGTAATGCCTAAGTCCACAAAACCCCTTCTTTTTAAAGAAGAAGGGAAAAAGACAGCTTCGATATTACTTTCTTTTCAAAGCCTTCTGAGAAAGGCAGAAGGGTGGTTCCCTCCCTCTCCCACCCTGTTGACTCCCACTGTCCCTTCAAATGGGCCTTGACTGCCCCCGAATTGCACTGGGGGGCCAGGACACCCCGTGAGGGGTAGGGGCTCATTTGTCCGCCAGCCTGGGTTTACTCTGAGCCCTGCTACCCTCTGCTTTGGGTTGACCAGAGGCCCCATGTGTGCTCTCTCTCTCTCTCTCTCTCTCTCTCTCTCTCTCTCTCTCTCTCTCTGAGCCTCTTCATACCCGAGCCCCAGGGAGGCCCCACCTCCACCCTTGGCAGCCTCTCAGCTCAGCCGCTTCTCTTCCCCATGCTGAATTAGGCAAAACCTAACTCCGTAGGCAGGAGAATTGGGCAAAACAAACATATCTACTGACTTAAAAACAACCAAGCAATCTTGTCAATTTTTTACATTGCTTTAGAATTCCACAAATCATAGGCATTATGCCACCTTTGACCCGAACTGCCTTAATCAACGATTTGATATCACTCTTCCCCCAACGTTCTTTTTCTTTTTAAAATTTTTTTTTATCTGCCTGCTCCTGGTCTTAGTTGCGGCACGCGGGATCTAGTTCCCTGACCAGGGATCGAACCTGGGACCCCTGCATTGGGACCATGGAGTCTTAGTCACTGGACCACCAGGGAAGTCTCTCCCTTAATGTTCTGATGGTAGCTCTGCAAAGCCAACGATCCAGAACTGTTGGTGTGAATGACATATCTTCGCTAATTGTCCACTACCCTGGCCTCCAGTCCTGGTCCAGCTCCTGGCCTCTCCCTGTGACTGTCTGCCTCTTTTAGGACCCTGTGAAAATGGGAGCGTCTGGGAGGGCGGAGGGTGCCACTGCCTTGACGGCCTCCACAGTCCTCTCTGCCAGGGGCCAAAGTCCACCTTCCTTAGAGGTGAGAAAGATGCAGCCCCAGGGCATCTTTGCAGAGGAGTGGGGGACCGACAGGAGGGACAGGCGGTCGCATGCCCTGCCCTCTCAAGGAGGTTTCTATACACCATCCTGTGGAATCCCTAATAATCCCTAGATTTATGGCACGATTGCCACAAAGATTCTATCCATATTCCATCTTATTCGTCTTATAGGCAGGGTGAAGAGGAGCCAGAGATTATAGTCCCAACTTCCATAGGAAAATAGAGTCTCACATGTGCAGTCACATGTTCTTAGTGGCACAGAGAACACAGAAGAAGCCCTCCAGTCCCAGGGTGCAAGCCCAGCTCCCATTATCAGAGAGCTGCAGCCCATCGAGTGGGCTGTGGGACCAGGGTGGAGGAAGAGCTCATCTGGGCAGTCGCCGGGGTCCCAGGACAGCCAGGTAGTGGTGGTAGTATTCCAGGTAGAGTGGCTAGCCTCTGTGTAAGTATATCTGGAGAGAAAGGACAGGGGATGAATTATCCACAGTAATGGGTGACTGCCTTAGCTCTCCTGTTCCTCCTGGGTCAGTGGGAAGTGCTGGGGTAGAGGAGGAATCTCACATGTAAAGGACTGTGAAGAGAGATTTGTCAGACTAAGTGTCAGTCACATGACGGAAGGGGAGTGTGTGGCCTGCAGATCACAGAACGTGAGGGGCAAAAGGAATGTGCAGGGGGTGTGTAAGTACTAATATCAGCTTGAATTTATGCAGAGTGCCAAAGGAAATGAACATGTCTCTGGGTGCCTGGGAGGAATGTACAGGCAATATTGGGTAACAGTATACATATATATTTGATACGGAGGCATTCTTATTTAAGGTGTTTGCAGATGACACTGTGGGTTGAGAAAAATCATATACACGTATATATGTGTATATGTGTATATATGTGTGTGTGTGTGTATATATATGAACATACAGATTTGTCAAAATCCACAGCCATACAACTAACAAGTCAAGTCATAGATCACATTAACCCCCAGAATATTAGCTAGTGATACTTTGCCCTATAAATAAACTACTATACTCAACAGAAGAGACAAAGGTCTAGATCACCATTGGTAAATTATCCATATCTACAGATGCCCCTGACATAGGGGCATCCTATACCCCTGAAAAGGAAAGCCGTGCTTCAGTGTCACAGGCTGACAAGCTATGTCCCAGGCAGCCTGGGACAGACTGCCATTAAACTCAGTAACAAAATCACATACCAAAGTATCATCTCTGAGTTTTCCCAATTCACGGTGTCATCTGCAAACACCTTAACCAAGAATGTCCACGAAACAAGTCCCGGTGACTCCTATACACTTCTAGTGGTGATGGACCGTCAGCCATAATTACTACCGGGCAATCCACTTTTCCTACAATACTCTAAGAATTATCAGTTCCATCTGCCACCTTCCATACTACTGATAATATAAGAGCTTCATCACCTTCTGGTTCTGGTGAATCAACCACCACTCAAGTCTTTGGACAAACAGCCATGACATTCACTAAAGAAACAATTCTCTAGACACGTTTCAGATTTGTTAACAACAGTCCTCCGACCACCTATACCGAAAGTGGTGGAAGAACTGCATCCCCTTCAAGTCCTCATCAACTGTCTACCACTTATTTTATTCCAGGAGAGACATCCACAACTTGCAATCCAAGTTCTGCTTCCAGCGAAAGCACTGTGAGTTCCACCACGACTTCCACTTGGTCAGAATCCACCATCTCTTCTGAGGGTTCCCACATCTCAGGCCTTCAGAGTTCCACCACCACTTTGGGCTGGACTGAATCCACAGTCTCTTCTGAGGGTTCCCCCACCAGAGGGGATGGAAGTTCCCCCACAAATTCTGGTTGGTCTGAGTCCACAGTCTCCTCTGAGGGTTCCCTCACCACAGCCACCGGGAGCTCCACCACCACGTCTGGTTGGTCTGAATCCACACTTTCTTATGAGGGTTCCCCAACCACAGGCTCTGGGAGTTCCACTACCACTTCTGGTGGGTCTGAATCCACAGTGTCTTCTGAGGATTCCCCCACCACAGGCCCTTGGAGCTCTGCCACCACTTCAGGTTGGTCTGAATCCACAGTCTCTACTGAGGGTTCCCCAACCACAGGGGATGAGAATTCCCCCACAAATTCTGGATGGTCTGAATCCACAGTCTCTTCTGAGGGTTCCCACACCACAGGCGCTGCAAGTTTAACCATCACTTCTGGTTGGTCTGAATCTGCCATCTCTTCTGAGGGTTCCCACACCAGAGGCTCTGGGAGTTCCACCACCACGTCTGGTTGGTCTGAATCCACACTCTCTTATGAGGGTTCCCCAACCACAGGCCCTGGGAGTTCCACTACCACTTCTGGTGGGTCTGAATCCAAAGTCTCTTCTGAGGATTCCCCCACCACAGGCCCTTGGAGTTCCTCTGCCACTTCTGGTGGGTCTGAATCCAAAGTCTCTTCTGAGGATTCCCCCACCACAGGCCCTTGGAGTTCCTCTGCCACTTCTGGTAGATCTGAATCCACAGTGTCTTCTGAGGGTTCCCACACCACAGGCCCTTGGAGCTTCACCACCACTCCTGGTTGGTCTGAATCCACTGTCTCTTCTGAGGGTCCCCCAAACACAGGACTTCAGAGTTCCACCACCATGTCTGGTTGGTCTGAATCCACAGTGTCTTCTGAGAGTTTCCACACCACATATGTTGGTAGTTCCACCACTGCTTCTGGTTGGTCTGGATCCACAGTCCCCTCTGAGGGTTTCCTCACCACAGCCTCTGGGAGTTTCCCCACCAATTCTGGTTGGTCTGAATCCACTCTCTCTTCTGAGGCTTCCCCAACCACAGGCCTTCAGAGTTCCGCCACCAATTCTGGTTGGTCTGAATCCACAGTCTTTTCTGAGGGTTCCCACACCGCAGGTCTTCAGAATTCCACCACAACATATGGTTGGTCTAAATCCAGAGTGTCTTCTGAGGGCTTCCCCACCACAGTTGATGGGAATTCCACCACCACTTCTGGTTGGTCTGAATCCACAGTCTCTTCTGAGGAGTTCCCCACCACAGGCCCTTGGAGTTCTGCCACCACTTCAGGTTGGTCTGATTCCACAGTCTCTTATGGGGGTTCCCAAACAACAGGCCCTTGGAGTTCCACCGCCACTTCTGGTTGGTCTGAATCTACAGTGTCTTCTGAGGGTTCCCACACCACAGGTCCTTGGAGTTTCACCACCACTTCTGGTTGGTCTGAATCCACAGTCTCCTCTGAGCGTTTCCTCACCACAGCCTCTGGGAGTTCCCTCACAAATTCTGGTTGGTCTGAATCCACCGTCCCTTCTGAGGCTTCCCCAACCACAGGCCTTCAGAGTTCCACCACCAACTCTGGTTGGTCTGAATCCACAGTCGCTTCTGAGGGTTCCCACACCACAGGCCCTCTGAGTTCCCCCACAAATTCTGGTTGGTCTGAATCCACAGTCTCTTCTGAGGGTTCCCCAATCACAGGGCCTGGGAGTTCCACCACCACTTTTGATGGGACTGAATTCTCAGCGTCTTCTGAGGGTTCCCACACCACAGCCACTGGGAGTTCCACCACCACTTCTAAATGGTCTGAATCCACAGTCTCTTCTGAGGGTTTCCACACCACAGTTGCTGGGATTTCTACAGCCCCATCAAGCAATGGAGAGACATTCACTGGCCCAGCTGGATCAAGACAGACTGCCACTGTTGTTACTCAGAAAACCACAGATCACAACACCATATCTGATTCTCCTCAGCTCATGGACTCACCTACAACAACAGTTTCTAAAGGGGATGGAAGTCTCGTGTCCACTTCACGTCCAGTTGAATCCATTACCACATCCAGTGGTGATGAACAAACAACGACATTTTATATTGAAACCACTGTGTCCACGACTCTCTCAGCGCCATCAACACACACACTCTCCTCTTACTCCTCATCTTCTACACCTTTAAGTTCTGAGCAACTTTCTACCACCACCTCCAGCACTGGACACAACACAACAGCAATTACTGAAATGCCCTCGGTCCTCACGACAATTTCCAAATCATCTAAATCAACCATTTTGTCTGGAACTTCCTATCCTGGGCATTATGGTAGCGTTGCTTCCTCTTCAAGCTCCAGCCAGCTGTTTACCACCCCCTCTGTCTCTGCACAGACAACCACAGGCCTCACCAAGGAAACCACATTTTCTACCTCTACTCCTGATTCATCAAAACCTACAGGTACCTTGAACAGCACTGTTACTGAAGGGAATGAAATTTCTGCTTCCACATCAAGGCCTAGAGAATCCTTAATCACTTCTGGTGGTTATGGACACATGACCACATCTTCTCCTCCAGGATCCACTTTCTACACAACCTCCACAGAGGGGTCCACACCATCATTCTCTACCCCTTCTTTGCATAGTACATACAATGCAAGTCCTTCCGCATTAAGCCCCAGTGAGATCTCTACCCACATTGTGGTCTCAGAACCTATCACCATGACTGCCAAAGAGGAGTCAACTTCTGGCTTTTCTCCTCCTCTGTCCTCCACTTCACCTGGCTCCACTGGTGCTCCAGTCCCTGGTTTCAGTACCATTTCAACTCTGCGTCCCCCACTCACTGGTACACACACAGCTGTGATGACAACCCACTCTCCAGCTATGACAACAAGTAAGTCTCCTTGTTTGTCACTCTATGGGTTCCTCCTGCTCATCTTCCCTTATCAGCTAATCAGTTTTGTACTCCTTGTGATCTTGTTCCACACTTCCAGTGCCTTTTTGTTACCAATGTACATCATCCATGCAGATGATGTTGCTCCCTTTTGATTTGTAGGGCCCTTGTTTTCTTTGTGTGTCCTCTATTTTTTTAAAATTTATTTATTTTATTTTTGGCTGCTTTGGGTCTTTCCTGATGCACGCAGGCTTTCTCTAGCTGTGGCGAACCAGGGCTACTCTTCGCTGCGGTGTGTGGGCCTCTCCTGTCACGGAGCACAGGCTCTAGGCTCACGGGCTTCAGTAGCTGTGGCTCGCGGGCTCAGTAGTTGTGGCACACGGGCTTAGTTGCTCCACGGCACGTGGGATCTTCCCAGACCAGGGCTCAAACTCGTGCCCCCTGCATTGGCAGGCGGACTCCCAACCACTGCGCCACCAGGGAAGCCCCTTTGTGTGTCCTCTTTTATCTCTTGCTTCCTTCCTCTCTGTTGTCCCTCTTCCTTTCCCTACTCTCTCCTGGGGGTTGAGGTGGTGACAAATGGATCTCGGTTGCTGCATGATCATCTGGTCCCATCCCCATCTTTCAATGCAGTGTCTGAACGATGGGACTTGGAATAGGAGTCAATGTTTTTGTGTTTTGGGCTTCCATGGTAACCTCTGTGAATGTTCTACCCCTTCTCAGGGCAGTGCTACAATGGGGCCACTTGGAACGGAGAAGAATGTGCCTGTACCGAAGGCTACTTTGGTTACCAGTGTCAGTCCCTCTTGGAATACTTATTCATAGGTAAAGACCTTTCCTGAGACTTGTAGATCATCCCCACATCCCTTAACCACTTAAAATAGGAGGGCAGCACTGGAAGGATCATTTGCTACCACTGCTTAATTGTGCAGGTAGAGGAGAAAATGTGACTTTCACCCAGACCAAAACGCAGGTAGAACATGGACCTTCTGCCTCCCCCTTCTGGGTCCTTTTCACTAGCTAACCTGCCTCTCTCATCAGGATGATCATCTAGAGGCCTCCATTTAGGTGTCACTGGGTTGTGATCCTGGCCACTAGCTCTTCCTGGTATACAGAGGCAAGGGGCAGAAGTTTCAGCAACTCCTACCTGCCTTTTGAGTTTCCATCCTCCCTCCTACACACTTCCTCTACTTCCCCAAAACCAATAGATGAAGAATTAACTAATCCTGCAAGGCATTACTGGGAGGTTGCTGTCTCATGCATAATGTGTCCTCTTCCCACAGAAGTCCCAGAAAAAATCAATGCCACTGTAGAACTGAGAGTGAAAGTAACTAACAGAAATTTCACAGAAGACCTAAATAACATATCCTCCCATACATACCTGAATTTTGTTCAACTATTCAAGAGTCAGGTAAGAGCAGAGGAAGCCTAGATTCACCAATGTGAGAGGGGATGCCAGGGCTCATCTTGACTTACTGTTCAGGGCTTCTCAGCTCTTGGGTCCCTTCAGCCTAAGTCCTGAGAGGGAGGCGGTTCCTCTGAGAGCCTCCTTCCTTGAGCCATACCCCTCCAACACATCCTGGAAGAGGGAACATCCCTCTGCCTTCCCTTCCTTCTTTCCTATGGGCTAATACAGGGGCTCCTTGGGGAAAGAGAACAGGGGCTGCTGCATACTCCAGGCTTCTATGAGCTCAGCTGTCTTGTTTCTTTCAGATGGATAAAGCTTACAGGAGCAAAGACTTTCCACAATACAGAGGCGTGATCATTAGGAAACTACTGTGAGTATGGGGGTGGAGAGATTTATAGACTATGGGAAGCTCCTTCTCTCTTGCCTGCTCTCCTGTCTCCTCCTATCATGAATGATTCGAGTATCAGTACCTGGCTGGGTCAAAAAGGCCCCCAGCTAGAAGGCAACACCTGAGGGCTCTGAGACCATGCATTCATTCATTCAGCACTCATCCAAGTAACAAACTAGTATTGAAAGCCTACCCTGTTCTAGGTGCTGGGAGCACAGCGGTTCTGGTCTTCATGGAGCTTAGAGTGGCAGAACACAGGTAGCAGAATGGCTGTGCAGTCTGTCTAGAATTATGGTAAGGGACACACAAGGTGCAGTGGGAGAGGTCCTGAATGCAAGCTCAGTGAGATGGAGGGAAATCCTCCTGGAGGAAGTGACAGCTAAGCTGAGGCTTGAAGGATGAGGAGAAATGAGCCAAGTAGAAGGAAAGGAGGAGGAGAGTGTTACAAGAGGAAATCAATGACGATGAGCCTAGAGGTGAGAGAAAGGAGGGTAGATTCCAAGAACATAAAGCACACTTGGCTGCTTGAGGACAAAGGGGTCATGGTGGGAGAGGAGGTTAGAAAGGTAACCTGTGCCAAGCTATTTAGATGTGAAGCATCAGCAATTGTGGCCCATTGGGATAGTATCCGATTTGCACTGCAGACAACTCAATTTGGCTACAGGGCTGAGAATGGGTGGACAGAGGAGGGAGATGATAGCAGCCTGGACCTGAGAGGTGATAATGAAGAAGAAAAGTATCCAGTGTGAAAGGTCTTTAGGGGGCAGGACCAGCAGATCATGGGAGTTTGATGGGTGTTTTGAGAAAAGGAGGAATGACACCAGATTTCTGGGCTTCTGGGAATGCGGGGTGCCCTTTGCTGAAATGAGGAACATAAGGAAGAGCAGAATGGGAGACGAAGATGATGAGTTTGGCCTGGGGGCCCAGCCACGTGGAGTGGCTGAGTGATGGAGCAGCTGATGGTCAAACATGGGATAGGAAGGGTCTACAGTGGAGGCACTGGTGTTGGCATCCCTAGATAGACATCGCTGGAAGCCCTGGGAGTAGACCAGATGGCCGGGGCCGTCGTCACAGCACAAAAGCAAAGATGTACCAGGGAAGGAGCATGGGAAGCCCCAACATTGAAAGGATAGGCAGGAGAATCAGAACTCTGAGAGGAGAGTGCAAAGAAGCAGACAGAGGGGTGGGAAGGGAGCCTGGGGGTGTCAGGTCCCAACATGTCCAGGGCCCTTTGGGTTCCATAGCCTAGTGTCCTCCACCCCCACCCAGCATCAGAGCCATTGTCTCCATCTCCCTTCTGGCTCAGGATTTTGTTGTTTCAAGTCCTCCTGGGTCCTGCTCCTGACTTCTCTGTCACAATGGCTGTGACTAGTGATGGACCTTGTCTCAAGTTCTCTCTTCTGAGAGCATTGCTGACTGTCTAACAAGAAGCTTCTGGGTTGAAATCCAACGTTTCTAAAGCAGCTTCATGTTTCTTCATTTCTGAACGCTTACTTTTTTGGTTTTGAAAATATAATCCAATAGCTTCTACTTTACATTTTTTAATTAAAAATTTTTTCATTGTAGTAAAATACCCATAACATAAAATCTGCCATTAATCACTGAATTCACCATTTTAAGTGTACGGTTCAGCAGCGTTAAGTCCATCCACATTGTTGTGAAACCACCACCGTCCTTCTCCAGAACCTTTTCATCTTCCCAAACTGAAGCTCTGTCGCCATTCAACAATAACTCCCAATTCCTCCTCATCCCACCCCTGGCAACTACCACGTTACCTTCTGTCTCTACAAATTTGATTACTCCAGGGACCTCATATTACGACTCATAAATACTCATAGAGTAGTTGTTTTTTTGCGACTGGCTTATTTCACTTAGCATAATGTCCTCAAGGTTCATGCATGTTGTAGCATGTCTCAAAATTTCCTTCCTTTTTGAGGCTGAATAATATTCCATTGTAGGTACAGACTACATTTTGTTTATTCATTCATCCACTGATGGGCACTTAAATTGCTTTCACCGTTTAGTTTTTATGAATAACACTGCGATGAACATGGGTGTACAAATATTTCTTCCTGCCTCTGCTTTCAATTCTTTGGGCTAGATGCCCAGAGGTGGAATTGCTGGACCCTATGGTTATTCTGTTTTTAAGTTTTTGAGGAACCATCATACTGTTTTCCACAGTGGCCGCACCATTCTACATTCCCACCAACGATGCACGAGGGTTCAATTTCTCCGCATCTTTGCCCAACAGCTTCCATTTTTAGGAATGAATTCCACCCATTGGCATATATTGTTATCACAGGTTTACTCTGTAGCCTCCCTCTAGGTTGTTACCTGCTGGAGGGAAGAGTCTCTATTCTGTCCTGCCTCTGGGACATATGGCTAATTGTTTCTCATCACCTCTCTTGCTTCTTGGGCCCTGCTTACTGGGAGGGCGGGCAACACAGGGTAGCTGACGATTCCTAATTCCAGCAAAGGCAGCGTCGTGGTGGAACATGAAGTCGTCATGGAGGCAAACTTCACTTCAGAGTTTCAGGAGCTGTTTGCAAACCTCACTAAGATCATAAAGGCCAAGGTTATGAATGAGACCGGAAAGCTACCCAGTAATTCTGAAGCGTGCAAAAGTAAGCCCATCTAAAACCCCTTGATGTTGGTGGGGAAAGGATGGGAGGGGTCGCTTAGGGAGGTCTCAGCCCCATCCCCACACCTCACCTCTCTCCTCTCTTCCGGAGCTCCAGAGACCTCCCTCCCCAGCAGTCAAGCCCGGATACCTTCCGCAGACTCTGTGCTGCTGCCAGCAGTCCCTCCCAGTCCCGGGCTGAGGTTGTCACCAGCCCTAATGTCCCCATCTGAGCAAGCTCACAGGCCCAGCTGCATCTGGGGATGGCCAAGATCCTACTAGCCTTGTTCCCAGCAAGGAGGAGGGGAAGGCTGGCTGCCCCCAGGGGGCAGAGGCGCCATATCTATTTTGTTCTTTCCCACCACCCTGGGCAGACATCTCATTCCTGTGCTACAATGAGAAGGACACCTTCGTGAATGAGACCATGAAGCTCGGCTTTGACCTGCAAGGTAAGCAGCTCCGCAGAGTGTGGATGGTAAACCTGAGGGCTAGAGGGCGTGTTCACCAGGCTGACGCTTCCTGCCCGCCCCCCACCCCCAGGGCAATGCACTCAGAAAGTTGCGAAAGAATTCGCCCAATTCTACTACGTGGATGATCTGAATGGGAAGCTGGCCTGTGTGACCAAGTGCACCCTGGGGACGAAGTCGCAAATGAACTGTCACCACGGCAGGTGCCAGCTTCAGCGAAGTGGCCCCCGTTGCCTGTGAGCCTCTACCCTCTCTGGTGGCAGGGCCCCACTCTCCCCGACAGTCACCCAAGGGGGCAGGGTGGGAGTGGGCAGAGCTCGCAAGGCACCCCCTCCCCCCTCCTCTACACCCCTCTTTCTTCTACCCAGGTCTCCCATCTTCCACCCCACCAGAGGGAGAGGGAGGCGCAGATTATAGACAGGCATCGTAGCACTGAGCAAGCCCCTTCCTGAAAAAGTTCCAGTTACCAATTTCCAAATCTGTATCCATGGATCTCATCTCCATCTGTCATTCGTTTCCCTGACACCATCCCAGCCACCGTGCCATTGTCACCTCCCGCTGTAGCTGGGACGCGACACTCGGGAGATCATAAATTAAAGTACAAAGTATAAAACACGGTAACAGGCTGTCGAAGTGCCAACTACTTAGTGTTTAGATGGGTGAACATCACGTGTTTGGGACGAGGTACCGGCGCTCTCGGATTCTGAATTCCTGCTCCGCAGATCTGTGGTCCCTGCACACCCTCCCCGCCCCTTAGCCTTGAGAGTCAGGGAGAGCACCCGGCAACTGTCCTCAGAGGGAGAGCTGGTTTCCTGTGCTTTGACATTAATTTTTTTCTTTCGGGAGACTGGGTGGGTGAGGGATGCTGGTGGGCTGGCCTGAGCTTGTGTGTGTCCCCAGGTGCCTGAACTCGGACACGCACTGGCACTGGGGAGAAAGCTGTGAATTCAGCACCAGCAAGAGCATGGCGTATGGGATCGTAGGGGCCGTGGTGGTGCTACTGGTGGTCTCGGTGGTGGTCCTGGCCATCTCACTCAGCCAATCCCAGAGAAAACTGCACAGGTGAGCTTCTGGGGCTGGGGCGGGGCCTGGGGAGAGGGGACCACAGTCAGAATAACCTGAGGCTCTGCTCCTTCCAGCTGAGCAGTCAGCTGAGGCCCAGGGCAGCCTGCTGATCTGACAGGACATGTCCGTTTGGCAGAGAAATGGAAACAAAAACATATGTACTGGAATTGGATTATGTAATGAAATTACCTGGTGCTTCTTATCACCTTGGCTTCCCTAGAGCAACACCGTCACACTCGGACACTGGGAAAGACCGCCGTCACTTTCCCCCAATTGTAAAATGCATAAGACCCACCTGAGAAGGTTGAGTAATGCTCAGCACAGCACCTGGCCGGCAATCGAAGGGAACTGCCCTGACTCTAGCCCAATGCCCCCATCTCACAGATAAGGACACTGAGGCCCACTGAGGAGTTGGGGGGGGCCAGGCCGTGGTGACATCCCCAGGAATGCTTTTTGTTTTCTGCCACTGTTGCTGGGGGCAGTCTCCTCCCTGACTCAGGGCTTGGCCAGGACAGCCCCTTCCGGAAGCCCGAGGTTCAGAGGCCTCTGAGCCCCCTCCCCTGCCTCTCTGCCATGGGCTGCTCACGGCATTTCTGTTGGCAGGCAAGAGAACAACCTGTCTCGAGACTGGCAAGAAGAAGATGTCCTTGTCAGCTTCCAGAGCGCCGGCGTCTGGGAAGGTAGATCTCGTCAGGGGCCAGGACGGGGCAGGCTGGAGGGTGTAGAAGTGCCAAAGTCGGGCTCAGTGGGGTTGTGGGTGACACGCGCGCACATCCTGCCAGGTCGCCCCACCTCTGCTGCAGAAGCCAGGCTCCTCTGCAGCCTCCTGACCCCGAGCCTCCACGGGCAGCCCCTGCTGACCCTCCGGCCTTTTCTCGCTCCTCCCCGTCAGGTTCCGTGCACTCCAGTCTGTGGCCCATGCCTTTGCATAGACTGGGCTGCTTCCGGTGGTCTGAGTCTCTGCGCACCCGCATCCCACCCTGTTTCCAAAATCCGGTTCATGAGCTGCCCCTCCGTGGAGCTCCGCGTGGGTTCAGCCTGCTCTGGCTCCCAGAGCTGCTCCCAGCCCTGCACCCAGCTGCGGTGGAAAAACCTTCCCAGTACTTCCTGACAAACATGATGGAGGGATTCCAGGGATGGCTGAGAGCCTGATCCTGCCCTCGGAGGCCACCCCCAGCACACCAGACGCACACAGTTAATAGGATGATAGGGCCATGGCCAGGGCTTGACGGGGCATAGATATACCTGCACCAGCCCAGCGTGGGGCGTGGGTCAGACAAGACGGCGGAGGGGCATCCCCTGAGCTGAGAGCCAGGGCAGTGGTGGGGAGTAAGCCATGTGTCTCCTGCTCCCATGAACATACAGCCCAGTGGGCAGCGAGGCCTTGTCCCATGATGGGAAGGGAAAGGGCTTTCCTGGCAGGGGTCCCTACTTAAGAAGGGACATGGAGGTGGGAAAGAGCACGGTCTGTGGGGGGGTCTGACCCCCCAAGGGCGGGTCAGTGGGACGGGAGAATGACAGGGCCAGGTCAAGGCTGGTCAGTGGGCCATGATGGGGGGACACACAGGAGGGGCTTTAAGGGAGGGGGACCAGACTTCGTTTTGAGCAGCTCACTCAGGAGGATCTAAGCGGGACAGCATGAAAGTGGGGAGTCCAGGGAGGGAGAAGCACAGTACCACAGGTGAGGGACGATGAGGCTGAGTGGGGGTGGCATAGACCGGGAGGCGTGGACAGCAGATGACATAGCTCAGATGCCAGTGAGTCAGGCAGGGCGTGTTGTTTGCAGGCTCTGGGCGGGGATGACGGGGCGCAGTGGGGAGAAGCAGCAGGTGGGTCGCGCTGGGCGGGGGTGGGAGGGCAGGGTACAGGGAGGGGGAGGCACCCCAGATCTGGCCAGTCCGAAGCCTGGGGACAGGCCTGCGGCCTGTGGGCAGCACTGGGGGTCAGCCTAGCCCACGGTGGGGAGACAGTGGGCGAGGAAGGCAGGTGGAGGGCTGCGCGGGGGATCTTGAAGGAAGCAGAAGGGGAATGTTCTGGAAGATGCCAGGAGGACCCGGAGCCTGGGGCCCGGAGGCCGAGGAGGAAGTCTGTCTGCAAGATGGGCACAGTGGGTGCTGGACACGTGCCAACTCAAACAAGAGATTCCAGGCGCAGCTGCTTTGTGTCTGCTGTGGCTACCGTTGCCATGAGGAAGTGTGCACGGTGACCGCAAGCAGTCCCGTCCTCCTGCCCCACCCAGACCAAGCGGCCCCTGGGCCTGGGGCCCCTGCTCACCAGCCACGACTTTTGACCCCAGAGCATGTCGGAGGGCTGCCGCTCTGGTGCCCTCCTGTTCCCGCGTGACCCTGGGCCAGCTCCCCAGGTCCCCTCCCGAGCCTCAGACAAGCTGTGCTGCTGGGAGGACCGATGGGCAGTGGGAAGGGAGTTTAGGGCAGCTCTGGGGCTGACTCTTCAGAGCTGGTCCTTTTACTGGAAAAAAACCCTCCTCTGGGCGTCTTTGGCTTCCCCCAGGCTCACTCTCACCCCAGTACCTCTCCCTACAGGTCAGAATCTGCAGGGGGACACGTTTGGCCTTGAAAATGTCTACAGACACTTCCAGCCTTCCCTGCAGAACGTGGACCCCAGCACAGAGGTGACTCAGGAGCTACCCCCCCCCAGCTAGGGTCTGCTCCCCTGTCCCCCACCCCCTGGGGCTGCCTGGGGAGGGCGGGGCACCCTCGGCCCAGAGGGCAGGTCGCTCCCCGGGGACGCAGCCATCACTACTGGCCCCTCAGCGGTACCTCCTCTCTCCCACCCCCCAGCTCCACATTCAGAGGCCCACGGTGGTGACAGCTGCTCAGAGAGGGGGACAGGGGCTCTCACCCCTCACCCAGATCTGGACGACGAGATAGCGGCTGACAGAGCCCTCCACAGGTCCCGGGGCCGCCAAGAGGAATCAGATGTCAGGCCCAAGGACAGTCCTCTCAGGGCTGCTGGGTTTGCCCCATCCCCACTGTTGTGACCACCCTCTGCTCCCTTGCCCTCCATCCAGGAGCCCCAAGGCATCTTGTTTGCTCTATGGTGACACCCACTCTGGAATTTCCTACCATAAAAGAGCAAGTCTTAGGGCTTCCCTGGTGGCGCAGTGGTTGAGAGTCCGCCTGCCGATGCAGGGGACACGGGTTCGTGCCCCGGTCCGGGAAGATCCCACATGCCGCGGAGCGGCTGGGCCCGTGAGCCATGGCCGCTAAGCCTGCGCGTCCAGAGCCTGTGCTCCGCAATGGGAGAGGCCACAACAGTGAGAGGCCTGCGTTCCGCAAAAAAAAAAAAAAAAAAAGAGCAAGTCTTAAAGTGCAGAGTGTAGCCTGAGTGGTCTCCTCCCCTCCCCTGCAGGGCAGGGGCCTGGTTGCAGGCCTGCATGTCTGGGAGGGTCCTTCTCAAGAGAGCACTCCTTCCAAGGTTGGAGGCTCGGCCCCTTCCTGTGCCCCACATGTGGGGCAGTGAGCCCTTTGTCTGCTCCAAGCAGGGGCAGTGGCGGGCCCACCTCTGCCTGAGGTCTCTGCGGCCGAGAGTGGACCTAGGGCCCAGGGAGGGGGGGAGCCCCCAGAAAGGCCAAAGAGTGAGTGCTTTGCCCTGCTGACCTTGAGAGGGGCCTAGGTCACTCCAGATGACCAGAGGGGCTGTGCTTACCTGTGAACCCACAGACCCAAGAACTCTCAGCCATCCTGGGACTGGGCACTGGCCCAGCTGCGTCCATGACCTGCACCCTGTGACCTGGTGGGGTACCCATAGCGGCAGTAAAGCTGGCTTGAGAAGAGGGGAGAGGGGTCTCATTCCCTGGGGCTGGAGTCGAAAGCAGGGCACCCTTCTCCTCGGAGGCTCAGGCCCACCCTCTCCTCCACCTTCCACCTCCCTCCCGGGGTCCCATTAGCTCTTCCAGGCTGCTTCAGGCCCTGTGCCTGTCCCTTCAGAGCGATGGCAAATCTGATGGCCTGTGTGCCTATGTGCTGCCCAGCCAGGGAGGGGCTCCCCTTCCCTCTGCCCTTTGGCCTGGAACAGAGCTGAACCTCCAGTCATTAGTGAAGCGTCCATGCTTCCTCAGATGACCCCCAGCTCTCCGGTGTCTCAGGATCAGAGGGCTTGGGGCCCATTTATTTCTGGAATTTCTTGACCGACTTTCATTTCGCCAATTCCCGAAAGGGTGTAAGGCAGGTACGCTGCCTTCCAGACTCAGTCGCCAGTCTCCAAAGTCGAGACTGGTGACAATGACACTCTGCCTGCTGCCTCTGGTCCTTCAGCTCCCACCCCCACATGGTGAATGACGGCCGCCCACCCACTGCCCTCACAGCCCCAGCCCTACCATCTCCTGGACCTGCCCACGCCTAGGGAGGGCTGTGTCTTGGGGCCACAGTTGGGGGTACCCTCAGCCTCCTGCCCCTTGCCTACTCCTCTCCCCTCCCCTGTGAGATTTGGGGGAAGAGCCAGGGCTTTGGGGCTCATCTGAGTTAGCCTTATCCTCTCTGAGCCTCAGTTTCTGCTCCAGAAAGTGAGAATAAGAAAACTGACTTGCGGACTTCCCTGGTGGTGCAGTGGATAAGACTCCACACTCCCAATGCAGGGGACCCAGGTTCAATCTCTGGTCAGGGAACTAGATCTTACATGCGTGCCACAACTAAGAGTTCGAATGCCACAACTAAGGAGCCCTGGAGCCACAACTAAGGAGCCCGCCTGCCTCAACTAAGACCTGGTGCAGGGCTTCCCTGGTGGCGCAGTGGTTAAGAATCTGCCTGCCAATGCAGGGGATACGGGTTTGAGCCCTGGTCCAGGAAGATCCCACATGCCGCGGAGCAACTAAACCCGTGCGCCACAACTACTGAGCCTGTGTACCACAACTACTGAAAGCCCTTCAGGGCTTCAGCAGGCACAGCCCCTTATTTATTTTTTAAAATAAACATTAAAAAAAGAAAAAGAAAAAGAAAACTGACTTGTCAGGGATGGAGAATCAGACAGAATGCCCCAGTCATGATCCGTGGCACATGACGGCTGTTCAGTCAATGGTAGGGTCTGTCCTTACCCCGCGAATATGCCCCTCCAACTCCCTCCAACCCCCCTGCCCCAGATGCCCGGGGCTCTCCCTTACATGACACAAGACAAATGTCTTACATCTCAGCTCTCTCCAACTCTTGTCCTGGCCATTTCTGCGTCACCCTGTCCCTGCCTTGTGCCCTGAGGTTGTCACAGGGCTGTCAGGCATCCCGGAATCAGGGGAAAGGCCACTGCTGTAGCCAAATGGGCACAAGATAGGGTTTGGGGACAAACCCTAACCCTAACCCAGATTCTAATCCTGCCATGAAGCAGCTGTGTGCCATGGGGCAACTCAGTTTGTCTCTGGCCTCAGTTTCTCCCCCTAAAGGACAAAGGTTGGGGCCTCTAGGATTCCTTCCAACTCAGCTGCCCTGGGCTCCATGGCCGTAGGACTGGGTTCAGGTTGGCAGAAGATGATAACGGGTCCTCGTTGGACCCTCCAGGATCTACTCTGCCCCTCACCTGCCCCCAGAGAAAGAGGGAAGGGAATAAAGGCTGAAATCAAACTGTGGCCTCAGGATTCCCACCCTCTAGGGGTGTCATCCTGGGATCGCCTGGGTGAGGAGGGAAGGGAGATTGGGGGCCGAAGTGGGGGGCTTATGCTGGGCCCTGTAGATGTCATTCAAACAGCCATGTCCTGGCCTGTGTCCTGCCCTAAGTTCACGACCCCAGGAGCAGTGGGGGCTCCTGACACCCTGTCCCCGACCCTGGACAACTCTCCTTCAAGGAGGAAATGGGGTGAGGGAGGGGGAGAAAGCATACCTAAGCATAATCATGGAGCCTGTGGCCTCCTTGGTCCAAACCTGCCCACAGGAGGCAGGGCCTTCTCTGGGGGCCAGCCTGAGGGCTGACTGGGCAAATGAAGAGGATGGAGGTGGGAAGAGGGTGAGGGAGGCTGGGGCAGGGCGGAGCAGTGGCTTGGCTTGCTCTAAGGCGGGGAGTGCGGCACTGATTTGAACCCTGCCACTCCTTCGCATAGATTCCCAGGGAACTTTCAATGCCTTCCAGACTCTTAGTCACTTATCTCTAATGGGGGCACTTGGGGCACTGTGATATGCCTTTCCCGCCTCCCTCTCAGATGCCTCCACCCTCCCCTGCCCCGCCCTCTTTCTTCCTGCTTCTCCCTTCCCTTTTTCTGGCCCTCTCTTCCCTTCCCTCTCCCTTTCTTCCCCTTCTATTCTCCCCACCTTTCCTCCATCAACCCTTAGCCTCTAACCACTTTCTGCACATTGGGACTCATCGCATCTCTGGCCTCAGTCTCCCCCTCTGTGAAATGGAGCCTTTCAGACTCTCTGCTCCTGTTGCCCAGGATTCTGTGGCCTTTTCTCTGGGCCTGGCATTCACTGGTCTGGAGACCCCTGACCAGCTCTGAGTGGCATCTGACTCTCCCATGTTTCTTCTCTGGGGACCCGGAACCATATACCTCCTCAGGCTATGGGGCTAAAGATGGCAGGATGGGGCACGGGCCGTGAGCTACATCCTGGTGGCCTGTGCTTGGCCTTTCCCTTTCCCAGAAGACACACCCTCTCCCGCTGCCTCCGCTTTCAGCACACCCCAGTTATATTGTACATGAAAGAAACACGAACCATTTCAGCCCAGTGCAGCCCTGTCCAGCCTTAGCAAGTGCCTTCTCGCCTTCCACACGAATGGGACCAAGGCCTGGTTGCTCAGTCCTCTGTCTACAGCAGGTCCCTCTGTCCTTTCCGCCCTCCCCCTTATCCTCGCCTGCCTGACATCATCTGACCTGGGCCCTTTCATTTGCCCCTGGTCCCTGTTTCCACCACCATCCTACGCTTGTCCTCCTTCTGAGAGTCTGGGGAAGACAGACTCAAGCGTCTATCCCTCCCACACCCCCTATCCCACCCCGAATAAGGCCCACCTCCTCTGAGGGGTCTCCACTAACTTCTCTCCCCTAGAACCCACCCCTGCGACCACAGGTGACCAGAAAGAGATTGTATGTGCTTCCTGTGGTTGCTGTAACACATTCCCACAACCCGAGGGGCTTAGAAGGACAGGAGTTTATTGTCTCACAGTCACAGAGGCCAGAAGTCCAAAACCAAGCTGTCAGCAGGATGCGCTCCCTCTGAGGTTGGCAGGGAAGTGTCTGTTCCGGGCCTCTGCCCTGGCTTCTGGTGGCTGACTGGCGATCTTGGTGTCCCTTGGCTTGTGGCCACAGCACCCTTATCTCGCCCTTTACCTTCACGTGTCCTGCTTCCTGTGTGCATATCTGTGTCCAAACATCCCCTTTTCGTAAGGAAGCCAGTCGTTTTCAATTAGAGGCCCACCCTACTCCAGTGTGACCTCATCTTAACTAATTATATCTGCAATGACCCTATTTCCAAATGTCACATTCTGTGGTACTAGGGGTTAGGACTTCACCATATGAATTTGGGGAGGGGGAAAAATTCAACCCATAACAGAGGCCATGAGGAGTTTCAAGCATGGGAGTAATCTGACAGATGTGTTTTGAAGAGATCCCTCTAATTGTGGTGTAAAGGACTGTTTGGTGTGGGAGCCCAAGTGGGAAGCAATGTGGGTGGTGATGATGCTGAAAACTCCAGCCTCTGTGCACTGGTGCCCAACTGAATCTCAGAGACAGAGTTTTGGGTGAAGTAGAAAAGAATAGCTTTATTGCTCTGCCAAACAAAGGGGGACACAGCGGGCTTGTGCCCCTCAAAACTGTGTGTCCCAACCTGGAGGGATTTGGTGAGGAGTTTTATAGCAATGTTTCAAAGGCAGGATTGGCGGTAAGGATTAGGGTATGTGAAGGGCCTGCACTCATTTAATCTGATCTCAGGTAGTCTCTTGATGAGCTTCTCTGGTTCCTTTAGTCTGGCCTCAGGTGGTCTTCTCTGGAATGAAGAATACTAACGTCTTCCATTTGTGGGGGGTTTTAGTTCTGTAAAGAGCTCAAAGGTCTTGTTCTGTGAATCCCTTGCGGTGGAACCAGGACCTGCCCCAAGGCTGCACCATTGTTTCTGGGCAGCTCCTCCCTTGTCTCTGCATCCCCTCCCTTCCCTGATTAGCAACTGTTCGAATCTGTCCTTTGGGACTCAGGGAAGGTCGTGGAGGCTGGAGTCTATTCCCTACAAACAAGAAGTGGGGGACACAGAAAGGCTTCCATGTCCAGGGGCTCCACAGGGTCCTGCTCAGTTTCAGGGAGGCTGTGGCAGTAATCTGGGTGGGAACTGACAGCAGTGCTGACCTGGGACTTACAGGAGAAATGGAAAAAAGTGGGCCTGTTCAGGATCTACTCTGCCGGAAGCTGGCTGAAGGAACAGATGAAGGAGGTGAGGGGGAAACAGAACTGGGATGCCTTCCAAGGTGCTGGGCTTCAGCAGCTGGTAGAAGGTTGCTTTCTGAGAGGTTGTCTAGCATAGAAGATAGAAGTCAAGAGTTCTGTTTTGAACAAGGCTGGGATGCCTAGATGATCACGTGATGTCTGCCATTGAGAGGGGAGGCCAGAGCAAGAGATACACAAGGGAGTGGTCAGAATGGCCCGGGGTGTTGGGATGGCGAGGGGGAGGGGCGGGGGGTGGGGCAGAAACTGAGGGAGTCCAGCAACTCAGAAGCCAAGGCAAGACTGTTTTTCAAGAGACAGGGAGTAAAAAAAAAAAACAAAAAAAACAAAAAATAGGGCTTCCCTGGTGGCGCAGTTGTTGGGAGTCTACCTGCCGATTCAGGGGACACGGGTTCGTGCCCCGGTCCGGGAAGATCCCACATGCCGCGGAGCGGCTGGGCCCGTGAGCCATGTCCGCTGAGCCTGCGCATCCGGAGGCTGTGCTCTGCAATGGGAGAGGCCACAACAGTGAAAGGCCTGCATACCGCAAAAACAAAAAAACCAAAAAACAAACAAAAAATAAACAAGAGGGAAGGGGTATAGGCAGAGATAAAAATTCAAATTACGGGGAGTTTCCTGGTGGTCCAGGGGTTAGGACTTGATACATTCACTGCATGGCGCTGGGTTCAATCCCTGGTGGGGGAACTAAGATTCTGCAAGCCCCGCAGTGTGCAGCTAGAAAAAGAAAAAATTTCAAACTACCAAGAGGCCCTATCTTTAATCCATTACCTGGCTCCAGTCCATTCGTTTCCTAGGGCTGCTGTAACAAAGTAGCACAAACAGGGTGACTTAAAACAACAGAAATTTATTGTTTCACAGTTACAGAGGCCAGAAGTCCAAAGCCAAGGTATCAGCAGGGCTGTGCTCCCTGCTACACTCACAGATCCATCCAAGGTCGTGTGTACAAGGATATTCAGATTCCCTGCAGCAAAGGAGAAGACTTGAGTCTATTGGTTTTCTATTGCTGCCCTGACAAAGTACCACAAACTTAGTCAGGTAAAACAACACCCTCTGATTATTCCACAGTTTCGTGGGTCAGAAGCCTGGGCATAGGCATGGGTCAGCTGGGTTCCCAGCTTAGGCTCTCACTAGGCTGAAATCAAGGTGTCAGCAGGGCTGTGTCCCTTGCTGGGGGCTCTGTGGAGGAATCCGCTTCCAGACTCATTCATGTTGGCAGAAGAGAGTTTGCCGGGGGGCCCCTCCACCTGCAGAGCCAGCATTGGCGGGTCCTCATGCTTTGAATTTCTCTGATTTCCATTTTGCTCCTTTCCTCTGCTTTTAAGGGCTCCTGTGATAACACTGGACCTGCCTTGATAATCCACAAAAATCTCCCTATTTTAGCCGATAGGTCAGCTGACTAGTAACAGGGATCCTGTTGCTCTATTTTGGCCAGAAGCAAAAGAATGATTACTTTGATTAAGGCCTTTGATTAGTGTTTAATCTATTTTACATTCTTGGTTAATTAAAGTCCATGAACCGTTGCATTTATAAAAACGAATACATTACATTTCCTATTTAAAGTTTTCCTTTTTTTTTTTTTTGCGGTACGTGCGCCTCTCACTGCTGTGGCCTCCCCCGCCGCGGAGCACAGGCTCCGGACGCGCAGGCTCAGCGGCCATGGCTCATGGGCCCAGCCGCTCCGCGGCATGTGGGATCTTCCTGGACCGGGGCACGAACCCGTGTCCCCTGCATCAGCAGGCGGACTCTCAACCACTGCGCCACCAGGGAAGCCCAAAAGTTTTCCATTTTTTGATTAACAAACAAAACCTTTCCAACGACTCAAGAAACTCCAAAAATCTCATACGATTAAATATATTTTTTTAAGCTTCCCCCAACCTAAAGTAATTCTACTAACCTAATAAATTAAATGCATCTATATGATGAATCCTAGGTTCTTCTAAGTGTTCTGATACTGTTTATAACCTTAGCAAGGTTTTAATGTAAAATTACAAGTCTAAATCACTCACTTAATTATATATTTTATATTGAAACAAGGTTGACATTCCAATAGGCCAAATTCTCTTGAATGTTATAAATATATTAAATCCCAAATGCGAAGAGATTATTTGATACAAAAATATGAATACTAATACTACAGGTCTGAATTTATTTGGGGCGACTAGAGTCATTCTGTTCCTGGGGTTAAGTGGCACCCTTCACTGTAGCAGTCAGGACATTTTTGTATCTGCTATAACAAGTACGCCCCAAATGTATAATGGCTCCACCACAAAAGAAGGTTCTTCTTCTTGCTTATGTAACAGTGTTCCTGGTTGGCAGCTAGCTTTCCTCCATGTGGTGATTCAGGGATCTAGGTTCCTTCTTCCAGAGGCTTTGCTATTCCCTTGGATCTCCTCACCACGTGTCTCTAACTGGCAGAGCAATTAGTACCATCAGGGAAGTTGTATGGACCAGGTCTGGAAGTGGCGTCCATCACTGTGGTCACATTCCATTGGAAGGGACTTAGTCATGTGTACTTACTAACTTCTCTGAAATCTGGCTCCTGAATCGGGCACGAGCTCCCTTTCTTACAGCTTCACGATTGGACATTGCTCCCACCTCCCCAAAGACCTGCAAGACCTCATCCCCCACCCCAATCTTCTTGCTTTGCTTCTATGTGGATTAACAGTACCAAAGCCCCTCCAGAGGAGAGTGGGGGACTCATAGGAGTTGTGAGAGAACGAAGGACCCCTCCTCCCAGAATGGGAAGGAGCGTTATAGCTCCAGGAGCTATAACTTCCCTTTCTCTTTCAGATCTCAGTGAGGACAGGGCTGTCTGGGATGGAGGAAGGTATGTATCCCAGGAGGACCCCCAGTGCCAGCAGCTATGGACGAGCTATGAAGTGAGGTACTGCAGCCCTGAGGTACTGAGAAGGGGGCACCTTCATGCAAAGGGATTGGAACAACCCCCAGTAAGCTAGCAAAGGAACCAGATTTTATAGTCCATGGCAACTGCTGGTGTTGGTCACCTCTCTAAAGGTGATGGTCTCCCTTCCGTCTTCCTGTACACCTGAACTTACCAAGGAGGGAGAGGAAAGAGACCACAGTGTTTGGAAACTCTCAAGTAGAAACACCATGGAAGCTCTGATAGGCTTGTCACGGTATCAGGCGAAGGCCTCCCTCTCATTCCAGGAAGGTTCTTCCTCCTGCTTGCTCAGTTTCAGCACCAAGGACAGCGCCCCAATCAACTCGCTTATAGCCGTGATCGCTTAACACTGGACTGAACTTTCCATTAGACAGAGTGCTCGCGTAAGATTTACTGCATTCCATTTCTATGAAAAACATGTTTTAAAGTATATAGTGTTTTCTTTGAGTATATAGCATTATGAGTATTTTTTAAGTTCTTATTTTTATCAGCAGGTTCTAATTTTTTTTTTTTTTTAGTCAATGTAATCATCTCTGTTTAATAGCTAAAACGACAAAACAACTTTATTAAATTTTTCATGGTTCCCAGACTTTCTCCAGTCAATGCCCTATGCAAGCTCCCTTTTATCACTCGCTTGTCTCTCCCTCCTCCTCTCCCCCGGGATGTAGAGTCTGATAAGTTTGGCCTCAAGATGACTAGAGGGAAGTCTGCAGCCAGGAAGAGTGCCAGGCCCTGACCTCCCCCATCATCATCTGCTGACCGACGAGGATGCCCAGAGTGAGGCAGAGCCCACGCATAACTCACTCACACGATACAGGGACTTACTTCCTCCTGTGAGAGAACTAAGTTCTCCTTCTGGAAATGAGCTCATGTGTCTTTCCATAGATCTGAAGAGGTGGAGTCTTGGGTTCTCTTTCCAGCTTTCTCATCAAATCTCTGGGTTAAGTTCGGGAAAGTTCATATTTGAGCATTTGGACTCAGTTTTGCCTTCTGCTGAATAAAGACTTGGCTGTTTCTAAAGTCCCCCTCATTGCTATCTTTTTTTTTTTTTTTTTTTCAGTATGTGGGCCTCTCACTGTTGTGGCCTCTCCCATTGCGGAGCACAGGCTCCGGATGCGCAGGCTTAATGGTCATGGCTCACGGGCCTAGCCGCTCTGCGGCATGTGGGATCTTCCCGGACCGGGGCACGAACCCGCGTCCCCTGCATCGGCAGGCGGACTCTCAACCACTGCGCCACCAGGGAAGCCCTGCTATCATTTTTAACATTATTAGGATGCTTTATCACTATCCCTGTCATGCAGCTCAGGATTCATTTTGTTCTGCAAGGTGTCTCCCACAGGCCACTCCACTTAAACCTTAACCTAAGAAAGAGGCTAATCTCTGCTGCCCCCTCACGGACACTTACAGCATCTGCAGGCACCGTTTGGTTTCTCCCCCATGAGAGATCTTTAGCCTTCCCTTGGTTTCTTCTCATATTTGCCATCAAACTACTCAGCTCCTAAAACTGGGGTGTCTTGGTCCATTCGGGCTTATATAGTAGGGCTTATATATATTAGGGCTTATATAGCCATATACTGGATGGCTTAAAAGCAACAGACCTTTATTTCTCACAGTTCTGAAGATCAGGAACTCCAACATCCAGGTGCTGACAGATTCAGTGTCTGGTGAGAGCCCATTTCCTTGTTCATAGTCAGCTGCCTTTTTGCAATACCCTTCCCACACCTTCCTCTCTAGAACCTGACTCATCCTGAAAAGCCAGTTCTGCTTCCTCCAGGAAGCCCTCTCTGATACAACCCTTCACAAGTAATCTCTCTCATCTATGTCTTTCTGGCTGCTACAACAAAACACCATACACTGTGTAGCTTAAACAACAGACATTGATTTTCTCACAATTCTGGAGGCTGGAACTCCAAGAACAGGGTGCTGACAAGATCGCTTTCTGGGGAGCGCTCTCTTCCTGGCTTGCACACTGGTCCCTTGCTTGCCGTGTGCTCAACTGACCACTTTTTTGTGCGTGCACACACTGGAGGTGGGGAGGAGTCAAAGAAAGCAAAAGCTGTCTGGTGTCTCTTCTTATAAGAGCATTAATGCCATCAGACAAAGGCTCCACTCTCATGACCTCAGCTCACTCCACCTCCTAAAGGCCCCATCTCCAAAAGCCATCACATTGGTGGCTAGGGCTTCAGCGTAAGGACTTGGGGAAGGGGCACATTCAGTCCATGGCACCCCTTAACACTGCTATGTATACTTCTTACATCACATTCTTAATTTTCCCTACACTGTCCCCTCAGGGTGAGGTTGTGGCTTTGTCCCCTTCTGTGCTCCCACAATGCCTAACACGGTGCCTCGTGCACAGAAGATGCTATTAATGCTTGTTAAATTTAATTGAATCAAGACTCATCTCCACAAAGTTCCTGCCACATTCATCCCATCCCTCTCTAGTCTCCTTTTGGCTTGTGTCAGCATGACATAACTGAATTCTTACGTGTTCTCTAATTGTTTCATACGTACTTATCTCTGATCCTACAGAAAGCCCCACGTTTGGGGCCATGGTATCCAATTCAGGCCATGCATGCCATGGGCACTTGTACATCCTTCCCTCCCACAGCCAAGCCTTGCCCTCTCTGGAGAGATCAAGACCAAAGGAATGGTCGGCAAAGGCTCTTTTTCCATCACAGGGGCGCTGGGGTTTGGGAATAAATAAACAACCTGATTGCCTTTCTTCTCCTTCTCTGGATCTTCCCGGGTCAGATCCAGTCACCCTGAGACCCTGGGAATGGGTCAAGTATGAAATAAGGCTGGAAGTTCAAGGACCACTCCCTGATGATAAACTAAGACCGATGCCATTAGCCTACCCTCACAACGTGTAGAGACGAGGGAGATTTTCCAAATCTTCCTCTAAAAGTCAGCTCTGTGCAGGCAGGTTCTAGTGTCATCTTTCGGATAACAGTGAGGGTCTTGGCATTTAGAACCCCAGAGATTTTACTAGACCTGGGAAGACGTGACAATTGCGTTTTGCTGCTGAGGGTGATGTGACTCTGTCGATGGCGTTTAGATTACACCCCCCAGGTTGGTCAGGCCTGATTCATCTGTGATGATACAGCCGGCAGGGAGCTGGCGGCTTCCTGAGTCGGGCTGCCTGACAAGAGGCAGGGCTCACAGGGGAGCCCGGCGGCGGAGGAAATTTACTGCGCGTTGTAGCCAAGGAAAGTGGAATTGGACCTGGGCAATAATCAGCCTGATTAGCTCAGTGCCTGGAGAGAGCCAAGGGCAGGCAGGCAGCGCGGGGTGGGGGCGGGGAGAACAGGTCAGCCAGCATCAAGGTGGAGCCCCAGGGGCTGGGGTTTGCTAAGGTCAAGAGCAACTCAGGCCCAGAGGAGTGTATGGAGCAGCAAACTCAGCGGCAACAAGCCCAACGCCCAGTCGTGGGAGTGAAGGTGAGTCAGAAGCAGCAACCAGGCTGAAGGCTAGTAGGGAGACATGCAGCGGTGGGGGGGGGAAGCCAGGATCGAGGAGGAGGACAGTGGGCAGAGCTGTGGTGTCCATAGTGCATCCCCTCACGGCGCAACTTCTGGCCAAGTTAAAGGCTGAAGATCTGCCGTCAGCAACCCGCTCTCAGGTCCCAGCCCTGGAGACTCAGCCTGTGCCAGATGTGTCTGTCCAGAGCAGAGCTCACCAGCGTTGATCTTGGTGGCAGGCCACAAGGTTCTCATGGTGTGGCTTCAGGAATGCCAGCAGCTCTGGTTTTCGAGATAAAGTGGCAGCCTGCTGGCTCTGCCCTCCCCCTTACCCCATTTCTACAGGATTAAATTTTTGAATCTTCAAGAAAAGAAGACCCGTCATGTCTGCCCAGCGCTGAGTGACTTTCTCCTCCACAACCATTACAGGCTGTTGGTGACCCCTGCCAGGTGGCATCTCCAGATTTCCACAATCTTCCCGATCGCCGTCACAGCTCAGGCATTTGTGAGGCTTTGCTCTCTGCCAGGCCTGGTGCCAAGCATGCATGTGCATTAAGCCATAGCTTCCCAACCTAGGCGCCTCAACCCAGTGTGCCCTGAAAGGGTCACAGGTGGGTGGAGAGAGGGAGCCCCCTGCCCTTGGACCACCCACCACGGGGCTTGCCAGAGACTGGTGCCCTACCCTCAGGTGACCTGTTACCAATGCAATCATGTTTTCACGTGTGCCACTCATGGAAAAGGTTTGAAAGCACATAGTTATTTCATTTGAGCCTAACAATAGCCCTAGGAGGCAAGGACCTTTAGCTCCTTGTTACAGATGAGGAAACTGAGGAGTTGAAGGGTTAAATCACTTGCTCGTGGTTACCCACGTAGGAAGAGGTAGTTTGCATTGGGCGTGTTTAGTCTGAAAGCCAGCTATGTGAACAAGCCTTTAGGAAAGCAGACTGCCCTCTCTCCCACACCAGGGCCACTAGGTGCTGATCGCTTTCAAGGCCAGCGCTCTCCCAACACCTCCATCAGGATGAAGGTTCTCTGCCCGGTAGGATGGGGGCCCTCTTTCAACAGCATTGGAGATGTCTGTTTCTATGTTGCGGGTAGACCAGATAGAAATGAAAGGGAAGATGCTCCTGGCTCTCTCATGCCCAGGGTTGAGCTAAAACCTTCCGGGGTGGGGAGGTAGGGGAGTGGGACACAGGTACTCGGCTGTTTTCTCTTCAACTTCCTCCCTTACTGAAATGGGGCTGTCTGCACCGCAGAGACCAAGGCTGAGACTATCCAGGCCTGGGATTTGGTCCAATAAGTCAGAGACGCCTAATTTGATGCTAGAGCAACTAAGCATTTGCTGTGCTTTCCCCCACTCTTGAACCTAGAAGGCAGGCTGAGCCCAGGAACCCTGATGCTCTTCTCAGGAGCAGCCCCACAGGTCTGGCCGAACCCCCAAGACTTACCAGGCACCAGCTCAAGACCCCCCCCACACACACACACTCCAAGGAGAGGCTAACCCCCTGTATTCGTTTCCTAGGGCTGCCACGACAAAGCGCTACAAACTGGGTGGCTTACACAACAAGCATGTATTCTGCAGCAATTCTGGAGGCTGGGAGTCCAAGATTAAGGTGTCAGCAGAATTGGTGTCTTCTGAGGGCCATGAGGAAGAACCTGTTCCATGCCTCTCTCCTGGCTTCTAATGGTTGGCTGGCAATCTTGGCATTTTTGGGCTTGTAGAAGCATCATCCCTTCCGCCTTCGCCTTTAGACGGCATTCTCCTTGTGTGCGAGTCTCTGCGTCCAAACTTGCCCTTTGTGTAAGGACTCCGGTCCTATTGGATTAAGGCCCAGCGTACTCCAGTATGACTTCATCTCAATTTAACTCACTACATTTGCAAGACCCTATTTCCAAATAAGGTCACGTGCTGGGGTACTGGAGGTTAGGACTCCAAAATACAAATGGGGAGGTGGGGGGGACACACTTCAACCCATAGCGTGGCTCTTCTCTTGCAACAGTTGTTCTCACACTTGGGGGAGGAGCAGAATCACCATCAAAGAACACAGAGGCTCAAGTCTGTTACACAGGATGGGGACCAGGTGATCGTGATAGCACCAAGTGTGCCAACTGTCCTGGAGCAATTTTAACTGGACCTTAGGTGCAGAGGGCTGAGCTGGCTACACATCTCCCATCACCCCACAGTCAACAATCCAGGCAAGGCTCATTTCTTATCAACTTGGCCCTCTGTTCCCTGCCTCCTCCTCCCCCTCCTCCATCAGTGCCCACTCCAATGTGCCAGGTAGATATTAATTATACATTAATATATTAAGGTAGGCTTGAAAGTTATATCGTGCTGTTTCATCTACGCAAGTGTTTTAAAATTATATATGTGAACGTGTTTTGTGGATCTTGTCTTTTTCTGTGTCTATTCTTTTAGGCTTTTAAGGCCAGTCCACACGAGAGTTTCTCTGGGAGTTGCATTTCTAGGTCATCAGATTTACACATAACTTAGTTTCACTGCTTTGCCGGATGGCTCTCCCGAATGGCTGTGCCCATGTTTACTCCCATCAGTTCCCATGTCTCCATAGACCTGTCTTTGGATGGGTGCAAAGTTACCAGTGAACATCTTCGAAAATGCTTGCTAGCCATTTAACTTCCATAATCTTTGCCTATTTTTCTTTGGGTGGCTTGCCTTTTAAAAATTGATTTGCAGGAATTTGTTGGATGTGAATCCCTTGTCAATTTCAGATATTGCAAATATGTCCAGCTGGACACCCATATCTTAATTGTCTCTGCAGTGCCCTTTGTTGAACAGAAAAAAGTTTTTTTCTTTCCCTTATATGGTTTGTGTTTTGGAGCTCCAGTTCAAAAAGTCTTCTCCTATACAAAAATCTCGAAGATACTCTCCTGCATAATCTTCTATTAGTTTTGTAATTTTATTTTCCACATTTAGGTCTGGGCCTATTGGGAGTTCACCTCTCTGTATGGTGAGTCAGGGGTCTGTAGTAGTTTCCCATTGCTGCTGTAACAAATTACTACAAATTTAGTGACTTAAAAACCACGCAAACGTGGTGGAGTAGGAGGATGCGGAGTTCACATCTTCTCACAACTAGGGCACCTACCAGGCACTGGTGGGGGACCTTGGACACATAAAGGGATGAGAGGAACCCCTGCAAGACCAGGTAGGATGTGGGGGGAGGAGAAGTGGAGGCCAGATGGGACCAGTGCCCCTGAGGGGTGGCTGGGGGAAGGGAAGTGTTCCCACGCTGGGAGAGGCCCACTCACCATGAGGGGATCAGTGGGGATGGGGATAGACTTCCGGGGGATGGGAGGACTGGAGGGGAATGCAGCCAGTGTTTCCCCTGCCTGCTCCGTCCCCGGGGTCAGCTTGCTGGGGCCCCAGGCCTAAACCTCTGCCCTCCAAGTTCCCCTCTAGCCATGCTGAGTCTAAACCCTGCCCCTCCCCCTCCCCCTCCCCCGCCCTCCCCCTCCCCCTCCCCCCCCCCCCCTCCCCCCTCCCCCCCTCCCCAGACATTTTCCAATGGCTGGTCCTGAGCCTAAGCCCTGCCCCCTACAGCCAAGGCCTTTTCTGGTCTTTTTTTTGCTGTTGTGGTTCTGTTTTGCCTTGTTGTTTCATTTATATTTTTATTTTTTCTAATATATTTTTTACTTTTCTAGTATTATTTTATTTTTTTATTCTTCGTTATTGTCCTGCTCTTCTTCTTTTATTTCTATTTTTTTTGTCATGCCACACAGCTTGCGGAATCTTGGTTCCCAGGCCGGGTATCAGACCTGAGCTCCTGTGGTGGGAGCACTGAGTCCAAACTGCTGGACTAACAGAGAACCTCAGATCCCAGGGAATACTAATTGGAGTGAAGTCTCCCAGAGGTCCTCATCTCAGCACCAAGACCTGGCTCTACCCACTGCCTGCAAACTCCAGTGCTGGATACCTCAGGCCAAACAACCAGTAAGACAGAAGCACAGCCCCACCCATAAAAAAAAAAAAAAAAAAGAGACAACAAAAAATATGTTACAGACGAAGGAGCAAGGTAAAAACTTACAAGACCAAATAAATGAAGAGGAAATAAGCAACCTACCTGAAAAAGAATTCAGAATAATGATGGTAAAGACGATCCCAAATCTCAGAAATAGAATGGCGGTATGGATTGAGAAAATACAAGAAATGTTTAACAAGGACCTAGAAGAACTAAAGAATAAACAGTGATGAGCAACACAATAACTGAAATGAAAAATACACTAGAAGGAATCAGTAGCAGAATAACTGAAGCAGAAGAACGAATAAGTGAGCTGGAAGATAGAATGTTGGAAATAACTGCCGAGGAGCAGAATGAAGAAAAAAGAATGAAAAGAATTGAGGACAGCCTCAGAGACCTCTGGGACAACATTAAACACACCAACACTCAAATTATAGGGGTCCCAGAAGAAGAAGAGAAAGAGAAAGGGTCTGGGAAAATATTTGAAGAGATTATAGTCGAAAACTTCCCTAACATGGGAAAGGAAATAGTCACCCAAGTCCAGGAAGCACAGAGTCCCATACAGGATAAACCCAAGGAGAAACACACCAAGACACATATTAATCAAAATAACAAAAATTAAATACAAAGAAAAGATATTAAAAACTGCAAGGGAGGGCTTCCCTGGTGGCGCAGTGGTTGAGAGTCCGCCTGCCGATGCAGGGGACACAGGTTCGTGCCCCGGTCCGGGAAGATCCCACATGCCATGGAGCAGCTGGGCCCGTGAACCATGGCCGCTGAGCCTGCACGTCCGGAGCCCATGCTCCACAATGGGAGAGGCCACAACAGTGAGAGGCCCAAGTACCAAAAAAAAAAAAAAAAAAAAAAAAAAAGCAAGGGAAAAGCAACAAAAAACATCCAAGGGAATCCCCATAAGGTTATCAGCTGATTTTTCACCAGAAACTGCAGGCCAGAAGGGAGTGGCAGGACATATTTAAAGTGATGAAAGGGAAAAACCTACAACCAAGATTACTCTACCCAGCAAGGGTCTCATTCAGATTCGATGGAGAAATCAAAAGTTTTACAGACAAGCAAAAGCTAAGAGAATTCAGCACCACCAAACCAGCTCTACAACAAATGCTAAAAGACCTTATCTAAGTGGGAAACACAAGAGGAGAAAAAGACCCACACAAACAAACCCAAAACAATTAAGAAAATGGTAATAGGAACATACATATCAATAATTACCTTGAATGTAAATAGATTAAATGCTCCAACAAAAAGACACAGACTGGCTGAATGGATACAAAAACAAGACTCGTATATATACTGTCTACAAGAGACCCACTTCAGACCTAAGGACACATACAGAGTGAAAATGAGGGGATGGAAAAATATATTCCATGCAAATGGAAATCAAAAGAAAAATGAAGGGGACTTCCCAGGTGGTGCAGTGGTTAAGAATCCACCTGCCAATGCAGGGGACACGTGTTCGATCCCTTAGAACAACTAAGCCTGTGTGCCACAACTACTGAGCCTGTGCTCTAAAGCCCGTGAGCCACAACTACTGAGCCTGCACTCTAGAGTCCATGAGACACAACTACTGAGCGCATGTGCCACAACTACTGAAGCCCACGTGCCTAGAGCCCATGCTCCACAACAAGAGAAGCCACCGCAATGAGAAGCAATTGCACAGCAACGAAGAGTAGCCCCTGCTCACCGCAACTAGAGAAAGCCCGTGTGCAGCAACGAAGACCCAACACAGCCAAAAATAAATAAATATAATAAAATAAATTAATTTAAAAAAAAGAAAGTTGGAGTAGCAAAACTCATATCAGATAAAACAGACTTCAAAATAAAGACTGTTATAAGAGATAAGGAAGGACACTACATAATGATCAAGGGATCAATCCAAGAAGAAGATATAACAATTATAAATATTTATGCACCCAACATAGGAGCACCTCAATATATAAGGCAAATGCTAACAGCCATAAAAGGGGAAATCGACAGTAACACAATAATAGTGGGAGACTTTAACACCCCACTTACACCAATGGGCAGATCAACCAGACAGAAAAGAAATAAGGAAACACGAGCTTTAAATGACACAATAGACCAGACAGATTTAAATGATACTTATAGGCCATTCCACCAGAAAGAGGCAGAATACACTTTCTTCTCAAGTGCACATGGAACATTCTCCAGGATAGATCACATCTTCGTTCAGAAATCAAGCCTCAGAAAATTGAAATCATATCTAGCATCTTTTCTGACCACAATGCTATGAAATTGGAAATCAATCACAGGAAAAAAACTGTAAAAAACAAACTCATGGAGGCTAAACAGTGCACTGCTAAATAACCAAGAGATCACTGAAGAAATCAAAGAGGAAATTAAAAAATACATAGAAACAAATGACAATGAAAACACGATGACCCAAAACCTATGGGACACAGCAAAAGCAGTTCTAAAAGAGAAGTTTATAGCAATACAATCCTACCTCAAGAAACAAGAAAAATTTCAAGTAAACAATCTAACCTTACACCTAAAGCAACTAGAGAAAGAAGAACAAAAAAAACCCAAAGTTAGTAGAAGGAAAGAAATCATAAAGATCAGAGCAGAAATAAATTAAATAGAAACGAAGAAAACAATAGCAAAGATTAATAAAACTAAAAGCTGGTTCTTTGAGAAGATAAACAAAATTGATAAAGCTTTAGCCAGACTCATGAAGAAAGAAAGGGAGACGACTCACATCAATAAAATTAGAAATGAAAAAGGAGAAATTACAACTGACACTGCAGAAATACAAAGGATCATAAGAGACTACTACAAACAGCTATATGACAATAAAATGGACAACCTGGAAGAAATGGACAAATCCTTGGAAAGGCACAACTTTCCAAGACTGAACCAGGAAAAATTAGAAAATATAAACAGACCAATCACAAGTAATGAAATTGAAACTGTAGTTAAAAATCTTCCAACAAACAAAAGTCCAGAACCAGATGGCTTCACAGGTGAATTCTGTCAAATATTTAGAGAAGAGCTAACACGGATCTTTCTTGAACTCTTCCAAAAAATTGCAGAGGGAGGAACACTCCCAAACTCATTCTATGAGGCCACCATCACCCTGATACCAAAACCAGACAAAGATACTACAAAAAAAGAAAATTACAGACCAATATCATTGATAAATGTAGACCCAAAAATCTCAACAAAATACTAGCAAACAGAATCCAGCAACACATTAAAAGGATCATACACCATGATCAAGTGGGATTTATCCCAGGGATGCAAGGATTCTTCAATATACACAAATCAATCAATGTGATACAGCATATTAACAAATTAAAGAATAAAAACCATGCGATCATCTCAATAGATGCAGAAAAAGCTTTTGACAAAATTCAACACCCATTTATGATAAAAAAAAAACTCTCTAGAAAGTGGGCACAGATGGAACCTACCCCAACATAATAAAGGCCATTTATGACTAACCCACAGCAAACATCATTCCCAATGGTGAAAAACTGAAAGCATTTCCTCTAAGATCAGGAACAAGACAAGGATGTCCACTCTCACCACTATTATTCAACACAGTTTTGGAAGTCCTAGCCACAGCAATCGAAGAAGATAAAGAAAAGGAATACAAATTGGAAAAGAAGAAGTAAAACTGTCACTGTTTGCAGATGACATGATATTATACATAGAAAATCCTAAGGATGCCACCAGAAAACTACTAGAGCTAATCAATAAATTTGGTAAGGTTGCAGGATACAAAATTAATGCACAGAAATCTCTTGCATTCCCATACACTAACAACAAAAGATCACAAAGAGAAATTAAGGAAACAATCCCATTTACCATCACAGCAAAAAGAATAGAACACCTAGGAATGAACCTGCCTAAGGAGGCAAAAGACCTGTACCCAGAAAACTATAAAACACTGATGAGAGAAATCAAAGATGACACAAACAGATGGAGAGATATACCATGTTCTTGGATGGGAAGAATCAATATTGTGAAAATGACTATACTACCCAAAGCAATCTACAGATTCAATGCAATCCCTATCAAATTACCAATGGCATTTTTCACAGAATTAGAACAAAAGATTTTACAATTTGTTTGGAAACACAAAAGACCATGAATAGCCAAAGCAATCTTGAGAAAGAAAAACAGAGCTGAAGGAATCAGGCTCCCTAACTTCAGACTATACTACAAAGCTACAGTAATCAAGACAGTATGGTATTGGCACAAAAACAGAAATATAGATCAATAGTACAGGATAGAAAGCCCAGAGATAAACCCATGCACCTATGGTCACCTAATCTATGAAAGGAGGCAAGAACATACAATGGAGAAAAGACAGTCTCTTCAGTAAGTGGTGCTAGGAAAACTGGACGGCTACATGTAAAAGAATGAAATTAGAACAACACCTAACACCATACACAAAAATAAACTCAAAATGGGTTAAAGACCTAAATGTAAGACCAGACACTATAAAACTTTTAGAGGAAAAACACTCTTTGACATAAATCACAGCTAGATCTTTTTTGACCCACCTCCTAGAGTAATGAGAATAAAAACAAAAATAAACAAATGGGACATAATTAAACTTAAAAGCTTTTACACAGCAAAGGAACCCATAAACTAGACGAAAAGACAATCCTCAGAATGGGAGAAAATATTTGCAGACAAAGCAACGGACAAAGGATTAATCTCCAATATATACAAACAGCTCATGCAGCTCAATATCAAAAAAACAAACAACCCAATCCAAAAATGGGCAGAAGACCTAAATAGACATTTCTCCAAAGAAAACATACAGATGGTCAAGAGGCACATGAGAAGATGCTCAACATCACTAATTATTAGAGAAATGCAAATCAAAACTACAATAAGGTATCACCTCACATTGGTCAGAATGGCCATCTTCAAAAAATCTACAAACAATAAATGCTGGAGAGGATGTGGAGAAAAGGGAACCCTCTTACACTGTTGGTAGGAATGTAAATTGATACAGCCACTATGGAGAACAGTATGGAGGTTCCTTAAAAAACTAAAAATAAAACTACCATATGACCCAGCAATCCCACTACTGGGGATATACCCTGAGAAAACCATAACTCAAAAAGACATATGTACCCCAATGTTCATTGCAGCACTATATACAATAGCCAGGACATGGAAACAACCTAAGTGTCCACTGACAGATGAATGGATAATGAAGATGTGGTACAGATATACAATGGAATATTACTCAGCCATAAAAAGGAATGAAATTGGGTCATTTGTAGGGATGTGGATGGACCTAGAGTCTGTCATATAGAGTGAAGTAAGCCAGAAAGAGAAAAACAAATATCGTATATTAACACGTATGTGGAATCTAGAAAAATGGTACAGGTGAACATAGTTCCAGGGCAGGAATAGAGACGTAGACGTAGAGAATGGACGTGTGGACACAGCAGGGGAAGGGGAGGGTGGGATGATTTGGGAGATTAGGTTTGACAAAAATATACTACCATGTGTAAAATAGATAGCTAGTGGGACCCTGCAGTATAGCACAGGGAGCTCAGCTCTGTGCTCTGTGATGACCTAGATGGGTGGGATGGCGGGGGAGAGAGGTCCAAGAGGGAGGAGATATATGTATACATATAGCTGATTCACTTCGTTGTACAGCAGAAACTAACACAACATTGTAAAGCAATTATACTCCAATTTAAAAAAAACGCAGATTTATTACTTTACAGTTCTGGAGGTCAGAAGTCCAAAATGAGTTTCATGGGGCTAAAGCCTAGGTGTTAGCAGGGCTGTTCTCTTCTGGAGCTTCTAGGGAGGATCTATTTCCTTGCATTTTCCAATTTCTAATGGCCACCTGCATGCCTTGGCCTGTGGCCCCTTCCTTGATTTAAAAAGAAAAAAAAAAAACTGATGTGATGCTTCTCTCCCTCTGACCACAGATAAGGTTTTCCACTTTGAAGGATTTATGTGATTAGATTGGACCTACCTGGATAATTCAAGATAATCTCCCCCTTTGGCAACCTCTACTTAATCACCTCTACAAAATCCCATTTGCTATGTAAAGTAACAGACTCACAGGTTCTGCAGATTAGGATGTGGACATCTTTGGGGTACCATTGTTCAGCTGAGCATAGAAACCAACTTGATTTTTGCTCCATATGGTGAGACAGTGTTCCCAGCAGCATCTACCAACAGGTCATTTTCCCCTATCAATTTGTGGTGGTACCTCTTGCATATGCCAGGTAGCTGCATTCACACAGATCTGGTTCTGAGCTCTCACTTCTGTTCCATTGTCTCATTTATCTGTGCCAGCACAAGTATCAGTGTGGTTTTGGTGTTTTTGTTTTTGTTTTGTTTTATTACCTTGGCTTTATAAAATATTTTTTAAACTAATAGAGTGAGTCCTCCTTTTCAACATTTTCTTAACTATGTAAGGACTTTATTCTGCCATATAAATTTAGGATTGCGTTTAATAGATTAACTTGGGGAGAAGTGTCATCTTTGCAGCGCTAAGTCATCATATCCATGAAGACAGTATATTCCACCTTTTATTCGGGACTTCTTTAAAGTCTCTCAAGGGGGTTTAAACTTTTTCTCTGTAAGGGGGTAAGTGTTCTGATCATCAACCTCCTATGTGTGTGTGTTGGGTTTTCCCCACATCAACAAGCAATTCTTTGACACCAACTGGGTGTCTTACTATTCAACTCAATTTTGACACTGTCTACCTGAAGACAGCGTCAGATTCCGCAGGTAAAGGGGTCAGTCCTACAAGACTGCCCTCCACTTCAGATGCCAATCCCAAGTCCAGGCTGCTGTCTATATTCGTGGTCAACAGGCTATAAATCAGAGGTTCCCATGACCTCCTCCTTAGGTTCAATTAATTTGCTAGAGTGGCTCACAGAACCCAGAAAACTTATTTACTCAATAGGTTACCGGTTTATTACAAAGAATATTAAACGATATGAATCAATAGACAAATGAAGAGATATGTGGGGCATGTTCCCAAACCAAGGAGCTCCTGTCCCCATGAAGTTTGATGCTGGTACAGAGGCACGTGGAAGAGTTCTGGTTCACCAACCCGGAAGCTCCCCAACCAAGTCCTGCGGGACTTTTATGGAGGCTCCATTACACAGGCATAATTGATTAAATCACTGGCCATCGACAGCTGATTCAACCTCCAGCCCCTTTCCCCTCCCTGGAGGTCAGGGGGGTTGACTGAAAGTTCCAACCCTTTAACCACCTGGTTGGTTCTCCAGGCAACTAGCCCCAAATCTTAGGTGGGGTCCGAAAGTCATCTCATTAACCTAACAAAAGAAACTTTTAAGGCTCTCCTCACTTAGGAAATTCCAAGGGTTTTAGGAGCTCTGTGCCAGGAACTGTGGATGAAGATCCAATCTATTTTTCTTATTCTAAATCACAACATCACAAGTCACATCGATTCCACTGATGGGAACAAGCATTCCCCAATGCTCGTGTTTCCACCAGGTATTTCTCCTGGATCTTACCTCCTTCCTACACTTGGAATGGTGAGTGACAGTTATTTGTGTAAATCTCTTGAATGATTGTGCCGACCATGAAAAGGCTTTAAACATTGGGATTTATGACTCTTTTTCTTCTCCCTTCTGCCCTGGGCAGTGTGAGGGAACGGTCAGTCGTAAGTGCCTCTGATGTTTAGGCCCAGGAAGATAGGAGAACCCAGAGAAGGCGTGGGCAGGGAGGTAGGAAGAAAGCCAGGAGAGCGGGGAGACCAAAACACCAGGAGGAAAGAGTTTCAAGGAGGGTGGATCTCCTCTGCCAGACTCAGAGTAGGAGGAGCACAGATGAGGTGAAGATCGTTGGTGACCTTGACCAGGGCGGCTTTCCGGGGAGTGCTGAGAACAAAAGCCCGATTATAGTCAGTTCAAAAGAAAAAGGAAAACAAGACAGGAATGATGGGGCGTGTGAAGTCAGGCGGGGGGCTGGTTTTCTTTCGTTTTAAGACGGGAAATATGCTAAAGGAGGATCCAGGGGAGAGAAGACAGGTGATGCTGCAGGAGAGAGGCAAATGCAGAAAGCCACGTCCTTGACTAATTGGCGGGGGGTGAAACCCATCAGTGCCAGGCTGAGCCAGATTGAAGCCTGAGGCCAAAGGAAAAAATCAGTAATACTGACTCTGTCTTGACTTAAAATTTTGATATTTTGTTCATTATGTATTTTTGCATTCAATAATTATTAAAATATTTATGTTGATTAATGGAATTTTTGGTGTTCCTTTAGATTCTGCACCTGAGACCCTGTGGAGGGGAATCTTTGAGAGATATTCTAGTATAAGAGGGAGGTTGTAGTTAGGGCGTGTATAAGAATAAAGGGGCACAGGGCCTCTGATGATTGGCAAGGGTGGCCCACAGGCTGACAGGCACCCCAAAGCCCAGAAACAAGGAGAGGTTGTTTGTACCCACCGCTTGGCAATGGACCATGTCCCAGTACATAGTCCGCTTCAGCAGGGCTAGAGCTCCCCCTCGTGGGCCTGGCTGGGAAAGACAGCTCAGAACGGATGGGGCGGAGAGTCTAGGGCTTGCTTGGGCTGAAAGCTGCAGAGGATGGGAAGCCCGCTGACTTGGAGGGAAGTGGTCCCACAAGAAAGAGGAGCAAGTTTTTTTTTTTTTTTGCGGTACGCGGGCCTCTCACTGTTGTGGCCTCTCCCGTTGCGGAGCACAGGCTCCGGACGCGCAGGCTCAGCAGCCATGGCCCACGGGCCCAGCCGCTCCGCGGCATGTGTGATCTTCCCAGACCGGGGCACGAACCTGTGTCCCCTGCATCGGCAGGCGGACTCTCAACCACTGCACCACCAGGGAAGCCCCAGGAGCAAGTTTTGAGGAAGGAGTGATGAACAGTTTGAGTTGCCAGAGAGGCGTCCATTAATTTCGGCCTGGTTATTTACATAGGCGCCGCAAGAAGTGTACATTTACGTGTGTCAACCTCTTCAAGCATGGGGTGTTACGCAAACTAAGATGAGAAATTTACCTTTTATGTGGAAATTTTCTAAAGGAATCTTCGTTTGGACCTTTAACATCTCTATTATTTGCTCTTTTCTCCTGAGTCTAGGATCAAGACCAAAAAAGTCCCTTCACACACGTCACCTGCAGTGCCTGTAAGTGGAAGTGAAGTTCTGTCTCAGAGAATTCCCAACACTTTATAAGGTTCTTACTATCAAGGAGTGGTCTTCCTTACCACTGTGAGGCGGGGACCTTAAAAAAAGATTTTAAAAATGTCAGCGAAGTCAAGGAACGTAAAAGGTAAAAGGAACCCACTATCAACCTGGGTTGCAAGGCAGATTTTGCGGTCACTGGGCATCTGATCCTGGGGTCTTTTGCGCTGGGCAACGAGGGCTGGCTGATCAGTGACCAGATGGATTTTGAGTGACTCAGAGCAACTTCAGTTGCTGTAAGACTGACGAATCCCAGACTCACACCAACTAGAAAATCACGACTGAGCTGGCAGCTTTACATATAGAAGGTGAGCAGGAATTTAGAGACTGCAACCAGACTTGCCTGGACAGCTGGAGGTATGCTTCCACTGGAGCAAGAGATAAGTTTCAGTCATGCTTCTCAGCGAAAGCGGACACTTCCAGCCTGATGGGTTTAGGATACACACAGACCTAAATAAAGCAGACATCCAGCCCACGTTGTCGGCTCCGCTGGATGGCAGGAACACAAATGCCAGGGCCCTGGGCTGGGTCTGGCTCTCTAATTTTACTTTTAAGTGACTATTATCCAATAATTTCATTTTAAATTATTTTGCAGCATAACTACGTCCAGAATGTAATGGTTCTTTTTAATGATACTTGTCTGGGATGTAAATATTGCTAAGTATCCTGTGAGACTCGCATGTTGGTTTCCTCTGGAAAACTGAGGGAACCTAGCAGAAAGTAAAAGCCGGGAGAGATGTGAGTATAGCTGAACCCCAGATGTGTCCCCCAGCCCACACACAGGTCACACACATGTCACTTGGCAGAGGGTGGAAGCCTTAAGGGCTCCAGGTATTTGAGCACAACCTCTGCCCAAATCATTGACTGACAAACAACTAAGCTAATCAGACATGGGGAGATTCCCAAAGTCAGACTAAAAAATAAGGAGAGAAAAACCAAGTGGAGGTATCAGTGACCTCACACCATGGAGAAACGAAGTCCACAGCTTAAGTCGAGTCTAGTTGCTAAACAGCAGTGTTAGCAACAATTAGCAACAATTAGCAACAATCCTCAGCACCAAATACTCCAAGATGCCCAGAGAAGCAGGACAGTGTGACCCACACTCGGGAGAAGAGTCGTCAACAGGAACTGGCTCTGAGCAGGCCCAGAGGTTGCGTGTAGCAGATGGATACTTCAAAGCAGCTATTACGAATATTTGCAAAGAATTAAAGGGCAATATGATGACCATGACCCCCCCCAAAACTTATTAGATTAAAAGAGAGAGAGAGAGGGCTTCCCTGGTGGCGCAGTGGTTGGGAGTCCGCCTGCCAATGCAGGGGACGCGGGTTCGTGCCCCGGTCCGGGAGGATCCCGCGTGCCGCGGAGCGGCTGGGCCCGTGAGCCGTGGCCGCTGGGCCTGCGTGTCCGGAGCCTGAGCTCCGCAACGGGAGAGGCCGCAGCGGTGAGAGGCCCGCGTACCGCAAAAAAAAAAAAGAACACGAACCCTCCTACACTGTCGGTGGGAATGTAAATTGGTACAGCCACTATGGAGAACAGTATGGAGGTTCCTTAAAAACTAAAAATAGAGCTACCGTATGATCCAGCAATCCCATTCCTGGGCATATATCCAGAGAAAACCATAATTCGAAAAGATACATGCACCCCAATGTTCATTGCAACACTATTAACAATAACCAGGATATGGAAGCAACCTAAATGTCCATCAACAGAGGAATGGATAAAGAAGATGTGGCACATATATACAATGGAATACTACTGAGCCATCAAAAACTACGATACGATGCCATCTGTAGCAAAGTGGATGGACCTAGAGATTGTTGTACTGAGTGAAACAAGGCAGACAAAGACAAATATGATGTCATATTGCTTATATGTGGAATCTTAAAAAGGGGGTACGAATGAACTTATCTACAAAACAGAAATAGAGTTACAGATGTAGAAAACAAACTTATGGTTACCAGGGGGTTGGGGGGGGAGGGACAAAATGGGAGATTGGGATTGACATATACATGCTACTATATATAAAATAGATAACTGATAAGGACCTCCTGTATAGCACAGAGAACTCTACTCAGTGCTCTGTAATGGTCTATATGGGAATAGAATCTAGAAAAGAGTGGATGTATGTATACGTATAACTGATTCACTTTGCTGTACAGCAGAAACTAACACAACATTGTAAAGCAACTATACTCCCCCCCAGAAAATGAACACGACCTCTTCAGCCACTTCTGGCACTGCTTGTGGGCCCATTTGGTGGGGCTCTGGTATCTCTTTTGCAAAAGCAGAAGCTGAGGTGACTTCATTACTACTTGCTATGATGGAAAGCTTGGTCCAGCTCGAGAGCAATGTTGATGTTAATGTGAAGGTGGTTGAAGATTGAGGCATATACCACTTAGTAGACTAATGAAAGCTTATTTTGAATGACACGGTGGGTCCGTGAGGCAGGTCAGATTCTGATCTGCTGGGCAGCCAACCAATGAAACAGACGCTCCTGCATAGTTGAAACTGGAGGGCAAAGATACAATTGACGGCTTCCTAGAGCGGACGGGAAGTACCCACTAAAAAGAGAACCTGCCACTTTGGTCCAGACGTCTGTTTCCACAAGCCAGCAACATGTTCTCAGTTGGAAAACTGTCATTTCGCCCCAGGACATCCTGAATAATTTTTTCCATTCTTTCATTTTTCCCTCCTATTCCTTCATTGTATATGAAATGACTGGGACGTGTGCGCAAGCCTCTTGCTTTTTTTTTTTTTTTTAGCTAAATGGCCAATGAGATATTTTCATCAACATCAAATGGAGGTGAACTCAGGAAAAATACTGTTTCTGTGAAAATACCTCCTTTTCTGTTAGGAGCAGGCTCATTTAATGCCCATCTTCTTATTCCAAGAAGTTATTAGCTCTTGCTGTTTAACAAAAAACAGGAACAACAACAAAATAAATCCTTCATATCTTGTTTGGAGAATTTCAATGTTTTTCATTTGTCATTATGAAATCAAGGGCAATTTTGTAACTTTTTTTTTTTTAGTATGTAGCTGTTACATGTATGGTAATGTCTTTAAGTAGCGATATGTTACTTTTAAGGAAAGGTAGTCTTCTCTTTGAGTCAAGCACATTGTTTAAATAAATTTCTTATTTAACAAAATTTTTTAATTAAAGCCAAAATATAAGACATTCCCAGATAAATACAAACAGAGATTGTTGCCAGCCAAACTATTTTACAGAACGAAGTCTTTCAGATTGAAAAGGAAGGACCCCCAAATGGTAGGTTTAAGTCACAGGAAGGAAGAATATGGGAAATGGTAAACTTGTGGGTAAATGCAAAACACTGATCTATATCTTTCCCTCCCTTAATGTCTTTTAAAAATGAAATTGTTTAAACAATTATTATAAGGCTGTAGTGTTGGGTTTTTAACATATGTAGATGTAATAGATTTGACAAAAATAGAATAAAGGAGGGAGGAAATAGAGCTATGTGGCTGTATTTTATTGGATTTAAGTCAATATTAACCTGAAATAGTTTCTCATAAGTTAAAGATGCATATTATAGTCCCTACAGCAATCACTAAGAAATGAGTTTAAAAACATAGAAACAGTGGAATTAATGTAATACAAATATTTTTAACACAAGATAAGGCAATAAAGAAGGAACAGAGTTTCTTTGTGTTTACGGGACAGTTCTGTATCTTGATTATGGTGGTGGTCGCATGGTGGTCATACTTGTGATAAAATTGCATAGAACTATACACAACACACACACACACTTGAGTGCACGTAAAAACTGGTGAAATCTGAGTAAGGTCTGTGAGTTCCAGTATTGTGCCAATGTCAGTTTCCTTATTTTTATATTGTACTACTGTATAGCATGATTATGTTGGTAATTATTTGACTATATACATTGTCAAAACTCATTGAGCTCTACATTTATTATTTTTTAATAAATTAATTTATTTTGTTTATTTATTATTTTTGGCTGCGTTGGGTCTTCATTGCTGCACACGGGCTTTCTCTAGTTGTGGCGAGCGGGGCTACTCTTCGTTGCGGTGCGCGGGCTTCTCAATGCGGTGGCTTCTCTTGCAGAGCACGGGCTGTAGACATACGGGCTTCAGTAGTTGTGGCATGTGGGCTCAGTAGTTGTGGTGCATGGGCTTAGTTGCTCTGCAGCATGCGGGATCTTCCCAGACCAGGGCTCGAACCCGTGTTCCCTGCATTGGCAGGCGGATTCTTAACCACTGCGCCACCAGGGAAGCCCAGCTCTACATTTAAATTGGTGATTTTCACTGTATGTAAATTATACCTCAGAAAGCTAATTTTAAAATATAAAACAATTTTTAAAATAAACAAAATAAAATATAAAACAATGAATACTACAGTCATCTAAAGAGGAAGCCAGGGAGGGAAGGAAGGAGGAAGGAAACCATAACTTGGAGGTAACAGATACTGTGCAAGATGAAGAAAACTCACACACACACACACACACCACCACCACCACCAATAACAACAACAACAATAACAGCACTATCGCTTACATCCTCAGAGAGGTAAGAAGATACTGGTACAAATAGGGTACATAAAAAAGGGAACTCATAAATTAACACTGGGACAGCAGATTGGAAAAAACACAAGGATTGAAAGTTCAAGGTGAGAAATCTCCCAGAAAGTAGTACAAAAAGAGAAAGAAATGAAAAATAAGAGAAAAGATAAAATCAGAGGACCATCCGGGAGATGCAACTTCTGAATGATGGAAGTTCCAGACAGGGAAACAGAGAAAACGGAGGGGGAGAGAATCAACAAAATACTTTAGGAGAATCTCCCAGTCCTGAAAGGCACATCGACAAGTAGACAAGAAGTTTGTGCATACTATAAATACAGTACGTCACATACGTACAAATATATATATATAGAGAGAGAGAGAGAATTGTGTAAAACATACTCATGTGGACAGAGACCAAAGGAAATACACACAGGAAAAAAGTTATTTTGTTACAATGATGATGAGTGTTTCAAATTTTATTTTAAATTATGCTTATTTGTATAAATTAAGATTAAACACCTTTGCTTGCCCCAGCCCCAAGTACCTGCACAACAAAGTCCAAACTTGCCTAATAAAAATTCTGTAATGGCTCCCCGTGACCTTAAGGCCTTACAGGATTGTCAACAGGAAATTTTGAACTTTGTTCTGCCTGCCCGTCCCCATCTCCTGCCGCTTCCTTCCACCTGCCTGCACTCCAGCGGTATCAGAACATCCAGCAGGACAGGCATCTTGAGGAACCCCAGCATCTGGCAGGAACTCCTCCTCCTCCCCGGGTCTCCATGGTAACACTTACCACTTGGTTGTAGCTGAGTTATCCCTTGCCTTGGAAGCCTGTTCTCAGGGAGGAGAAACTGTCTCCCTGGGGCCTGCCACACTGTACGCACTGTAAGCAATTGTTCAATGTTTGGGGAGGCCGGGTAGGGCAGGCATTGTAATGCCACCCCTTTCGTGTGGCCTTTCTGAGTCCCACACCACCACAACACCACCATTCCAGGAGAAATCAGACTTTCCCTCTGTGTTGCCGTAGCACTTTATGTGACCTTGGGTGACTTATTCCCTCTATAACTCAGTTTCCTCACCTGTAAAATGGGGCAAGAATGGTACCTATCTTACGACATTACTGTGAGGATTCAATCAGGTTATGTTTACAGCACCCATGCCAAGCTGGTAAATGCCCAGGAAGAGGAAGCCATTGTGATGATTACTTTGACGTCTTAATATGACATCTGTCTGTTTCCTATGGCAACATGTACAGACCTCACCTCTCCTATGTGAGTATAAACTGCCCGTGGGCGGGGAACCTATCTTGTTGATCTTCGTCTATTGCACAGCACATGGCATGCCGTCTGACTGCAGCAGACATCCAGAAAATCGTCCTTGGATTCACACAGACAAACATACACGGAGCCTTACACATGCGCAGACGTGTGCACACGCTTAGGGACACACGCCAATACATTTTTCTGTGCTCATCTTGGCTGACCGTCGGGTCTGTAGCGTTCAACTGCGCTGACCACCTCCTCCTCTGGAAGTACAGCATTCTCCACCCCTGGCTCCTGGGACCTACTCTTGCTTGGATTTCAATCTACCTCTCTGGAAGTACCTCTCAGCCTCCTTCGCGCCCCAGCTCCTCCCCAACTTGCCCTTAAATGTCTTTGTTCCACATAGCGCCATCTCGGCCCTGCCCTTCTCACTTTGGACCTGTTGGGTGACTTCATCAGAACCAAAGATACATTTGCAAAAGTCTAGAAAAGTCATAATCCGGGTTAGCAGCAGCAAAGCTCTCCGTTCTGACTTCCAGAACTGCAAAACCTGAAGGACTTCCTACCCTCCTTCCGGCACCTCCCTCCAAAGGGACAGTCACAGGACCCACGGCTTCTTTCACCTGTAGCAGCTGCTCACACGTGAGGCTCCCATCCTCCACCCTCCTCTCTGCCCCTAGTGGCGCTGTGTCAGCTCAGACCCCTCCACTTTTCACCTGGACCCATGGTCAGGCCCCCCGTCTATTCTGTTGGCCGCTGCCGGAGTGAGCTCTCACCGGTTCTGTTTCCTCGTGAAGTCCCATCACTGTGGATAAAGCGATGCATACATGGGCAGCGGTGTGACGAATCAACTACGGCAAGATGTTAACCGTAGAATCTAAGGGGTAGGTACAGGAGTGCGCGTTCCAATCCTCTCAACTCCTTTGTGCTTCAAAATTTTCAGAAGATGTTGGGGGAAATACCCTTCAATGGTTTCTTTTGGCTTTTGGGATTAAACTCAGACCCCTTCGCGTAGAACATAAGGCCCTCTGTGATGTGGCCGTTGCCTCACCCTCTGTAACCTCATCTGCTACCACTCACATATCCCTTTCCCACAAGCCATCCTGAATTACTTGGATCCCACAGCAGAGTCGTGGTATTTCATTCCTCTGAGCCCTCGGACTTGCTGTTCCCGATTCCTAGAATGCCTTTCCCTGCGTTCTTCTCGGGTGATCCCTAACCCCCATGCACTCTTCTGACTCATCTCAAGTGACACCTCCTCCAGGAAGCCTTTGCTGACTCCTCCTTTCGAGGCCCCTTATCTGGTTCCCACAGCCCCTCCCGTATCTCAGCAGAGATTTATAGTACGAAGGGCCTCGCCTAAGACTGGGTTGTCAGATATGCAGCAGCAATGGAACCCTGGCCTGAGGACGGGGCTCTAGTTACCCTACGCCTCCGAATCACCTATGATCTCTCATTTCTTCCCTCAGAGGACGCATCCTCAGGCATCTGCCCTGCCTTTGCGCCAAACACACTTAGCAGGCTGAGCGAATCCTCGGGCTCAAACTGACAAGCCAACCTCGGCAACTCCAGCCGCCAAAGCTGTCCTGGCCCCGGAGCCCCGGAGCCTGCTGGCGGCGGCTGTGCCCTGCTGGTGGTGGAGGCCCCCGAGGAAGCGCTCCAGGCAGGGTAGGGAGGAAGGCGGGGCCTGCGGCTGTACAAGTCGGTGTCCCGGGCCTGGGACGGAAGTTGCAGAAGTACAATTAGTTTCAGTTTTGTTTCTCTTTCAGGAGCCCAGCAACAGCAGCGCCAGGGCCTCGGGGGCCCCCACTCCGGGTCCTGGAGCCCCGGCTAGGTAAGGAGAGGGGCTTGGAGGGCGACTGAAGGGACAGCTGAACTGGAGGGGGTGGGGGAAGGGGGAGAGCGGGAGGAAGGGGAAGGGAGTGGGGAGAGGGACCCAGAAGGCGGGAGGAGAGGGGAGGAGAGGGGAGGCTTCCCCCGCGGGGCCAGAGATCCGAGACTTCCTGGGGAAGACCCCCTCCCACTCTCTGAGCTCTCCAGCCAGCCCCTGCTTTCTGGAAGTTTGGGGGAAATCCCCCAAGTTTCTTTATCAAGTATTTCACAGCCACTGTGCAGGGAGCTGGGGGCATTCACAGCTGATCCTCATGTGACTCCTACCCTCCAGAGGCTTCTAGGAAAGCAGGAGGCCTCTTGCAGCAGGAAAGGCTGAAAGAAAAGGGCTGGAGGAGATGGGGCAAAGGCTACGCGGTGACCCTGAGTTTGAGGAACTGGAAGGAAAGAGCGAGGCGGCCCCTTCCTCTCACGCATCCTTCTGCCTGTTCATTTCAGGATAGTCGAGGCAGGAAGTGGGGCCCTCACAACCCGTGATGCCGCTGCCAGAGCCTAGGAGGCAGGTGTACGGGGCTGTGGGAATTGGGGTCCCTCATACTCCCCCACTCTCCGGGAGTCAAGGCACATCTGCCCACCCAGACCCTCGGCGGGTCCTCTGTGCCCTCCCCTCACCTGGCATCCCACCCCCAGCAGGACCCCCAGGATCTATTCACACCTGACTCGCATCCCATGTGCCACAAGGCCTGTCAGTGGGGGACACCGATCGTTACACCGGCAGGTCTCTAAGGCTGTGCTTCTTGGTGTTGTCATATCTCGCAGGGCCTGACATGCAAAAGCGGCCTTTACTTTTTCATAGTTGCTGAATGTCTGCAGGGAGGAGGGAGGCGGCTCTTTATCTCAAGAGACCAGAAGAAAATTCCTGGCCATTCAGGTGAGACCCCAGACCTGGTGGGGCTTGAGGATGGGGGAGAGGTGAGAGGGCAGGTGGGGGCCACCGCGGAGGTGCCCTCTGTCCTCTGACCCCGACCCCTCGCTTGCAGAATGGTTTCCCAGGGCTCCTCGCCCTCCCTGCTGGAGGCCCTGAGCAGCGACTTCCTAGCCTGTAAAATCTGCCTGGAGCAGCTGCGGGTGCCCAAAACGTTGCCCTGCCTGCATACCTACTGCCAGGACTGCCTGGCCCAGTTGGCCGAGGGCAGCCACCTCCGATGCCCTGAGTGCCGCGAGACTGTGCCTGTGCCGCCCACGGGCGTGGCTGCCTTCAAGACCAACTTCTTTGTCAACGGGCTCCTGGATTTGGTGAAGGCCCGAGCCGGTGGAGACCTGCGCGCAGGGAAGCCGGCCTGTGCACTGTGCCCGCTGATGGGGGGCGCCAGCGCGGGGGGGCCAGCCACAGCCCGGTGCCTGGACTGCGCCGACGACTTGTGCCAGGCCTGTGCCGATGGGCACCGCTGCACTCGGCAGACCCACAGCCACCGAGTGGTGGACCTGGTGGGCTACAGGGCAGGGTGGTACGACGAGGAGGCCCGGGAGCGCCAGGCGGCCCAGTGTCCCCAGCACCCGGGGGAGTCCCTGCGCTTCCTTTGCCAGCCCTGCTCCCAGCTGCTGTGCCGGGAGTGTCGCCTGGACCCCCACCTGGACCACCCCTGCCTGCCCCTGGCCGAGGCTGTGCGTGCCCGGAGGCCAGGCCTCGAGGAGCTACTGGCGGGCGTGGACAGCAACCTGGCCGAGCTGGAGGCCACCCGGCTGGCGGAAGAGGAAGCCTTGGCCTGTCTGCGGGAGCAGGCAGCCAAGGTGGGCACGCAGGTGGAAGAGGCAGCCGAGGGGGTCCTCCGGGCCCTCCTGGCCCAGAAGCAGGAGGTGCTGGGGCAGCTACGGGCCCACGTGGAGGCTGCCGAGGAGGCTGCACGGGAGAGGCTGGGGGAACTGGAGAGCCGGGCACAGGTGGCAAGGGAGGCGGCCGCCTTTGCCCGTCGCGTGCTCAGCCTGGGTCGGGAGGCCGAGATACTCTCGCTGGAGGGGGCAATTGCCCAAAGGCTTCAGCAGCTGCAGCGTTGTCCCTGGATGCCTGGGCCAGCCCCCTGCCTGCTGCCCCAGCTGGATCTCCATCCTGGACTCCTGGACAAGAACCGCCAGCTGCTAAGGCTCTCCTTTCAGGAGCAGCAGCCCCAGAAGGACAGCGGGAAAGACGGAGCCAGAAGCCAGGGAGGCGCTGCAACCCCGCCCCAGAGCAGGGACGGAGCCCAGACCCCAAAGCAGGACAGCGCGCAGCCACCCCAGGAAGATGGAGCCCAGACCCTAAAGGCGGAGAGAGCCGAGACGCCCCAAGAAGATGGAGCCCAGACCCCGAAAGAGGGCAGAGCCCAGACACCCCAGGAAGATGGAGGAGCCCAGTCCCCAAGGGGCGGCCGATCCAACAAGAAGAGGAAGTTCAAAGGCAGGCTCAAGTCCGTTTCCCGGGAGCCCAGCCCAGCACCTGGGCCGAACCTGGAGGGCTCTGGCCTCCTCCCCAGGCCCATCTTTTTCTGCAGCTTCCCCACACGGATGCCGGGGGACAAGCGGTCTCCGCGGATCACCGGGCTGTGTCCCTTTGGCTCCCGGGAGATCCTGGTGGCAGATGAGCAGAACAGGGCCCTGAAGCGCTTCTCCCTCAATGGCGACTACAAGGGCGCGGTGCCCGTCCCCGAGGGCTGCTCCCCGTGCAGCGTGGCCGCCCTGCAGGACGCCGTGGCCTTCTCGGCTGGCGCTCGCCTCTATCTCATCCGCCCCAACGGCGAGGTGCAGTGGCGCCGGGCGCTGAGCCTCTGCCAGGCCAGCCACGCCGTGGCCGCCATGCCGAGCGGGGACCGGGTGGCCGTCAGCGTGTCAGGCCACGTGGAGGTGTACAACATGGAAGGCAGCCTGGCCACCCGGTTTATCCCTGGGGGCAAGGCCAGCCGGGGCCTGCGGGCGCTAGTGTTCCTGACCACCAGCCCCCAGGGCAATTTCGTGGGGTCAGATTGGCAGCAGAGTAGCCTGGTGGTCTGTGACGGGCTGGGCCAGGTGATTGGGGAGTACCGGGGGCCGGGCCTGCACGGCTGCCAGCCAGGCTCTGTGTCCGTGGATAAGAAGGGCTACATCTTTCTGACCCTTCGGGAGGTCAACAAGGTGGTGATCCTCGATCCGAAGGGGTCGCTGCTCGGTGACTTCCTGACGGCCTATCACGGCCTGGAAAAGCCCCGGGTGACCACCATGGTGGATGGCAGGTACCTGGTTGTGTCCCTCAGTAATGGGACCATCCATGTCTTTCGGGTCCGCCCTCCTGACAGTTAAAGGGCTGGGACTGGAGAGACACTTCGGGGTGGGGGGACTGGGGGGGTAGAGAGAAGGGAAGCAGGGCGGCCCGAGGGATGTGGTGGCCGAGGGCATTTTCCCAGAGAGCAGGGGTTGGCAACTTTTCAAGGTGAAGTGCGAAACCGCTCTTCAGGTGCGCAGGAATAGGGACCAAGGCGGGTGGCATGGCCGTAACCCTCGGAAGCGGAGGAGGAGGGGTTGGAGGGGTACTGGGCATTAATGCTTCTTGCTTTTGCTGGGGGTGACTGCCACTGCCGCCGCCGTAGAGTCTAGGTTTCCAAGATGTGTAAGCTAGTCCTGATTTGAGTTCTTTAAAACCATTCCTGATGGGGTAGCCCAGGGAGAGTCTTGGGGAAGTGGGTAGAAATAGTCCTTTAAGCCCAGGGCTTGAAGGGTATGTCAGGTATGTACTTTCTGGAAGAGAGCTGAGAACCCCCTCCCCTCTGACTTGAATGGGACGCACCAAGTCAGAAGAGGTCTGGGATTTTGAACCCGGCCATAAATGGCATCTTCCACCAGCCTCGGCTGGGAAGTTGAGGCTCCTCTGATAATGGCGTCCCCCAGTGAAGTGCGGGCTGGACTTCATGGGGGACCAAGTATAGACACAAGCCGAGGCCAACAGGCGTTTACCTTTAAGTCCGTGAAGAGAATGTGCTACTAGAAAATGGAACCCGGCAGGGTTGGAGTCTAAAACACAGGGTTCTGAGTGTGAGACAAGGGGAGACCCTGGGTCTTACCCCCTGACTTCCACCACCCCTCACCTCCAAGCCAACCTGAGGCCAGACCTATGTAGGATTTAAAACCTTTTCTTTTTTGATGTCTTTACACTTCCTGGAGTTTATTTTTAGCCCCCTCTTAGTTTTCTGGCACAATTCCTTTTGAGAAATTGTGGCTGCATTAAGGGGTTGAAGGCATTTGTCCATATTGCCGTTATGGGTGGGGAAAAAACCTAAGGCTAGAGGCCAGGTGCGGGACTCAGGGGCCAAACCGGTTGGAAGACCTGGGAAGTCGGTAGTGGGGCTGGGATGGGCGGAGGGGTGAAAATCTCATGGAGGGATCCCATCAGAAGGGAGCCGTGACCACCGGCCTTTTGCACAGGCTGTGGCAGCGGTGGAACTGAGGTGGACATGTTTAGCCAGGGGCTGTTGAGAGGTGACCAAAGGGAATAATATGTAAGGATCATGGGCAATGAGTGTTCATGGGAACCAGAGAGATTTTGGACAAGTCCAGATGGAAAATGCAGGACATTAGGTGTAGGGAAAAGAAAATCTGTTTCCAGGGAGGTCGTTGATTGTTTAATGAAGTGAAAGGGGAAATCATCAATGTTAGGTGGACAAATTCAATTATATAAAATTTTGAAATGTATGCACAGGAAAGAAGAACGAAGATTAAAGGAAAATCAATGAGATGAGGAAATGACGGAGCATTGATCTAAGGAGTCTCCAGTATATGGAGCGACTAAACAGATCTACTTGGTCAAATGACCAAATAAGCCGTATACCCAAGGGGAACGCACACAGGCCAGGACACATAAAATGAAACATAAAATAAAATCGACCACTTGCATTCGTCAAAAATACGTTTTAAAAAATATGTCGTGGGGAAATAGACCCCTGGCACTATAAATGATGCTTCCTGGTGAACAGTTTGGCAATTCTTGACAAAAGTCAAAGAAGTGATTATAAGACGAAGTTATCACACTTTGGGGAGTACATTCTGGGAAAAGGATACAAAAGGAAAAAACGTATCTGCACACAGGTATTTGTGGCCACCCTGTCTATTACAGTCTTTGACAGGAAACAGCTCAGCTTAGCTCGCCAATTCTGGCTAGACCAGAATCTAGCCAAGTAGACTGTGTTCTACCAGGACAGTGAGCTGCTGCCTTCATGGATGACAATTATGAGAACTATTTAGGAGAATATGATGTTATATGATGCAATCGTAAGCCAAAAAAAAAAAGATTTTGGCTTTCTGTTCATGTAATGATAGCAACAAGATAAAACCATGTCTGAATAGTTACCGAATGGAAATAGGTTCAAAATGTGTAAATAGTCAGTGATTGGGGAGATTGGGTTCTTTTTATTTCATGCTGTTATTCATATACGCACATTTCTACTTCAGTTATTACTGTCCGTTAAATAACATATATGCTTGACTACTTCAGAAAAATACACTCAAGAATAACTACTGGATTTGTGAATGAATGTGTCAGAATAAGTGAGACTGTTCTGTCAGGGGTAGGGGTGGGGGGCTAGGCAGGAGTCAGGAGGAGAATCCCAGCCAGTCAGGACCCAGCAGGGAGGAAGGTTCGTCAGAGCAGGGTCCTGTCTGGTGACTGACCAAGGAATCTGCCCTGGGAAGTTTGCAGAGGTCAGGTGGTCCCCGTGGGTGGTCCCCGTGGGTGATCGGTCATTGTGGAGTGTCCAGAGACAGGGGAAGGTCTTACTGAGTTCACCAACTAATTCAGACCAACTGGAAACCAAGCGGCGGTTCTGCAGAACCAGCTGGTTTAAGATGAGATGCACGAGTCGGGTGCCGTGTCTGTCTTCTTTGCAGCTCTCTCTACAGAGTCAGCACAGTGACGGCTCCTAGTAGGTGCTCTGTAAACGCCTGTGGAGTGAATTGATGTCTAGAAAATGCCAGGTTGTCCAAAACTTTGGCTTGTGGGAAATCTCCAGTAGGGGGCACTGTGGACACAGCCTACCATAAGCCTCCAGGAGACTGGCTCAGCTCTAAGTCACAAAAGAGGTGAAATTCGCGTGTCCTTCTTATATGTCCTGGGCAGGGGGTGGGGGTGGGGGGTCCTGGCCTCTAGGGGATAAATACCTTCAGGTTTGCAGAGCCGCATGGGAGCCACGTGCAGAGGGCCCGGCTGGTGGAATGGCTGCAGTCAAGTGGCTCACCCCTGAGGCAGGAATAGAGAACTTCCAGAGGGAAATATCACCTGGATTCAGGAAGAGAATCCCACAGATGCTCTAAAGATGAAGGAGGCACAGGGCTTTCCATGATGCTGTAAGAAGCTTGGGGAGTCAGGCACTGGACGATTGACAGACTTACTGAATTTTCCTCGTGAAGGGGTAGGGGTGGGAAGGCACAGAACATGGCAAAATGTGAAACGGATGAGAAGTATAGCATTGAGCATAATTTGGAGGTAAAATCCTCAGTGCCCCAACTGTCACCTGGGAATCCTAAATCCCAGCACAGAAAGCACTGCTCGGTGCGGAGAGAGAGTTCTCGGCTCAACTACAGATGTTAAGCAATAGGAACATTGTGAAAGATCCGACATCCGCACCCTGCATTGGACTATGACAAGGATCGCTCATTCCTTGTGCTGTTTGGAACTCTCCAGATCGTGTAGGAAAGGAGAATGCCGTTCGGGTAGAGAGAAAGGGAGTAGAGAACCTTGTTCATATTCTCTGTGCTTAAAAAAGGAAGGTGAGGGCTTCCCTGGTGGCGCAGTGGTTGAGAGTCCGCCTGCCGATGCAGGGGACACGGGTTCGAGCCCTGGTCTGGGAGGATCCCACATGCCGCGGAGCAACTAGGCCCGTGAGCCATGGCCGCTGAGCCTGCACGTCTGGAGCCTGTGCTCCGCAACAAGAGAGGCCGCGATAGTGAGAGGCCCGCGCACCATGATGAAGAGTGGCCCCCGCTTGCCACAACTAGAGAAAGCCCTCGCACAGAAACGAAGACCCAACACTGCCATAAATAAATAAATAAATAAATAAATTTAAATGATAAATCATATCTTTAAAAAAAAAAAAAAAGGAAGGTGAATGAGGCAGTGGAGACCTGGGTTGAATGCTGGCTCTTCCAACTAAATAGCTGTGTGATGTTGGTCTAGCTCCCTAACCTCTCTGAACCTCAGTTTCTACATCAGTAAAATAGCGATAATAGTATTCACCATGCCCACCTCACGGGGTGGTGGTAAGGACTGGCTGAGAGGCATAGAGAAGGATTTTGTACCCCATAAAGCTCAAATCTGCAGTCTTGGTTGGGAAAAATTTTAACCGACTTTAGCACTGACTTATTTTCCATCAGGGTAAGCTTGAATGGGGATATTGTGCGCATGCATTGTGAGGGGAAAACTCGAGGACGTCTGGGTAGAGTTGTGACCTGCTTCTCCTTTGGAGGAGACTGTTCTGTTTCGCTTTCCAGCAGTTATTTGGAGAAGCCATTTGCTAAGACACAGCAGTGACCATAGGAGCAGAAGGGACCAATGGCCAGCTTGCTAAGACTAAGGCCAGCTGAGAATCAGGCTGTACTAATGAAGGCCTGACAGCCATAGACATTTAGAAGAAATTCAAAATGGCAAGAGTAGCCCAATTTTTTGGTAATTTAGAGAAAATATAATTTGGGAGAAAATAACTCTTCTTTCGCTGTAGTCTTATTATTACTATATCTATAATGCCATGTCATCGAATAATCTACAGAGAATATTCCAGAGGGGCAGACATTCAAGAGAGAAGTCAGAAGCCTTCCGAGGAAATTGATGAGGTTGGTGACCTGAGCTGGGCGAGATGTGATAAGTGGGTGCCAAGATCAAGGTATTGGACAATTTCTCCTGGGCAGGTCAGCTGAGAACTAGAGTTATCTCGTAAGTCAGGTGGGAGATTGGATGGGGATGCAGAGTTCTGTTTGGGGGAGAGAATGGTCTTGGACTAGCTGGGGCAGGGAGCTGCCAGAGAGAGTGCTCAAGAAGACGTTCCCATTAGGAGAAAGATGAAGTTCAGATGCAGGCTTAGGAAAACAGGTAACTTGACAGAAGGTAACAAAACCAGCCTACCCAACTGATTCATGAATGTAGTTTAATTAAATGAGTCTGGATGGGAACAAAAATAGGTCACAGAGTGATTGGAGGTGTGGAGAAGGCTCAACAGGGTCTGGCTGACCTCACCCTCACCTGAAGCCTGGGTGAGGAATCTTTGGGACCGGGTGGAGAGGGGACCGTCTGTAAAGAGGCAATTAGGAAGTAGTTTGGGGAGGTTTTGGAACGCTATCTGACTTGTCTTCAGAGAAAGTTTGAACTGGCTGCATTAGCAGCTAAGAGAAATGGGCTTGAAAATGGTGGAATTGGGGCCTCTGTACCAGTGGTGTGAGCCCAGCAAGTATTTCTTTGCTGCCACCAGGCTGAAGAATCTGTGTTGTAAACTCGTTCATTCCTTTATACTTTGTATCATTCTTTTCTGTTTCTTAATAAATTCTTTTGAAACATGTGGACCTTCTCTCAGATGGTTCGTGCGTCTGGGAAATGATCAACACCCAGGTAGCGGACCTCCCTGGCGGTCCAGTGGTTAAGACTCCGCACTTCCACTGCAGGGGGCGCAGGTTCGATCCCTGGTCGGGGAACTAAGATCCCACATGCCTCGCGACACGGCCCGGGTAGTGAAGGGAATCAGATATCATGGCCGTTCCTTGATATAGCTCCAGAGATGCTACACGGGATCCTTGGGGACATTTCAGAAGCAGGGTGATCAGCACAGTCATCGTCTGTGGTCCCAGCCCTCGTCCCGGGCCACTCCCACCTGTAGGACAGAGGGGCCCTCTGGGCAGAAGTGTGCATCTTCCAGGCTCACGTTTGGTGGGAGGCAGCCCTCAGGTGATCCGGCCCAGCAGGACCCCGTGGAGGTGTATATGAAGGAGGTGGGCCAGGGGCCCAGGTCAGGATGGCTGTGCCCATCACTGGTCTCTGCTCGTTTTCTGGCTTGTGGGCTCCATCTAACGTGCTGCATTTGTGATCCCACAGTGGCCCCTGCAGGGCTGGGAGGTACCCAGGCTCTAGGAATATCTGCCTACTGGCCCAACCCACCCCCTCTGACCTCCTCTCCAAAGCCCCTCCAGGAGCTCCTGACCCTCCCTTCTGAGTCCTGAGCAGGAAGAGAAAAGATCTCAGGTCTTTATTTCGAATTCACTCAGCCTCCGGCCTCCGCATCAAATACAGGCGTCAAGCAACGGTTATGGAGTGCCACCTACCTGTGCTTCACATCCATCGCCTTCCGGGATGGAAGTAGGCACCATCGTTATTTTACAGACACGGAGACCTAGGCCTGCGAGCTTTGCTCATTTTAAGTAGATTTCGTTTCTGACTCCAAAGGCTGCCCTTCCGACCAGCTCTGAATCCGGAGCCTCATTCATCGATGAGAGAGCTGAACGAAATGAGATCTGAGGTTCTTCCCCGAGCTAACAGGCCAGGACCTATCCCTAAGCAGGTCCAGAATCTAGGCCCAGGAAGGGAAGCTCAGTGATGCCCCACATACCCCCACCACCATCTTCTCAGTGCCAGAGAGGCCCCGCCTCCCCACGGAGCAGGAATGACATGCCACAAGAGAATGCTCTAAGTGGCTCATGGGGAAGCAGAGGGTGTGGAGGGCCCACCACTGCTGCGGTGACAGCCTGAATAAGAATTCCGCAATTCATCATCTAATGACTCAGCCTGGCTTTGGACCAGAGCCTCTGTGAGCCCTGGGGAGTGTGACTCAGCAGCTGAGGGGGCCGGGCGGGAGAGCCTGTGGGTCCATGTGAGCGGCGGCTGTGGGGAGAACGGCCTGTTCTAGCTCCAGACCCCAAGGCGAAGCGTCTGGCCCTGTGGTCAGGCACATGTGTCCTCGGTTCCCAGCCATGCGGCCCAGCCTCCTCCCTCAAACCTGGGTCTCTCTCTCTCCTCTGCATTGGAGAAGTCGCAGCCCTGGAGGCGGCAGACCCACTGCCTCTGCTCACAGCCATGGGGTCTGCAGCAAGTTGCCAGGCCAAAGACTCTGCAGGCCTCTCTCTTCTTCGCTGCCCTGCTGGGGTCAGGCCACCTTCGAATAAGGGCAGCAGAGGACACACTGTAGGGGTGGGGAAGCCGGGCTATGTCACAGGCTGGGCACACAGCTCGACAGATGTTCACTGTATCCCTCCTCGTCACTGGGGTCAGGGGAAGGGGGCTCTGGGGTCTTGATTTTGCTCCAGGGTCAACTCAGAAAATGTCTCTTCCCCATCAGAAAGGGCAACGTCTGTTTCCTCTCCCCTGAACACTAATTTAGGGACAGTCTCACCAGAAGAAAAGAGCCAGAGCAAGGAGACATGGAACAGCCCCCGAATCCAGCGAGGGGCCAGGGCACCGAGGCCAGGGGTCCACGTGCAGGGCGGGTGTACACAGACCCGCTTCCTCCCTCCAGCGCCTGCTTCCCTCCCATCTCTGACGGCCCTGACTACTTTCTCACCTCGATTATTCACACGCAGCTCTTTCCTCACCTGCAAAACCCTTCAGGACAAGAACTTCTGATTCACACTGAATTTTCCATAACCAGGTGTTCTATAAATACTGGTGAGTGAAAAGAACAAATGAGTGAATTTGGGCTAAAATCTAGTCCCTGTCGCTTACGTCAGATAGAACACAGAGAGGAGCTGGAAACATTGCTGGGCCAGGCCCGGAGGCAAAAAGCGTTTATCCCTTTTCCTTAGAAGGGAAAATGAGTAAGAGTGAAGTTATCTGGAAGAAAAGATAGTAATCTCACTCCGCTGTACTTCTCCCATGTTCCACAGCACTTTAACCTTCTAACATACTATTCCATTGAATTATTTGTCCTACTAATTGTTATAATTTGTCTCTTCCTCCAAATTCTACCCCAGGTAGAACGCAAACCCCAGGATGGGGCATTTTGCCTGTTTTGTGCACTAATACCTCCTATGCCCACAGAATAGTGCCTGGGATACGGTAGATTTGGAATGAATGAATGGTATCTATGAAACGTTTACCTGGAGGCAGGCCCCTCTCTACCGGTTATGCATTTATGTGTATTAAAGTCCAGGTAGATGCATAGTATTATCACGTCTGGTTTAATTATGGGGACGGTGAGGTTAGAAGGTTATGTGACATGAACAGGCTCACCACGAGCTGGGCAGAGGCCAACGCCAGCCGCGGCCGGCCTGGAGCTAACTCTGCAGCGCTCCCTGGCGAGGTGATGCGCACGAAGGCTTCCCAGCAGCCCCACCCCAGTCCAGCTTTCCTGGGTGAGACTTTCTTTCCTTTTTTAAAGATTTTTTTGTTTGTTTTTGGTGTGGACCATTTTAAAAGTCTGTATTGAATTTGTTACAATATTGCTTCTGTTTCATGTTTTGGTTTTTTGGCCACAAGGCCTGTGGGATCTTAGCTACCAGACCAGGGATGGAACCCACGCCCCCTGCATTGGAAGGCGAAGTCTTAACCACTGCACGACCAGGGAAGTTCCCAAGGCTTTTTTTCTTTCTCTCCCTTCCCACCAACTTCCTACACGACCCCACTCTAACCCCCAAAAGTTAGCTCTGCCCCAAAGTACAGCTTCTTCTCAGTTGGAAAGACTTTTCCTGGCAGGAGAACCACGGAGACATGGGAGCAGAGCGCGGGCCGGGGAGCCTGGGCCTGGCTCTCCCTGCCCGGGCCCTACTCCCCGCCACCTCCCTCCCCCCACCCCACAGACTGCGTGGGAGGCTCCCAGGCCCAAGTTGAGGGCGGGAGGAACTCCCTACATCACTCTTCTGTGAGTTTCGTGCTGCTGGGAGCTCAGCTAGAACCTAAGGAGGTCCCTGCCCACCTCAAGGCGCGAGACTCCAGACGCTGTCTCCTCTCCAGGCCAGCCCTGCGGGGCCCAGGCGGGGGGAGCCAGGCCCCCTCACCTTCTGCCTTTCTCCCCAGTTCCCTTCTTGGCTCCAGTGCCTCCGTGGTTCTCTCGCCAGGAAGAGTCTTTCCAGCCGAAGAGAAGCTACACTTTGGGGCAGAGATATCTCTTGGGGTTGGAATGGGCTGGTGTGGGAAGTTGGCGGGAAGGGAGCTATAGAGAAAACATCACCCAGGAAAGATGAACTGGGCTGCGGCTCTCGGGAAGGCCTTGTGCGAATCACCTCCCCAGGGAGTGCTGGAGAGTTAGCTCCAGGCCGGCCGCAGCTGACGTTGGCCTCTGCCTAACCACTTGCTCCTGTGTGATCCCTGGAGAAAAGAATAGAGATCCAAGAACACCAGGAAGCAGGGAGAAGGCTGCAGGGACTTGAGGACACACACATCCAAGCTCAGGGAGACACGACGCCATATATCTGCATCCGAGGCCTCGGGGAGGCAGCAGGAGAGGAAGGGAAGGATGCTGGGGTGTCTGAGCACCATCTGGAAGGGGTCCATCAGGGGAGGCGGAAGCTGGATTGGGGTTTGTCATCGAGAATCTGTGTCCAGATGTTGAGAAGCAGTGCCACACCCTATGTATGGGTTTGTGGTTGTGGCCAGGGCCACACATCTTTGCTGGTGTTTAGATGAGGTGTATCTCTATGCTCTGCAAAGCGCACAGGGCTGGGGGACTTGCTGTCAGGGTGCTCCCAGGCAGGGCACCATGCCAACTTTTGCCTCATTAAAGAATCGAGACTGGAATTTCCCTGAAGCTCATTTCCTACCACTTACTACTTAGCGGAGGACCAGAGCTGCCACATCTGTCCTCCGAGGGCAGATGCTGGGTGTGGGCGAGGAGCAGAGCCCTCCAGGAGTGCCTCCATGCCCTGTTCACCTCTCCACCCAGAGGCCTGTCTCCTAACACAGAAGCACATGTGCCTCCCCTCTTGGATTCTTCCTCCCTCTCCTTCAAGAAAGGGAGTCACAGGGAAGAGATCCACATTTAGTCCCAGCTTCACCACTCCCTGTGCAGAGGTTCCTTCACCTCTCTGAACCTCCGTTCCTCATCTGTACAAAAGATGCAGTGAGACAGCACAGTGGTTCCCAGATGAATAAACGAGAGGGAGAACACAAACACACTCAGTGCCTGGCACATGGAGGTGTTTGGTCCATGGCCACCCATTCACTCCTCCCCTCACCCAGCCCTTGGGACCACGGGCCTTCTCTCCATCCTTTTAGAGGCAAAACACCCCATGCACCCATCACTCACTCCACCACACAGCAGGTATTTATTGGACCCTCTGCCTCTAAATAACCAATGCAAACAGCAAGCACAAAAATGTCCAGGGGGAGCTTCCCTGGTGGCGCAGTGGTTAAGAATCCTCCTGTCAACGCAGGGGACACGGGTTCGAGCCCTGGTCCGGGAAGATCCCACATGCCTCGGAGCAACTAAGCCTGCGCGCCACAACTACTGAGCCTGTGCTCTAGAGCCTACGAGCGACGACTACTGAGCCCACACACCACAACCACTGAAGCCCGTGCACCTAGAGCCCATGCTCTGCAACAAGAGAAGCCACCGCCATGAGAAGCCCGCGCTCGATGCAACTAGAGAAGGCCCGTACGCAACAATGAAGACACAACATGGCCAAAAACAAAATAAATTAATTTTTATAAAAAGTGTCCAGGGACGACATGGCCAGGGCGGAAGGTGGCCGGTCTCCCAGACAAGGCAGCTTTATCATGGTGCTTCACCACAGCCCAGCACCTCCTTCTCGGCTACAGGTGCACACCTTGGACAAAGCAATCTCAGGTCCAATCAACATGAACCGGACGCAGAAAGAATAGCTTACAGACCCCAAATTCTGGCTTATTAATTCACAAACAGAGTCACATCCCCAGGCACCTGGACACATCTCTCCTGGGGGCCTCAGAATGTGGCTTTAGTGTGGACATTGGATGATCTTAATGGCAGGATGATAGTCTGAGGCGTCCTCTGCACCTCCAGACACACCCATCCTTGGTCCTGGCCACTGAAATTTGCGGGACGGGACACCGATTGTCCGGCACAGCCTGGAGCCCCAGCACCAAGTTGGGTCTCCTTGGATCCCCCTTTGTGATGAAGAGGAACTTTCCCCTCGTCTTGGCATTTTCCCTCGGGCAGAAGACAATGCAGTTACTTTGCTGAAATGCAATCACAATCTTATCTGCTCCTCTATGTCTCCTTAATTGGATTTGGGATATTCACAGACAGACAGTCTCCTAGGTAATTTCTACAGAGGGCTAATATCCTCTCCTAAACTGAGTTTCTTCTTAATTGAATTCTCAGAAGGCGATGTTAACTTCAAGGTACTTGGCTGTCAGACCCAAGTCCCGCCCACGTGGGGCAGTATTAAGGGACACAGGAAGAAAGTTTACACCCAAACAGTTCCTGCCTCTAAAGGATGTACAACCCAGTAGGGAAAACAAAACAAACACATGCAATGCAGTCGACGAATAATCCAGTGCTGAACATGTGATTGTGTGGGTCTGATCATAAGAGGGATCAAGTTCAAAGGACAGACAGCTCAGGATGGCCTGGAGGAGGCTGGGAAGGCTTTGGGGAAGAGGCAGAGCTAAGGCATCTTGGGAGGCTCTGTGGACAGCTGACATACCTGAGAAAAGCAGGGGAGGGGGAACATTCCAAAGGCAAAAAATGGGTGGGAAAAATGGAAATCAGATGGTCTAGATGGAAGGGGGCAGATGTGACCAATTCACATCCCGCCCCTGTGATGAATGGCTTCCCGGTTCCCTTTTTCACCCCCACTACTTCTGTTCCTCTTCCCCGTGCATGAGCTGGGCTTGTGGAGAAAGTCAGGGACGCCCATGTCCCCCATCCTCCCCAACATACACAAACACACGCGTGTCCAGACGCAGCAGAACTAACGGTCTGCTGGACAGGAAAGCCCTGTCGGAGTGCAGGGAACCTCCACCCCAGGCCAGGAGGAACAGCCCTGGGCTTTCCACCTGCTGCACTGATCACCACCTGATTCAGCCTGAAAACCAGCCCCAGGTGCTAGACACAACATGACCTCTTCCCCTTTCCTACCAGCTCCCTGGGCTTCTCAGAAGTGATAACAGGGAGTTCCCGAGTCAGGGGCTTTCCATCCGGGCTCTGCTGCTGGCTCCCACCTCCACCCCCATTTCCCTGAGTAAGCTACCAGCACAGGCAGATACGGGCAAGATGGAGTTTGGCATGCCATTTCCAGAAAGAGGGAGGACTGGAGGAGAAACCCCTCAGAGCCCCATTCTGGTGGCTTAGGTTCAGGACCAGACCCTTGAGACACCCAGAGCAGAATGGTTTCCATTAGTGCTGGTCTAAAGCGGGAGCTCAGAATGAGAAGGGGTGACCCCCAATTTCCTGGTGTCCCCTCTGAAGGAGCTAGACCCTGGAAACCAGACAATGGCCCCTCTGCTTCCCCAGACAGCCTGGTCCTTAGACAGAGCTGGCCAGTGTGGAGCTGAGGACTCAGGAGGGCGAGGTCTCTGCCTGCGAGGCCCGCAGCTCCTGCCAACCCTGGCATGACTGAGGCTGTCTGCGTCTGGGACCAGCCTCACAGAATGGTGAGCTGGCAGGCTGGGCTACACCCTGGGGAAGAGGGAGTGGGCCCCAGAGAGCCAGGTGGTCTAGGCTGTGAATAACAGAGGCCTCATCAGCACCCCAGAGCCACGGGGCAGAAGCACCCAGCACAGGGACTGACTAAGAGCAGGTCCGGGCGGGTGGACGATGACAGGGGAGTCGGGAGGCTCTGTCAGGCTACACACACACACACAGACACACACACAGACACACACACACACACACACACACACACACACACACACACACACACACACACACACGAGCAAATCTCCCGGCCTGCTCTTTGGGGTCCTTCATTTCCAGGCCCTTCTACTCACACGACTCTTTGCTTCTCCAGGCTGACTCATCCTCCCTGAAGGCCCCTTTGCCCTATCCCGAAGGTTGGGGCCCTGAACTCCTCCGCACCCGCCCCAGGCCTTGGCTGTATGCCTGACTTCAAGTGTCATTCAGGAGGCACTTGGCCCAGCCTTCCTTGGAACTGCTTATCTTTAGAAACGCCTGTCTTTCTCCAGAACAGAGCCCTGAGTCCCTCCAGGGCTGGAGCCATATCTCCAGCCCCAGCACTTTTATATGCCCAGGGGGCAGAAAACACAATGAAAGCAGCTCTGCAGGAATGCCAGCAGATGGCAATTAGGATACTGACCTTCATTCTTCACAGGCCGTGCCCCGCAGGGAGCCTTCCTGGGCAGTTCACAGCGGGCGGGCAGTTCACAGCGAGCAGTTCACAGCATGGCTCTTTCAAGGCATGGCTCTTTCAAGGCATTCGAGGCATGTTCTGGCTCCTCCAGCCCTGAACCAGCTTCTCATCTCCTCTCTCCCTCTCCACCCATCTCAGAGTTGAGCCTGAAGTCCAAGGTCAGCAGAAAACCAGCTCACAGACGTGAACAGGGCAGGAAAAGTGCTCCCGGAGCAACTGGGTCAAAGTTCAGCACACCCATCCTCCTCCCCAGCTCACCGCCAGAGGCTGCAGCTCCCTGTCGCCAGGTGACTCAGCCTCCAGGCCTAGGGCAACACCGACCAGCTGTCAGGTAGACGCCTTCAAGTGTGATAAGGGGGCTCTGCCTCCAACAGCCTCCCCAGGGCAGCAAGTGCTTGACATTTCACATCACTGGCTCATGGGGTCTAAGGTCATAGTCTCAATCCTAGAAGCACCCGGAGAGCTAGTAAAAACAAAACAAACCCCAGTATCCCAGGGTTCCAGTTCAAGATTCCAATCATCAGGGGTGAGTCTGGGTCTCAGGACTTTTCCAAAGCTCTTGGTGGGGGTGGGGGATGAATTTGGAGATTGGGGTTGAAACATACACACTACTATATATACAATAGATAACGAATAAGAACCTGCCGTACAGCACAGGGAACTCTACTCAATTCTCTGTAATGACCTATATGGGAACAGAAGCTTAAAAAAAAAAAAGAGTGGATATATGTATAACTGGTTCACTTTGCTGTACACCTGAAATTAGCACAACATTGTAAATCAACTATACGTCAATCAAAATTTTTTTAAAAATTTAAACAAAACCAATGCTCCTGGGTGAGCCTCAGGTGCAGTGGGGGGCTGAGAACCATGGGATCAAGGCACAGAATGTCATAATTCCAAACTGAGTGTGACTCGGGAGGGTTTAAAACAGTGACTCCTTAAGACCTGAGTTGGAATCAGTTCCTTGCTGGGCAGCAGATCTCGGGGGGTGCGGGGAGGGGAGAGGGGATGAGACCAGGGTCAGAAGAGTTCTGAAGGAAAGAGTCAAGGGTGGTGGGAAGGGGGCAGTGGGACATGCAGTGAGGGAGGGGCATGGACCCATCCTGGGTTGGGAGGTTAGGGGGGACAGCTGTGCAGGGGACAGCTGTGTGGACAGGTGAGGCACTGAAAAACAGAATGGAGTTAAGAGCTGGGGGCTCTGGAGCCAGCTCCTCTCATTAGCTGAGTGAGCTTGAGCAAGAAATCCGACTCCTTTGTGTGTCGGTTTCCTCATCTGTAGAATGGGGACATCGCCACTCCCCGACTCTGAGCCACAGGAGGACGAACTAAGGTGATGAGTACCAAAGAGGGCCTGGCAGATGGCAACCACTGAGCATACCTTAGCCATCATTACTGCTGTAGTTTGGGGAAGAGAGCAACTCCTGAAACCCTAAAGAAAAGGCATGCAGACCCCAACACCTTAGAAAAGAATGGACTTGCAGATCAGAAGCTGCCTCAACACACTAACAGGGGCAGTCACAGATCCAGGCTGTCTGGCACGAGTTTTCAGAGGCTCAGGGTCCATCCTTCCTCCAGGCTTACCAGCATGGGTGTCCGGGAGGCTAGGGGCCCTGCAGCCCTGACAAGGGGGTTGCTTCTCCCTGTCCGTTTCAGATGGAGGCCTCTCCTCTAGCTCTGGGATTTGCCACACTCTTTCTAAAGGCCCTGAAACAGGATGGAACTCTCCCCTCTGGTATTGCACACAGTGGGGGACCCCGGGCAGGCCTCCACCCTGTCCCGGCCATGACCTCATTCATCTCTAATGAAGTTCCTGCAGGTTCCAGCTTCTGCAAATCCTGCCCTAGAACCTAGAATTGTCTTACTTGGTTTCCAACAGCCAACTGGCCATCTGGGGCTGTGACGGTCCCAGCATAGATGGGCTTCTTTACCAGATGCTCCTTCGGTTCTCCTGGGATCCGCCTGACCTTGGCACGGGACCCTGTTTTCCCCCCTAGGAGTTCATCTGCTTAAGAAGGCCAGCAAAGGGGGCGGGGACCATTTCTCCCAGTCACTACACCGCGGGACTCAGACCTCCAGCCTTCCACTGCAGCGCCCATACCTGGAAGCCAGTTCACGCTGGGGCATCCCCAGGGCTGTTTACCTGACTGGAGCAGGAAGGCCCAGTCTCTTTCCTTTCCCCCTTGTTCCCTGGAAGGTGACTCTGTCCCTCGTGCATTGTTTTCTTTCCGGTGGAATTTCTGCTCTTGAAGACTCAGCGTTCTGCGTTCCTCCCACCGCTGCCGTTTCTCACATCCTGGTTTCCTCCTGTCCAGACAGCGCTGGCCATCGGCCAGGACCTCGGCCATTCGTGGAGAGGACAAGGGCTGAGGACAGCAAAGGGTGGAGGCGGGAAGTGGGAAGCTGATCATTCCTCCTTCATTGGAGCCTCAGGCCTCTTCTGCAGGGCCTGTGGTGGTCCTCCATGGGCAGTGTGTCAACAGTGGGTGGCGTGTCCACTATGGGTGGCGTGTCCACCATGGGCGGTGTGTCCACTGTGGGTGGTATGTCCACTATGGGTGGCGTGTCCACAGTGGGTGGTGTGTCCACTGTGGGTGGCGTGCCCACTGTGGGGAGGCATGTCCACCATGGGTGGTGTGTCCACCATGGGCAGCGTGTGCACAGTGGGTGGTGTGTCCACCATGCACAGGCAAGCCCTACCCCCTGCAGTGGGCAGAGAGGCCCAGAGAGCAGGCCTGGGGTGGACACATGGGGAGGTTCTGCACGGACGGGGACAGACCTTGGACTTCCCACTCCCAAATTAGTTCCTCCCTGGATTGGGTACGAGACCCGTCTGGCACTAAGGCAGGCAGGGAGCCCAGACGGTCAGGCCAAGATTGAGGCCAATCTCCAGTGTGGTCTCAGGACAGGGGTTAGGGGTGGCAGGCAGTACTGCCCAACTTGTGCCAACTTGCCTGCCCATGGCGCTCCCTGTGGGGTTGTGGAAGGTGCTTGAGACGGGGTGGTTCATGCTTCCCCTCTCCTGACCTGGACCCCAGCCCACAGGCCAGTTCCAGGAAAGGGCCCAGGTCTGATTCCTGGGTGTTAAATGCAGCCCAGGTCAACCTGCCCTCCCAGCCATGAAGCAGAAGGGGCCCCAGACTTCGTCAGGTCTGGGCCGCCTCACGTCTGCCACCTCAGCTCCCCTCACTCCAGCAGCCCAGCCCCTCCTCCACCCCGTCCCCCCAGGCAGAGCTGCGATGGGAATGACAGTTACGCGTTTGCCTGCATCACCCTTTAATCACACAGCCCTGTTAGTTCCTGACACTGATGGGAGTGGGGGCCACAGCGAGGCACCACCAGGCAAGGGACTCAGGACAAAGTCATGTTATAATTCTGGGCCCTGGGAATAGGAGGGACAGCAGGCATTTCCAGCTCCGAGCATCTGCTTTAGATCGAATTTCTTAACTTGGTAATGATGTCTTTTTCAAGCATCTGCTGGAAGCCTGGTCCTGCCCTGCCAGTGCCAGACATGGGCCTTCCTTGCCCCAGTGCCCCGGCCCCACCTGCTGAATTTCTGGGGTTCCTTACCTGAAGACCTGATTCTCTAATCCCTTCTATCACAGGAGTCTTGGTCTCTACCCTCTACCCTCAGGAAACCAATGGGCTCAAGAGAGGACACACACACACACACACACACACACACACACACACACACACACACACTTTTTAAAGTCAGCTGAAGGCTACTGATTGCTTTCTTCCTATGGGTAGATATACTTGGTCATTTCATTCAAGCCAGCTTTTGAAACCCTAACAAGATAGTTATGGAAGTGGCATCATTCTCCCCATTTTGCAGAAGAGAAAAGTAAGGCTGTGGGGAGTAAAAAAGTTACCCAGAGTCTCCTGCTAGTCCTCAGGCCACATCTGCCTCTTTCTACAGAAGACATCTTGTTCACGCCCATGGTGTCTGTCTAGAGAGACTGAAGCATTAGGAAGGGAAAATGGTTTGCTCACGACCATGTGGATAACTGGAGCCAGAATGTCTGGTCACAGTGATGACCACCGGAGAATCCTGACATGTTGAGAGCAAACACACGTGGCTCAGTAAGCAGGTCTGATTGAATACAGTCTTCCCTCGGTATCTGTAGATTGGTTCCAGGACCCCCGCAGGTACCAAAATGCACAAATACTCTAGACCCTTATATAAAATGGTATAGTGTACTCTGTCCTCCGTATCCACAAATCCTGCATCAGGGGATTCAACCGACTGCGGATATGATCAGTTGGTTGCATCCACGGGTTCGAACCCGCAGATATGGAGGGCTGACAAGAAGGGAAGGGGAACCTTCTGGTTGTGGGTCTCCTTGGGATGCCTTTCCTAATCAGGGTGGGGTCTCTGAGGTCAGGAGGAGGCAGCCACGGGGATCCAGGAGAGAAAAAGCGGGTCTCCGAGGATAACGTAAGGGACAGGAGCAGTTGCAAGGAAGAGCTGGGTGCTCTGGAGAAGGGAGTGGGCCCAGGAAGCCAGGAACTGGGAGGCAGGTGTGGACGGAGTCGGGACAGTGTTTCTATGTGGCCTCCAGCCTGCAGCGAGTAGAGGGTGCTGCTTAGGACAGCGACTGCGGGGCAGTCTCTGAAGGCATCTCTGAATGTCACATCAAACCCATCCCAGAAGAGATTCAGAGAAGCTCCTTTCTGAACACCTGAGCTGGAGGATGAGGGGAAGGCAGCCGTCCTGTGACTCCCCTGATCAAGCTGAGGTCGTCCTGTTGCCTTTCCTTCAAACGCTGCACTGCTCTCCCCAGCCCTTTCAGCTGCCGCACGACGTGGAGGGGCACAGGAAGGGTTCTGGGTCCCCCACGGATCCAAGCAAGCCAGCAAGACAGGCGCCGACTGCCTTCCTCCTCACCAAGCCAGCTGAGGCAGCCCGGGGTGACTCAGATAGACAGACATGCAGAGAAGGCCTGCTTCCATATGGCGACGAAGTAAGAGAGAAGGAATAGTCAGTGACTCGGGACGTCCCTGGCTCCCCACTGGCAAATTCCATCTGTGCTGCATCACCAGGCTGCTTCGTTCCTGGGACCTGTGCCACCCACAGGTTCCCCTCTGACCCAGGGTCACCACCACCATCAGAAGGTTCCACTTCCCTTCTTGTCAGCCCTCCATATCTGCGGGTTAGAACCCGTGGTTGGTTATCTGGCCGTCTGCCCAGCTCAGTAAACTGGTTGCGTCCAGAGCCAGGATGCAGACTAGAGCAGGAACCTCTACTTCCAGCACCTGGGAAGAGGCTGCAGTGAGAGCAGACCTAGAATACGGAAGCCCATGAAGAGAGCAAGACGGAGATGGGATGCCTCAGCTAGAAAGGGCTGCTGCCCAGAGATGGAGACAGGTGGAGAGAGGATGAGAGCATTGTCTCCCCTCCCTGTCCTGGGATCTGTGACCCGCCCCCTGCTCCCCCGCCTCATCCAAGCTGCCCTCTGCTTCTCCCTTGCAACCCAGCATCAGTACCTCTTCCTCCGGGAAGACTTCCGTCCACATTTGGGCCTACACCCTGATAGCCTGAGTCTTACAACTTTGTATACAGAGTTTGACAGATGGTTTTAATCTAATCATTGCATGATGTTAATCTTCTGTCCCAGGACGTGTGTCTGTGCCTTCGGAGAAGGGAGAAGCTTATGTTTCTGTGAATCACACCATCAGGCATTGATTGTCAATAACCATTTGGCCATTTGGGGGAAGATTCACACAACAGCCAGGGTAAAATGAAAGATGTATCCAGAGAAAGTGATAAAAGGAGATTCAGGAACGCTGGGAATGAGGAACAAGTTCTGGTAAACAGGAAAGAAGTGAATCAGAGTTAGACAATCTATGTACGTGGAGAGAGAAGTGGAAGCAGGGTTAGGATCTGACTGGGGTAGACCCAGTGGGAGTGGGAGGCTCCCAGGCCTGCACTACCTCATTCTGGCTGCCACCGGCAGGCTCTGCGGTCACACCAACCCCAGGAATCACACATGCCATCTGCCCCATACATCCCCCTGTGGCCACACTGGGCCCCCTTCTCTCCCTCTGCCTCTTTCTTCCAAGAGAACAGGCTCTTTCTTGCCTGGGGTCTGTGGGGGGTCTCTGGTGCTCACTGAACACTGACATTATGAGAGGCCACCCCCAAGGGAATACTGCCCCCCAACGCCCCTCCAAGAAATAAGGATACACAAGACATGGCGACGGACACAGTGAAGTGAAGGATAAGCACAGAAGTGACTGTAAGAGAAGGGGATGTTTGTAAAAGTGGTTCAACTGTTAGGGGGTGTTATAGGGGAATCAACAGGACGTAGGGGATGTGGGTGGCAGAGAAGGGGACAAAAGGGCCAAGACCAGAAGAGTAGGTCAAAGTCTACTCCACTTTCACCTGCTGAGGAAACAAGCCTCCGTCCTTCCTGATATGCTGGAGGATTCAAGACACGTGCCAAATGTCAGTGGCGTCCACATGTGACCCCACAGCTCAGAGAGGAAAATCGTCCCAGGATCTAAAGTCTGTGAAGTCGGCCAGTGGGAGCATGTCAGGCTCAGGGTGAAATCCAGAGGACCTGGCCTGAAATGGACAGAGGGGCGGCAGCCGTTCTCGTGGGTGACCAGCCAGTCCGCTTCCCAAGGCATTTCATCCACTCTGCTAATCACCGAGAGACATCAAAATATATAACAAGGCGCTTGCCTTATGTCAAAGTTAACAGCTCAAGCTGTCTGGGTTCCTGTCCTGGTTCTGCCCCAACCGAGAGTGGCTGCCGCTTAGTGAGAGCCTGGAATATGTCGGACGCTTACAATATTTCATTTAATCCTCACAAAAACCCTGAAGGGTGGGAATGAGTGTCCATCTACATACCTACCTCACATACAAAAATGGAGACCCACAAAGTTTGGTTTTGCCCAAAGACACATAAGTAGCTAAGTGTCAGAGCCCTGACCAGGCCGGCTCAATGGGCACTGTTCTCCCATTTATGGTATGTCGCTGTGTGTTCTCAAACACATCCCACGGCCTCTCTGGGCCTCAGGTCTCTTACCTGAAAATTCAAAGGACCGGACCAGATGGTTCTTAGAGCCCTCCGCTCTGAAACTCTATGACATGATTGGAGAAAAAAGCATCCCACGTTGGGGGATGCAGGTTCTACTGTTACGGGAATTTAAGGCGAGATGGCTGGAGGTGGCGGCTGGAGAAAGCGTAAAGGAGAGGGGCTTATGGTGGCAGATTAGGGGAGAGTCAGGCTCGGCGGCAGTGTGAGGAGGGACCTTGGACAGGCCGAGGTGGCCCATGTCTGTCGGGCTGTCCCAGGGCCGTGATCTTCAATGAGAAAAAGCTGACATGTAGCCCAGGCCTCGGCTCACTCCTACAAGATGGGGCCGAGAGCCCAGCCCAAACACAAGCTATTTTGGGTGTTGTATTCTTTGGAAAACCACCAGGCCAGAAATAGCGCTGTGAGTTAGTAGGACCCCGGCCTTCTGCCACCCCCGGCTCTCCCAGTGAAATTACCAAGAGTCAGGAGGCCGGCTCTTAACATTCCAGGGAGCCTGTGTAACTGATAGGAGGCAGCCTCTTCTTCCCACAGGAAGGCCTGGAGCAGAGCATTTGACTGTAAAAGGGATTCTGCACGAGGAGAGGAGAGGGAAAGAGGGATTGAGTCACGGAGAGCAGAAAAGAGAGAGGGGGAAAACGGGGAGAGAGCTCACATGGCTGAGACTAGAGGAGACGGGCGGGAGGGGCTGGAGATTCCCAGTGGATGGAGGGATGAGTAGAAGCAATAAGAAGAGGGAGTCTCAGAGGGAGAAAAGGAAAGAGAAAAAGAGGGTGGGTACCTGGGGCTTGGAGAGCAAAGGGGAAGCAAAGCGGAAGAGCAGAGAGCTAGAGGGCAACTGCGGGGCAGGAGGTAAAGCGTTGGAGGGAAGACCAGCATGGCGGAGGCCCCAGTGGAAGCAGGGCTACTGGGGGGTGGGATGGGGACAGGGTAGGGGGACAGTCACGGAAAGTGTGAGTCTGATCTCGTCACGAAACACCTGCTCAGAGCAGATGAAAACATCTTTCCCAGTTGGCTAGAACCGGAACTTCCCCCAAAAATCCACAGCCCTGTAACTCATTCTCTTATCTCTGACCCTCCAGGAGTCTGAGATCCAGTTATTTCAACAGTAGGGACTTTTGACCCCTTAAGAAAGAGCCAATGCTTGAAAGAGGTGACGGGGTCAAGGCTGTTTGGTGTTCAGGGAAAGTGACAGCTCCTTGAGTCAGGCTGGATTCTGAGAAGGGCGTTGCAGGAGGTCTGCTTTGGGGCAGCGGGTGATTGGACTGCACCCTGGTGTGGAGAAGATCTCCTGAGGGCAGACCAGGGGGAGGCAAGGTCGTTTCACGGAGAGGAGAGGCAGGCACCACGATCAAGTCTGGGTTTAGATCCTCTGGTGGCCCCAAGTGATCAGAAAGTCAAAGGGAGGGTCAGAAAACCCAGCATGGTACAGTTACACTAGGCTTTGCCTCAGTTTCTAATCCACACCCACCAGACACCTACAAGTCTCCGCCAGTTTGGGAAAAGACCCCTTAGTAAGTCAGCCCTTTCTGTTTCCAAGGTAAAGCGTACCCCTTCTTTCTCCAACAGGACATAGAGCTGCTCCCAGGTGCTCCTGTGCCCAGGAACAGAGGGGCTTTTCTGGAACGGCAACAGGATCATTCAGGTCCAGGGGTGGGGGCAGAAATGGTCACTGCCCTGGCAGGACCCAGGCGGTCCCAGAAAACAGCAGGGCTTTTATGGCTGAGGCTGGGCGAGGAGAGAGACAACAGCTTCTGGAATAGCCCACGGAGGAAGGCATGAGGCTCAGCTGAAGTGGCTGGAGAGGCCGGACAGCGGGGCACCTGGAGGGCAGGTCCAGCCGCCTCTTTTTTTTTTTAGCGGTACGCGGGCCTCTCACTGTTGTGGCCTCTCCCGTTGCGGAGCACAGGCTCCGGATGCGCAGGCTCAGCGACCATGGCTCACGGGCCCAGCCGCCCCACGCGGCATGTGGGATCTTCCCGGACCGGGGCATGAACCCACGTCCCCTGCATCGGCAGGCGGACTCCCAACCACTGCGCCACCAGGGAAGCCCCCAGCCGCCTCTTGTCCCACTGCTCTTCCAACTTGGGGCTTGGCACTCCCAACAGAGACTCCCAGGTCCCTGTCCCCCTGTGGCCCCCAAGGGTGAAGGGCAAGGCATTGGGGCCTTTCTGGGGTTAGGAGATGGCTTGGAGGCTTCCCCTTCTCTCCGTGCCACTCCACATCCCCACCTGGTTCCCAGGGGCAACAGGGAAAACAAAGGTGGAGGCAGAGGGAAAATGGGAAAGTCCTCCAGCTGCAGTTGCCCTTGGTATCTGTTTACTTAAAAAAGCTAAAACAAACATCCTGACACATCCACCCACTCAAACTTCCTGTGATCCTGCTACCGGCTGTCTCCATGGACACTCCCAGTCGAACCCCACCACCTACACAAAACATGACAGTGTGTGGACTCCGCCACCCAAGTCAAGGGCTCCATCCCCCCCAGGACCCCTCTGGCACTACCCCGTCCACAACATCAGGCACACAGCCAAGGGTGCCACCAGACCCCTAAATGCACCAGCCCAGTCCTACAAACTGGCCTCTCGCCGACGTCCACCATCGATAGAATTCTTTGGTCACTTTGCCACCCCTAATCCCAGTGCCCTAGAAGCACACCCCGTAAACCCGCCGTGAATTGACGCCCTTACTTCCATCCCTACTGCCGCCACTCCAGCCCTCCAAATGTTTGCATCTGGAGGAAAAGGATAAGACGTAATCCTCCCCAGTCACAGCAGGCAGCTCAGAAAAATGAAACCTACACACTGGGCTCCTAATTTCCCACCAAGGCTTTACCCCTTTACCCCGGTTACCCACCACCCCACCCAGCACACCTCAAACCCCAGCCATACAGGACTGTTGACACAAAGAGAGCCCTGGGGACACCACCAGAGTCTGGACACGTGGGGGAGTCAGCCACACATCACCCAGTGGACGGGCTGGCAGGCGCTTGGCAGGGAAGACGGAAAGAGGGGAGGGAGTTCTCCACCAGGCTCATGTCCTAGACAGTCAAAACCCAGACAATCACATGGCACGCTCCGGGCCCTCTGGCTGCTGGGATGTACTCAGGAAGAGGGAGGGGTGTTCTTCCCAGTTTGGCCAGTGCATGGAGCTGGTGGACAAAAGTCTGCAGGATCTTTAGTTTCTTTGATAACTCTGCAGCGATCTGTTTCTCCAAAGGAAAAGGAGGAAGTGTAAATCATTTCCCTACACTGAGCACTGGGGAAAGTAAGCACTGGGTGCCAGGGGTCAAGCTGGCATAACAGCCCGAGGCAGAGGGCAGCAGAATCAAGGGAGGCCCTGGGGTCAAGGCAGCCAGGATTTGCTCAATTGTTCCAAGCCCTCTCTGACATGTACACACACAGGGCAGCACGCACACACACACAGATGCCTCAGCAAGTCCCACAGAGGGAGGTGCTGAGGGGGCCCGGCTGCTGTTCAGACAGACTTCCAGAGCCAGAAAGTGGGTGGGGCCGGGCCATGAGTTAATCTACTTCCGGCCCACATCTGGTATAAAGGGAAGCAGCAGCCTCCAGAGGAGCACAGCCGCATCTGGCTGAAAGACCAAGAGTGCTGTCCAAAGAGCCACACCCCCTCCCCAGCAGAGGAGTAGCCACCGCCGTCAACACCCGAAGCCCCAGCAGCAGCGGGACAAACTGCCAGTCACAAGGCACCTTGAGAATTTCAGGTAAGAGTAAAAGCAAACTCTCTCCATCTCCGGACCTCGGGCTAAGGCAGGGAGCACCCCTCTGCAGACGAGCCCCGGTGTTCCTCTTTCTTTCCCCGGAGACCTGCAGCCCTGAGTTGACCCCGTCATATCAGTGATCACAGGAGAGCAGGGAAGATGGGCAGGACCCCCCAACAATCCCACCACCCAGAAGCAAGGGCCTCACTTCTCTTGGACCCTCTCCATGGAGACATTCCCCCTTCCCAGCGCAGGAAAGGGGTTTTTCATGCCTGCTAACTTGAATGAAGCCATGATTGTGAAAGAGAATTACAAGAGAATTACAAAGCATCACAAGAGAATTAAAAAGCATCGTGTAAATCACAGGTGTTATTATAATTTCACCTTTCAGCCTCCTGGAAGGGAAAGGAGATCTCTTGGAGGGTGGAGCCAGCGGGTTCCAAGATTCCCGCAGGTGAAAACGCACTTAAGACTCCCTGGGGCTGAGACAGAGGGGAAAAGACTCAGGATCTGAGCCCATCACGGTTTCTGTCTTGCCCTCCTGTTCACGTATCATCTGCTAGCGGCAAACATGGGGAGCCTGGCCGCGGCTGGGGTCCCATCACCCCTCCCCACTCACCATCCTTCCGGAACTCTTCCCTCATCGGATCTTTTTCCACTGGCTCTAGGATGCCGATGTCTCCTGTCTTCGCCTGCCTCGCACTGGGCGTGGCCCTCATCTTTGGTGAAGGGTCTGCCTCCTACCATCACCAGTCTCCGGCGGCCCACCTCGCCGCAGACTTTGGAGTGAAAGTGTTTCAGCAGGTGGTGCAGGCCTCCAAGGACCTCAACGTGGTTTTCTCACCCTATGGGGTAGCCTCAGTCATGGCCATGCTACAGCTGACCACAGGAGGAGAAACGCAGCAGCAGATCCAAGAGGCGATGCAATTCAAGATTGATGGTGAGAGATGGGGCAGAGTGGGAGGCGGGCATTCACGTGGTCTTCCCAGGACAGGGGTGTAACCGACCAGAGGCAGAGGAAGGGCTGACCCCAGCTTAGCTGAGCCAACTCCTGTCCTCCCATGACACAGGGATGGACCACTGCATCTTCTTCTCACCACACCCTGTGTCACTTGGTTCTTGGACAGTCACAAGGTGTACAGGCCAGTGGATCTGGTATAAAACAGCCCTGCCTCACCACTCATATACTGTGTGACCTTAACCCCTCCGAACCTCAGTGTCCTCATCTGCAAAATGGGGACAGTAAAAGTATCGACCACATGGGGCTGTTGTGAGGGTCAACTAGAATGATGCATGTGAAGTGCCTGATAGCTATTGTTATTATTAAAAGAAAAAATTAGGGTTTATAACTTAAAAACAGAGAAAAATATTCCAAGCCAAAGATAAGGGTTAGGACCTAAGATTTTTGAAGAAAAGAGGGAGATGCAGGAAAGATTAAGGTTTGGAATGAAATCTCCATCCAGAGACCTCTGGGGGAGCAGAAGAGTCCTGTGCATGTGGGCAGGGTTAGGGGAAGTTAGCTCCACTGGGAGCCCTGGGTTTGAGATGACCTTAATGTGTCCTTTCCTCCCCGCTTTGGCCCAGAGAAGGGCATGGCCCCTGCCCTCCATCAACTGTACAAGGAGCTCATGGGGCCATGGAATAAGGATGAGATCAGCACGGCTGATGCCATCTTTGTGCAGCGGGATCTGAAGCTGGTCCAGGGTTTCATGCCCCACTTCTTCAGGCTGTTCCGGACCACAGTCAAGCAGGTGGACTTCTCAGAGACAGAGAGAGCCAGGTTCATCGTCAACGACTGGGTGAAAAGACACACAAAAGGTGAGCAGGCAGGGAAAGGAGGCCAGTCCCCAGGGCCTGCAGAGAAAAGGGATTCAAATCCTAAGTGTCCTAACCTCTCCCTTCCAGCATCTTCTGCTCTGTAGACAAGTCAAGTGCTTTAAGAATCAAAGCATCATGTTTTTCCATAATTAGGCTTTCCCCGTGAACCAACTCTAAAGTCATCCCTAAAAAGTATTGCGAGGTGTTATAAGAACAGTAATAACCATGACAAAGGGCACACACAACCCGTCAAGACTGCAGCTTAGGGAGCAAAGTAAGGGGAGACATATTTCCAGGTCTGATCCTGGACAGGATCCCAAGACCACGAAAGTGTGGTGAGCTGGAAGGCTTTCTGAGACTCTTAGGAAGATGAAAGGGGTTGAAAGCAACTAGATAGGTTCACTAAACCTTACCCAGTCTGTCTTCTGACGGAATCCCTTCTGACACACATCCATTGGAGGACTGGGCGCCAAAGAGGACCATCTAAAAGGATTTAAAAATATCTAGCCTCCTGATCGCCTCGATTTCCCACAGGCATGATCAGCGACCTACTTGGCGAAGGGGCTGTGGACCAGCTGACACGCCTGGTCCTGGTAAACGCCCTCTACTTCAACGGCCAGTGGAAGATGCCTTTTCTAGAGTCGAGCACCCATCACCGCCTCTTCCACAAGTCCGATGGCAGCACTGTCTCTGTGCCCATGATGGCTCAGACCAACAAGTTCAACTACAGTAAGTGCAGGGCCCTCCCTTCCCCAAGTCCCACAGTGACTGCACCTCATCTCTGGGGGGCATCCCCTCTAAGGGGGGAGAAACCCTAGAATACACCCCAGCTGTGACAAAGACTCCCCAGGTAGGAGACACTGGGATTATCAGAGCAGCAGGAAGTAGCTTTTACCTTGTGCAAGATGAAGCTGAAATCCAGAAATTCCCTCAGGCCCATAGTTGACCACTTTGACCCCATCTCTCATCTTCATGTGGTTCTAGTGTGATAACCTGGGGTTCACAGATCCTTCTGGGGAAGAGTGATGTGAAAGTTGAGATTAAGGAGATGGGGATTGGAATGAATTCGTAGCTGGGTACTGGGGAGAAGGCTGTGAAGGTGAAGAAGGCCAACAGGAGACAGAGAACCCAGAAGACACTGTGATTTAGCAGAAGAGAAGGGAAATGGGAATAAAGACATTGAACAGGGGAGTGGTGGGGTGGGGGAGCCTCAAAAGCTAGGATGGAGAGCTGGCTTCCAAAGAGTGGAGGGGACAGGAGGACTAGTTGAAAAGCCACTGCTGGGTTAGAACCAACAAGAACTGGAGCCATTGCCAATGCGCCATCTTGGTGTCTTCACAGCTGAGTTCACCACCCCCGACGGCCATTACTACGACATCCTGGAATTGCCCTACCATGGGAACACTCTCAGCATGTTCATTGCTGCCCCCTATGAAAAAGAGGTGCCTCTCTCTGCCCTCACCAGCATTCTGGATGCCCAGCTCATCAGCCAGTGGAGAGGGAACATGACCACACTGACCCGCCTCCTGGTTCTGCCCAAGTAAGCCACCCTTTGCTCTTGCCACACTTGCCAATGCTCTAGTCCCCTCTGCCTACCCCCTCCCCTCTCCCCTGGTTCCCTGGAAGTGCCACCCCCATGTGGAGTTTCCCAGACGTGACATCTGCAGGGTAGGGACAGGGACATGTGTGGGTGGCTGATGGGAAACACTCCGGCCTGGGTTTGATTAAGATTCCTCTCATCATCCCTCTTCTGCTGGAGGGCAGTTTCTAGACCATGCCCCACATTTACCACCCTCTGAATACCCAGCAAAAGCTAGCCAAAGGAAGAGCCAGAGATAGATGATGCAGGGTTGGGGTGGAGGGGAATACATTGATCTACACTCTTTTAGGAATGCCCCTCACTCCCACCCCCTTCTCTTCAAGTTAGTATCTAAACAATGGAGACAAAAGGAATCACTTCCGCAGATGAAACAGCCAGAACCACAGCTTCTAGCTGGCTTCCAACGAAGCAGAGTTTTAAAAATCCTTCTGCAGAAGCAAAGAGGGTGCCGGAGGGTGAGGCTGGATAATTCCAGAATTGTGGGGAAGCTTCCCACCATGCTTACCCCAAATTTCCAGATGCCATAATGCCAGGCTTAGGGAAAGAGGATCATTTAGTTGGTTAGCACGCTCTCTCTCTCTCTCTCTCTCTCTCAAAAAAAAAAAAATAGAGGTAATTAGTTGTGCCCTGATGGGAAGCAGAGCGAGAGCCCCAAAGCCTCGCTGCTGGAGTCCTCCTCAGGCTCAGCTCTCAGAACACAATCTACAGACCGGCTTTTTGTTCAAATATCCTTGCAGAAGAATTTGCCCTGCCCCTTCCCTCCCCAGTCAGACTGAATATAATTGTGCTCAAACTACTGCCTTATTTGAGGAAAGTAATTAGTCATAGGTTCAAGGGGGTGGGGAGATTGCAGGAAAATGTTCATTAGTACTAGAATCTCCCAGCAAGGAGGAGACCTTGCCAACGGATTTGAAAAAACAAGTTTCCCACTTCTACTTTCTTTTTTTTTTTTAATCAATTTATTTATTTATTTATTTTATTTGGCTGTGTTGGGTCTTCGTTGCTGCACGCGGGCTTTCTCTAGTTGCGGCCAGTGGGGGCTACTCTTCGTTGCGGTGCACGGGCTTCTCATTGTGGTGGCTTCTCTTGCTGCGGAGCACGGGCTCTAAGCGCGTGGGCTCAGTAGTTGTGGCTCGCAGGCCCTAGAGCTCAGGCTCAGTAGTTGTGGCACATGGCCTTAGTTGCTCTGTGGTATGTGGGATCTTCCCGGATCAGGGCTCGAACCCATGTCCCCTGCATTGGCAGGCGGATGCTTAACCACTGCACCACCAGGGAAGCCCCCACTTCTACTTTCTCATCAGTCCCCATCCTGTTGGTCTGTGGGGACGGAGATACTTGGTGGGGTTAGAGGTGGCCTGAGCTTGAGCTGTGTCCTGCTCCTGTCTGCAGGTTCTCCCTGGAGAGTGAAATTGACCTCAGGAGGCCCCTGGAGAACTTGGGAATGACCGACATGTTTAGGCCAAACCAGGCAGACTTCTCAAGACTTTCAGGTAAGAGGTTTTCCTTTCACTTTCTTCCCCTGGTGGACAGTGGGGTCCCTAAGAGGACTAAGGAGCTTCTCACTGAGAACCAAAGCTGATGTGTTTTGGTATCCACCTCTGTTTCAGATCAAGAGCTTCTGTACGTGTCGCAGGCGCTGCAGAAAGTGAAGATTGAGGTGAATGAGAGCGGCACGGTGGCGTCCTCCTCCACAGGTGAGTCAGGCTCAGGTGAGGTCTGGCAAGTCTCAGCCCCAGGCTTCCAGGAGGGCCCGCGGTCTGGCACCCAGACCCTGGGTGAACCAGGAAGACCCCACTGCCCACGTCAACCAGGTCTCTCCTGGTAGAGCTTCGCTTCCTGTGTGGAGCGCATCACCCCGATCCCACTAGAATACAGGCCTGCTTTCCCCGGCACCCTGCTCCCTCCCCACTGGCTCTGAGGTCCTCTGACTGTGAGGTCCTGGCTTTGCTCTCAGTGGTCAGTCACCTTAGAGGCACTTGCTTCCAATACGCCCTAAAAGGGTTTAGATAACCGTGCCTGCGAGTGACTACCTGAGAGATCTCTACCCAATTCCTGGAGGAAACCAGGCCTCAGAGGACATCCCAACACTTTTAGGGTCCACATCCAGGAATAACTGAGTCTCCTAAAACCCTCCCATCCCAGTGCCACTGTCACTGGATCACCTGTGACCAATCCAGGCTTCCGTGCCCACGTCCCTCCGCTCTAAGACGTGGTCCCTTCTTTTCCAGCCCTTACAGTCTCAGCCCGAATGGCCCCCGAGGAGATCATCATGGACAGACCCTTCCTCTTCGTGGTGCGGCACAACCCCACAGGTGAGCCGGGGGCCTGGGAGACCCCCCACCCCCCCTGCTCTCCTGGACTTGGGCACTAGTCCGGGCAGGTGTAGACACCCCCACTCCCCCCAAGAGGACTCCAGGCAAGGAATCATAGCTCTGTTCCCCTTCCCCTCCTCGGAGGCAGTGCTCTCTCCAGACGGGGTGCTCAGTCTGTCCCCCAGTCCCAGCTTAGTCACTAGAGCAGCTGTGCCTCCGGGCACTCACTCATCTCCCTGTATCTCAGTTCATCCGTAAACACCCAGCTGGGTGAGCTGTGCTGTTCCCCTTCCCCCCCCCTTCTCATCTCCCATGATTCTTCCGTCCTCAGGAACCGTCCTTTTCATGGGCCAAGTGATGGAACCCTGACCATGGGAAATGCAGCCCTCATCTGGGACGGAACTGGAGATGTCCAAGAAGAAGAAACTCCGGAGCAAAGAATTTTTATTTTAATTCATTTTTCTGGAGAAAGAGAAGATATTTATCTTTTTTTTTTTTTTTTAATGGTAAATCTTTCGAATCTGTCTCTTAGACCTCCGGCTCTCCCAGGAGGGGAAAAGAGGACCTTTGAGTTAAACTCCCCAGCGGAGACCCTGGGAGAGACTTCAGAAGCACAATGCCCCGAAGGTCTCCCAACAAGACTGCAGAACTCCCAGGATCATTTGCGCGGCTGCTTCAGCCCATCGCTCTGCCCGTTCGGGTCTTCGGACCTGGATCCCCCTGAGGCCCTGGCAGGAGGCGCCGCAAGGCTTACAGGAAGGAGCTTTTGTGTGTTTGCTAGAAATAATTTGTGTTCTGGTCACGTTGCCGTCACTCTTGCACTGTCTGCCGCTGCTGAGAAAGCTGGCTGCAGGCCAAAGAAGGCCAATGGGAGAAACACTCTTTCATGTCAAGGTCCGTCCTCCCCCAGCTCAGAGGCACGAGACCCACCCAGGCCTGGCTGCTCCCTCCCCAGAAACAGCGTGCATATATTATTTTGGAGTGTAGGTGACTTGTTTACTCAGAGAAGCAGCTTGCTGCTTCCCACAAACTTTATGTTGCAGAAATAGAGGGAGAGAGATGAGATTTATGCCTCCTTCTTGGTGCCAATATCCTGGTGGGGAGGGTGGGGTGCCAGGCGTGTCCTTGAGCATTTATCACATCCTCGTCCTTGTGTGCTTGTGAGAGAGAAAGGACTATGGAGAAAACCTATTATTTAAACTTGTTCATAGTGTTCCTTTGTGGTCTGTGTCATTGCACCTCAGGAGTGGCCACTTGCCTGTCATTCCCCTCCTGGCAGCGGGAGTGATAGGGCCCACACTGCCACCTGGTGGCTGCCCGAATCCCATCGCTCCTCTCCTGGCCTTTCCACTCCGTGGAGCAGGACCCCTGCCAGGACTGTCCAACTTCAGCCCACGTTAGGGACCAAAAGGATGTGGTGGGTGAAGGCAGACAGAGCTGTTGTTTCAAAATTTTCCAATATACTTAGGAGCAGGAGTGCAAGGGGCTACACGACCTAGCAGGACAGAACTTTCCCCAATTACATGGTGACTCACAGCCGCATTGGTGACTCACTTCAGTGTGTCATTTCCGGCTGCTGTGTGTGAGCTGTGGACACGTGAGAGAGAGAGAGAGAGAGAGACAGAGAGAGAGAGAATGAGAGAGACAGCAAGAAGCTCGGGCTCAATTACCCCCGTTAGCTAATCTTTCTGAAAGCCAACTAGCTGGTGGGTAAGGCATGAAGACCAATGTATTGAAGAATTGCACGTAGGCGTCGAATGAATGTAACCTAATAGAACCCTAATCATCCCACTACGCCCCTCAGTGAAAAATCTTCGTTCTTTGTGTGTTTTTGTTCTTTTTTCATGATGCACTGGACAATGAGAGCCACACACAGTACCCTCAAGGATACCCAAACGTGGGGTCCAACGTTCCTGAAAGTGTGGTGAATTCTATGCTTTTTCACTTTTGATATAGAAGCAGCTAAAAAATGTTTTTTTAAAATAATAAATAAATAAAAATACTCCAAAATCGTCCCTGGCCTTGACTTTCCATGTTTCACACGGTACAAAATCCAAACCCTGTCAGTTCACAGATCTCTCGGGTGAAAGGGATCTTTATGAAACACACACCCACAAGCTCAAGGCTCACTGTCCCGTCATGGGTGAATCCACAGGGCTGGCCACCGGGCTCTGCAAGAAGACCCCCAGGGATACACTGTGCAGGACATGATTCTCCCTTTGGGCATCATCCTCAAAAAGGAAAGAGGGTTCCCCAAACGCCTGCCACCTGCCCAGACACACCTGCTCACTGCCCCTGTCACTTCCCATCTCTGTTCATGCCATTTCCTTCCCCACCAAATGTCCCCACCCTCCCCCATGCCTACCCCACTCCCCATTTCTCAAAACCCAGACCAGATCCATTTCCCCCACCATGGAGAGCCCCTGGATCCAGTCGACATCATCGGTCTCTGCTTGGCATGGACCCGTCTTTCTTTCTCCTGGTGTGTAACAGCGTGTGCATGTGCGTATGCTCTTCGAGTGTGCATGTTATCCTCCCCACCCCCATTGACACAGCAGGTTCTTTGAGAACAAGGCTCTTTTGTTACACAGATTCTTTTTTTTAACATCTTTATTGGAGTACAATTGCTTTACATGGTGTGTTAGTTTCTGCTGTATAACAAAGTGAATCAGCTATACCTATACATATATCATCCCCATATCCCCTCCGTCTTGCGTCTCCCTCCCACCCTCCCTATCCCACCCCTCTAGGTGGTCACAAAGCACCAAGCTGATCTCCCTGTGTTATGCGGCTGCTTCCCACTAGCTATCTATTTTACATTTGGTAGTATATATATGTCCATGCCACTCTCTCACTTCGTCCCAGCTTACCCTTCCCCCCTCCCCGTGTCCTCAAGTCCATTTTCTATGTCTGCATCTTTATTCCTGTCCTGCCCCTAGGTTACATAGATTCTTTTTTTTTTTTTTTTTTTCCGGTTGCGTTGGGTCTTTGTTGCTGCACACAGGCTTTCTCTAGTTGTGGCGAGCGGGGTCTGCTCTTTGTTGCAGTGCGCAGGCTTCTCATTGCAGTGGCTTCTCTTGTTGCGGAGCACAGGTTCTAGGTGCACAGGCTCAGTAATTGTGGCTCGTGGGCTCTAGAGCGCAGGCTCAGGAGTTGTGGCACATGGGCTTAGTCGCTCCGCGGCATGTGGGATCTTCCCAGACCAGGGCTCGAACCTGTGTCCCCTGCATTGGCAGACAGATTCTTAACCACTGTGCCACGAGGGAAGCCCCTACATAGATTCTTAATATCCTCCTTAAAATGTTATCCTGAACAGTCCTTTATTGTCTTCTTCCAGTATCTTGAAGGCTTTTGCCAGAGGACATACTTCCCCCAATTATTTTCCATTCATATATTCAAAAATAATTTTTAAATGGAAAAAATACCAAGAACTAGCTGTCAAAATTGCATGCTATCCAGCTCCAGAGCCCTGAAGATGGGATTGATAGACCCAGCCCCCCCCCCCGTAAACCTAGATCATGTCTTAATAGGAACTAATTATTGTCCAGAGGCTCTTGATCAAAACATTGTCTGATAGTTAAGCGGTAGTGAGTTCTCCATCACTGGAAGTGTTCAAGCACAGCCAGGATGACCACTTGGTGGGGATGAGTCAGCAGTCAGGGTAGAGGTGATTTTTTTAAATGACAAGGAACACCTGCTCATACTAAGACATTCAAACTGTTTGAAAGGGTAAAAGTGGATCACTGATTGACATTTTGGTTGTTTCATGGTTTTTAAAAAAAATGTCATGTTGTTACCAACAATGCTGAGACGGACATCCTTGCACATTTATCCCAGTGTACACATGCTCGTATATGCATAAGATAACTTCCTAGCAATGGGACTAAGTATCTTTTAAGAATCTCCTAATCCTGCAAGAATGTGATTATGTTGGTGACACCACCATTTTCAAATGGTACAAAACAATCAAAGGTGATCCTCTTGCCTGGTAAGAATCCTACGTTTTCTGAAGCTTAAAAAAGCCTTCACAACTTTCCTGAATAACCCCACTGCCATGAATAAAGATAGATTTTTAGACCTTGAACTGAAAGAAGCTTCACGTTATAATTTTCCCTAATATTATGTTAGACTTCTTTGGAGCAAATTTTGATTATAATGTTTTGGAGAGTAAATCTAGAAAAGGTCTCCATTCACTGACTCCCTCCCCAGTCATTCGACACGTACTAAGGCCTTCTCACTGCCCTTCCGCTCCTGTATCCCTTTCAGGGTCAGTCCAGGGGCATTCTTGGGGCCTCCAACACAATGCACTAGGATGTTCCAAGGAGATGTGGTTGTTACACCTCCTCCTCATGGTTTCCTCTTTACGTTCAGGATTTCTTGTCTCCCACGAGGCTGATGTAGTAAGAGAGGCCCCCGAGTGCCATCAAGCCTGGAAGGAAGGTCTTCCTCTCCCCTTAGAAAGCCAGTGGGAACAAGGGCAAGACCCAGAGGAACGAGGCCTAGAATGAGTAGCTCCCCAAAGCTACTCTCAGCTTTAGAGAGAGATGCTCTCCGTTAACCTCAATGACTTCTCCGTCTTTCCTTTCCTATTCTCACTGTGCAACTGGCAAGCCCTGAAGGACTAAGATATGGTTGTAGAACTACAGGGAAAAAGGCCAGAGAGGCCACTTTGCCTCTTCCTAGCCTTACAGCCCAGCCCGTACACAAAAACTAGATGTAGCCTGAGCCAGTTCACAAGACACTTCTACGCTGAGGTTTATGGCCAAAACTTCAGCTGGGGCTAAAGGATTCCTCTTCCTGCAGGAATACTTCCTTCCTCTCATACAGATCCCGCTTCAGGCTCATAAAGGCTCATGAAGGCCAAGAATTTAGGACACCAGGATCCAGATTTATCTTTTGTCCTCCTTATACCCTGAAAAGATGACCAATGCCAGGCACTGGGCTAGTTGTTGAGGAGCTACCCATCTGTGACAGATTTGCTTAGAGACCAAAAGAGCCTCCTTTTTGCACAAGATGCTTCCAAAAGCAGAACACATTAGAGCCTTAATTCTGCAGGATGTAATTCAAACACTGTCCATACATGCTGAGAAGGCTCAGAAGAAAAGAGTTCTTCAGAAGGTCTCTTCACCACCAAGGGAGTTTGCCCCAGGAAGTGCCCCATTTAACAGTGCCTTCTGTTCTTCTCAGATATTTTGAGGACAAAGACGGTGAGGCAGCCTCACAGTGTGAAGCCCACCCAGTCCTCCTTGGCCACTCTTCCTCTGTCTATTTCTAGGGATGAAAATTCCACAAGATCTGCCTGCATCTATCATAACGGCAGATTTCTTGTTCACCTCACCCACTGGAATTATTTATCTGCCCAGGTGTGGGCAATGAGTATGGATTTTGTAAATCCCTCAAGGGTAAAAAGATTCTATCAGAATGAAGCTTGTCAAGGAGACACCATCTGTTTTCCAAATCATTTTTTTTTTTCCAGGCGGTTCCTGAAGTAAGTTTCATTGTACTGATCATGGCGTGCACTTCTGTAGAGATGAGGAAGGTAAGACACAGGAAGGTTGAATCATTTGCCCCAGCCATGCCTGTGCTCCTGGCCACTGCACTGTACCGCCCTCTCTGTGGCATTTGGGAACACAGATCTCCCTGAACACAGAGGGCTCAGACGCAGTCAGGAGCAAAGGTGCTGCCCTCACAGGCCCGTCACCAGGGCATCCTGTGTGCACACCGGTGCCTTACCAGCTGGAACACCAGCGTCCTGAATGTAGCCTTTTCTCCCCTGGCCACCAGAGGTCGCTTTGGCGCCAGTGGAGAGCTTCTGAAGCAAAGCAGCTATGGCTTCAACCGAAATCTCGCCAAGTCTGAACTCCAATTTAACAAGTTTTTCTTTAAGCGTGTAACTGTATACTGGGGGCGGTGAAGCACTTTTAAAACAGAGTAAGTGAGGGACTTCCCTGGCGGTCCAGTGGTTATTAAGACTCTGCAGAGGGAGCAGGTTCCATCTCTGGTCAGGGAACTAAGATCCCTCATGCTCAGCGCAGGCCAAAAAAACAACAATCATGTAAGTGATTGATGTTTCTTACTCTCAAGTACAGGCATACCTCGGAGATACACTTACTTTATAAATACTTTATTGCTAAAAAATGCTGACCATCATCTGAGCCAGTAAGTGTAATCTTTTGCTGGTGGAGGGTCCCGTCTTGATGCATGGCTGCTGACTGATAAGGGTCATGGCTGCTGAAGGTTGCGACGGCTGTGTCAATTTCTTAAAATAAGACAACAGTGATTGACTGCATTGATTGACTCTTCCTTTCACAAACAATTTCTCTGTAGCCTGCAATGCTGTTTGATAGCATTTTACCCAGAGTAGAACTTCTTTCAAAATCGGAGTCAATTCCCTCAAATCCTGCCGCTGCTTTATCAACTAAGTTTATGTAATACTCTCATTCCTTTCCTGTCATTTCAACAGTCTTCACAGCATCTTCACCAGGAGTAGATCCCATCTCAAGAAACCGCTTTCTTTGCTCATCCAGAAGAAACAACTCCTCACCATGAAAGTTTTATTGCGAGATGGCAGCAGTTCAGTCACATCTTCAGGCTCCATTTCTAATTCTAGTTCTCTTGCCATTTCTACCACATCTGCAGTTACCACAGTGGTAACAAAGATCACTGATCACAGGTCACCATAACAAAGATAATAATAATGAAAAAGTTTGAAATATTGCAAGCATTACCAGAATGTGACACAGAGGCATGAAGTGAACAAATGCTGCTGGAAAAATGGCGCCAGTAGACTTGCTCAGTGCAGGGTTGCTACAGTACAAACCTTCAATTTGTAAAATACTCAGTATCTGAGAAGCACAGTAAAGCAGAGCGCAGTTAAATGAGGTCTGCCAGCATCTACGGAGAATACTCACCAAAAAGCTGAAACGTTACGGGAATCACTGCAAAAATGGTTGAAAGAAACATTCTAGAAATGATCACTGGAGTGTAAAGGGTCATCAGGACTGGCTGCTTTGTTCCATCTTAAAGGATGAAAAAGGTGGATTTGGGTCTGTGGGGGGGGGGAATGGCAGCGCATTCCAGAAAACAATATGAACAAAATCACAAAGGAAAAATAATAGCAAGGCAGGTTCCAGGGACGTGTCTGAGAATGAACTCCCAAGTCATCAAGTTGGTTTTCAGACTGCTGCCTCCCTCTTCTGATAACCCAGCCCGTCTCCCCTTTTTCCATACGCTCTCCTGGTCTATCAGGCAGGTCTGACCTACGTCCCTTGAATAAGCCATGCTTTTTGTGATCCTTCATGTCCCAGGCTGATAGTCTGCAAACTTAGGAAAAGGTGGCGATGTTGACCACAATGGGAAACCAAGAAATGGGATGGTTTCAGGGGAAGGCGGAAGGAAGTTACTCATTTGGGGCAAGTGAAGTTTGAGATGACAATGAAATTTTCAAGTGGAGGATCCAGTGTACCTTTCTTCAACAACACCTGGGTACCTGCTGTGTGCTGGGCACTGTGCTAGGCACAGGAGAAACAACAAAGGAAGGCAGTCTATCCTCTAGCAGGAATAATAGATATTAAATATGTACTATTATATAGAAAATTAGAATTTAGCATATTTGGAGTGAGAGGTAAGATTTAAATATCTCGATTAGGTAACCATGTATACCAATCATAATTGAAGCCAATCAACAAGCACTGTGCTAGGTGCTGTAAAAAAATAAAACATGAGTAAGACACTGTCCCAAGAGGAGCTTACAACTCACATGTCTCATCAACAGACAGTGTGGCATGATTACCTAGTATACCAGTCAGAGTCCTTTGTTACCAGGAACTGAAACCAACTCTGGCTAAATGAAGCAGAAAAGGAAACTGGGGAGCTCAGGGAATTGCCAGGAGGGCCAGAGAACCAGCAGGAGGTCTCACACTGGAGACAGAGCCGCAAATTACAAATCACCAGGTACCCCCACCCTACCTCTTACTGGTACGGGACACTGCCATTGGCGCCACTCCACCTGCGCCCTAGGTTTTGTCCTCTGACCCTCTGCCAGAGTCTTACCTATCCTCGTCACCCCATCCCCCCTCATTCCTTCCTGGACCAAAGTCCAGGTGAGAGTAAAGACTGGCCGAATCCAGCAGACATGCCCATGCTGTGGGCACAAAGAGGGCTGCCAAAGGGAATATCTGGGAAATTCAAATGCTACACTGGGAGGTTGCTCTATCTCCCCCTAGACTCGTAAGGTGGGGATTCTGAAACCCTAGGAAGGGGGTTTAGAGCCAGGGAAGTGAAAAAAAATGGCAAACATCTACCACAGAAAGTATTCAGGACCCTTAGGAATAGCATATGATAAGGTCCCAACTGCTTAGTTAAAAACAAGAAGTTAAAAAAAAAAACCCAGAGATGAGTGCAAATGACATCGTCAGGGAACAATGAGTACTTAAAGAATACACCAAAAATGGTGGCGGGGGCTTCCCCGGTGGCGCAGTGGTTGGGAATCCGCCTGCCGATGCAGGGGACACGGGTTCAAGCACTGGTCCGGGCGGATCCCACATGCTGCGGAGCAGCTGGGCCCGTGCGCCACAGCTGCTGAGGCCTGCACTCTGGAGCCCGCGAGCCACAACTACTGAGCCTGCGTGCTGCGGCTGCTGGAGCCCGTGCTTGACAACGGGAGAGGCCACCAAATGAGAAGCCCGCCCACCGCCGCGAGGGGTAGCGCCGGCTCGCTGCGCTAGAGAGGGCCCGCGCGCAGCAACGAAGACCCAATGCAGCCAAAAATAAATAAGTAAATAATAAATTTTTAAAAAAAGGTGGCAGGGAGCATCATCACAAGAGAGAGAAACACAGATCATAGACTCAGAAATGAAAGGCTTTGAGGCCACGTGGATCACCCTTCCACCCACCGCAGGAACCACCGCTCCAACCAGATGAGGGAAGAGGGAAGGCTTGGGGAGATGTCAACATGGGCTTCGCAGGATAACAATAAAAACACCATCCATACTAATGAGGGAGAATCTCACCTCTTCTATTTTTCCATTTATACAAATGGCACCACTAATTCTCCAGACTCATCTTTGATTCTTCTTCCTTCTCTACTTAGATGAGTTCTAAATTCAGGTGATTGGCCCATCACAGGTATCTCTCCAATTTGTCCCTCTCCATTTCATTTTTGTGCCTAGATTCCCAAAACTGCCCCCTAGATGATCTTCCAGCCTTCCATTTGTCCTTTCAAATCATCCCCCATATTACTGTAAGATTAACTTTTTCAAAGCTGTTTTCACCAAGTTATTCAGCAGCTCAGACAACTATAATGACTCCCAACTGCCTACTGCGTCAAATCCGACCTCATCTGCAGACACAAGCTCATTGGACCCACTAACCCATAGATTCTCTACGTGTAGCATTCACTAACCACGAAGAGATAAATGAGGTCCATCATCTTCTAGTTAGTTTAAACCACTTGAGTCTATGATTCTACGTGAGCAAAACCCCTATTTCTCACAATTCTCTCATGGATCTTATCTTCTCTGCAGCTAGGCATGGCATGTTGAGACAAGGAATTCTAGAAAGTGTCATCTTTCCAAGGCGTGTAGGAGTTTACATCTCTAGATCTTCTACACTTCCTCGGGCTGTTGCCTAGATCTCTGCTTTACATCTTTTTTTTTTTTTTTTTTTTTCGGTACGCGGGCCTCTCACTGCTGTGGCCTCTCCCGTTGCGGAGCACAGGCTCCGGACGCGCAGGCTCAGCGGCCATGGCTCACGGGCCCAGCTGCTCCGCGGCATGTGGGATCTTCCCGGACCGGGGCACGAACCCGTGTCCCCTGCATCGGCAGGCGGACTCTCAACCACTGCACCACCAGGGAAGCCCTCTGCTTTACATCTTTACCTCACTGCTCATTACTTCTTTATACACAACCTTCTCCTCTCCCCTATGAGCACATTTTATTATTTTGCCTTCTGCCCTTCTCACACACTCCCACTCCTTTTCACTCCATGATGACAACTTGCTTTATTGATATGATTCTTGACCTAAAAAATAACACCAAGATAGTTCAGCCAATGTCTATGCCATTGGCAAGCCTATGATATAGGCAGAGGAAAAAGGGAGATGAAAAAGAAAGGAGAAGGGCTTCCCTGGTGGTGCAGTGGTTGAGAGTCCGCCTGCCGATGCAGGGGACACGGGTTCGTGCCCCGGTCCGGGAAGATCCCACATGCCGCGGAGCGGCTAGGCCCATGAGCCATGGCCGCTGAGCCTGCGTGTCCGGAGCCTGTGCTCTGCAACAGGAGAGGCCACATCAGTGAGAGGCCCGCGTACCGCCAAAAAAAAAAAAAAAAAAAAGGAAGAAGAAAAAGTAGTAGACCAAAGAAGTTGGGAAAGGCAAATAGTAGTAATCGCTACCAATATCAAGTGTTTACAGTGTGTCAGACACTTTCTATACAGCATCAAATCGGACTTGCAAAGTAGGTATCTTCATTTTTTAAATGAGTAAACGGAGGGTTAAAGGACCCACCTGAGACTATACATCAAGTAGAGAGCAGAGACCAGATTGCATCCCAGGTGATTAGGCCCACCCCCTTGCAACTAAAGCATATGACCTCCATAACAAAGAGTAAGAAGAAAAGAATGCAAAGTGGAGACAGGTAGAGCCTTACCAACATTTGCTTCAAGTGCTACTCAAAAACAATAGCATCATTAGTTACCAACAATTATCTAGAAATATGCCATTAAGTTTTCGGCATGACAAAATTTAAGATTTCCCTCTTATCCATTTATATGCAAACTCCTTTACTACGTGGACACACACACACAAATATACACACTCACACATGCACATCCTCAGTCAAAAAGCTTGTATTACAATTTACATCCTTCTCATCTTTACACTTGTGTCTGGGTTACGATTGTCCCTTTTTAGCTTTAACCCATGCCAACTTTTTAAGATTCTCTTTATTTCTTTCTCTTTCGCCTTAATCATGCTTCTCCCCCTCTTCCTTACATCACTTTTCTTTCAGCCCCTCCTTTTCTCTTTTTATTTCTCGTCTGCCTCATTACCTACACCTTCCTCTTACTTTGTTGCTGCATCTAGCAGGTTCCCAGTAGATGTCTATTCTGAGCTCCATACTTCTCTCATGCCTGCCCTACCACCACCCTTTGTCTTTGCCTTCCTCGTCATTCCTCCTTCCCTACAGACAATTCCCGCCCTGCTCCCTCTCAATCGCCCACGCCCCTTCCATTAAACCACCCTACTTCCTCACAAACTCCAGCGGTCACCTCATCCACCTCTCACCCCTTTACCCGCCTTTCTCCCCCAAGGTTCCAAAGCGCGAGGACCTCATTGTCCTCCTCCCCCATCCTCCAACCAGCCCACAAGACAGCCTTGTTACCATGACGACAGGGCTACTCAAAGCTGAAGTCAAGGACCTGGTTGCCATGGCTTCCGCTTCTCCACCTCCAGCCCCGCCCGCGCGCTCCGCAGCATTGGCGCCTGCGCAGTACGCAAAGCCTTGGTTCTCTGAACCGCGGCGGACGGGGCGGGGCTTCAAGAGAGAGGGAGGGAAGGAGGCAAAAGGATAAGAACGGGAGTGGAGCTGGCGCCTACGGTGGCCGAAGAGGGACGCGCAGAGCCGGAGGCTGCAGGATGGTAGGCTGTGCAAAGAGGGAGGGGAGGGGGAACCGAGGGGCGTGGGCTGCACCTGCAGGGGTCCTTGGGGCCGCCCTCGGTGTGAGCCGCTCTTTCTCCCTCCGGTCCTCAGAGGCCCTCACTTACCTGGGCGGGTGGGCTAGCCGGCCTCGGAAGGAAGACCAGCTGGAAATGGCTTTAGGGAGAAGGCGCGGAGAGGGGGCGCATTTGTGGGGAGAGAGGGAGGTGACTAGGGGGCGGTGGGACCGTCCGGAGCCACGGGGGGCGCGCGGGTCGCGATCCAAGGAGTCCCAACCACTGCCGCAGGGAAGTCGCCCGAGGAATGGGGGCTCCGGGGCCTGTTGGCGGAGGGAGGCAGCGGGGGTCGCAAGTCACCGAGACCCTCTGTCCACGTGCAGCCCAGAGCAGCGGCGGCCGGCGGGAAGGGCGGTGTGTGCGAGGGGATAGTTTCCGGGTCCGAGGAGTGGACGTCCTGCCTCACCTAGAGGCGGGGGTGAGGTGGGGAAGCCAAGTGGGCTCGAGGTTTTGCTCTCGGGGACCCAGGCTTTGGCTTCCCGGTTCCGGTGCTCTTGGCTCTCCGGCCCCCACCCCATCCTCTTTCCGGAACTCGGGCCTTCCGTCTTCCTGCTCCCGGCCCACCCCTCATCGTAGCCGCACACGGCTCCCTTGTGCCCCTCTGTTGACCACCCGCCACGCTAGCAGCGCTTCCCCTTCCCCGCCACCAAAAAAACCCCCAGTTCTCTCGAATTCTGATCCTTAGCCGTCTAAACTAGTGCTGTTCCGCACACCCAGGACTCCGGCCCTGGTAATGTACACGGAGAGAAGAGCTCCAGGGAGAGGGAGATGACTCCAGGATGTGGCCCGGACCCGCCCACCCCCCCGAACTGGGAAGCTGTGGTTGCACGGGGTAGTGAGGGCTCTGCACTCCCCAGTCCACCCCCCTGGGCTTGTTCCACAAACATTCCCTAGGCGAGCCACCCTGAATGGCTGTGTCCAAACTGAGGGACTGAAAGGGAAATTGGTCACCTGGTATCTGGGGAAGTGTGGGCATTCAGCAGGAGGCACCCTAAAAGGAGGAAAAGAGGAATATGTCTGGCCAAATGCCTGGAGGGCCGAGGAGAGCAGAGGGTGGAATCCGGGGCTCCCAATACCATGTGCTAACGTGAAGAATACCCCTGAGCACAGGACTGGCACTGGAGGGCAGTGTGCTGGGGACATCAGCAAGGGTGTATGGCTAGGATGGGGTGGAGGATTGAGGTAACTTCTTGAGAACAAAATACCTGATTTCAGCGTGGTGGTGGATAGAAAGAGCAGGAAAGAAAACAGACGTCTCTGACATCAGCTATGGGCTTCTTGTCACCGTGATAGCATTTTACCCACCTTTGGAAAACAGAATTAGGAAACAGGAGATCAGGAAATAATAATAATGATACCTAATGTGTTACAGTGCTCCCTACGTGTCAGGCACTGTTTCACGTATCAACTCCTTCAATCCCACCTAACAACTCGGGAAAGTAGGTACTTTTATTATTTCCATCTTACACACCAAGAAACTGAAGCCCAGAGACATAAAGTAATTGCCCAAGGCAAATTACTCAACTACTAGAGGCAGGATTTGAACCCAAATGACAGACTCAGAAGCTCTGACACCCCCTACAAGGAAAGGCACCTGCTGGTGGGAGTAGCCAGTGTTGACAGCAAGGGCTGATGTTTTGAAGAAAGTAGGAGCCGTGAGTAGAGAAGAGGTAGATGGGATGGGTTTGGGGCTGTGTATTTCTGGAGGAAACCAGCTCAGAGAACCAAATCTCTGACCCTTGGCTCTGACTCCCCCCCACCCCCAGATGCGATTTATGCTGCTGTTCAGCCGGCAGGGGAAGCTGCGGCTACAAAAATGGTACCTGGCCACCTCGGACAAGGAGCGAAAGAAGATGGTTCGGGAGCTCATGCAGGTCGTTCTGGCTCGCAAGCCCAAGATGTGCAGCTTCCTGGAGTGGAGGGACCTCAAAGTTGTCTATAAGAGGTGACTCCCCACCTACTTTCAGACCTGCCTGGATCCTGCTTGATTGGGGTCTGGGATGGGTTCACCTGGCCAAGAAATAGGCAGTCCCTTAGGTCAGGAAGAGCTTAGAGCTAAGGACATCCGGAGGGCAGCGATGAACTCCAGCCGCCTTTACTTTCCAAATTCACGTTGAAGAAATTCTTGTTCCCTTTTGGCTTTGCTCAAGCCTGACACCTACTTCATGCACCTACCTCTGTCCCGAAGGCCCCATCTTGTCTGTTGCACACGTCCCTGGCAGCCTCATTCAACAGTCATAGATCCTGCACCACTTTCCTAACACACACACACACACACACACACACACACACACACACGTGCACCAGCCCTTCCCAGTTCCTCCTCTGAGCAGGTGAATTCGTGGCTCAGGTTTTTGCTGAGTCAAACTGAACAGGTCAGAGGTCGAGAGGGAAAGAGCTTGCGTCTGTGAGAGGCACTAAGAGGCAGAGTGAGTTACTGTTTGCACACCCTGGGGCCACCCCGCCTGTGTCCAGTAGGGGCACAGACTGGGAATGGGGGGAAATGAGAGGTTTGGGCACAAAATGCCTGGGTCCCAAAGCAGCCCCAGGAGCCATCCCAGCCGTCCCTCCCGTGCCCCTGTCCTCAGATATGCCAGCCTCTACTTCTGCTGCGCCATCGAGGGCCAAGACAACGAGCTTATCACGCTGGAGCTGATCCACCGGTACGTGGAGCTCCTGGACAAATACTTCGGCAGCGTAAGTCTCCCCATCCACCCATTGCTATACGCAGCAATCCCCTCTTTTTACCAAACTCTGGGGTCCTTCCGATCTCTGCCCTGGAAGACTCAGGAGAGGGGAAGTTGGAACAGTGAGAACAGTAGTTAATCTCCCTCTTTAAGCCTTAAGCCTATTAGCCATGCCCCTTAATCAGCCTGGGGGGGAGGGTGGGGACCAGAGTCTGCCACTTAGTCAATCCATCTAGAGCTCAGCTCAAACTTCTCACACAAGGACAGAGGCCATGTTCAGATTTTTATCAGTGGTTCCTGACCTTGACTTTGCTTTGGAATCTTCTGGAGAGGTTTTTTTTAAAAATAGCGATGCCTATGTCTCACCCCTGGAGATTCTGAATTAACTGATCTGGGCTATAGTCTGGGCACTGGCAGTGAGCTCAGATCTTAGGTGGGGAATGGTAATAACTCCATAATTTGTATTCCACTTAATAATTTACACAGTGCTTTCAGGTTCTCCTGATCGCTCCTCATTCCGTCCTATGAGTAGGTGTTGGTGTCTCCATTTTCAGATGAGAAAACTGAGACTCAGAGAAATTGAATGCCATGTAGAGTTAGCTGGTTAGTGTCACAGTGCTGCTTGGAACCGAAGTCATTTACCCCATGATCCAGAACCTCCTTCCCTGCCCGGTCACTGTGCCTAGGGAGGGAAGCTAGCCCAGCCTCTGGTAGGAACTGTGTCGCGGATCTGGGGGGAAGGCAACAGGAGTCAAGGGTAGACTAGAGCAACTAATGTCTCATGATCACAGAGAAAGAGGCAAGAGAAGAAGGAAAAGCCAAACAAAGGACTAAGGCCTAGGGGTTGGGAGGACATAGACCTGGGGCAAGAACCCAAGGTGGGCAGGAGTGGTCACAAAGGCCATGGAACCGTGATGAGAAAAAAGTGGGGTGGAGATGCACCTTGACACTCAGCTCTGCCTCCCCCGCCTCCTCCCAGGTTTGCGAGCTGGACATCATCTTCAACTTTGAGAAGGCCTACTTCATCTTGGATGAGTTTCTGATGGGGGGTGACGTCCAGGACACCTCCAAGAAGAGTGTGCTGAAGGCTATCGAGCAGGCGGACCTGCTGCAGGAGGTACGGGCCGGGACGGTGAGGGGTAGGAGGAAGAGGACCAAGGCCAGGGGCACCCTCCCTGCTCTGGACACCTTGCCTGCGGGCCCCAGCTGCCCCTTCCCGCCCTCCCTGTGGCGTCTGGCCCCCAAGGCGCCTGGTTGGCCAGCTGGCCCTCAAGCCCGAACTGCTCGGGGTGGGAGGTAGTGGGGGTGGCGGACGGCCGCCTGTGCCAGTTCCCCCCTCCTTCTCCCAAGACCCAGGGTGTCTCATCCCAGCCAGATCGCCTTTGTCCCACGCTACTCTTGGCATTTAGGGTTGCTCAGAGAATTGGAGAAGGGGCACGTGATAGGTCATTCTTTCTTTCTTTTTTTTAAACACACACATACTCAAAGCCTCTGCTTCTCAGAAGCAAAATTTTGCCATGGGGATTTGGGGGTTGGGGTCGAGGGCGCCTGGTTGTTGATTCTCCCTTCTATCCGGCACCCCCGCCCTCACGCCATTACTGCCTGCCCCCTCTCTGCTGTGCCACTGCTGAGCCTTGGTGCAGGGAGATGAGTCACCGGAACCTGCAATGATGAGCAAGCCGGCCTGAGCTGGCTCTGAGGAGGGGGAGAGATGGGGGGCGGGGGGGGGGGCTCATCCCTGCAGAAGGAGAAAGGGCAGAATCCAACTTGCCATCTCACTGGTCCAGCTCCCCCATCACACACACACACACGCACACACACATGCACACTCATACACACGTGCCCTGGCACTCACACACCCACCCTGTTGCTACTGCTCTGCTCAGACCCTAATGACTCATCTCTCTGCAGTCTGGTCCACCTTTCCTCGGGGACCTGATGCCAACTTCTTACTCCCTCCCCGCACCCAACCATCTGCCACCCCCAGCCCTGGGAAAGCCAGTTTCCCAGCCCCCAGTCCCAGTTTTCCTCCCTCCCCTTCGGATACTGAGGCCGAGCCCCTTGCTTGCCAAGCTCCTGGCTTTGGGTTCTCTGCGTGGTGGGGGACTCAACCTGGACCCCACTCCTTGCCATGGTTGGCTCTGGGGGGTGCACCTGGGAGGCGCCCCCTGGGAGGCTGGAGAGCTCCCCTGAAGGGTGCCCAGCTGTTCCAGCCTTGGGCTCACGTTGGCTTCTCTCTTCCCTCCCCGCGTCTCTCTGTGCTTCCCCCTCCTCTGTCTGTCCTGACGATTGCTGTCTTGCCCACCCTCCACTCCCTCACCCTGTCTGCCTCTCCTGGCGTCTCCACATCACCCTCTGTCTGTCTCTGCCTTAGGAGGATGAGTCGCCGCGCAGTGTGCTGGAGGAGATGGGTCTGGCCTAGCCTCCGCCCGGGGCCACGTGGAGATGTGGGGAGCTGGTGGAGAGGCAGGGCATCGGTGGCCCTTTTCTTGGTGGGACCCAGCTGCCCCTCCTCTGCTGCCTCACCTACTTTTGCAGTGAGCTGTGGGCTCAGGACCCTCAAACATTCCCTCCCTCCACCCCCTACCTCCTGTTTCCCCTTTTCCCACTGAAGGTTTTAGGAGCTAGGAGGCAGGAAAATGTGACCAAGTCGGGGGTGCTATTTGGCTTTCATTCCCTGCCTTTGAAGAACTAATGTCACCCCAAACTCCCCCCCACCCTTATAACTGTAAATATATAAATATGTCAGGTTAAAGGGAAAAGGTTTTCAGGGCTCTTCTCTTCTCCCTGCCCCATAACCTACCTCCAGCCCTCCCCGCAGCCAGCCAGGGCAGCTTCTCTGCCTGGGAGGGGGACCTCCGTGTCTCCAGAGGGAAGTCCTTTTCCCTCATCTGTCTCCTCCCCTTCCTTCTTGGCTGCAGTGGGGCCTCCGTTCAGTTCTAGGGGAGGAGCAACATAGTTAATTTTTTTCTAACCTTGCTACTTTGAGGAAAGGGAGGGCTGGGGGAAGGGTAGGCTTTACAGAAGACTGGGCCCTGTCCCTCCTTCACTCCGAGTTCCCGGTGAGGCAGGAGCTAAGTGGGTGGGGTGGGGAAAGTGTCTGATTTTTTTTTTCTTTTCCTCTAAAATAAAAGGAAAAGCATTTCTGGACTTTGCCTGGCTTAGGCTCTGTGAAGGAGGGCTGCTGCGATCAGTCAGGACGGGAAGGCAACACTGCCCGTTCCACTCATCCCTGGAACTAGGGTTGCCAGATTTAAGCACCCCCCCCAAAAAAAATGAAGATACCCAGTTCAATTTGTTATGATAATGAATAATGTTTTTAGGATGAGTGTGTCCTGTGCAAATGTATTCATTGTTTATCTGAAATGCAAATTTGACTGATTGTCCTGTATTTTACCTGGCACCGCCCTCCCCCCAAACAGATTTGTGAGCTCAGTGTCTCTCTGACCTCAGTGACCACTGACCAAGGTGCCTCCAGCTCCCTGAGCTGCCTTCAGACAGGGAGGAGCAACTCCTGGGGACATGGTTTCACTCCTCTGAGGTTTCTTTGTGGTCCTTCACCTGGTTTAGTTTCATTTGGGGAGGAGACTCCAGAGTTCAAGGATGTATCCCATCCTCTATGCTTAGAAAAGGCTTGAGAAGCAGTTAAAAGGATGTTTCCGTGGCCGCCAACCCTTTCTCCCCACATGTCTTGTGAGGTACATAGGACCAGGGAATTGAGGGAGCAGTTAAGGGAGGTGGGTGGGTAAGGTGGAGCAGGGGTGGTGGGAGCCACCAGCACTGCCTAGGTGGCCCTGAGATCGTGCAAAGAAGGATTTACTAGGTGGCTCAGAGCTGTGGCACCGTGTCCGCTCTGCATCTCTCTGCCAGGGCCTGGGGACCTGTGACTTTAACCCCCAAGCTGGAAGTGGAATTTAGGGTTTCCTAAAGGATGTGAGCCTATTCTACGCCCCCTCCCCCACGCCGAATACGGTTGAAAGAGGTTCTGTCACTCAACCTTCGCTGTTGAGCAGGAGATGGGTGTTGTGGATGGCGCTTCCCTCACCGCCCCTTGGGAAGGACCACACAGGCCCAAGGGGACGGGTGAATAACCGAGAACAAAGTCCTAATAAAATAGTCACTTTTATTTCTTAGCAAAACTATTTCCTCCGTGAGGGGTATTTACAACAGAGTAGGGAAAGAAGGGGTAAATTCACAGCGATCCGGAGAGGGTGGAGAGGCTCTTGGGAGGCCCAAAGGGCGGGAGACAGACACTTCTTCACACAGTTAACTGGAAATCCTTTTTCCGGTTTCAGACCGGGACATCCCGAGAGGGACTAGGTGGGGACGGGGCCCCGCGGGGGCAGGGAACTCGCACAAACTACCCGCCCCCCCCCTGCTGGCCCCGAGACACCGGTGAGTGAGTTTGGGATTTCGGGCTTCCGACGCACGAAGAGGTCTGACAGGTCCCGGCGTAGCCCGGGGGCGGGGCGGCCCGCGGGCGGAGGGGTGGACGGGGGCGGGGCTGGGCGCATGCAAACACTGAGAGGGCAAAGGAACGACACGGAGGGGGGTGGCGGCGCGCGCGGTGGCGCGCGGGGGCGGGGCCGGTCACGGGCGCCTGAGCAGCACGTGCTCGATGTAATTCTCCAGCTCTTCCTGCTCCTGCAGCCGGCGCTCCTCTGCCTCCGCCTGCTCCTGAGCGCGCCGCGCCTGGGCCTCCCTGTCGGGATAGTGGCTCGAAGGCGGCAGGGCGTGGTGGTAGTGGCGGCGGCGCGAGGCAGCGGGTGGCTGCAGTGTTCGCGGCCGGATGTAGTTGGGAAAAGGGTGGTAGGGCCCCGGGGGAAACACCTCGTCCTCCTCCCGATCCCAGGGCGGGAGCACCTCGTTCCAGTCGGGCAGCTCGTCCCGAGCCGGGGCTGGGGAGAGGGGCTGGGGCTGCGGGGAGCGGGCGTGAGTGGGGACGGGGGCGGCCCGGGGGGGCGGCACAGGCTCGGGAGGGGCGTTCTTCTTCCGCTTCCGCTTCTCTTCCACCTCCTCGATGATGCTGACCACGTCGTCCGCTGGCAGGTGGAGTTTGGTGGACAGCTCAATGAGGCTATCGATTGTCTGCGGGTCCATCTCTTCGTCGTCGTCGTCCTCCTCCCCGCCCTCCTCTGCCCCCTCGGCCTCCTTTCGTCGGTGGCCGGGCGTCTCCTCCTGGGAGCGCTTGTCTTCGGCTCCGGCTTCTCCGTCCTCCTCCTCGGCGAACAGTAGAGCGTTCTGTCGCGCCCTCTCCGCCTCCTCCGCCTCCGCCTCCGCCTCCGCCGCCTCCTCATCCTCTTCCCCCGCCCTCTCCTCCCCGCCGCGTCTCTCCTGCTCCGCCGCCTCCTGCCCCCTCTCGGTCTCTCGCTCCTCCTCCTGCTGCAGCCCCCGACCCCCCAGGCCGCGCTGCCGAGCCCCGCCCTGCAGCAAATACTGGAGCAGCAGGTCGGAGGCGAGGTCGGCCAGCCGCTCTTCTTGGGCCGCGGCCTGCCGTGTGGCCTCCGCCTGCCGCCGCCCGGCTTCCACCTGCGCCAGCCCTTGCTGTAGAAGGCGCTCTCCCGCCTCAGAGCCGCCCAGGAGTGAGGTCTCCGGCCGGCGCGCCTTGGTAAAGGGAGCGCCCAGGCCTTGGTACGCCTTGGACAAGGGTGCCAGTGCCTCACCTAGGTGTGTTTTGGGGGAGGACACTCCTTCCCCGAACTGGTGGGCTTCGGGAAGGGGCCCGCTCTCGGGCATACGCGCCTGGAATTGCGGGGGAGCAGGCGGCGGCAGGGCCGCGCGCTCCGGGACGCGCGCCTGGAACTCTCCCCAGGAAGCCCGCCACACGCGCTCCGGCCCGGGGCTCTCCAGGTTGACTCGGGTCAGCGTGTGCGTGCGGGTTTCCGTCTCTGCTGCCGCCGTCTCTTGCTGGCGCTTGGCACTGCTCGGACTGAAATCTCGCAGTTCCTGAAGCAGGGAAGCTAGCGCCTCGAGCTCCTCGGAGGGGTCGGCCGCCTCGGGACCATTCTCCTGAGTCTGAGGGCGAGGCGGGGCCGCGGGCGCCTGGGTCTCTGGCGCTGGGAGACTGTGGGTCTGGCTGCGCACGGTCTCGGTCAGCAGAGCTTCTGCTGCTTCTTCCTCTGGCCGCTGCTGGGAGCCGCCAGGCGCTGGGGGCGAGGCCGGGCGGTCGAGTGCCTGCAGCAGCACCGCGGCCAGCGCCCGGGGATCCACGCCCTGGAAAAGCTCTCCCTCGTCCTGCGGCTCTGAATTCCTAGCGGCTCGGACCTCTGGGGCGCTAACATCCTTCGGCCCGAGCACTGCGTCCCCGGCTACCGGCTCTTTATGCTCAGAGCTGGGGGGAGGTGGCTGAGCCTCAGGGTGCCCCGGGGGCGCTGCTCCCAACCCCTTGGTCAGTAGAAGGAAGCAGAGGAGGACAGGAGCCGGCAACCTGAGCGATTTCATGACCGAAGTGCTGCCGGAGACTGTGAAAAAATAGAAGTGACCAAAGAAAGAGAGGGTTTCTGTAAGAATTTTCCGCTCTCTGATTTTATATTCCCTTCCCCCACCTTTAATCAGGAAAGCCGGGGCTTCCCTTATCCCCCTAACCTTACCCTGAAAAGGGACGTTTAGGAGCAAAGGAGGAAGATGTGCCGATCTCTGGAGTCGTGTAAATGGGAAAACGCCTGCAACCCTTGCTCCCCCGGTGCCTCCTCGCCCCCCTTCCCTGAGCCAGCTCACTGGCAGCGCCCACGTACTAAGCAGCAAGGATACGGGGAAAAAAAAAATCTCTGCTCCCTCCCCACAGGACTCCCCGGATGGTGCGTGGGCGACTTCAGCAGCAAGAGAAGAGCGGCGACTCCCCCATTTACCAGGGACCCTTCCCGGGGGCTCCCCGCTGTGTTTTCAACACTCCCAACTGGGGGAGAGAGAACCCTCCCTCACGCCCACGGCTGCTGAGGGTTTGAGGGACGGACAGCAGAGTATTTACCAGCTGGTGCCACGACGCGGGAGGTGGAGAGGAGGGTCGGGGTGGGGTGGGGACAGGGGAAGATCGGGACTCGTCCGCCTCGGCTCCGAGCGGTGGCTAGGATACGAGCGATGGTCGAGGTCTGGCGTCCAGTGGGCTGGGCTCAGCTGGATCCGCGCGGCTCCGGGAGACTCGCTCGCTCAGGCTTCAGCACGCTGGACAGCGCCCGCGCCGCTACCGCCTTATAAAGAGGAGCGCGCGGGGTCACGTGGGAATAGCCCCGCCCCATTGACGTCAATGTTCATTCATGGGGAAGCGGGCGGGCGCCTAGAGGCGGGAGGCCGCCCAGCGATTGGAGGATGCGTGCCTCTCCCGGCCCGCGCCTGCGCGCTGCAGGCCTCTTTGGAGGGGTGTGCGCTATCCTGGCACCAGGGAAATGAATGAATGAAGGAATGAATGAATGAAATGCTGAGGCGGGCGGGGCAGGGGGGCTATGAATGAATGAAGGAGGGACGAGGAGAAAAGGATGAATGAATGAATGGCAGAATGAATGGAAGGGTGGATTCAGAGACGCTGCAAGGCGGGAGGGTGGGTTACAGAGCAACTTGCAGCGGCGGGAGCCCGACGAGCGGAATAGGGTGGGGGCTCTCCCAGCGTCTGACTGGGACCCATAGGAGATCCACACTGGGAAGGGGGAAGAGAAGGATTCCAAAACTGAGGAGGGGGCCAGACTCCCCATTCCCCGACTGCACGGTGCGTGGGGAACACGCCCAAGGACGGCGTGAACCTGAGAGAGGAGGGATGGTTCTGCGCGCCTGCGGGCGCTGTCCGCGGATCTGCGGTGCGGGATGCGGGCCATGGGCAGGGGCACATGGGTGGATCTTGAGGCTTGGGTGATGCTGTCGGAAAGGATCCGAGTTGGAAGAGATAGGGAAAAGATTGAGGATGTGTGTGCCTCTGTGTCGTGTCTGTTCATGGTCTGTGCGTGTCTCGAGAAAAAAATGTGTGTCTGTCCTTCTGTCCAGCTGACTCTGTTGGCCCCTTTTCAGACCACCTCTCCCCACCACCCTCCTGCTTCTTCCCCTCTCGCTGCTACCCCCCAAAGGACGTTTGGAGGACGAGAGCAGACCAGGTGGGGAGGGGGGTGCGCAGGTGGGGGGTGACTCAACTCCATCTCTCTCCATTGCTTAAAGGGAAGATTTAAACGCGATGGAGGGGGGCGTGGAGGGTGGGAGTGCAACGTCAGAGATCGCCGCTCTCTGCCACCAGACCCCTCGTCCGCATCTCCTGCCAGAGGGGTTGGGATTGGGGGCTTGGACAGTTAGAGGTTCCGGGGGGATGGGGGGCGATGACGCACAGATTGCGCAAAGAGAATCCATCAGCGAGCCGGGTCCAGTGAAGGGAGACCAGCCGTGGGCGGGGGTGGGGGAGGACGGAAATGAGGAGGGGGGCAGGGGAGAGGGGAGGGAGGCAAGGGGAGCAGCCACTGCAGAAATGAACGGGAGGGAGGGAGGCTGGAGGGGGGCTGCGGTGCAGGCAGAGAGCTGTGCGGGGGCGTGGGCAGGGAAAGGGGGGAGTGGAATGACACATGCCAGACACACAAGGACTGCGGACACGGGTGCCTGTGGGCACACACAGGGCACCCGCGCCCTAAGACTCTGGAAACCGGGATCAGAGCTGTATGTCAGGAGCTCAGAGACTCTTTCAGAACCAGTCCTCAACCCCTTCCTCATCTCTTCCTAGCACTGACCCTCATCCTCTCCTCTCTCTCTCTCTCTCTCTCAAACTCTCTCTCTCTCTCACACACACACACACAAACACACAAACACACGCTCACGTGCTTTCCCTCTATAGCCAGCAGTGGCTTCTCGGTTCCATCAGTGGCTCCACTTTCCCAGAAGAAAACCCATCAGCTCTGCGGGGAAAGAGGTGGGGAGAAGTAGAGAGAGAGGAAAGAGAGAAGAGATGGGGGCAGGAGAGGGAGGCAGGCAGGCAGGCATCTGGAACAGGTAAAGCATCAGGCTAAAGAGAAAAAAAATAGGAGAACCAAGGTGACTGTGAAGATGCCAAAGAAGGAGAGGAGGGGGCAACAGACCTGAGACTGTGCCGCATCCCCTCCCCGGACTATCTAGGACATCCCTCTGCCCCTATGGGTTCCCCTCATTCGTCTTCCTCCTCAACCCACTCCCCTTTATCCTCCCTGCCTGGTTACCGAGAGCAGTGGAATGGGGGGGGTCACGTTACCTTCCTGAGGAGGATGAATCAGAGAGAGATGGCTCAGACATCTGTTGGGGGGAGGGGAAGCCATCCAAGAGAGAAGGAAAGAGGGAGGGAGGCGAGGTGGGGGGGGGCAGCCTGAGAGGCTGATGGGGCTAAGAGACCAAGTATGAGATGACGGAGATGGGCATCTAGAGAAATTGTTTGTGTTCCTGTGGGCTTGTATATGTGCACATGCATGTACATACGTGTGCATTGCGTTTGTGTGTGTCCCGAGATTAGTGAAACATAGGGGGAAAGAAAAAGAAATGGAAAATGGGGGGACCAGTTGTGTATTTAATCAGCTAGAGAGTGGATGGGCATGGTAGTGTTCCAATTTAAATATGTAATTTTCTCTTCCAATCTGCGGAGCTGTGTTTTTGCCTGTTACCAGGTGTCTCTGTAAGTGTGAGTGTGTGTGGGTCCTGATCCCTCTGAGTGCCTGTATACCTGTGCGGTTGAGAGTTTGAGTGCATCCAGTCTGGGTATCTGCTGGTGTCTGAAAATTGTGCCTGGCTTGGTGTGTCAATAATACGTGTGTCTTTGTGCACTTATCTGGGTCCTTCCATGTCAGTTGATATATGTTACAGGTTATGTGGACTGCTATGTGCTTTTGATCTTTCCTGCCCCTCCCTCACTTACCTTCACCTCTAGATTTCTGTGCAGAAAAGCGTCAGTATCCTAGCCACTCATCTGCAGCCCCCAAGTTCAAGTCTTGCCCCGCGTTTTTTAGAGTGTTCCCTCATTCCTGCATTCTTCCCCAATGCTTTCCTCCTCCACTCCGCCCAGAAGTCCAGGGGAGCTTCTCAGAAATCGGCATCCCAAGAGTCTCAGTCATTATGACAGGGGGGAGAGGGCAGTGAGATGGAAGCCAGGACAACAGATTTGGTGATTCCACAATCTGGATTGTGTCTGCATGGACTCTGAATCTCTGGGTCTGTTTCTGCCTCTCTCTATCCCAGTTCCCTGCCTGGGTCAGCTCGTTCACACGTACCCCACCTCTCAAAAATGTGCTATGCCCTTCGCACCTGGCTGCCTCTAGGGGCTTCTGGAAAAGAGCTGGACTGGGGACAGGTTCCTGGAGTTTGGGAGAGGAGGGAGATGGCAGGAAAGAAAGAGGAATGAGAGACAGAGCTGGGAAAGGCAAAGCTGAGAAGGGGACCAGGAGGGGATGCCTGGTGTTTGCTCTGAGATGTTTGTGTAAATCCATCTCTTTATCTTTGTTTCTGAATCTCTCATACTCTCCAGGAGGGTAGTAAGAGAAGATGGGCTCCAACCAAGTAATGATCCAAGCTGAAGATTTGGAAAACCCAGGGAGGGGGTAGAGCACTGGGTCTTTTCCCTGAGAAGGTTTGGGAAAGGAAAAGAGGGCAGGGGCTTGGGGGTCCCCGCAGCTCACCTCCCCTCTCTTCCTCCCTTCCCCGCAACCGGTGACTCACCTCTGCAGCCTTTCAATGCGTCAGCTATGGGGGGGACAGGCAGGGAGGGGCACTTTATGAGAAAGGCAGGGGTCTCCACCTTGAATTGAAAGAAAGTGCTGAAGAACCCCGTGGAAATGACCCCATTAGAACACATCATTGCCTATCCCCTGCCCACCCCAGTTCAGGAGGTTGGGGAGTCCTGGGAAGGGGACTGGGAGAGAGCTACGGGCCACTGGTGGGTTTGGGAATGATGAGTAATAAAGGGGTGCTCACCCTGATTTTTAGTCCCAGGGTCCCATTCCTTCATACCCCCACCCACTCCTGGGTGGGGGAGGGGAGACCCAGCAAGCTGGGGGAGGGCAAAGCCGCAGAGATGAGTCACCAAGAAAGGAAAAGAGAAAGAGGGAAAGAGACAGAGATGAGGAGAGACACAGAGACAGCCACTGGAAAGACGGAGAAAGGAACACACACACACACACACACACACACACGCACACACACACACACACCTGAAGGTGGTATCCACAAGCTAACAGGAGAAAGGAAATTTTGTACTTCCATAATCCTGAACCAGCCTCTTCCAGCATCCACCTGTCACACAAACACACAAACAACAGTATCATTCAGAGTTACACTGATATCCTGAGACACACCCACTTACACAAACACAATGTCACACCTAGTCCAGCAGAGTCACCTGTCCAGGCACATGCTGAAGATGTGACCAGTGTAATGGAGGTTCAGGTTGAGAGCCCTCGATTCCTTTTACACAGGATGGTGGGAGGGCATAAAAGCCCTAAAGGAATATAACTTCAAAAATCCAAGACTCACAGGCTATGCCTTGCATACGCGACGATACACACAGTCCCCTGCTTCCCCATCCACACGTACATAGTAACCTATCAAGCGCCTCCTCGTCAAGAAGCCACTTGGAGTACCTGATTCTGGGGTACGCCAGGCCCGTAGCCCCGAATATATCCCACCCAGACACCCCCTGATTCGTACACACATGTACAGAAACACAGACACACAAAGACGCCCATGGACACACTCACACGGACGGAAACCACCTTGCGCTGCCTTGCCCGCGTCCGCACACGTCCTGGCGCCCCCGCGTGGTACTTTTCGGGATCGCAGTCTCCGCCGCTTCGGAGCTCTGCTCCCGCGGGGCGGCGCCCAGGCTCCCTCCACCTCTTCCCGCTCCGTGCGGTGCCCACCCAGGAATGGGGAGATAGCAAGGGCGCTGTCCGCGAGAGAGCCGAGAGCTGGGAGTTAGATGCCTGGATCGTGGGAATGAGGCAGGCTGGTTCTGGATGCCAAGGGGAACTTGCGAGAGAGCAAGAATTTGGAGCAGCGGCAGACTCCCAGGTCCAGGGGAAAGCGAGGCCGGGGGCTAGTCCAAGCGCCGTGCCGCTGCCCGCCTCGGTTCTGAGCAATCAATTCTTTCTGCCGCTTGGCTGGTGTGGGGGGTAGGGGCGCGCAACGGCCAGCAGCCCTCCCCAGCTCCCCTCCAGGAAGTCATTAGCCCCAGTGCCACAGGGCTTAGAGATCCTCTCTGATACAGGCTGCTGGGGAAGGGGGAGAGGACAATGCAGCTCATCCCTCCCCACCGAGAAGAAGTGAAACAGACACAGAAGGTGGGCCAAGGGCCCGTTTTATTGCAGTACAGCCATGGTTGAAGTGACAGGGAGGAGGGCAGCTTGGTTAGGTGCAGGAGGCAGCCAAGCAAGGCACAGCAGCGCAGCCGGAACGGGGGGGAAAGAAGGGAGCAGCGGCTGTCTGCTTTGTCCACCTTCTTCCACCTCCTGGCGCCCTCCTCTGTCCATGTCTTTGATTCCATCCCCAGCGAACCCTGTGCTCGCTGTCCATTGTCCAACAAGAAGTTCCAGCTACAGTGAGGTTCTGAGGTATGCTCTGGGCTGGGGACACCTGGTTTCTAGTCTCTGCCAGGCTACCAGCTATTGTGAGCCACTTGGAAGGCACTTGAGTCTGAGCCTCTCTCTCCTCCCTCTGCGGGAGACGTGAGGATCCCGTGTAGGAGACATCGCTGTGCAAATGCAGCTGTTACTACTTGCATTTAAATAGAAGACTGTCAAAGTCCACAAAAAGCATAAAGGAACAAGAGGATGGGAGGGGTGTCCAGAAATATCTGGAGGAGGGGGTTCCAGTCACGCTAGGAGGCAGCCTGGGTAGAAGCAGGAGACAGACTCGCACCAGGCTGAGCGACCTGCCCTCCACTACACCAGGCTCTCCACCCAGAACCCTCTGGTTCACGGGCCTGCTTCGGGTCCCTGGTTGGGGGCATAGGGAAGGGAGCCTGCAAAATAGCACCACTGTGCAAAGTTGGAGGAAACCCCAGTCAGAGGAGGCAGCCTCAGAAAAGTGCATCACCAGAGCGTAAGCAGGGGCCAAATCGGGGTGGGGCATTATAAATCTATTTCCTTTACAGGTCCTTCTCCATATTACACACAGGGCGGGTGATGAAGAGACCATGGAGAAGGGGAATGGAGGGGCAGACAAATGGACAACGGAGAACTAAGAGAGGTCCAGGCACGGGAGACTGAGAGGACGGTGAGGAGAGGAGCAGAGGGCAAGCTCTGGGGGCCTGAGAAAGATCGGGAGCAAGAAAAGTAATACGTATTGGGCAACTGTGCTCCTGGCCGGGTACTGGGCATTGCACACACTCTGCCAGCTTCCATCCACGACGGGGCAGAAGGGAGAAGCCACAAAGGGCAGAGTACACTCCCAGGCTGGGGCACGGACAGGGAAAGGCTCCGAAGCTGTGAAGGAACCCATTCTTTGGTAGGGAGAGGGAATGGGTGGACAACAGAAGCGCGAGTGGCTTCCCCAAACCCGGCGGTTCAGATCAGGTTGTGGGCAACTGCGTTTGGGGGCGCTAGAGTCAAGATGGCAGACAGAGATGTGAGGGGAAAAGGGGAGGGAAGGATGGACTGCGGGTAAGTGTAGGCGGCAGAGCCGATGGCCGAGGGCAGGGGGAGGGGCGGAGCTTGAAAACAGCAGGGGCGGGGCTTTGGGGGGATACGAGGAAGGAGGTGGGTCTAAAGTGCATCTTCTCTCCCCTCCGACTGGAGAGGCCTTAGATGTCGGCCTCCAGCAGGTATTGTTCGGTATAACCCTTGACCAGCTCGAGCCCCAAGCCAGCCTGGCAGAAATCAGCCAGCTGTAACCACAGCTGGGGCGCCAGGAAGAGCTGGCACATGACGTTGAGGTGGACGAGACGCGGGGCCTGGCGCTGCAGATGCCACAGAAGCTGGCTCTGAACCTGCGCGCCTTCGCTGACGAAGGTGTAGATGTTGACGTAGCGCCACGTGCCGTTGCCGCCAGGTGGGATGGGGAAGGGGCGCGTGCACAGCGTGAGCACGCGCGGGCGCGCGCGGCTGTTCACGCGCCACTCCAGGCCCTTGGCCGCCAGCAGGCTCAAGTTACTCTCGCTCGGCCGGTAGGGCTGCCAGTCCTGGATGATGGTCCCGCCCGGAAGCACGTCGCGCTGCACAGAGGGCGACAGCAGGGGAGGCGTGCCACGACGCCGCCAGCCTCCGACACGGCCTCCGTGGGCAGCGGCGAGAAGGCCCGCAGAGCCGCCAGCCGCGCGCCCAGCCCCTCCAGCAGGGCCGACACGTTGAGCTGGACCAAAAGGATGCCCTGCGGGGGGTCACGAGTGATCGCGGGGCGGGCGGCGGGAGGGCTGCGAGCCCGGCTTCTCTTGGCACCGTCACTCCCACATTCACACCCACGGGCTCCCACCTGGGCCCCTCGAGGGCCAACCGTGCGGGGCCGGGTGAAGTGGGGTATGTGAGAGCATGCAGGAACCAGGGGCAAGGCCTCCGAAAACCTGGATCCCCAATGAGAGTGGAGATCAATGTGGAGTAGTCAGGGTCGTGGGGATGTGGACCCCAAGAGTGGAAGCAAGGGAAGCTGATCAGTCAGTAGGATGCGGGAGACGGAGGGGAAGGACAAAGGCTCAGATTAGGATGTTTGCGTCCCTGAGGAGAGGCGGGGACACTAAGTCGGGACGCCTGGGCTCCGGCCTCCTGGAGTAAGGATGGAGGATTTAAAGACGGGAAGTCGGGAGCTGTTTGACTTTCCCTGGGCAAAAGGGCCTGGGTAAGGACTGGGAGTCCCAGGGCAGGGCTCATGGGCGCCCCCACTCGGCAGAGCCGGGAGCGAAGGAAAGCCGGCAACTGGCTGCATATAGGGTGACAACGCCCGGAGGCCCCTCGGAGACAGGCCCGCCCATCCGAGCTCCCTTGTCCTTCTCACCTGCTTGGTGATTAGGTGCTATTGCTTCAGCTCCCGGGACCCCAGCTGGTCGTCCCGGGTGAGTCGTGCCACCTTGATCCCCGGGTGCCTTCGCTTGACCAGCTGCGAGCAGAGGCGCTGCAGCATCCCAGCCACGCCCTTGCCGCACTCCCAGGGCGCCGCGCGCAGCCCCTCCACCAGAGCCGTCTCCCCAGCGTCGATCACGTGCACCGACCCCAGGGCGATCTGCGGGCCGAGGCCGTTAGGGGGCCCCCGCCCCGCCTTCGCCCCTGCCAGGGCTCTCCGTTCAAAGGGCTCGCCTCTTCCCACACGCTGAGCACTCCGTCGTCACCACCCCGAGCGCTGGGCCAGACCCGGGGCCTGCCCAGGGAGCTCTCCTCAGCACTTGGGTCTTGGATTCAAGAGCCCGCGGAAAGATCATTCGCGGGCGTCTCTTCCACCTCTTGAGATGCTCCAGACCCCTGAACATCAGGTCCTTGCCCACTCGCCACGCCCCCTTTCTTTGGCTCCACTCCCAGGAGCCTGCTACTCCCAGCTTCCTCTTAGCTCCGCCCCGGAGCCCATCTCTTAGCTGCTCCTGCATTCAGGCCCTCTTGTGCGAGAGTTCAGTCTACTCAGGGGTCCAGACCCCATTCTAGCTGCTCCCAACCCCAGACTACCCCCTCTTGTCTGCTCCCCTCTTTCTGTGCTCGGAATTCTAAATTACAGAGGCTGTCAGGTTCCTCCGCTATTCCGAGTTCTACACATCCGCCACGCACCCTCACTGGCTGGGCCCCTGGATCCACACGCCCTTCTCTCTCTTCTTGTCTTCTTTTTGGGAAATTTCTTCCTGTAATCCTTGCTTCATCTCCCACTCAGGCTACCCCTGCTCTTCCCATTCCTCAGAGTTTCCTTTTTGGGTCAATGGCCTGTGGATCTGGTACCCCTTTGGCATCCAGCTCTTCTTTTTCCCCTGCCCAGAGACAGGACGAAAGAGAAAGGCCCGTCCCCAAGTCCGGATGATTCCTCATTTCCAGATCTCTCTCCTCCAGACCAACCAAATCAACCAATCAAGTCCCCTCTTCTCTCTTTCAGCCAATTAGAATTGTCCACTCACATAACCTACATAAGCCTCAGTAACCAACATCCCAGGGGACACACATACCAGCTACTTTGAGGAGGGTGATTAGACTTTTTTTTTTTTTTTTACAAGAACATGACCTAGGTTTAGGAGATGGGACCAGCAGGGGCACCAAGGGGTGGGTTAGGGATAATTTTAGCTTCCATGTCACAAACATGGCTTATGTAAGCACAGTGTGGTTCCAACACAAACAAGCTTCAAAACCAGGGCTCCATCTCCCGCTTTCTTTTCCGTCTAATTCTTAGGCTTAAGGCTCTCCCAGGTAAGCTGGGGTGACGTTAAGACAGCTCAGGCCAGTATCATCAGAGGGCAGGGAGAAGCACAGGCTCTTAGAGGATCTTAGAGCCCCTGCTATGGCCACTAGGGACCGTCACGTTCAACCCATTCCTTTCACAGAGAGGAAATCAATCAAGGCCCGAGATGGTTAAGATCTTGCCTAAGGTGAGTCAGCTTGGACAAAGCTGGGCTAAAAGTTAAATCTTCCTGGATCTCAGGCCAGTGGGGAGATCTCCGACCCCAGCCTGAAGAGCAAGGATAGGCATGACTGGGTCCTTGGCAGGAGTCAAAGTTTCCAAGTGCTAAGGGTTAAGCTGACTCAGAAGCAGAGATGAGATTGCGGGAGGAACACACACTGCCCTCTCCCTACCGTCAATAATTTCTATGCCAAAAATGAGCTCAGTCAGATTACTTGTGCCAGGTTCTGGGGATGATGAGTCCCAGAGAGGAGCAGGTTAGCTTGTGGCTCCCATCTGGATCTCCAGACAATCTCATCAGCTGTTCATGGGTCCCTGGAACATACAGGCTGGTACTTCAGGGATATTCCAGCAATTCCCCACTGCCCCCATAAGGGGGCAGAATGTGAGCAACTTGTAGACGGGAACACATCCTACTAGGTGCAGACATTAGGCTCCATTTTCCCTCTTACTTTCAAGATGGGGAGACTATTGCCAAAGAGTGTCTGCATCTCAGATAAAATGTGTGTAAGGGGAGGGGATTCCCAGGGTCACAGGAAAGAACGGGGAACTTGCTAATTCACCCTGCATCTTTTCTTCCCTGGCACTCTACTCCTATTCCCGTTGGGGGAGATGCAAAAGTTCTAAGGTCCTTCAACCCTGGAGGAGGTGGGAGCTGGGAAAAAAGCAGGTCAGGGGTAACAGGCCAAGTGAAAGCAGCCAGCTGGCCCCACAGCCCTTGCTCCACACTCTGATCCCTTCCCACCCTCCAGTGTGGCTCCTTGAATCCTAACTCCCATTAGGTGTCTAGGCAGAGACAGAGGCAGCCCTGTGCCCCTGGGCACTATGGGAAATGTAGTCCAAGCACCCCCTGGACCAAGCTCCAGGAAAGGGGGCAGCATTTCCTTATCATCCTTGTATCCTTTCTCTCAATCTCATAAATATGAATGATCCACTCTGGCGAGAGGATGATTGGAGTCGTCGCTGGGCATGCCGGGAACCCATCCCCCACCCCATCTCTCTCCCACCAAACACACCTGAAATATTGATGGCCCTGAGGTCGCAGCTTCTCTGAGCTGGAACACGGAGCAGAGGAAGCAGAGAGAGGAGAGGCGGAGTCAAAGAGACCGCAGCTACACAAAGCGCCCAAAGAAGAGAGCGAAAAGGACTGGAGCCGAGGCAGAAAGGAGACCAAGGCAACCTGGAGACGATGGGGGGTGGGGGAGAGGCACTGATACCAAGTCACAGACATGACACCTCGTGACACAGGGCACAGCAGATGCCAAACAAGTCCTAGCACGCGCCCCCTCCCCAAGGAGACCAGAAATAGAAAGCAGCTTGACACACCCCCTTCTCCCCGTGGTGTGTGGTGGGGAAAGGGGTCACGGGGAGGAGAAAATCAGCAGAGGCTGGAAGAGAACAGAGACTTGAGAGCAGAGGCAGGGGAGACAAGATGAAGTGAGGCAGGGGCAGGGGATGAGGAAGATGGACCAACGAACTGGGGAGAGGGAGTGCCTCAGAGGGCCACGATCATGGAGAAGGGGCGGCTGTATTGGAGGGTGGTCCCCGGTCTTTTGGGGAAGCAGGCGGGAGGGAGATCCCGAAGGAAGCTGTGTACTAGGCAGGGGGCCCCCTGGGCACCAGTCCCACCAGACTGGGACAGGTGGGAGCCAAATGACGATGGGAGGCGGAGGGAAAGCTCCTCTGAACACCTGGGCGAAGTCGGGTCTCAAGTTATCTGGGACGCGGGGATGGGATGGGTTGGGCGGTAGGAGGCGCAGAGGCTCTCTTCCCCTGAGGGGCGTGGCTTTCTGCTGCCCCCATTCCGCGGGGGAGGAGCATGCCAGCCCCTCGCCCCCAGGCCTGGCTGCCCCCCTACCTCTCTCAAGCCAGGGCCAGGGACTGGCTGCTGAGAAGCCGATCGGGGCCGGCCGCGCAGACAGCGAACGGTACCTAGAGCGGGGTCACCTCGGAGCTCCGAGGGTCAAATTCCGATGACGCGCGGGGACCCGGCCGTCGCCGTCCGGTCCCGACTCGGAGTTCCGATGCGAAGGCCGGGTCTGCTCAGTCCTGCACGCGGGCTCGGGCGCCCAGAGCTTCGGGATTCGGGCGGTACGCGCGGTCGCTGCTCTGCTCGGGCTCGGCCGAGGGGAGGAAACCCCAGTGATGCAGAGGAAACGTGGCGCGGATCTGGAGCGGACTAGGTTGCCACCGGGGGCTGGCGGGCGCTGGGGGCAGGCGGTGGGGTGGCGGGGCGCCTGGGAAAGCGGAGTGGCCCCTGGGCGGCGAGGTGGGCGCTGCTGGGTGGCCTCTAGCCTTGCAGACGAGAGTCCGCCCCTTGTCCCGGTAGGGGGCGGGACTGAGGGTGGGGAGGCGTCTTGAGCGTCGGTGGAGGGGCCTGATTGCTGGCTTAGTTATGGCCCCATGCCCGCAGCATCTCTATGTTGAGTCCGGGAATACCCCCCACGCCCAGTCCCCCTTCTCCGGGAGCCACGCCCCTACCTCCCGCAACGTCAGCCCCATTCTCTGACCTCCGGCTGCTAGACAAGTAACAGCGGCTGGAAAGGGGACGCGGACCCCAACACCCTGGGGACCTGGTCGGAGAAACTGATAGAGGAAATTGGAAACCCATGAAGATCAGGAAGGGTAGAGACACCAAGTGGCAGAAGCCAAGAGCTGAAAGGAGCAGAGCAAGGCCAAGACGGGTCAGCCGGGCCACCACTCCCCGGGGGTCGCCGAGCAGCCTCACGCCCCCCTCCCAGCCCTCCGCACTGGCAGGCTCAGCTCCACTCAGCCACGGACATCTCAGCCGCGGGCATCTCACCTGCCATCAGGCAGCAAGGCCCCCGCGGGGCAGCACGCAGAGAGAAAGACTTCAATGTACACCTGGGGACACCCGAGTACAAGAACACAGACCTCTGTGCACACGGCTGGGCACCCGTGCTAACCCGGTGGGTGGACGAAGGGGGGGGAGGGAGAGCGCAGTGCAGACCCGGAACCGGAGTGGCTGCAGCTCTGCTGTTGACTCTGGGCAAGCTGGTGACCCAGGCTCTTAACTCCTGGGAGCTCCCCGCCCCATAAAGTGAGACAAGAACACCTGCAGTTCTACCTGCAAGGAACCAGGCAAGGGATGGATGTGAACGTCCTTTAAAACCTGTAAAGTGCTGCAGAGGATGGGACACCACCCCCTTGTCTCCACTCTCGTTCCTGCCCAGCTCCCATACCCACCCCCCCCCACTTCCCACAGAAGTTGACCTCTCACCTACCTCATCCCAGTTTTATACTTTCCAAGGTAATCACTCCATAACCTGGTAATCCCACTGGCTGTGCTAACGTGAAAAGATGGAGGATCGTGTTCCTGGACTTCCACACACAAAGCCACCCCGAGAGTTAAAGGGATCAGAGTCGTCTCTTGACTTCAAGGCCAATAGGCCAATAAATAAGTCACTCAACCTTTTTTTTAAAAATAAGACTTCCCCCCATTTCTGATTTTTTGAAACTGCTAACACACTGTGCATCTCACAAAGCTGCAGTCAAGGTGGAATACATTCCAGTGTGGGAAAGGACCTCCAAAAGTTAAAGGTGCTGGAGGAAAACGTCACTAGTGGCCGAAAGGAGATGCGATCACACCCTAATTCCTTCTCTTTCACCAGAAGACTCCCCTCTGCCACCAGAAACGCTTGGATTGGTCCAACATTCACCCACCTCTAGTTTCCTCAACCAATCAGAATTGAAAGTTTCCCAAAGTTCCAGTTTTTTCATGTCCAAGCTATAGGTGGTGTTGCATTCTTCCCCTAAAGGCTCAAATATGGTTGTCTTACTGAAATTTTATCGAATATTGATGTTTGACCTAAATCCAATCATTTATTAGGGGTTACAAAACGGCGATATTCTTAATCTGTCATTCTGGGTCCCCCCCCCCCACCCCGGTTGGAATATGCCTATAAAAGGAAACTTGTTCTCTTCTACTATGATTACCCTTAGAGGTAGTTTGTTGAAGGAAAGACCGGATAAATGCTTACATTTTTCCCTTTATTTGTTAACTGTTCAAATAATGTGGTCGTTCCTCAGCATCCTTCAGTGGTGATCAGTTATTACTTTCAGACCGTCATGAACCCATTGATTTTAAACAGGCTTAATGTGCTGCAATCCAGTGCTGTTATGGCCCTTACGAATGTTGAAGCTAGCCAACTTTTTTGATAAATTGATGTTTTAAAGCGACACAGAGGATCGCTCTAGATCTTCAGGAAGCACTACGCGGATGCGGAGCAGAGGATGCCCTGGACCAGCCTGACACGTTGGCTGGTCAGGGGAAGTGCGTCTTAGAAATTCCCCTCTGGGGACTTTCCTGGCGGTCCAGTGGTTAAAACTCCGCGTTTCCAATGCCGGGGCCGGGGAGCTGCTTCGATCCCTGGTCTGGGAATTAAGATCCCACATGCCACGGGGTGAGGCAAGAAAAAAAAAAAATCCCCTCCAGATGACAAAGAAGGGCAGGGTCCCTCCTGCGCAAGGGGAAGCCTGAGCAAAGCCCAAAGCTGAGAAACAGCCTGCTTGGCAAGAACAAGCAATTCTGGGTTGCACCCATCCTGTAGGTAGGGGCTGGCCAGCCAGGGGAGGGCTTTAAACAGGAGAGTGACAGATTGGCCTTGTGAGTAGAGGTTGCCCTCTGGTGGCCACATGGACAATGGCAGGGAAGGAAGAAGGCCTGCCAGGAGGCAATGAGCTGTGCCCCTAAGGCATATATTCATATATTTGTAAGTTAGACTCTTCCAGATAGGAGGAGAAACCACACAGTGTTGGGGGTTATTATCCAGATACACGGCAGGAGAAATGGGACAGGTAACCTTGACGGCTCTGTACTGTGGAGTCCAGAGCTCTTGAAACTACAATAGATCCTTTAGGCAGTTTAGTGACCCATCTTCTCTCTGTGCACGTGGCACCGGCCCCCAAAGAAAAGATCCCAGAGCACATGTTTGTCACCGCCCAACCTGGAACATTCTTTGTCTAATTTGCACAAAGACCACGTCTCGCTGGATGCAGCACCCAGGCAAAAGCAGACAGCACTTTTCTGTGTCTGGTACCCTGTGTGTCTACAGGGTAGGGCTCTGTTTGTGGGGTGTCTCCAATGCTGTGCTGAGGAGTTCACACCTTCTGACAATGAGGATCCGGTCCCAGTGAACAGGAGGAATGGCATGATGAAAACAGTGTTTTAGGGAGAGCATCTTGCCAGCGTGAGAAGGTGTCAGATGGGAGATGAGAGGCAAGACCCCTCCTCTCTGAGGAATGGTCCCAGAGGAAGTCCACGGGAGGGATGGGGGCCTGGAGTAAGAGAAGCAGCTAAGAAGACAGGAAGAAGAAGACAGGAGGCCAGGAAATGTGACTGGGGTTCTGGAAGGTGGGGAGAGAGGAAGGCGGTGAGGGTGATTCTGGCATCCCTAGCATGTTACCGGGGAATGATAACGTCTGGTAGCAGCGGGCAGTGCAGGATATTAAGCTCCTCGGATACGCAGATGCTATGTTTTGTCTACAGATGGGTTGGCTTTTCGGGGCTGCAAGGACTAGCAGTAGGGGAGGACCCACTGGGGCTGGAGCTCTGGAAGAATGACCAGAAATAGGTCTGTAGAAGAGCCCACATTAGGGTCTGCATGGGTGGCAGGTGAGTGGGGATAGCCCCGGGCGCAGTGGGATTCTCACTCTCTGGGGCTGGAGCTTCCGAAACAGCTGTAATGACGCTCTAATGGACCCTAACCTCCTCCAGCCTGCTGGGTCGACTCCTCTACCCATTCAAAAGGCTCGTCCCCAGCCCAGACCACCCAAGTGCTGACCGCTTGCTCTCTTCTTTCTCTGAAAAGGCTTCCAGATGTTTCCTTCTGGCTCCATCCTGAGTGAGTGGGCACCCACCCAGCAGAGAAATCCAAGGGTAGAGATGGGTGGGAGGACGATGGCTGACAGTTCTTCTCAATCCATACACAAGGATGCCAGTGCAGCCGTCCCATGAGCCTGAGTACATCTCATTCACTTCCCAGGACAACCCCGTGTATGTTCAGTGGATGAAAAATCAAGCCGTGCCCTTGTGATCTGTGCACTTCTCTGTGTTGTATTTCAATAAAAATTAGAAACCCTGCAACTCTGAAGTAGGTAGCCCCGTGTTATAAGGAGGAAACTGAGGTTTGAAAAGCTTAAGTGACTTGGATAAGGCTACGGTCAGTTGCTGGTGGAGCTGGGAATCCGATGGTGGGCGTCCGATTCTATGAAGTAGTGGTGTGAGAGAACTACCTTTTATTGGTACAGTAGTATGGCAGTAGGTGGGGGTCTCAGGGCACTGGGATCGGGGGCTGGTGGGGCTGGTGAGTGTGGGGGGAGGGGTAAGGCCGGGGCTAGATGAAAGTGGGGCGAGTGGAAGCTGGGACACCGCAGCTTTCCTTGTGCTCATCAAACAGCTGCTCCAGAGCCTTCACGTAGAGCATGTGAGAGTGGTCAACCTGTTCCTCGGTGGGCCCGAGACACTGGGGCACCGGGATGGGGCAGCCCACTGAGGGGAGAGGGGAGACACAGGTGACGTGCTGCTTATGAAGCTGATGGCAGCCTTCTCCCCTGGAGACGGGCACACTCACCCACAGTGGTCATGGGCCTGGAGAAGGGCACCAGGCCCCAGGAGTTGGCTGAGAAGAGACCACAGCCCCGGAAGATGCAAGGAGAAAAGCCCAGGAGCTTCTTGAAGCCCAGCATCTTCTAGCACAGATGCTGCCACAAGTCTGGGGCAAAAGCCTTAACTCTGAAGATATCATTCTCCCCAAAGGAGTACACGGGCACCAGAGAAGTGCTGGGAAGGGGCGGCAAGAGAGAAGACGGGTGGTCAGATCAGTGTCTCAGGGCGTGCCCCAAATTCCTCCCTCGCATGATTCCACTTCGCAAGGCCATTTGAAGCAAATGACAGTGGCTACAAAAGAGATCTGAAAGAGGGATTTACATTTCTTGAGGAAAGACTGTGCAACATGGTGGCCAGGTAGGTATTAACCCTATTTCACAAGTAAGGAAGCGTGCAAGCATTTGCCTTTGAGAGGGTGTCATAAAAGAATTTGAACCAAGGGCGTCTGAGCCCCGGGGTCCTGTGACTTGCACTGTGATCCTGTCTCTCTCCGCCTGGGAGGAAGCCTGGGGAACTGGCACCGGTGCTTGGCACAGAGGAAACGCTCAAGGGGCAAGAGCGCCCTCTAGGTGTGGTCACAGTGTAAGCTCTGGGGACACACAGGCCCACCTACAGGGGTGCGGGTGTGTAGGGACAGACAGTGCAGATCCCCAGACGCACTGTGGCTTCTGAGCATTCAGGGCAGCACCCCTGGGCACCCACTCACCCGTGCCTCAGTGCCAGGTGGACAAAGCCTTTCCGATTCTGGACAGTGAGGCAGTGCTCCCCTGGGACGGCATACAGGGACTCGTGGGCCCCCTAACCAGGACGACCACAGCCTGCCCGACGTGAGGCTGAGAAAGAATAAAATCCAGGCTCTGCTGGTCCACGGAACATCCTCCCGCAGGTACGAGGAGGTGTGGGAACAGTCACCACCCCGTCCTTGGCTCCACCCCTTAGCCTAGGAAGGGTGAGCCCCCCATCCCTTTCCTTCCAAGCTCCCCTACCCCTGTGCCCATGTCAGTGCGCCCTGCAGCACCTCTCCCAGCAAGGATGCAGGACGCTTGCTCCAAAGCCATTCACCGACGCCCACTGTGAGCCTGGCCAACGTTCAAGCCAGGTCCCTGGGCGGAATGGTGGGTGGGGGTCACTGTGGGGGGGTGGCTGCCTCCTCCCCTTAGCTCAAGACTCAGCAAAGGATAGAAGGTAGCCTCGATAGACTGGGAAATGGAGGAGGCCATTCAGCATGGCCGTCAAGGGCCGAAGCCTGGGGAACTGCTGGGAGAAGCTGGAGCTCTCAGTGGAGAAGTTACAGAGGATTCCCATGGCCATGATCCCATGTGGGTGAGCGACCAGCAGGTAGTTCCGGTCAGGGGGCAGCTCTACCGTTTTCACCAGTTTTGGGGGCAGTGGGCAGGAGGAGGGGAAGAAAGCATAGACAGCAGGCTACCTGCTGAACAGAATTCCCTCCACACCAACAGACTTAACTTAGGGTTAGAGTTCAAGGTCCTACGATGGGGTCAAGGGCACAAGGGGCCCCCTCTGGTACACCATCCCACCCCTCCCCCATTGCCTGAACTTAGGCAGCTGGGGGGCTCAGACTCCAGCATAGGGAGGGGTGAGTAGGGGGGGTACATAGGGGAAAGGGAGGAACCAGAGCATCTCCTTGGAGGGTGGCCTGTTGCCTTAATGGGAAAATAATCCCTTAGGTGCTTCCAAACAGTCCAGTTCCTCATCCACTCAGAACGTCTTCCTCCTTGGGCAGACAGATGAGGGTGGGAGAGTTCCTGGAGTCACCATTTATCACCTCTCACTACTTGGGTCCTTGTTTAGTGCTCACCTGGGGGGCGGGGTGTGTGTCCCGGTCCAGGAAGAACCACACCAAGCAGAGAACAGAGAAATACCAGAGCGACGTGAAGAGGAGGAAGAGAAGAAGGGAACAGAAGGAGCCTGGGGGAAACATGGGAAAGAAAAATGAACTATAGCTTTTGAAACTCCAGTGGCTCCTCCCCTCCACCCTCACCAATGAGATCACTGGCCATCTCCCAGCTGGACCTCTGGCCCCTCCCCCTTCCCTTGACCCTCGGACATCCTGGCAGGTGGGGCTCCAGCCTTTCTCCCCCCACCCTCCCACTTGCCTCCTTCCCCAGTGGACCCCGGGCACCACTCACCCGTGAAGAGGCAAGTGCGCACGTAGCAGTAGGCGCTCAGTATAGTAGGCGCGCAGTATAGCAGGCGCTCAGTATAGCAGGCGCTCAGTATAGCAGGAGCTCAGTACTTCTAGCCGCCGCTTCTTCAGGGTTTTCATACTGCGGGAGGGCGGCGGGGCTGTGGAGACTCCCATTCGCTCCCCTTCTGCCAGCAGGGCTCCAGGACCCGGAGGACAAACGATGAAGATTTCGGTACGAGCCGGGGAAGCCTTTCTCGTCCGAGTGGCCACGCCCCTGGGGCCTCCCGGAGTTGCTTGTAGAGGGCTGTGTGGATGGGGAGACCTTGGGATCCGGAGCGCCACAGGTCTTCACACACTGATCTTTGAACTCCATACGGTAGGTCTGGGCTGGCCGCTGGGCGGGGCTGGGAGCCGGGGTAGGGGCCGTGCGCTGGAGGTCCACCCCCGCGTGCATTAGGAATCGTTGTGGGGAGCGGTCGCAGAAGAAGCCGGAGAGCCCACCGACTGGGTCCCAGCCGAGACTCTTTGATCTCAAGTGCGGCCGGCAGATCCTGGACGCGCGCCCCGGGTGTGTTTGCGCGTCTCCGGGAGTGTCTGGTCCCCTCCGAGGCCCGGCCAGGCGCGCGAACTTGCCCCGCCAAGTACAAACACACACACACACACCGCAGGTCTGTACCCGCCTTTAATTTCAGTCCTCACCCGCAGTCACCGAGGGCACCGGTGGGGGCCGGCGGCGCGTCTAGGTGGGGGGGAGGTGCCTGTCGGCGGGGACGCCAGAGCGCGCCTTGTGCTCTTTCAACAGCTGCTTGAGCCGCTCCAAGTAGACCTCGTGCTGCGCGTCCACCTGCGCCCGGCTGGGCCGCGGGGTTCGCTGCGCCGGGATTGGGGCCCCCACTGTGGGCGGAACAGGAGGCCAGAGGGATGGTCGCTAGCAGCCGCCCGCAGGTCACCTTCTCGCTCGCCGCGATTAACTGGGACAGAGTTCAGGGCTGGCGCGGTTGCCAAAGGCAGCCTGGAGGCGTGGCCGGAATCCAGGATTTCACGCCCCAACAGGGGGGACCTTCACCTCCGGCGCGGGAAGGGTGCAGGGGCCTTCAGCCCGGGAGAAGCAGGTGGGCGGGCCGGATAGCGGAGCGGGTAGAGGCCGGGGCTCGCCGACGGTGTGGATGGGCGTGCGGAAGGGCAGGAGGAGGCCCCGGGGGCCGTGGAACAGCGGCAGGGCCATTCTCAGCAGTGGCTGCAGCGCTTCCTGTGTCCTTCGCACCCATGAGCCCGGCGGGTTCGGAAACTGCTGGATGAGCTAGTTCTCTCCGAAAGAGAAGGCTGGCACCAGGGAGGCCCTGGGGGAGCAACTGACTCCGGACCCCGCCCGGCGCGCGCTGCGCTCCCTCCCGGGCAGCGCTGTCCTCTTCCAGCGCCAACTTGACAAATCTCTTCTGATTCCGAATTCGCAAGCTCAGCGCTCCGGGCTTTGCCTCCCACGCCTCCAGGGGCCCTCCCACGGCCAGGAGGACCCCGGGCAGGGACAAGAGATAGGAGGCGCTGGCCTTGTCCGAGGGCACTGATCCTGCGAGAGAGGGCGGAGGCTGGGGGACCTGACGCCTGATTCTTCCAGAAAAGAGGGCGCAGGGCTCTGGGAAGGTAAGTAGAGGTGGGACCAAGTGCCCGCATGCGGGAGGAGGAGGGCAGTTAGGAGGTGACAGCAGGCACTGGGGCTCCTGAGACGCAGCGCTCTCCTCACCAGCACACATGATGTAGTCCTGGAAGACAGGGAGCTGGAACCAACAGGGCAGCGTGAGCAGGTGGGGCTGGAGGTGAGGGAAGAGGTGGGAGAAGCCAGTGGCCTCTGTGCAGAAGTTGCTGCAGGCCCCGCTGACCAGGACCCCGTGAGGGTGGAAGCCAAACAGGTAGTTCCAGGAGGGACCTGGATCTGCGGTTTTAACCAGCTGGGGGACACCCCACTGGGGAGCTGACATTGGACTTCGGGGGTGAAGGTCCCGAGAGTCCATTCTGAAGCCCTGCTCCCAGCCAGCGCACCGTTCCCGAGCGCCTTGCCGAGATGGGGAGGTGGTCACGGATATGTCTCCGGATGGCCCAGTTGTGGACCCAGGCAGAGCAGCGGCCCCCTGCCCCAGGTGTGTTTCTATCTCCATGGAGTCAGACCAGGTCGAGGACCGCTAGGATCCAGGCCCGGCCCAGGAATACAGGAGCAAGGCAGCCAGGGACACCTGGGCGGGAGGTGGTGGCGGTGCGTGGGGGGTTGTGGGGACTCAGGATCCAGAGGTTCGAGTCCCAGGCACACCTGGGCGGGAGGTGGTGGCAGTACGTGGGGGGGTGTGGGGACTCAGGATCCAGAGGTTCGAATCCCAGGTCCCCCGCTTTCCCCCTTCCCTGTTCCATGGTTTCAGGCGCATCTGTCCAATCTACGTCTTTCTCCCTCTCTCCACCCCACAGACCCCTGCCCTGCCTCCCTCCCTCCCGTACTGGAATGGGGAAGCAGAGTGCCAGGCGCAGGGTTCCTCAGGTCTTCAGGGACTCAGTGAGCCCCCCAAAAGGGGAAGACCCATTGCAGGACGGCAAACACTTGGAGGCCCCGGAAGAGGTGGCTGGAGGAGGATGCAGAGGGGAGTCACCCAGGAGCCACCACGGCCGTGAAGCGTACCTTCTTTGACCCAACCCACTGGTCCTGACCCCTGGCCTGGATTCTGCCCTCGCTTCCGCCCCCGCTGCTGACCTGCACATTGGAGCACTGTGAACCCCGGCATGGAAGGGTTAACCACTACTGGGGCTCACAGGGCTGTGACCAGTAGGACCGAAAGGAAAGACCAGGACTGTGGCTTGGAGCCTGGGGGTGAGGAAGGTGTTTAGCTTTGTGGAAGTCAGGACCGGCTCCCTGTGAGGAGCAGGGTTGGGAGAGGTCTGGGCCAGCAGGGGTTGCCATGTGTGTGTACCCTGAAGAGCAGAGCTCCCCATTTGTCACCCGGACCTGGCGCCTAAACGGTAGGTGACCTGCAGGAGGATATATTCCCTAAGGAGTAGCTTAGGCCTCTGTGGGGAGACCTCCAGAGGGAAGGGTTTTATGGGAGAGGCTAAGGATTGGGGAACCCCTCCAAGAGAGAGCCCACTGGTCTGTGGGCACACCCTCCAGTGGGCTGGGGCCAGTCATCACTGTGACCGTGGCCCTGTTCAACATTGACCAGAGGCCTGCAGAGCCAGCACTTTTTCCAGGTCAGGGAACGTCACTTGTTTTGGGGTTTTTTTGGCTGCACCTTGCCTTGTGGGATCTTAGTTCCCTCACCAGGGATGGAACCCATGGTCCCTGCAGTGCAAGCCAGGAGTCCTAACCACTGGACCACTAGAAGTTCCGGTAAAAAAAAAAAAAAAGTCCCAGTCTTGTCTTTTGCAAGGCTGCATCCCATCCCCCCTCTTCCAGGAAGCTTTCCTGGGCTGACCCTTAGGATTCCCCTCTCCTGACTCCACCTAACAGCTTAGATGCAAGAAGCCACAGGAAGGTTCCAGCCTGTCTTCCCTCAAAGAACACACGCCCCCAGGGGGACTTACTTCCCCAGCAGTGTCCCTGGAGCTTAGCTTAGGGCTGTGCCACCCCACACGTTATGCACTGGAGAAGATGCCGTCAGGTGAGGAGAGAATCAGGGAGGAGAGCTTGGGGGCTTTGCAGGGGTGGGGATGGGGGGTTCTCACCTCAGCCCAACAAGGGAAGTCCTTCTTTCGGTCTGGCCCTCCTCACGTCCTCCCCCAGCTCTGGCAATGACAGGGAGTTAGACATGGGAGCCAGGGAAGCTTCCAGGCTCCCGCTCTGCTCTAAAATCATGTTTCTGCCTTTTCTTCTTCTCTGTTCATTTCCTCTGGAAGATCCCGGGTCTCCCCTCTACACTGGGTGGCGGGAGGGATACGGGGTCCACAGGTAGATGAAAGAATAAATGGACTCAAGAATTACAAATCCTCTTTTATTGAGAGGGAGACTGAAAAACAATAATTTATCACATGGTGAACACCCAGAAGCCCTCTCCCTGGGAACTCTTGGGGGCTGAGGGGTGGAGCCAGGGGGCTCTCTGAGCTTCCTGAGGGCCGCGTGGCGGGGAGCGAGGTGACACATTCAGTCCCAGGCACACGGAACATACACCCAGGAGGCGAGGAGCCGGACAGACCCCCTCCGAGGAGGAGGGGGGCACAGGAAGGCACAATGGCAGGGAAGCTTGGGCAGAGTGGTGGAGCGTCAGGGGTCCACAAAGGACACCATGATGTAGCGAGTGCCTCGAGTGGTGGGCAGCCCCTCGTGGTAGTGGGTGAGGCGGCCAGGGTGCAGGAGCCCCCAGCCCTTCCGGGGGGACGACACCACGCAGTCGTAGCGCAGGAAGCGGCAGCCACCTCCCTGGGAAGACGAGAAGGGGCAGGAGTGCAGAGTGAGCGGAAGTGGGGACTGGGCGGCGGGCTGCCAGAGCGGGGAGAGCCCGACCGGGGGAATCAGGGAGGGAGGACACAGGAGGTTTGGGCATCAGCAGATGGGGGCCCAGGAGACAGGGTGAGGCTGCCAGCCTGGAAGGGGTCCAGAGGATACCCACGAAGTCACTGAGAAATACAGAGAAGGCAGACAAGGGGGCGGGAGGTGACGAGGGGTGTGTGCAGGGATGGTGAGGGGGCGGGACACAGGGTCCTGCGTGTGGGGAGGGGCCCTGGGGGCGCCCCGAAGTGGAGGGCAGTAGGGACTCACCTCGTAATCCAGGCCCTTGTGGTTGAGGGCGACATTGAGGGTGAAGGTGGACGAGTCGTGATGTGGCCGCAGAGACGGCTGCTCATCTGGCCGGTAGCGGACCACGAAGTTCATCACCGCCCGGGTCTGTGACAGGGACACGGGAGGAGAGGCTGGAGGGATGGCCATCAGGTCCGGGGGAGGGGAGGGGTTCTCACTGGTACCTGCGGGCTGCCTCCCCCAGGGCTGCCCTCCTGTAGGATCTCGTTTTATGGGGCCCCAAACACCACGGGGGCCAAAAAGGCATCATGTGGAGACGTCCAACCGGACGGGGTGTGGGAAGGTGGAGGTGCAGGGGTGGCGAGTGCAGCAGCCCACCTTGGTGTGGTAGCCGGGGAACAGGCTCTCGGTCATGGGCCCCACGTACGTCCTCAGCAGCTGCAGCCACTGGTCCTCATAGCCCACCTGCTTCATGTGGATGTCCACGGTGGGCACGTTCTCGTAGCCTCCAGCCAGCCTTGAGTCCTGTGGGCAGCGGGCACTGAGCCGACAGGGCAGTGCCAGCCTCCCCCTCCTCTTGCTCCCAGGCCTTAAAGCCTGTATTCCCTCCGTCTGGAAGTCTCGACCACTTCTTAGCTTGACTCACTCCTCCTGTCCTCTAAGTGTCAGCTAAGATGTCACCTCTTCTGTGAAGCCCCTTGGTCCCCCCACGTCTGGGTCAAGGGTCCCTCCTGAGACTCCTGCAGCACCCGGGCTGCCCATCACAGCCTTTAGAAGCTGGGTTGCTGCTGCTGCTGACAGCAGGTGAGACCCAGGAGGGCAGAGCTCGACCTGCACCGCCCAGGTCAGGGGCTGGCGTCTAGGACCCACCCCGTAAATGTTACTTGAACGAATGGATGAGTGAATGAATACAGCTGTGCCTCCTGTGGGCCCCTCCCCCTTGGGGACCCCTCTTTGCTCCCACTCTCTGGATTCCATTTTTCCTCAATCAGGGAAGTTTCACCTCCCTCCTCCTGGGGCCCCCCTCCCCCCTGCCCCAGCCCCTCACCTCATGCCGGCCTCCTGACCACTGGCCGTAATGCTCCGTTTCTTCCACCAGCTCATCGCACATTTGCTCAGACAGCAGAGGGAACCAGTACACGTCCGGGCAGGGCTGCGGACGGGCGGGACAGGGCGAGAACAGCAGGGCCGCGTCATGCTTGGGGAGCGGACAGGCAGCCAAAGGAAGGGAGAGAAAGCAGGGAGCAGGAAGGGAAGCCAGGAGATGAGAGAATCTGCAGGAATGGGGATCTGAGCGTGGGGACGGGCCAGGAGGCGCTGGGCCAGAGAAGGTGGGAGCAGCGCTGAAAACGTGGCGCAAATGGCACGGGGGTCCTGGAGCCCCGGGTTCTAGGAGAGTGGATTTCAAACTCATCTTAAAAAGTATCATTTCACCCATACACCAATATACCCAACAGACAAGAGAGGACCACCCTGATCAATGCCAGGATGGGGGCTGCAGGCCTGTCTGCTCCGCCTTTGCCCTCAATGCCTGAGCAGAAAACCCTGAGGCACCACTAATCCAGGCGGTGGACCCAGGGGGTGGACCCAGGGGGTGGTGGCCATGCGATGGCTCGGGGTCCTGAGCGGGGCTCACCTGTTCCACGAGTCCCTCCCCTTCCAGGGCCCGGCTGTAGTTCTCGTGAATGTACTGCTCCTTCCAGTCCTGGGGGATGGAGGGAGGTGCACCTTGACCCGGGCCCTCTTCATTCCATCTGCTCCCACTCGGGAAGCCCCCTCCCCAGGCACCAGGAGAGCCTGCACAGCGCGCACAGGCATGCGGTAGGTCTGGGGCATCCTCCTTTAGCGAAGGAAGGGAAACTGCCTTCTGAGCGCAGGGCCGCCTACTCACCAGGGGGTTGTCGAAGATCTGCCAGAGGTCAGGGTGCAGGTGGTCCGTGTCATACCGGGAAGTGGCCAGGAGGCGCCCAAACTCGTGCTGATTGCTGAGGTGGAGAAAGACGCCCTGGCGTGGGGGGCGGGTGTGAGAAGGGTGACAGGGAGCAAGGGCCTTGCCCCGCCTCGAGCCCCAGGCCCACTCACCTTATCCCGCAGGCTCTTGCAGAAGGCCATGTCTGGGTCAGTGTCACTGCCCGAGAACACCTCCCTCTGGGGCAGCTCCGTCCTCAGGGTCTCCCCGCGGATCACATAGGCCTGGGATATGTAGGGCACGTTCCACACGCCCCTGGAGGCACCCACACCGGTCAGCTAGGTGGGCGAGCTCCACAGTCCTGCCCTGTTCCTCCCAGGGGCCCCTTCCCTCGAGGGCTGTGAGCTGCTAGGTCCCGCTGGCTTCCCCCGTCAAGCCTCTCGTGCCCCCTGCACGGTCAGTCCCTGCCCACAGCCCCCCCTGGACCCCCGAGACTGGGGCTATGCGGCAGGATGCAGGGGGCTCCGAGGGCCCAGGCCGGGGAGGGGAGGGGCTTCAGGACTCACACTCGCTTCCGCTGCACCAGCTCTACGTAATCCTCGGAGCGCGCGTAGTACTCATCGGGGCTCAGGGCTCCCCAGAAATTGGACCACAGCTTCCCGTGGCGGGACAGCATGGGCGCTATCACCTTCCTGTGGACGAGCAGAGGTGAGGGCCGGGCGGAGTTGTGCCCCACGCCCAGGGGAGGAGTGGGGGGTTCCCTGGGGACTATCTGGGGGCCCTCTGGCTGAACCAGGTGAGTGACCTGTTCTCTTCAATGAGGATGCGCAGGGTCTGCGGGTTGCTGATGACCGCGTCTGCGTCCAGGCTGAAGTAGAATTCACACTTGGGGTCCTGCCGACAAATGTCCCTGGAGGTGACAGACCAACAGACAGATGAGCTGAAACCGGAGCAGGTGGGGGGGGAGAGGGAACTGTAGAGAGGGTGGAACTCCCCCTACCCGCTGAGGAGAAGAGGAGGAAAGTGGGTAGAAGCATCAGCAAGAGGACAGGAGGGAGAAAAAGACTGGGGGGGAGGGGGAGGGCGGGAAAGGGGGAGGCCGAGGCCTCTGTGCCTCCTCCCCCAGGACCCCCAGATTCTTCCATCTGTGCGGGGCAAGGGAGGGACAGCACACGTAGTGGCTGGAAGTGCGCCACTGTGGAGGCCGAGGAGAGGCTGGATGGGGAATGGAGAGGGAAGGGGGCTTGCAGCGGGTGGCAGCCCCTCCCCCCCTGCTTTCACCCCCGCCCCCCCCAACGCCCGCCCGAGGCTCACTCACATGGCCATGTCCCTGGCCTCGCCTGGCGTCAGGCCCTCCTCGGGCCCCACCAGCTTCACAGCTGAGAAGTGGTCCTGCAGCTGGGGCCAGGAGTCAGCAATGTGGGGCTCGTGGTACACCTCCTGGAGATGGCGGGGGGAGAAGGGGGAGATGGGGAGACCGAGAGGGCAGAAAAGATGGTGCCTGAGGGACAGGAGCGGGGAAGGAGGTGAGCAGAAAGGGTGCAGGAAGGAGTCTGGGATATAGGGAGTGGGAGTTCTGATGAGGGCAGGGGCGGGGTCCCTTTGGAGGGAGAGGCTGTCAGTCGGGGTGTCTCACGTTGTTGTGCAGGAAGAGGGTGACCCTGTCGGATGGATAGTCCAGGAGCAGCAGCCGCTGGAGGAAGCGGGGCAGGAATGGGGTAGGTTGTTCCACAAACACTGCCAGAAGCACCCGGGGGGGAGTCTGGAAGATACAACGTGATGGGGCTCAGAGGAAAGCCCGCCAGTCTGTCCTCCACAACCCTGGCAGGTTTGCGGGTCTCCAGGGGCTTTGCCCCCACCCACTGCTGCCTGGAATGCCCTCCCTGCACCTCCTGCTTCCAAGCGCTCTCCCACCCACGCTGGCACCCCCTCCTCACCTGCCCCCCCGGGAGTGGCCTCCGGTCCTGGTCACAGAACCCACAGCCTCCCTCAGGAGTCCAGCCGTTGGGGACGTAGTTTCCCAGGTAATTCAGCTGCAGCTGTTGGGAGAGACGGTGAGAGGCTGAGGCTGACGAGTCCAGGGCCAGAGGTGAGGGAGGTGGGCAGACAGGGAGGGGGCAGGGCAGGATGGGGAGCGGTGGCCACTGAGAAACCCTCCCAGCACCTGTGCTTCTGGGGTTGGGGAGGACTCACTACCTGGAAGGGCTGGAGGAACCTGGGGGCTGGGGCTGTGCGGGCAGGACTGACTGGGGCTGGGGCTGAGGGTATAAGCAACCTGGGCACCTTAGTGGGGCCGTTCCCATGGACCACAACAGGAAGTGTGTCATAGGCCACGTTCCGGATACGCACGCGATTCCGACCAAACTTTAAGACCACCTCATCTGGGGAAGAAAGGCCAGGCTTCAGACTCCCTTTCCCCCAAAGCTGCCAAACAGCATGTGCTTCTAAATATGGGGGGGGCGGGGGCTGCCCAGCTTCTCTAGAGGATGAAGGACTGTGACCCGTGGGGCGGGGATGGGACACCTTCTCTCTGAGGGCACTGACCAGGCTGCTGTCACCCTGGGGCACCCCACCACTTACTACCTGTGTGACCTGGGCAAGTCACTGGCCCCTCAAAGAGGCAGTTTCCCCATCTGTAACAGGTGGATAACCACAGAACTGCCCTTTGTAGAATTGTTGTGTTAAATGAAATTACAGAAGTAAAGCCCTGGCCCAGAGCCCTGCCACGTAGTATGTCAAACAGACATTAGGTACGACCACTGCTGCTTCTGTTACTATTAGCACAGCGCAACTAACTCTATCAGCCATTCGGACGTTTGATGAAGTTAACATCGAGGTGAGTTGAAGATCACCCCAGTTCTACCAGGAGCCTCTCCCACATTCAGGACCCCCAGCAGCCTCCCATCACCCCTTCGGATTGCCTCTTCCTCACCTAAAGCCCCGTTGAGGTTCTGAAAGATCTGCGATTTATGATCCAGATTAAGGCTGAGTTTCTCCTGGATGGGATGAGATGGGGCAGGTAATTAAAGAGGCGGTGGGACACCATTTCCCACTCTTTTCTCTTTACGTCTTTCAAGAAGCCTCTTTACCCCTTCCCTCCCATTCAGCCTGAGAGGCCTGCCACCTCCAGAGCTTCAAGTCGGGCCCCCTCTTCTGCCCCTCCCTACCCTCAGTCCTGGGTCCAGGTAGAGCCGAGTGTAGAACAGCTGATCGTCATCGTCATCTTTGTACTTCCACTGGCGGACGATTTGGTGGATAGCGGGGGCGAAGCCAATGAATCCTGGGTGGGGGGAGGGGAGGTGCTGACTCCAAGATTCCCAGGGTCCCAGGACCTGTCCCCACTCCCTCTCCAGCCCTCAGGCACCTGGAACACTCCATGCCCCACCACTTTTGGACACTCTGCCACTCACCACCAGAGTTGAGGAAGCGCTTCCCCGTGCCCACCTCAGGGTACTGCTCCGCCAGCCCCCACTCGGGCCAGCAGAAGGCCTCTGCAGAGAAGAGCAGGCGGCTGCCACTCTGGACAAACTTCTTCAGCAGCTCCGAGGGGCTGCCAGCCAGAATGACATCGTAGCTGGGGGAGGAAGGGGAGGATGAGCAGGACAGCCACTAGGAACCTCAGTCTCCTCACCCCCTCTTTCTGTCCACCCCTCTTCTTTCTCCCCAGCCCCAGCCCCTTTACCTGTCCACAAACATGATGACCATATCCCCCCTGTCTGCATATTTCTCCATTTCCTTCTTCAGCCACCTGACCTTCTGTCCTCCACCAACCGTTCGGGCTACATCGCCCCCTCGCCACTCCTGTCCCAGGCCCAGGGTCTGTGGAGGAGACCCAGAATGCCAGGGAGGGGCTCAGGCGGCCAGGCGGTCCCACCGCCCTGACCAGGCTCACCGTGGGGTCCCAGGCATCCAGCCCTCAGCCCACTCCTAGGCTAGACCCCACCCGCACCCCTTCTAGAGGCCATGAGTGTGTTCCTCTCCTCACCCGCACAGTGTAGTTGAAAAACTCCGCTGACCGCAGGAAACGCCGGTATCCTTCTGTCTCGCCTGTGGCCACGGTGATCACCAGCAGCTTCTCTGTCACCAGCCAGGAATTGACACTCAGGACCCACTCGCCCAGCTCGCTGCCCGGCGCGCTCCACTCACCGCAGGCCCCCTTCCCCTCCCTCTGACTCTGCTCCAGTTCCTCCCCTCTTTTCCGCATTCCCTCTTAAACTCTTCCAACCCAGGGAAACTTGACCCCAGTGAAAGCGGGATGGGAGTAACACCCAGAAACTCAGGATCAGTTCCCATGGGGAGGGTGGAAACAGTTCAGAGCGAGGAGTGGGCGAGGGGCCGTGTGATTCGGCCCTAGAGAGCCCGCTGGGCGTGGGAGAGGCCCGCCTCGACCCTCTCTCCGGGGTCAGCCTGGCGCCACTCGCCCCTCCCCGGGTTCTCACCTGGGTTGACAGGGTCGCTGCCCCGGGGACGATTTGAAGCCGAGGCCTCAGGAGGCGGCGACAGCAGTAGCAGCAGTAGCAGCAGGAGCCGGAGTCCCGGGCCCGAGGCCATGACGGGGAGCTGGCCGAGGGGCACACAGGCCCGCACCGGGCTCTGGCTGTGCGCCTGGACCCCAACTCCGGAGAGAGGCTCTGGGAAAAAGGATGGGGGCTGCTGTGCGGCCCGCAGCTAGGAGAAGCCGGCTTGGGGCTCCGCCCTGGGGAAAAAAAAAGCGTACCCGGAGGTTACAGAAAACTCGAGATGCCGGGCCTTAGACAAGGCGAGGATTGTCCCGGGCGGTGGGCAGAACTGAACGATCGGGAGGGGGCGCCCAGCCCGGAGGCGGGGTAGGGGCGGGGACTAGGGCTGGCAATCCCGAGCCGAGGACTTTTAGAGCCAGCCCGGCCCACAGCGCCTAACACTTCAGGAAAGTGTAACGCGGAGAGGGGAAGTGACCCCTTGCGGGTCCGGCGGAATGCGGAGGCGGGTCTTTGCCACAACCCTGCCTCGAGCAGCCGGGCGGAAGACCCAGAAAGAGGCGGTGGGGACGCGCGGAGCGGGTTTGACGGCAGGGAGGGAGAAGGCCGAGGAGTCTGCGGCCCCAAGGGATCTGGGGGTTGAGGTTTAGGCAGAGGGTCACCGGGGACCTCTGGGATTGCCCACTGAAGCCAAGTTCTTTGGTACTCCGGCCCATCATCTTCACTGCCCAGGGGAGAAGCTCCATGGGATGCCTGTGTGATGACTGTATCTTCAGACAGACCCAAGGAAAATGACGTTTCTTGAAAGATCACTGGCAACGTCTCTTTAAAATGACCCATTTCGAGGGTCCCGCAAAATACACAACTACACCGAGGTCGGAAGTAGTTTTGCCCGTATAAAATATGGCGGAAAGCTTTCTGGTCTCTAAGGAAACATTACGTAGTCAAAGCGGTGGATTACACTGCGCACGCGTAGGGGCACGCGCCACAGGAAGTCGTGATGACCCAACCACAGCGCGTGATTTAGAACGCGTGCGCAGTAGGCTCAGCTGGCGGCTGTGTTGTGAAAATGGTGGAGAAGAAAACTTCGGGTATGTGAGCCCCTGGCTGTTGGCCCCCTAGCCTCCTCTAAAATCGAACCTGGCCTAGGATTCCCTCAACCAGTTATTAGTCTTAAATTCCTACCCAGGACCTCGGGTCCTGACGTCGGGGCAGACCCCCAAACCATCCGTTCACGTTTTATTCATGCCTGCTGCAAGCCGGGCCCTGGGGATGGAGAAAGAAAAAAAGATCCTTAGCATCCAAGAACTGGCTTTCCGGGAGCTGGGCAGACGCGCAGACTTACCACTGCCTTTCAGAGTGATACGTGCTATGGTAGAGGGATGCAGGGTGCCTGGGCTTGGGGAGGAGTGGCATCCAACCCAGCTTCTGGGAAGGAGGGGACTGGAGGGAAGGAAAACGCTTGGATTGAGTCCTGAAAGTCACAATTTCGCTCAGTGCAGGTGCGTGGGGACTCCTTCCCTGCAGCGGGAACCGCACCTGCCAAGGTAGGAGAGCAAGAAAAAGCAAATCGCTTAGGAAGCCAAGTTCACAGTTCTGGGGCTTGCAGAGGAGAGAGGCTGGAAGGCTAGGAAAAGGTACCCTTGAAAGGCACTGTATACACTGCTGAAGAGTTTGAACTCTCTGGAGAGGGCGGTGGAGAGCCATCAAGGTCTTTTAAGGCAGGGGAGTGACCCAGACAAATTTATCTCTTAGAAAGGGAGTTCAGCTTCAATGCGGAGGATGGATTGGAGCGACTAGAGCTGCGTCGTCCAATAGAAATTTCTGGGATGATGGGAATGTTCTTAATCAGCACTATTCAGTATGGCAGCCAGTAGCCACATGTGGCTATTGAGCGCTTGAAATGTGGCAAGATTGAGAAACTGAATTTAAAATTTTATGTATCTTAATTAATTACATCTTTTTTTTTTTTTTTTTCTGGTACGCGGGCCTCTCACTGCTGTGGCCTCTCCCATTGCGGAGCACAGGCTCCGGACGCGCAGGCCCAGCGACCATGGCTCACGGGTCCGGGCACGAACCCGTATCCCCTGCATTGGCAGGCGGACTCTCAACCGCTGCGCCACCAGGGAAGCCCAATTAATTACATCTTAATTAATCTACATGTAAATTTCAGTAGCCTCATGTGACTAGTGGCTGCTCTATTGTGTAGTGCAGGTTCAGAGATTGGAAGGCCAGTTAGGAAGCTGTTGAGGAATCCAGATAAAAAGAGATGAGGGTCAGAACACTCTGCCAGATTGACTTGTAATAAATACAGTCATGTCATCTTTAAACCCCTCACTGGATCTCCATCACCCTCACCATAAAATCCCCAAATCCAAATTCCTTTATTTTATTATTTTTTTAATGTTTTAATTTATTTGGTTGCGCTGGGTCTTAGTTGCAGCAGGCGGGCCCCTTAGTTGTGGCATGTGAACTCTTAGTTGCAGCATGCATGTGGGATCTAGTTCCCTGACCAGGGATCGAACGCGGGCTCCCTGCATTGGGAGCTCGGAGTCTTATCCAGTGGACCACCAGGGAAGTCCCAAAGCCAAATTCCTTTAGATACTTAAAGGTAAGATTCTTAATGGTCTGCCTAACTTCATATCCCCATCCCCCCCCACACACACATACTTTATGTACCAGCCATACAGAACTTTAAAAAATTTATTGAAGGCACTGCAGTCTTTCATCCAGGCCTTCCCTCATGCTGGTACCAAGGCCTAAGACACCCCACCCCCATCCCAATCAGGCTAACTTCTATTCTTTCCTCTGGAAAATCTTCCTGACTGACTACCCCAAGCCCCGGTTATGTGTTTCTGTCATGTGCTTTGTAGTACTTTGTACTTCCCTGTCCTAGCATGTACTATCCTGTACTGTGCTTGTTTATTTGATCATTTATATTCCCCACCTGACTGTAAGCTCTGGTTGTATTCCCAGAACCGCCTGGTACTTGGAAGGGAGGCAGTATAGTACAGCGCTGAAGAGGATCTTTTTTGATGCTGGGCAGTTCTGGGTTTGAATTCTGACCCAGGTGCTTATTAATAGCTGTGTAAACTTTGGACAGGTTTCTTAACCTCTGAACTCCAGTAAACTGGGGATGATAATGATACCTATTTCATAAGGTTGACGTAAAGATTAAAGAATTCCATTTATGCAAAGAGCTTAGTACAGGCAGATCTCAGAGATATGCAGGTTTGGTTCTAAACCACTGCAATAAAGCAAATATCGCAATAAAGTGAGTCACATAAATTTTTTTATTTCCCAGTGCATATAAAAATTATGTTTAGGGACTTCCCTGGCTATCCGGCGGTTAAGACTCCACGCTTCCACTGCAGGGGGCACGGGTTCAGTCCCTGGTCGGGGAACTAAGATTCCACATGCTGCTCGGCGCGGCCAAAAGAAATCTTTTTTATTTTTGCGTTATAGTCAGTTAAGTGTGCAATAGCATTATGTCTTTTAAAAATGTACATGCCTTAATTTAAAAGTACTTTATTGCTAGGAAATGCTAGCCATCGTGTGAGACTTCAGCGCGTTGTAACTTCTTTTGCTGATGGAGGGTCTTGCCTCAGTGTGGATGGCTGCTGACTGATCAGGGTGACGGTTACTGAAGGCTGGGGTGGCCGTGGCAGTCGCTTAAAGTAAGACAGCAGTGACGTTTGCCACATTGATTGACTCTTCCTTTCGTGAAGGTTTTCTCTGTAGCCTGCAATGCTGTTTGATAGCGTTTTACCCAGAGTAGAACTTCGTTCAAAATTGGAATCAATCCTCTCAGCCTGTCACTGCTTTATCAAGTAAGTTATATAATATTCTATTTTTTTAAAGTCTTTGTTTTTTCCTTTCCTTTCCTTTCCCTTTCTTTCTCCTCCCTCCCTCCCTCCCTTCCTTCCTTCCTTCTGTCCCCACACAGCTTGCAGAATCTTAGTTCCTCAGCTAGGGATTGAACCCTGGCCCACTGCAATGGGAGCTCATGGTCCTAACCCCTGGACTGCCAGGGAATTCCCTGTTATGTGATACTGTGAATCATTTGTTGTTGTTTCAACAATCCTCACACATCTTCACCACGAGTAGATTTTATCTCAAGATAAAATCTAATCTTATCTTTCTTGGGCTTCCCTGGTGGTGCAGTGGTTGAGAGTCCGCCTGCCGATGCAGGGGACATGGGTTCGTGCCCCTAGTCCGCGGAGCGGCTAGGCCCGTGAGTCATGGCCGCTGAGCCTGCGTGTCTGGAGCCTGTGCTCTGCAGCGGGAGAGGCCGCAGCGGTGAGAGGCCCGCGTACCGCAAAAAAAAAAAAAAAAAAGAAACCACTTTCTTGGCTCATCCAGAAGAAGCAACTCCTCATCCATGAGTTTTATCATGAGATTTCAGCAATTCAGTCACATCTTCAGGCTCCCCTTCTAATTATAGTTCTCTTGCTGTTTCCACCACATCTGCAGTTACTTCCGCTGAAGTCTTGAATCCCTCAAAGTCATCCATGAGGGTCGGAATCAACTTCTTCCAAACTCCTGTTAATGTTGACATTTTGACCTCTTCCCATGAATCACAAATGTTCTTCATGTCATCTGGAATGGTGAATCCTTTCCAGAAGGTTTTCAATTGACTCTGCCCAGCTCCATCAGAGGAATCATTATCTATGGCAGCTATAGCCTTATGAAATATATTTCTTAGATAATAAGACTTGAAAGTCAAAATTACTTCTTAATCCATGGGCTGCAGAATGGATATTGTGTTAGCAGGTGTGAAAACAACATTGATCTTGTTGTACATCTTGTTGTACATCTCTTGGGTGAGCAAGTGCATTGTCCATGAGCAGTAATATTTTGAAAAGTATCTTTTTTTTCTGAGAAGTAGGTATCAACAATGGACTTCAAATATTCGGTAAACTGTGTTGTAAACAAATGTGCTGGCATCCAGGCTTTGTTTTTCCATTTATAGAGCACAGGCGAATAGATCTAGCCTAATTCTTAAGGGCCCTAGGATGTTCAGAAGGGTAAGTGAGCATTGGCTTCAACTTAAAGTTACCAGCTAGCTGCTTTAGCCCCTAACAAGAGAGTCATCCTATCCTTTGAAGCTTTGAAGCCAGGCATTGACTTCTCCTCTCTAGCTATGAAAGTCCTGGATGGCTTCTTCTAATAGAAGGCAGTTTTGTCTACATTGGAAGTCTGTTGTTTAGTGTTGCCACCTTCATTAATTATCTTAGGTAGATCTTCTGATTTTTTTTTTTTTTTTTTTTGGCTGTGCTGCGCAGCTTGCGGGATCTTAGTTCCTCAGTCAGGGATCGAACCTGGGCCCACAGCAGTGAAAGCGCACAGTCCTAACCACTGGACCACCAGGGAATTCCCTTAGTTAGAGCTTCTGAATAACTTACTGTAGCTTCTACAACAGCACTTTAAAAAAATATATTTATTTATTTATTTGGCTGTGCCGGGTCTTTAATTGCGGCATGCGAACTCTTAGTTGCAGCATGTGGGATCTAGTTCCCTGCCCAGGGATCAAACCCAGGCTCCCTGCATTGGGAGTGTGGAGTCTTAGCCACAGGACGCCAGGGAAGTCCCTCTACCTCAGCACTTGCTGCTTCAACTTGCACTTTTATGTTATGGAGACGGCTTCTTTCCTATTTAAAAAAAAAATTTTTTTTTTTAAATAAATTTACGTATTTATTTATTTATTTTTGGCTGCGTTGGGTCTTTGTTGCTGCGCACGGGCTTTCTCTGGTTACAGCGAGTGGGGGCTACTCTTCATCGCGGTGCGTGGGCTTCTCATTGAGGTGGCTTCTCTTATTGCGGAGCACGGGCTCTAGGCACACGGGCTTCAGTAGTTGTAGCACGCAGTCTCAGTAGTTGTGGCTCGTGGGCTCTAGAGCGCAAGCTCAGTAGTTGCAGCGCACGAGCTTAGTTGCTCCGCGGCATGTGGGATCTTCCCGGACCAGGGATCGAACCCATGTCCCCTGCATTGGCAGGTGGATTCTTAACCACTCCGCCACCCGGGAAGTCCCTGGCTTCTTTCCTCAAACCTCATGAACCAACCTCTGCTCGCTTCACACTTTGTTTCTGCTGCTTCCTCACCTCTCTCAGCCCTTGTAGAATTGAAGAGAGTTAGGGCCTTGCTCTGTATTAGGCTTTGGATTAAGGGAATGTTGTGGCTGGTTTGATCTTCTATCCAGACCACTAAATCTTTCTCCATATGAGCAGTAAGGCTGTTTTGCTTCCTTGTCATTCAGCTGTTGACTGAACTAGCACTTTTAATTTTCTTCAAGAACTTTTCCTTTGCATTCACAACTTAGCTGTTTGGTGCAAGAGGCCTAGCTTTTGGCCTGTCTCAGCTTCTGACATGCCTTCCTCACTAAGCATAATCATTTCTAGCTTTTGATTTAAAGTGAGAGACATGTAGCTCTTCCTTTCACTTGAACACTTAGAGGCCACTGTAAGGTTATTAATTGGCCTGATTTCAATATTGTTGGGTCTCAGGGAATCGGGAAGCCCGAGGACAGGGAGAGAGACTTGGGTCAGCCGACTGCCAGAGCAGTCAGAACACACACACATTTATCAGTCAAGTTTGCCGTCTTGTATGGGCGCAATTTGTGATGCCCGAAAACAATTACAATAGTAACATCAAAGATCACTGGTCACAGATCACCATAACGAAGATAATAATAATGAAAACGTGTGAAATATTGCAAGAATTACTAAAATGTGACATATAGACACAGTCTCAGGCTATGGAGAGCTCAAGCAAACACACTGGATTTGGCCCTAGATGGTCACTGGTGTCCTGAGTGTGAGTGGTTCCCATTGAATGGAAGTTGGTTTGCCAGGGGTTGGTTAGGAGTGGATGGGAGGTAAGGAAATAAGACTTACCATGGACTGCGCTCTCAAAGCAGAGTAGGTATGAAGTTGGATAGACACGTGAGAGTTGATCAGGTTTTTCTATGGAGGGGAAAGTACCAGTTGAGTGGGAGGGGTTGAAGATGCAAGAGTCAGGGAGGACTCGAGCTAGAGGTAGAGGGTTTGGGTTCAGCAGTGGGACTTGGGGGTGCATCCACTTGAAATGGAGGGACGGGGGTACCCATGCAGTTATGATTGAGGGTAGGCTGATGGTTGAGCATCTCTCCATGGTGGCTCAGTTCCTTTTAGGTGGGAAATGAGATTGCTGAGTGTGAAGTCTGAGTGCATCAAGGTCCCAGTGGAGCCTGGAAGCCCCGAGTGTACTGTGGTCTCCGTCACCATGGTTGTGTGATTTCGGCCAGCAGTGAGAGGTCTCCAGGAGGCATTTCATTGGCTGGGTCTGGGATTGGGAGGAAAGGCTGGGGCCAAAAGGATAGAAAACAGGCATGAATGGGGACTTACCTGGTGGTCCAGTGGCTAAGAGTCCACGCTCCCAGTTCAGGGCACCCAGGTTCGTTCCCTGGTCAGGGAACTGGATCCTGCATGCCTTAACTAAGAGTTCACATGCCGCAACTAAGAATCCCGCATGCCACAACTAAAGGTCCCACATGCAACAATGAAGATCCTGCGTGCCGCAACTAAGACCCAGCGCAGGCGAATAAATAAATAAGTAAATAAATAAATATTTTTTAAAAAAGAAAAGAGGCATGAGTGACTGAAACGGCAGCCTTAGGTAGCTGGGAAGGAAGCAGCCAGAGTGGGTGATATTTTGGGAGAAGATACAGGGGCCAAGGGCTGGGGGACTAGGATGAGATCAGAGAGCTGTGCCTCCCCAACCCCTGGACGTCTTCCACACACGGCCCAGAGCCAAGGCCGCCCCAGCTTCTCTCTTCTCTGACCCCATAACTCTTCTGGCCCCATCCCATCTAGTTCGCTCCCAGGACCCTGGACAGCGGCGGGTGCTGGACCGGGCGGCCCGGCAACGCCGCATCAACAGGCAGCTCGAGGCCTTGGAGAATGACAACTTCCAGGATGACCCCCACGCAGGGCTCCCCCAGCTCGGCAAGCGGCTGCCTCAGTTTGATGATGATGCAGACACTGGTGAGTCGGGTGGAGGAGGAAGCGGGGGCCAGGTGCCAGGAGACAAGGCTGCAGGAGGAGGGAAGAGCCTGCCCCGGTCAGGGTTTGTAAGGACATCAGGCTGGGGGATGGGTGATCCAGGAGCTCCTCTGGCTCCTTTGAGCCAGCTGCTCTCCCTTTCTGTGCTTCAGTTTCCTTTCCTGTATGTATCAATAGAATGAAGAAGCTGGAGCCGATGAGCTCTGAGATCCCTTGAGCTCGGACACAAAGCTCTAGATATAGGGAGGGTGGAGATGGAGGAAGGCTTGGCTTGGAGAAGTTGGGGGCAGGGAGGGGTGGTAGAGAGAGGCCGGCTTAGAACCCAGGTGGGCACCTGGGCAATGAATGGACACGGGGGATCGGAATGGTGAAGCAAAGAACCAGTGTCTTCCTTGGCACGTGCCAAGTAACTCATTGCTCTTGACCTCTAGGAAAGAAAAAGAAGAAAACTCGAGGTGATCATTTTAAACTTCGCTTCCGAAAAAACTTTCAGGCCTTGCTGGAGGAGCAGGTGAGAGGAGCTGGCTGGGGAGGACCCCACAGGGCAGGGATGCACCTGCAGACATCCTTGGCCCCGGCAGGTGTTCCTGGAAGGGGACAGAGGGGTCACAGGGCCAGCCCCCTTGTCTCTGCAGAACCTGAGTGTGGCTGAGGGCCCCAACTACCTGACGGCCTGTGCAGGACCCCCATCCCGGCCCCAGCGCCCCTTCTGTGCTGTCTGTGGCTTCCCCTCCCCCTACACCTGTGTCAGCTGCGGCGCCCGGTACTGTACTGTGCGCTGCCTGGGCACCCACCAGGAGACCAGGTGAGAGGGGCCTCCCCCGGGTCCACACCCTCCCCCTCCTCCCCCCATAGCCTCCTGGACCCTCTGCTCATCCTGGGCTTCCTCTGCCTTGCAGGTGCCTGAAGTGGACTGTATGACCCTAGGCGTCCGCAGAGAGGAAGGCCTTCCGTGCATCACCTGGCCTCGGAGAGGGCATCACCAAGAGAGGAGCCCAACGAAGCTCGTGTCCTGTCCTCCAGGGAAGACCAGTCTTGCTCCCAGGGACTGTGGCAGGGCAGTGGGCCGAGCCCTCAGAGCGCTGTTGTAATAAAAGGTCTTGTGCGAGGAGGAGCCTGCCTGTGTGGTCCTGTGGGGTTTTGGGGGTGAGGCTGATGGGTCTCCTGTCTCTCGAACTCACTGCTCTGTGTCTTTTCCTACTCCCGCTGTCTGCCCCTCCTGGTCCCTGACCGTGAAAGATTTTGTCCCATTCTCCTGCCACCCCCAGGTCTTTGCATTTCTTGGCTGCTTCTTTCTTTTTTTATATATATAAATTTATTTATTTATTTATGGCCGCGTTGGGTCTTCATTGCTGTGCACAGGCTTTCTCTAGTTGCAGTGAGCAGGGGTTATTCTTCGTTGCGGTGGCTTCCCTTATTGCAGAGCACGGGCTCTAGAGCGCAGGCTCAGTGGTTGTGGCGCACGGGCTTAGTTGCTCTGCAGCATGTGGGATCTTCCCGGACCAGGGATTGAACCTGTGTCCCCTGCATTGGCAGGCGGACTCTCAACCACTGCGCCACCAGGGAAGCCCCTTGGCTGCTTTATGTTACTATTTGGGTTATTGATTTAGTTGTTCTTTTTTTTTTTTTTAATTTTGTTTCTATAGTTCCTCCGGCTATCTTTTGAGTACCGCTGGCTCCCAGGACTGGTTATGGGGAAGTGGAGTGAGGGGAGGGGTGGGGATGGGGGTATAGAAGGCGCCACAGAAGGCAGCAGCACTGTCTTTGTCCTCTGGTTCTTAACCACGTGGGAGAGACTGGGACCTCATTCTTGGTGCTGCCTGTCTGAGGCAGCACTTGTCCTTAGGAAGCCCCTCTTACCAGGGGCTGTGGTGTGTGAAATTATTAGCAGCAGAGAGAACCCAGAAGTTTCTGGGAAGCGTCAGGAAGTTCACGGTATAGAGGCCCCTGTTCTCGGTGGCCCTGGGCGCTGTAACTTCTGTGCTATTAGAGCTTCTTATACCCACACCTCCTCTAAGTGGATTGCAAGCTGTGAGCTCTTAAGTGCCTTGGAGTTGCTGTCTTAAGGCCCCGTACCCTGTTGCAACACAGCCAACCAGGTGCTTAGGAAATATTTGTTGCACAAATTACTTCAGTAAGATATTAATGAGATCCAGCCAAGTTGGCGTTAAGGAACGTCTTAGGCTCGTCTCCCCACTACTGGGGACTTCCTTGGGGTTGGCCCAAATATTCCCAGTGTCTTCCTGAGGAGCTTCCTGCCCTTCCTCTGGAGACTTGGTTGGGCAAGTGGTGTTGGTGACATCTTCGTGTTCAGTGGTGGTGAGGACAGGGTTTAGAGACAGTCCTCAGTGTGGTGGTTTTGAAAAATGGCTGTAAAATTTTTTACTATCCTTTCATCAAAAGGTGGTGCTTGGTCCCCTTCCCCTGGGATCTGGGCAGGCTTATGAGTGCTTGGACCAGTAGAAAGTGGTAGAAGAGTGATCACATGACACTCAAGGCAAGGTGGTAGAAGGCAGTGCAGCTTCTGCCTTGTCCCCAGGACACTTGCTTTGGGAGCCTTCAGCTACCATGTAAGAAACACAACCATCCTGAAGCTGCCATGCTGTGAGGAAGCCCAGCTACACCCAGAGGCCACGTGCAGGTCCTCCCATTGACGGGTCCGGCTGAGCCAAGCCTTCAAGCCATCCCAGCCCAGGCTTCCATCATAGGAGTGAAGATGCTTCCTGATGATTCCAACCCCCAGACATCAAGTTACCCTCAACCATTTGAGTCTTCCTAGCCGTGTCCTGAACATCGTGGAGCAGACACTGGCTGTCTCTGCTGTGTCCTGTCTAAATTCCTGACTTGCAGAATCTCTGTGTATAATAAAATGGTTTATGCCTTTGAGCCTTGGGATGGCTGGTTATACAGCAATAGTAACTGGGACATCAGGAATTCAGTCTGCTGGCTGCGAACTCTTGGCCTAGATTAATTATCTTGCTCTCAGGAAGGGAAACTTTCCTAGATCCTAACCTTTCTATTTTTCTCTCCACCAAGAAGTATCGTCAAGAAAGTAAATAGAATTCCCTGGTGGTCCCATGGTTAGGACTCGGTGCTTTTGCTGCCGGGGCCCTGGGTTCGATCCCTGGTTGGGGAACTAAGATCCCACAAGCCACAGGCATGGCCAAAAAAAAAAGACCATTTCTGGGCTGAGAAACACCTTCTGTGCTGCACTGTGATCACCTGCGTCGGAATTCCTGTCAGATTTCCACTGAGTCAGCACAATCTCTTTGGTTTATTTCCTAAATTTACTGACTTTGTTTCCTATTTTGTTGCTATAAAAAGAATCACAGAGGTTCTGCTTGCTGTAAGATTTGTCTACTCAGTGACACACTCAGTCTTCCCCAACTGACCTTGATAGGACAGAGCCAGACCCCAGGGGCTCCTGACGCTCTGATGCTGACTGGGTGCCCAAGTCATTCATTGAACTTCTCTAGGAAAGATCTCCAGAACCCCATTTGAAACCTTAACTCCTCAAGGGAAACCTTGAGCAATTTTTGCCAGCTCCTGTGTACTAGTGGAGACTTTGTCCCCACCTTGGGAAACACCTTGGTCTTTGGGGAATCTACACTATGCCAAAGCTTCTAGAGGCTAGAAGCTTCTAGATCCAGTGTCATGTGGTAGGGCAGCACAGACCCTTCCTGGGCCCGCAGGGGCAGAAGAGGTTAATGCTAGGATCTGGAAGGCTGAAGACTGGGGCGCTCCCACCTAAAGACCTCAATGAGCTTTAAATTTAATTGACATGGATTAGGGACTTCCCTGGTGGTGCGGTGGTTAAGACTCTGCACTCCCAACGCAGGGGGCCTGAGTTCAGTCCCTGGTTAGGGAACTAGATCCCACATGCATGCCACAACTAGGAGTTTGCATGCCACAACTAAGGAGCCCATGTGCCGCAACTAAGGAGCCCATGTGCTGCAACTAAGGAGCCCATGAGCTGCAACTAAGGAGCCCACTTGCCGCAACTAAGACCTGGCACAACTAACTAACTAACTAAATAAAATATTAATAATAATAATAATTGACATGGATTAGTTTGGAGAGCCAGGGATTCTGGGAAACAGGCATTTGGGTCTTCAGTCTCAGACCTTGGGCCCACTACTTACTAATTACTGTACTACCAATTATTACTAGCTTGGACAGGTCACTTTGCCTCTTTGACTCTGTTACAGCCACCTCCCAGAAATTGTGAGGATTAAATGAGACTGTACCAAGCCCAGTGCCTGGCGTCTGGTAAGTACTCAGCTGTTGACATCATTGCCCAAGACCTAAAGCAGTTTGTTGCTGAGTTTCTCATAGCTAGTTCCTCAAAAACTGGAAGATTCCTGGAGTAGCCTTAGCACCTTGCCTATTACATGGTAACTAGCTGTCTGCATTTCTGTTTGCTCCCAGCCTGTGAGTTCTCTGAGGGCAGGGCCCTGGTCTTGCTGCTGTAGCTTCTAGCAAAGAAGAAAATAGTGTTGAAAACGGTACATGTGTCTATGAGTCTGTTTCTGTTTTGTAGATAGTTCATTTGTGCCTTATTTTATTGTTTTTTTTTGTTTGTTTTTTGTGGTTTTTTTCGGTACGCGGGCCTCTCACTGTTGTGGCCTCTCCCGCTGCGGAGCACAGGCTCCGGACGTGCAGGCTCAGTGGCCATGGCTCACGGGCCCAGCCGCTCCGCGGCATGTGGGATCTTCCCGGACCGGGGCACGAACCCATGTCCCCTGCATCGGCAGGCAGACTCTCAACCACTGCTCCACCAGGGAAGCCCTGGAAGTTATTATTTTTTAAAATAAATTTATTTATTTATTTATTTTTGTCTGAGTTGGGTCTTTGTTGCTGGGCACGGGCTTTCTCTAGTTGCGGCGAGCGGGGGCTACTCTTCATTGTGGTGCGCGGGCTTCTCATTGCAGTGGCTTCTCTTGTTGTGGAGCACGGGCTCTAGGCACGCGGGCTTCAGTAGTTGTGGCTCGTGGGCTGTAGAGCGCAGGCTTAGTAGTTGTGGCGCACAGGCTTAGCTGCTCCACGGCATGTGGGATCTTCCCGGACCGTGGCTTGAACCCGTGTCCCCTGCATTAGCAGGCGGATTCTTAACTGCGTCACCAGGGAAGTCCCTCTGGAAGTTATTGAACCGTCCTCAGAAAACTGTACTTGCAGGCCTGGTTGATTTGACACAGTTTCAAAGGGCTTGTCAGTTTCTGATATCCACTCTCAGGCCCAGGTAAAGAAACTCTGCTCTAGACCAACTGTCTCCTTGTACAGCTGTGAGAAAGATCTGGCCAGAGGGTATCTCTGCTATTCCGGTTCCTAGAGCTGGATATTCCTTATCTGCTCCTTGATGGCCCTTATCGGTAGTTTTGACAGTGCCACAGTCTAGAAATCACCTGCCACTCCTCGCCTCTTCTGCTGGATGGGACAGTCCAAAGGCGATGGAGAGGAGAACAGGTGACAGCCTGGGGTCCAGGAACTGAGGCGGCACCCAGGGTCCCTTGCTGGGCCAGCTGCCTCATGACACCTTCAACCCCTGAACAGTTCGCAATACAAATTTATTTATGCAAGTATTTATACAGACCACAAACACTCGGGGACGCCTCCGCCCCCTTAACGGCCCAGAACCCAGACTCAGAAGGTTAAGAGGGGTCCAGCCTCAGGGGCCAGAGGTGAGTTCTCAGGAAGCTTGTTCTTGGCCTGAGAGGATCCAGGGGGCCAGACGAAAGAGGCGTGACCAGGGCGGAGCTCCGACAGGGAAGGCGGAGCCTGAGGTCAGAGCTGGGCGCGGCTTGCGGGCACGGGGCGGAGCCTGAAGCGTGGCTTGGCCCTGAGCTTGTTACCGCGAGCAGGGGCCTGCGCCTGCAGCCCCGGGTTTACGGGGCCCCCTCTCCACTGGGGGCAGTGGGAAGGGAATGGGGTCCACAGGCCAGGCCACCTACACGTAAGCGTTTTTCCCGTACTTGCCAAAGCTGCTGTCGCCTTCTTCATCCGAGGCCGAGGTGGGCAGGCGGGCAGCGAGGCTTTTGGCGGGCATTGCCGGGGCCTTGTACGGAAGCCGGATGCTGGCAGGGGAGAGAACCCGGGTCAGAGGGAGATGCAGCCCTCGCCCCGCGCCCCGCCCCTCGCGGCACGCCCTCCCTTACCTGGCGCCTTGATCCTGGTTCCGAGAGCCGCAGCAGTTGGAGAAGAGGCAGATGCCACCCAGGATGGCGAGCAGGGAGGCGCTCCAGCCCAGGTAGAGGGCGGGGCCCAGCTCGTACCTGGGGACAAGGACGATGAGCAGGTGGTGCTAGCTCAGGGTGGGGCAGAGGCCCACCCACTACCCCCGTGGGTGGGGCTCCCACACTCACTTGGTTCCGGGGTACAAGGGGTCGAAAAAGTCCCGGGTGATGTGGAAGGCGTACCAGGAGATGGTCACAATCCCACAGACACCTGGGGGAGAGAGAGGAGAACCGCACTAGGCCCTGTGGAGGAAGGGCGGCCCGGAGAGCAGGACGTGGGCCTCAAGTCCAAGAGCAAGTTTCACTGGATCCCTTTCGTTTCCCCTCTCCAGCTCATGACTCTTCCGTTTCCTATGTTTCCTACGTCAACTGCAGGCTGCTCGATCCAGCCCCCAGGACCCTACCGCAGCCCACCTCTCCTGTGGTCTCCACTCTGCTCCTCAGCCCCTCTTCCCCCTGTTTATCCCCGATCTGCCCTGGCATTCCTACCTCTAGCGCCTGGACCACAGTTTCCTCGCTAGGAATCTGCTCATCCAAGTCCTCCCCATCCTCAAAAGCCCAAGCAGTCTTCCCCATCAGCCCTGCCTGCCCTGACCCCCCTTTCCTTGGCCTCCTAGAGCCCTCAGCGCTGTGCCAGGTCTTCACCGCTCGGTGCATGAAGGCCTGAAGCCAGCCGGGCCCCCGGACAATAGGTCCAGCCTGGCCGCCCCCTGGGGCTTGTCTTCCAGCAAGCCACCTGGCCTTTCTGAGCCTGTTTCCACATCTGGAGAACAGGACAAGACCTGCCCTGCCTCACAGGCTTGTTGTGAGCTGATGTGTGCAGAAATGTTTTGCAAATTGAAAAGGGATGGTGACTCACATGGTACTGTTATTGTGTACAGCGTGTGTGTGTGTGTGTGTGTGTGTGTGTGTGTGTGTGTGTGTGCGCGCGCGCACGCATGTCCTAACTCTGGTCTTCCCATCCAGGCTGTAAGCTCTGGAGGGCAGAAACTCTCACCTTTGGAGTCCCTCCCACTGCCTGGCTCCTAGTGCGGGCTCAAGAAACATTGCTGATGGACTGATTTGTAACCAAGGGATCTGGTGAGTATGGGTGAGAGTGGGGTGAGCTGGGAGAGAGGGCAGGTGTCAATGCAAAGGGGAAGGTGAGGCAACCCTGCAGTCTGGGCCACGGGCCACCTCACCCCCACCACGGCACAGCGTCCCCCCATCACTTGCCCCCAATTACCAGCCAGTATGTTTAGGGCCCCTGCGGTGGCCGCCAGCTTGGTTTTCCTGGAGGGCTCCAGATCCCCAATGTTCGTGCAGCGCAGCCCCACCATGCCTAGGAAGAGGCCCAGGAAGCCCAGGAAGATGGCGGTGATCATGAGCGCGCGGCAGGCCTGGATGTACCCTAGGGAGGTGGGACACAGCCATGGGTCCCGGAGCCGGCCCCTTCCCCTCCATCTGCTCTCCCGGCTACGACAGGCAGCCCCTTATACAATCTGCTCAGGCCTCAGTCCCTAAAAGCCCTCAAGTCCTCTCCCTGTCCTTCAGGCCCCATCCAGACTAAGGGGTCAGGCCGAGGGGTCACACGCCCCTCCATCCCAGGAGCTCACCTCAGTGCCAACGAGGCTCAGCGCCGCCTGACCCTCCCGCCTGCGCAGGCGCACTTCGCCTCTACCGCCATTACAGGGCTTCTCCTTGGCGCCACTGACACTTTGGCCGGATAATGCTTTGTTCTGGGGGCATTCTCTGCATTGTAGGACGTTTAGCAGCATCCTTGGCCTCTGCCCACTAGGCACCAGTAGCAATCCCCCCAAACAGGACAATCAAAATGTTTAGACATCGTCAAAAAATCACCCCAGGTTGAGAACCGCCGTGCTCTGCTGGGTATTACAGACACTGCACCCAAGCACCCCCTCCCTCTCCCCACATCTACTAGGTCCCATTTAGTGCCCAGCGCAGTGCCCGACATCCTGAACTGAGCCTCTTCCTGGAGTGACCGAGAGGGGGCAGCAGTGACCTATGGGTCACTGGGTAAAGGGCAGTTTCTTATCTGGAACGTGGGATACCTGGGCCTAGGACCAATCCAGGTCAGTCTAGCGCACATGCTTTCAGTGCCTGTTTCCCCTTTCTCAAACTCCAAGAAAAAGGCTGCTCCCTTTCTGGCCCGCCTTCCTCCTTCTCTGTCTTTGATAGTTGCCAAGCACTCCCAAGGACCTTGCACCCCTTTACCGGGTGGGGCAGTGCCACCTGTGTTGAAGGGGAAAGGCTGGGTCCCTGCCAGGAGGATGTGAAGCAGCCCAGAGTTGGGGAGCAGGGAAGAGCGACAGAGTTCTCTGGGAGCATTTTCTTATTCCCAGCCGCTCCTTCCGGAGTTCCCACCCTCTCCCCATCCATCCAGCCAGCCATCCCCACCTGGGGCAGACCAGCTCCGGATCCTCAGGTAGCTCTCGTAGACAAAGAGAGATTATTGAAGGGTCCATAAGAGCATGGGCTGGGTGGCTGCGAGGTGAATAATTGATAGGAACCTTCCCAGGACCAGAACCAGCCTGGGAAGGAAGTATCAGCGGGCTCGTGATACACACGAGTCTGGATTCCAGCCCCCCTACCACCTGTGTGGCTCTGGGCAGGACACCTTGCAGTCTTCCAGTTTCTGGAAGATGAGGTTACTAACAGCGCCAACAGCGGGGCTGTTATCAGCACTGAAATGGCGCATGGGAAGCGTGTGGCACGATGCCTGGAACCTCAGGCTGGGCAGCTGCGCTCTCTGCTCTCCCCCTCAGCACACCTCGCACCCCTGTCTTTCATTGTCTTTCGTGCACACTCACGAGAGGTTTCAAGCAGCAGTCCAAGTTGGGGCCCCTCCTTACACCATGGTGTGGTTGAGGGGTAAGTCAGGGGGTGGCCAGGGCTGCTGAGTGGCTGCCGCCAATGTCTGTTCTGGCCACCCAGCGTTCTGGGTGTCTGGCCCAGACTGTACTCAACTTTTACAGAGGGCTTTTTTCGGGGGGGGCGGGCATCCTGGATGGGATGAAAGCATGAAGCCCCTGTAGCTGCCTCAGGAGATTCTGGTAATAGTGGGGGCACGAGAGACCCACCTGGACTCCCTAACGGCTCAGAGCATCTTTGACATACACGGGGGCGATTTCGTGGCATGCTGACCTCGGCTCTTTCCCCTACCACCTGGCCCCTGCAGCAGGGGGCCTGGAGAAGCATGACGCCTCGTGAGCACCCAGTGAGGGCACGGGAGCTGCACTGCACAGGGCTTCTTGTCATCCCCTCTTGGCCTGGCGAGGGGCCGACTGAAGGACTCCTGGGGGACAATGCGGGTGCTACTCATAGGTGAGCAGGGAGCAGGACGATACTTCAGCCACCACGGAGGAACTTTCTGGGCCAAAAGAGCTGTAGGCTCCAGCCCGCCAAGAAGCTCAAAAAAGTACGTTGACCCAAGAAACCGAAACACACACACACACACACCCCTGCTTACAGTGGACACTGAGATGTGCAAGAGGACTCCCTTTAAAACAGTCCTTTAGAACTCACCATGGAGGTGAGACCAATGCTCCAGTGGAAGCCTGGCGAAGCTACGGAGACTTTTAAGTATCTCACCCCCCAAGAATCCAAGATGAGGTTTCCTCTTCACCCCACGAGCCCCAGCACTCCCACCCTGAAACTGAAATGCTGAATTTGATTGAGCGAATATAGATGCTCACATCACATTAACATTTTGCGCATTTTATCGCATATCATCCTCACGACCACCCGGTGAACCAGTGCCATTGACCGTAATCTCACAGATGGGTCAAATGCAGCTCATTTTGTCACCTGCCCGGGGCACAGAGCAAAGGCAGGTGCGGAAGCCGGCACTCTGGCCCCAGTGCCTGCACTTGTAGCCACAAAGACAGGGTCAAGTCAGAGCAGGGGGCCACGTGTGGTGAGGCCTCCACCGCAGTTCCAGAGGGCTGCCCCCGGCACTCCCGGCTTCAGGAACCCAGGTCTCCCAGCTGGATTGGGCCTCCCGTATCTGTATGGCGCCCAAGGTCAGACCGCAGGCAGCACCCACCCTTGCCGGGGTCTCTCCAACCTCCCGCCTCCCTCTGCTCCCCTCAGCTCTCCCCACCCCGTACCAGAGAGGGCCAGCATGGACGGAAACTCCCAGCAGTTGTAGACTCCAAGGGAGTCGGTGGCACAGCTGTACCAGAGGTTCTCGAAGATGGTGCTGGTGGTGATGACGTTCCCGTGCACGGTGGACACTCGCCAGCTGCTGTGTGTCAGGGTCACCCCTAGCATCAGCAGCCCCAGGGCTGCGATGAAGAAGCCGAAGATCTCCACAGCCACCGACATGGTGGGACACAGGCCCCGGGGGGAGCCTGGGGCCCCAGAGAAGGGGAGGGGCTGAGCCCCAGGGGAACTTGAAGGGGCTTTGGCTAAGGACGGCAGTTAAGGCAGGCTGGGGAGAGAGAGGGAGGCAGCCTGCAGCCTCTGCCTCTTCCTTGGCCCAGGTCTGTCTCTGGTTGGTCTCTTCCCTCTCTCTGGGTCTCTCCGCTTCCCTGCAGGTCGGTCAGAGGAGTGAGACAAGAGTGCACGGCAGCTGTTGAAGAGGAGATGGACGGAATAAACGAAACGGGCCAAAAGTCCACCCCTCCCCCACGTCTCTGGGCTGCCCTGGGCTCCCCGCCCCACGAGGGTGTGGGGAGAGGACTTACCGGGGAGGGACTAACGGATGCTGCCAAGGAAGGGTTCCCACGGGAGGCACTGGGAGCCGAGGGGAAGCATCCGCCTCTGACTCAGCTTTAATCGGGGGCCAGAGAATGGAGTAAGAGGGACAAGAGACAGAGACGGAGACTGACCACAGGCAGGTCCCCTGCACCTTTCAGTGGGGAAGGGCCAAGGGAGCGGAGCCACCCTCTCTGAATGTTGGTGAGAACAATTCAGGAAACTCAAAGAGCTAGGGCTTGAGGCGTTGAGTCTCCAAGGAAGATGAAGGTCGGAAAGGGGATGGGGAATCTGGGAGAAACCCATGCCTCTGGAATCCAACCAACCTGGATTCAAACCAGGTCCCATCATTTACCAAAGGGATGTGGGCATGAAGTTTGAGCCCCTTGAGCTTGTTTCCGATTCTGTGAACTAGAACTACTACTTCTCACTTCATAAGAATCGTGACTACAGATCAAAGCTCCCCGCAAGTATGAATCGCTCGATACTCGACACTTGGTGAATGCCCTGGGTCTGGGCGCCCAAGGGCCAGGGTGAGGCCAAAGGAGGTTGCTTTCCCCCAAACTTCAACTTCCCTGAACTTGAAGGTCCCCCCTTGTCGGGATGATCTTTGACTCTCGGCAAGAAGCTTGATCTTGCTGCTAAGGGGCCTCAAGGGGGATAAATCACAAGCCCAGGACGTGATCCTCTGATAAACTAAAAAGCAAAGATTTATCAGAACTGTCACCAGCTCTATTAATTATGAGAGATTAGAAACCTCTGGGTCCCCACCCCAAACCGAGGCTGAGCACCTGTCCCGGCACAGACGGTCTCAGTTCCCGCCCCAAGGCCACGGCTGGGGCAGCTCTGGTTCTCTTCTGGCAGGTGAGGCTGGGGCTCAGTCCAAGGGGCCCGTCCTACACCCAGGCGGTCACATGGGCATCACTGCGCTGAGGTGTAGTCCCCTATCCCCTCCTCCCCGTGTCAGGCTCCTCTGTGCTCCCCCGGGCGCCTCCGCCCCAATCCCCCCCAAGCTGGGCTGAGGAACGAGAAGTATGCAGTGAAGCAAGGCAGGCCCGTGCTGAGCCTGGCACCGGCCGGGTGTTGGGCAAAGCAGGCTGTGTGGGGACTGGGTCCCGACCTTCCTTCTGCAACTGGGATGTCCTGGGTTCCTGACCTCTCCCAAGACCTCTGCCGACTCCACGCCAAATGCCCATTTCCTTCCCCCAACCAGTGGCCCCTCTCCTCTAAGGAGTGGGATGGGGGGGAGGAAGGGGAGGGCGCAGGAAGACAAAGGGAGGGAAGGGTGGAGGTTTTGGAGGAAACTGAGTGGGGGCCCCCCTGGTGTGGAAAACTCCACACGCTGAGAGGCAGCTGAGTGGGTCAGAGGAGATGGTGTCCCTTCAGCTCTGCCCTTTCCGCCTCTGGTCACTGCTTTTTCTCAGGATTCTACATCCGGGCAAAGGGCACGCCCCTATGCTGCCTGCCACTGCTCAAGGACGTGGCGTGGCTGGGCTGGGCTGGGCGGGGTGGGGGGGGTGGAGAGGAAGCGTGTAGGGTCTGGGCAGCTCAGTGGACAAAGGAGAACCCCACACCAGCCTGGGGGGCAGGAGTAGGAGGGCACAGAGCAGGGAAGGCCCATGCATGACCCCCACCCCTGGGCCCAACAGAACCTGCCCCTTCCTCAACACAGACACAGAGGTTCCCAAGCCAAAGCCCAATTTTATTTACACTCATCCCAAAACACATGATTTGGGGCTAGGGGACAGGTCCCAGGGGAGAGGAGGCTGAAGGTCACAGAGGACAGTGACAGGTGCAGAAGAAGAAAGGGGTGGTGAGGACGGGTGGGCCTCTCTTCCAGTGTCCTCCATGGGCTCCACGTGTCTGTCCCCAGGCAGAGGCAGAGACGCCGTCTCGTTCAGGATTTGGACTTGGATACAGCAAGTCCGATGAGTCCAGCCAGTCCCGCCACGCCCAGAGCCATACCTCCAACAATGGCCATGCCCACTAGACCATCTGGGGAGAGGAAAAGGGAGACCGTCACGAGTCCAAAAACCTAGTCCCCGCAGGGACCTCGGCCACCATCTTGCTGCCCGCCGCTCCTCAACAGAGGATGTGCCTCTGTATCTGGAGTCATGGGGTGAGGGACCCCTGAGGGATGGAGAAAGAAGGGGGTTTGGAGAGGAACTGCTTGGAAGGCACCATCTGAAGAGAGACCAGAGGACCCAGGCACGAGGGAAGGAGGAGGACTTAACAGTTGAGAGGCACCTGGGGATGCTGGGGGCCAGGGAGACACGAGGGTGGGGAGTGGACAGAGACGGAGGGAGAAGGGCAGAGAGGATGGCCTTCACCTTTCTTCATGGCCTTGTCGATGAGCTGTTCCAGTTCCTTGGCCTGGTTGTTCTGCGGCTCTGTCTGCAGCAGCCCTCGCACATACTTTAGGGCTTTTTCATATTCCTACACTCAGGGAGAATGACACACCCCCCTCAGAATTCTATCCCTTCTCCTACCCATCAGAAGGGCCTTCCCTCCACTGGCCCCAGGGCTCTTCCCTCTACCTCCACCCCCTCCCTCCCTCCAGCCCCACCCAGTGGAGTAGAGTCCACAAACCACCCCAACTGTGTGGGGTTGATAAGCCAAGGGAGATAACAGCCCAAGGCTTGGGGCTGCACCCCACTGCTGACGTCACACTGCTCCCCACACCCTCGGCACCGGATCCTCTGTCTCTCACCTTCCCTCAGCATCCTGCTATCAACCTGCACCTCTGTGACGGGGGAGAGAGAGACGAGGGGGAGCTCAGCCACCCAGGCGGGGTGGAGGGGCTGAAGGAGCTCTCCGCCTTACCTTGAGCCGGTAGTTGCCCACAGCCAGGTAGAAGACATAATCGCGCTGCTCCTCTTTGCTCCCTTTGGGCAGCAGCTCTAGGGAGGGGGGGAGGGAAGAGGGTAAAAACCCCTTCTCTCCCTTCCTAGTGCCTGTGTCCCAGAGACCCCCTCCACTCCCTGAATACCTATAAGATCCTGGGAGAAAGTCACTGTCCTGAGCCTCCATTTCGGCTCCGGTCACTCCGGGCTTCCCAGCCAGAGTTCTGGGGCAGCATGAACCCCAGCTGCCCCAATGCCCCAGTATCCACACCCCGGTATCAACACTACAGTCAACTTTGGTTCATCCAAGTGAACTGAAAGGAAATCAAGGCACCAGAGAAGCCAAAAGGCATCTCTACTCAGCTGTGGCATCTGCTGTGTATTTTAACTGCAGCAGCTTGCTGACCAGAATTGTGTTCAAAATCAGTTTGCGCTCCTTCCCCCTTTAAAAAAACAGCTCCAAACTCACCTTCAGTCACCCCTCCCTGAAAGACCCCACCTGACTCTTAGTTCAGTGACTTCCCAGAGGCTCATGTGTTCAGTTGTATTCTGCATTAGAATTTGCTGCTAAGTGGTTTTGCAGGTGTTTACACATCTTCCCAAGTGTCTGTACTGTCTCCTCAACTAGACTGGCAATGTTTAGAGACCAATTCTACAGCTGTGCCCTGCTGTAGAGGGAACCTGAGAAATAGACAAATGGAGGCGGAGATGATTTGCATTAAGGAAGAGTCTTACTTTTATGGATGTGCAACAGGCATCCTTGGCTAGTACAGTGCTTGCTTATACACCACTACTTGACCAAGAGAAAGGGGGTGCAGAGAAATTTAAAGGTCAAGTATTGTGGCCTCTGAAAAATGGTGACCCATCCAAAACCAGCAGCAAATAGGATTCTGATCATAAAAGCACCACGTGCTCACAGGTTTTGGGAACCGTCTTCTGTACTTCTTCCACACCCACCCCCCCCCAAAAGGTTTTCAACAAAAGCTGCTAAATAAGCAACACGGTGGGGGTGGGGGGCAAAGAGCATGGGACTGGGACACACAAGCAGGAGCTTCTAGTCCCAATTCAGCCATAAATCAACCAGCTGTGTGACCCGAGACAAGTCACTTTCCTTACGTCTAGACTACCAGATCACCAAAGTCCAGTGGGGACTGACATGCTATGACTCTGTCTGGCAAAACCATCATCGATGAGCTGGCAAGCCAAAAGTACAGTGGAAGTCAGGCTAAGTATAGCCCTTATTTTACAGTGCGTTTACTGGTAAATAACTGTGAGGTGACTGCACTGTGAGGTCCCATGCTGAAAAAGGATCCCCGAACTTGAGATGGAGGGAGTGAGCCAGGCCAACAGTGGTTGAGGACGATGGCAGTTGGGAAGGGGAGAGCTGGGGAGCCAGCCTAGCACCTCACCCTCCAGCAGAGCAAGGCCTTTACGGATGTCATCGTTGTATTTGCTTCGCACCAGGCACCAGGCATATTCAAACTGCGTGCTCTTGGACACTGAGCCTGCTGCCTTCTCAGACTGAAATTTCTTTTCAAACTTCTGCCATAGGAGAGGAGAGGAGTCATTTAGAGGTGAAGGGAGCAAGCCACACTGTAGCAGGACCTGGGTGTCCCTTTCCCCGTTACTCTGTATCTTCCCCTCTGCCACATTTCCCTTGCGGGTCTTGGGGTCTGGTACCCCAGGTTCTGCCATCTCCATCTCTGGGACCCAGGCATTCTGGTTCTTAGTGGCGGGCTGTCTTGGCCCCCTTCTGCTTCCCTCCCCCTAGTGGTACCGACTGGAGATGCCACCTGCTGGCGGCTCCAGGCACCGCTCCCGGAGCAGCTGACCCCGAAAGGCTGAACAGTAAACACGCTGTCAGAACTGCTCAACAACAGCCCACGCGGTCCCTCGTCGGAGACTGCTTCTCCCATCCCCACCCTGCCGATCTGGACCCTTTCTTATCTGAAAAACGGGAATAAAAATAGTGCCTACCTCCTACCAGAGCTACAAAGATTGAGATCTCCCCTGAAAGGTCATTAGCACCGTGCCGGACTGTGACTAATATATGAAAGTTTAAGGTGGTCATTGTGTTCCCCCGGCCACTTTAGGAGCACTGAAAATCGGGTGCCCGCACCCTGACCTCCTAGCTCCTGCATGCACTCAGCACCCGTCAAACTCCAGGCCCCCAGGCTGAGGCGTGGTGGCGCAGGAAACTACATCTCCCATTAGCCTTCGGGGCAAACTGGAACCTCTGGGCAGGAGCCGGACGCTGCAGGGGCTGCCGGGAGCCGTAGTTCGACTTCCCTAGGCAAAGCTGATGCTGGGAAGAGGGTTTGGCCCCTACCCGGGCTCTCCTCAGGGCCCGCCCTTCCGAATCTTCCTTTTCCCTCCCTTAGGGCCGGGCCTCACCAGTAGGTCCTCCACAGACACCAACTCGTTCAGCACGGCCTCCATGGCCGCCGGCCCCGCAATGCTCACAACTCAGACGCTACTGTGCCACCTTCTCCATGGCCCACTGACCGGGGCGGAGAGTTACTTCCGGCGCCCGGCGGAAGCGGGATCGCCCTCCGCTGCGCAGAGCCAATCGCTTCACGTAGCCGCCGCGAGCCCGCCCCCACCCCGTCCCCCGCGCCGCCGCCGCGGAGCAGCGGGGATCACTGATGCGCATGCTCCAACAGGTCCTTCTCGTTCGCCCACGGGTCGCAGGCCGCACCCGGTGCCGGACCTGTCTTCAAGCCCGTCTTCCCGGGTACCCTGCGTGTGCCTCCGTGTACGGAGGCTGCCTCACTAAACTCTGAGACTATGTCTTGGTGGTTAGCCCCCAGACTGAAAACAGCGAAAAGAGAAGGTGGGGAACTGGGCATGAATCCCATAATTTTAGGAACCAGTATAACCCTCCCTCGCTCCCCCCCGCCCCAGTTCTCCCCTCCCAGATATCTAGGACCCTAGAGGCTACGTGATTTTTCAGTGCCTGCAAGAAAATCATAACTAGTACCAGGGTTTCCAGGGCCCCGGCTGACTCTTATAATGCAAGAGGAAATAGAACTGATATGTTAACTATACACCCAGAACTGGAATACATAATAATGGGGGATGCTATCAATGGGAATTTAAAGAAAAGCGGTTGCCACTGCTTGCAGAGAGGGTCCAGTCTTCTAAATATTATTTAATAAAGCATCCTCTGGGTGTACCCAAGGGGGAAAGGCCTGCCATGTGGGGTCATGGACGATAAGGAGCTTGGCAGTGAGAAGCAACGAAGCATGGAAAGGGGAAATGCTGCACGCCACTCTGGCATCTGTGTTCTGTACCGTGATGGGACTGGGTAGGTAGTGATTTTCAAATTTCTTTTTACCTTGACCCACAGTGCTCCAGTACACATGTGAATGTAAGTTCCATGAGAGCAGAGACTGTATCTTGTTTATCTGCATCTCCAGCTCCGAGCACAAGGTAAATGTTCCAGAAATATTCGTTGAATAAACAGGAAGTAAAGCCGACAGTAGTAATGACGGCAGGGCAAGTGCAGGGGATTGTCATCCAAACACCTTTCACATTTGCAAGACCCCTTGATTTTTTTTTTTCTTTCCTCATAATAGCCTTGTGAGTTAAGTTAGCAAGTTATTCTTCTCTATTTGGCTTGGACAGTTGAAATTATTGTGATATGAGCTCAGTAAACTTCGAGAGAAACCTCAGTTTAGGGAACTGACTCCATAAGAGTCAAGGAGAAAAATTCACATTCATTCAAAGATGTATTGAGCTGCTACTTTTGGCTGGGCTTTGAGGTAAGCAGAGAGGGTAAAAAGATGTACAGAATACGAAGCAGATGGGTGAAAACAGGACCGAGCACAAAGGGCAGCTACTAGCAAGGCAGGGAATATAAGAAAGCCAAAAGGGCATTATTTCTATCAGGATGTTACTTCCTTCGGGTGGCCTGCTGCCCCTTATCCATGTTTGTATCTGTTGCAGTTCTTGGCACAGGCCTGGCACGTGGCAAAAGCTCCATCAGGGTTTGTTAAATGTATATTTGTGGGGGAAAAGGAATGCCTTACTCACATGGCTCAGTTCTGTGCCAGTGAAGACATCCTAAGTCTGAGTTTGTGTTTCTCTGGTCTAGTTAGCATAGCCATCCACCCTGGATCACAGGGATAAGAAATGGTGCCTGTTAATTTTACATCCAAATTATGTTTCTCCATCTTCTTCAAGCAGCATCCAAATGCAAACCATTGTCATCTCTGCCTTGGGAGACACTGACAGTCAGCTCACTGGTCCCCTGCATTCATTCTTGCCCCGTTACTGTCAGTTTACCACCCAGCAGTCAGAGGGACCTTATAAAAACACAATTCTCAATTTATCTGGAACCCTTTAATGCCTTCTCATTGTCCTTAGAATAAAGGCCAAAATCTTGTAGCGAAGCCTAGAAGGTCCTCTCAAGTCTGCTCTGTGCTTACCTCTCTGCCTCATCTCTCCATCACTGCCTCTCCCTGTTAGGCCTTCTTTCAGTTCTGAAACCCCCAGTGGCCACAGGCCCTCTGCACATGCAGTCCCCTCTATCTGGAACATCTTTCCCCTCTCCCTTTGTTTATATGGCTCATTCATTCATCCATTCATTCATGACTTAATTCATTCAACAAATACTCATTGAGCACCTGCTATGTGCCGGGCACTGTTTAAGTGCTAGGGATCAGTGCCGAATAAAGTTCTTGTTCTCATGGAACTTGCATTTTAGTGGGGAAAACAGAAAAAATACTTGAACAAGTAAATACCTAAAAACACAATAATGGCAGGAGTTGAAAATGCTCTGAAAACAAATAAAGCAGGGGAAAGGGATTGTGAAAGAAGAGGATACTATTGGAGGAGAGCTCAAAGAAGCCCACCCTGGAGAGGTGACACCTGGGCAGAGAACTGAAGGGCGTGAATGAGCCATGCAGGTAAATGGCGGAAGAACATTCCAAGCAGACAAATGGGCAGGTGCAAAAGCCTTAAGGAAGGAACGCACACGAGTTGTTTAGAAAATGAGGGCAGAGAGGTAGCCAGGGGCAGATCACGTAAGGCCTTGTAGACTCTGGGAAGGAATCTGGATTTAATTTGATGAGTGATGGGAAAACGCTGGAGGGTTTTGGGCAACACAGTGAAATGATCCATCATAAAGGAATCTCTCTGGTGGCTGCTGTGGTGGCCCAGGCAAGAGGCAGTGGTGACCTGGTCTACCGCCGCAGCAGTGGGGGAGAAGGGGTTCAGGGTATATGGTCAGAAGGGAGAGTCAGCAGGCTCTGCTGATGGATCGGATGTGTGAGAGGGAGGTAGGGTGACAGATAGGTTTGTGCCCTGAGTGACCTGGTGAGCTCCTACTGACCCTCAGTTCTAAGCGCTAAGGCTCTTCCTTAGGGAAGGCCTTCCCTGGCATCCAGACTAGGTGAGGTCTCCTGTAGAGACGCAGAGCATTACCAGTCCTACATTTCCAGAATATAAAACGATAACCCGCTCCTTCCTTTCTTAGTTTGCCCTGTGTTTTTGTGAACCACACAAGTATTGCTTTGGGTATGGTAATAACATCTGCCAGGAGCCAGAGACTTTATTCTGCTCTCGTCTCTTCTTTTCTCCCATAAAGGAATGCTCACACATGACCTGTGGTCCAAAATCATACCAGGAAGGTATGAGCTCCATTTGATCCATAAGGAAACAGAGGCTCAAAAAGCTTAAGTCATCTGCCCAAGGTCACAGAGCTAGAAGTGGAGGAGCTGGGATTCAAACCCGAGTCCTGCTTCAGCTTCCGCGATGAAGAGTCAGTTAAAGAATAAATAGAAAGAAAGGATATGACACGTTTGTAAGTACTCTCTAGTTTTTCATCTTTAAAAAATGTAGGTGTAAATTTGTAATTTTTTGGTTTTGCATGGTAGAGGACTTCCCTTAAGCAGTAGATGAATGAGGAAGGAAAAATTCAGATTAATTCAAAACAGGCAAAACAATCCTGATAAACCATTTTTTTAGTAAAATACGGTAGTAAAATTGACAACAAAACCCCCCAAACCACCACCAGTGCTGCTGAGATTGTTGTAAAACTGGTTTCTGCCTCTTGGCAAGCGGCCTGTATTTTTAGTTCACACTATGTGTTAGTTTCTAATTATTGTGTGATGAGCTGATAAATGCCACCCTCCTGTACTAGACTGGAAGCGACAGGAGGGCAGGGTCTGTCTATCTTGCTCATCTTATGCTCCTGGAGCTCAATGCCTAGCGCCAGTAGATACTCAATTTGTAACTGTTGCATAAATGGATATTGTTGTTGCCATGATTAACTTTTTGGAAGAGAATCAGGCAATATATAGTAAGAGCTATAAGATAAAATATTATTTAACTAGTAATCTACTCCTGTGAGGAAAAAATATTCAACAAAAGCCAAAAAAAAAAGAAGAAAGAAAGAAAAGACATGAAGATATTCAATCCTTAAAGAAGATGTGGTACATATATACAACGGAATATTACTCAGCCATAAAAAGGAACGAAATTGGGTCATTTGTAGTGACGTGGATGGACCTGGAGACTGTCATATAGAGTGAAGTAAGTCAGAAAGAGAAAAATATCGTATATTAACACATATCTGTGGAATCTAGAAAAATGGTACAGATGAACTGGTTTGCAAGGCAGAAATAGAGACACAGATGTAGAGAACAAATGTATGGACACCAAGGGGGGAAAGCGGCGGGAGGATGGGGGTGGTGGTGGGATGAATTGGGAGATTGGGATTGACATGTATACACTAATATGTGTAAAATAGGTAACTAATAAGAACCTGCCGGGCTTCCCTGGTGGCGCAGTGGTTGAGAGTCTGCCTGCCGATGCAGGGGACACGGGTTCGTGCCCCGGTCCGGGAGGATCCCACATGCCGTGGAGCGGCTGGGCCTGTGAGCCATGGCCGCTGAGCCTGCACGTCCGGAGCCTGTGCTCCGCAACGGGAGAGGCCACAGCAGTGAGAGGCCCGCGTACTGCAAAAAAAAAAAAAAAAAAAAGCCTGCTGTATAAAAAAGTAAAATTAAAAAAAAAAAGACATGAATACCTCTGATCTAGGAATTCCACTGCCAGCTATTCATCAGTGAGAAACTTGCACAGGGGTAAAAAACCCTCAAACTGGAAACAACCCAAATACCTTTTATATGAATTTAAGAATGAATACTTTATGGTATATACACATAGAAATGAATATAGAACACTGAAAATGAATGAAGTACAGACACATTTATCAACATGGTAAATCTAAAAAAATGTAATGCTGAATAAAGAAAATTTATTGAAAAAAAAAGATATTCATTCCTGCATATCTGCGAAGGTAAACAAACAAAAAAAGCACCAAGGAATGGTTTTATTAAATGATGGCGCACCAATATTACGTTACATCAATATAATAATAAACAGCCTTAAAGTCATAGTCATCTGGATTCTAGGTCTGTGGCCGATAATACTCAAAACAAAACAAAGTATGTACTTCTCAAATTCAGTCCTGTGAGTGGGCAGAAAAGAAACGGACATTTTTTGTTGGTGGAACTAAAACCTAGAAGTGGTACTTGGTGGCAGATTCCCTCCCTTGACTACACCAGAAATTGGAGCTTGTTCTGGACAAGATGCTGGCCTTACAGCATCTTGTCAGTGGTCAGCCCAGGAGAAGTTCTCAGCAAACACCCACGAAACAGGGTTCCACTACTTGTGTTCTTCCAATCTTCAGTGATCTGTCTCTTCTACTTCCCACTTTCATCTACTATTTAATTAGTTAGGAAGTCCTATCAACCGCAAATTGATTTATTCATCCATCCAACCAACATTTGTTAAGGGTCTACTGTGTACCAGGCACCCTTCTAAGTGCCGGGTAAGAGAAATGAACTAAACAGACATAGTCCTTCCCCCATGTAAGTTACATCTTAGTGGAAGAGAAAAGACAGCTAACGAATAAATACATAGGCAGAGGTGATCTCTGCCTCCATTCTGTCGCCATTCTCTAACAGCCTAAACGTGTTTTCCTCCTCCAACCCAGCCTGGCTGCCAGCTGCATTTTAAAGTGCAAATCAGACTTATCGTCTCCTGATTAAAATACCGTCTAGACTACTCAGGACATTGTTTAAATTTCTTATGCATACGAAGCCCTTCAGGATCGCCTCTGCTTACCTCTCCAGCTTCATCTCCAGGCACCCACGCACCCTGCACACGGAGAGTGTTCGTGGGACGGCCACCTTTCTTTCACCCGGAATGTTCTCCAACCGGAGATCTCCATCCACCAAACACCTGAGCCCCTACGTGGCCCGCAACTAGCAGCCGGGCTCAGGGCCGTTACCCTCCGGGACATCTTTCTTCTATCCGGCCCCCGCGCCTCCAGCCCCTAGGAGGTACAGCATTTATCACCCAGTCCTACAATCCTTTATGTGGACAGGGGCTGTGTCTTGTTCATCTCTCTGCCAAAGGGCAGACACCCAGGAATCGTTCGTGGGGTGAATGAAAGAGTAACGGCAGGCGTTCTAAAAAAGACGCTAAGAACCTCGGAGACGTTTGCACTTCCGGGTGGCGGTTCGGTCGGCACCCGAAGATGGGAGAAGTGGGTACAGGCACCTCCTCAGGGGCTGCTCTAGGAGAAGTGCTCGGTGATCCGGAGGATCCGGGGAGCCCCGAGGGGGAAGAGCGCGGCGTCTGCCTCTGCGCAGTAGTCGCCCTCCGTAGGGAGGCGGAGCCGAGAGAAGCCTGGGGCGGGGCGCGGGAGGGGCGGGGCGCGGGAGGGGCGGGGCGCGGGAGGGGCGGGGCGCGGGAGGGGCGGGGCGGGGGAGGGGCGGGGCGCGGGACGACTGAGAGGTGGAGGCGGCGGTGCCGAGGCCTGGGAGCCTCGAACCTCATAACTCGCCCTTGTGCCCCGGGCTGAATGAAGTCCTACTTGCTAACCCATGCCCCAGCGAGGCCCACTGTAAATTAAAATTTACCTGTTGCCTCCTTTAGAGGCTGTCTTGGCTCGAAAGTATGTGATGAGTGCACACAACGTGCCCATGAATCACCTGGGATCTTGTTAAAAGTGCAGAGTCAGATTCAGGAGGTTTAGGGTTAGGCCCAAGATGTTGGGTTTCTAATAAGCTCCCAGAGGACGTTGCTGTGGATTCTCCAACACACTTTGAGGAGCAAGGGTGTGAAACAGTGGGTTTTTTGGTTTTTTTGGGCTTTTTTGGCTGCATTGGGTCTTCGTTGCTGCGCGCGGGCTTTCTCTAGTTGCTGCGAGCGGGGGCTACTCTTCCTTGCGGTGCGTGGGCTTCTCATTGCGGTGGCTTCTCTTGTTGCAGAACACGGGGCTCTAGGTGCATGGGCTTCAGTAGTTGTGGCGCGGGAGCTCAGTAGTTGTGGCTCACGGGCTTTAGAGCGCAGGCTCAGTAATTGTGGCTCACGGGCTTGGTTGCTCCTTGGCATGTGGGATTCTCCCCGACCAGGGATCGAACCCATGTCCCCTGAATTGGCAGGCACATTCTTAACCTCTGTGCCACCAGGGAAGTCCCGAAACAGTGGTTCTTAAATTCGGTCCCCCAGATTAGCAGCATGGGCATCACCTGAGAATTGTTTAGAAATGTGAATTATCGAGCCCGGCTCCACACCTGCGGAATTAGGATATCTGGTGATGGAGCCCAGCAGTCGGTATTTTTACAAATGCTGTAGGTGGTTCCGATGAACGCTGGAGTTTGAGAACCACTGGACAGCGGAAAAGTCAAATTGAGCCTCATTTCTCTATAGACTTGTGACTGTGATCAATTTGCCTTATCTAGTTAAGCTTCAGTTTCATCAGCTGAAAAATCAGGATGAAAATACGAATGCCTTCCTAGTGGATCTGTTATGAGGAGGGAACATGAGATAATGATTGTAAAGCACTTGGCACACATAATAAACATTTTATAATAGTTATCAGAGCCTAGAGAGCTTAGAATAATTTCACTAGTGTGACAGGGGCAGAAAAAGACTTTAAAAGAAATGAGGAATGGGGGGAGGTGTGGTAAGCATATGGAGAAATGACTTTACTCTTTCAGGCCACTAAAGTGGAAAAGACAGGGCAGCAGTGGTAGTTACCACAGCAATGTTATCTCTCAGCCATGGTGATTATCCATAAAGCCATTCATTTAGACAATGAATAATTTCATTTAATTTATTTGGAGTGCCTCTTCCAAATGAGTGCGTTTCAGAGGGCAATAACAGACAAAGTTCCCCCCACCCCACCCCCCCGGCAAACAACAGATGTACCTTAAACTATTTAGGTGTGATTTTCCTACTTGTCTGTTCTGGGAATGACATCGCCTTTGCTGTTTACCACTTTGGTCTTAGGATTTGGAAAAGGGAAGGAGGCAAAAATCAGAAAGAGGCAAGAGAAATTTCTGGATCAGTGAGTTTTTATTCAGCAATGAATTCCAGCTGCCAGAAGAAGAAGTAGAATATCTAGTTGGAGGGAAACCTTCCCAACACATTTTACATTTCATCAGCACATTTTATCAGCATTACCCTGATACCAAAACCAGCCAAGGACACCACAAAAAAAGAAAACTACAGGCCAATATCCTTGATGAACATAGATTCTAAAATCCTCAACAAAATATTAGTAAACTGAAGCCAGCAATACATTAAAAGGATCATAGACCGTGATCAAGAGGGATTTATTCCAGGGATGCACAGACGGTTCAACATCCAGAAATCAATCAACAAGATACATCACGTTAACAAAATGAAGGATAAAAATCATATCATCATCTCAATAGATGCATAGAAAGCATTTGACAAAGTTCAACACCCATTTATCATAAAACTCTAACAGAGTGAGTATTGAGGGAACATACCTCAACATAAGAAAGCCTGTATATATGAAAAACCCACAGCTAAAATCATACTCAAAGGTGAAAAGCTGAAAGCTTGTTTTCTTTTTCTTTTTTTAAAGTGAATGGTTTTTATTATTTTTTAAAATATATTAATTTAATTTATTTATTTGATTGTGCCAGGTCTTAGTTGCAGCTCGCGGGCTCCTTAGTTGTGGCATGCAAAGTCTTAATTGTGGCAGTGGGATCTAGTTCCCTGACCAGGGATCGAACTCAGGCCCCCTGCTTTGGGAGCACAGAGTCTTAACCACTGTGCCACCAGGGAAGTCCCTGAAAGCTTGTTTTCTAAGATCAGGAATAAGACAAGGCCACTTTGGCCACTTTTATTCAATGGTACGGAGATTCCTCAAAAAACTAGGAATAGAAGTACCATGTGACCCTTCTATCTCCACTTCTGGGTATTTATCTGAAGAACACAAAAACGCTAATTCAAAATGCTATCTGCACCTCTGTGTTCATTGCAGCAGTATTTACAATAGCCAAGATATGGGGGAATGGATAAAGAAGATGTGATACATACACAATGGAATACTACCAGCTGTAAAAAAAAGAATGAAATCCTGCCATTTTCGGCAACATAGATGGACATTGAAGGCATGCTAAGTGAAATAAGTCAGTCATATATAAAAAGAAAGATACACTGTACACATATTCTCATCAGTAGGACCCTTTATGGTCATCTGAAGGCTTTACTTTGTCTATTTCCAGGCCCACAACTGCTGAACTGCCTTTTTCTGTATAGTTTGCCAGGATTATCTGAACAGCAGGGAGTGTAACAAATTGGCACATTATAGGAGTGAAAACGTTTTATACATTTAAATCATTAAACCCTTATCTCTATTCTCTTGATCTTGACCAACAACATGCCACGGAGCTTACACGGCTATAGGGAAAATAAAAGGGCTGCATCTCTCTAAAGATGGGAAGCCCCAGTCTGGACATAGGGCTTTTGTTTTCAAAGAAATCAGGTCAATTATCAGAGGACCTATCTGGTTAGCATGGAATTTGTTTTAAAGTGATAATGCTTTCATTAGGGTAGTTGAGAAATAATATTTTCACTAAACTTTTGAATCACTCTCCGCCTGCTGAAGACCTAGGGTATAACTTCCTCATATCTTATGTCATCTATTTCTTCTATAATCTCAGTCCCAGGCTCACCGCCTGTGTAAGACTCACTCTTCCTGTTGGGTCTCTCTTTTACTCTCATGCTACAACCACAATCGCAGCACTTATGACACCAGATGTGTGGGGTTTTCCCACACCGAGCAATTCTCTGTGACACCAGCTGGGTGTCCTACCATTCAATTCAGTTCTGACGCTAGAGTTAGCACAGACCCTGCAGGTGACAGGCTCAGTCCCACAAGACTGGCCCCCCCAACTTTAGATGCCAGTCTCGAGTGATAGTTCCCCAGTTTACCTGTAACTCCTGTCTGACTTGGCTACAAACTGAAGGTTCCCATGAGCATCCCTCCTTGGATTCGACTCTGCTAGAACAGCTCACAGAACACAGGCAAACACGTTTACCGGTTTATTATATAATAAAGAATACAGCCAGATGAGAAGATACGTAAGTTGAGGTCTGGAGGGGTCCTGAGCTCAGGAGTTTCTGTTCCCTTTGAGTTGGGGGTGCACCACCCTCCTGGCACATGGACTTGTGCATTAACCCAGCAGCTCTGTGAACCCCAAACATTTGGGATTTTTAGCGAGGCGTCCTCACGTAGGCATGATGGGTCATTAACTCCACTTCCAGCCCATCTCCCCTCTCTGGAGAATGAGGGTGGGGCTGAAAATTCTAGGCTTCTCATCATGTCTTGGTCTTTCTGGTAACAAGCCTCTCCTTCAGGAACCCACCAAGAGTCATCCTATTAGAACTAAAGACGCTCCTATCACTCAGGAAATTCCAAGGGATTTAGGAACCCTGTGTCAGGAACCAGGGTCGAGCACCAAACATCAGAACAAAAGATGCTCCTACGCTCCTAGTGCTTTTATTAAGAAATTACAAGGGTTTTAGGAGCTCTGTGCCAGGAATAGGGGGCAGAGACCGATACATTTATTTTCTATTATTTCACACTCCCCTAAACAATACTAGCATGATATTAAAAATAATCCAATTTATTGAATATACTAGATTATTATTCCGATTTCTCACTTACATTGCTTTATTTTCCTGGTTGCTACACTTTAATTTCACACATGAATTCAAACTAATTAGTGTATGAGGAGAGTATTATGGCGGGTCTTTCACTGAACGTTGTGAGTTTTTTTCTTTTTTTTTAAAGTGTGTAGTTTTATCACTTTCAAGTACTGTAAATTGACCTGGGTTAGTATTAATTAATAAAAACCCTTGAGGGTCATTTTGTAATAGGAATGTTCTTTACTAAAGTAGTGACTATTTGTAGATAAATCAGTATGAAAAAAGATGCTTGGAAGTTGTCAGCTCACTTAAATAATTTAATTATTCCCTTGAAACCTGTGTAGTATAGTGAGAAGGCACCATCAATTTCTGATAACCTGGGGAAATAGGAGGAGGTGACATAGGTCACATTTACTTTAAGATAGTAATTAAACAAAACATGATGCAAAGTATATTTTTAAATGTAAATGTTTTTCATTAAAGCATTCATTGTTTTTACACATGCATTCACACATTCATTGTTCTATAGACATTATTCAAAAGTATAAAACACCCTTTTTTTAATTTCATTTATTCAATAAACTATGCATGATTCATGCAAAATGATCGTTAGTTTCAAGCCTTTTTCAGTGATTTCCTCCTCATAAGTATGAACTTACACAATGATAGAGCAACAAAATTAGCTGCTTTGACACCTACTGTTGAAGAAAGCAAAAATATTTATTGCAGGGCAGGGGTAGGTACAAGATTTCTAAGCATAATCTACCAAGAGCTGCAGGAATTATTCATACCCTGAGCTAAATAGCCACAATCAGTATTCTTGTTAAGTGAAGTTTCATTCGTAAAACACCTTTTAAAACACAAGTACAAGGAGTTCCTGGGCAGTCCAGTGGTTAGGATTCGGTGCTTTCACTGCCGAGGCCTGGGTTTGATCCCTGGTCGCGGAACTAAGATCCTGCAGGCCACTTGGCCAAATAAATAAATAAATAAAAATAAAACACAAGTACAATAGTTTGAAAACCAAAATATTTTTTAAAATTTCATAAATTGCTTGACAAAGAAATAGCCACGCTTCTAATAGTTAGAATAGTTTGCTATCTGTTTTGAGCTGAGCTCTGTTTTTATAAGAGGAGAATGAAGTTGGTCACTGAACACACCATCCTCTTTGCTCCCTAATAGTCCAGCAGACATCCAGGGTCCTTGACCTGGGGGTAGGTGACAGTATCTACACTTGGGCTTTGAAAGGGTTCGTGAACTCCACAAAATTGTATGTGGGAAAAAATGTATACACATATATGCAAATACACTTGGGGGAGAAGAACGGGTTCATAGTTTTCAAAAGATCCTAAAACTAATAACTATAGGAAAGCAAGGACCTTTGTACGTCATGGGGCAGGGCTCCATAAGACACTGGGAGAGCGTGAGGGCCAAGTCAGAAGAATCTGTTTTGGTTAACTGGGGAGGCCTCATGACAGAATTGTGGCTGCTGGCTCTAAATCCCTGCAGCCTGGTCATGGCTGTGCCCTGTAATCCCGGCCCCTCCCGGGGGCTACGTCTCCGCGTTGCTAAGGAATATCTGAGATGAGTGGTAGCTGGGTAACTCTGCGAAGGTCCGAATTTAATCTGTAGTTTTAGGGTGAATTGGGAGGATGCCGGTGTGATGAGAGCTGCATGTTTGTTTCATATCTAACGTTTAGAATTTTATAGCAGAAATGAGCTGAAGACCTTTAATCCAGCCACTCGTGTTTTAAGTGAAAAAACGAGATTGAAGAGGTGAAGTAACGTTCTCAGAGCTCCTAGGTCTCCTGGTTCTCGGTCCACAGCGGTTTTCCTATGCACTAATATTTCTTTTGATACGTGGTAGATCAGCTTTTTAAAAAAGTAATTCTGACGCACAATCATCTGTTTCTGGTAAAAAGTTAGGTAGCTCAGTCCTTCTTGAAGAAGAGTGTCTGCGTGAGCTAGATTACTCAACATGTTCCAGTCTCGAAAACATCCCCTCCCACCACTTGGAAGTGTTCAGATGCTAGAAAGGATGTTCCAGAAGGCCAGCTGTGACTAAAAGCTGAACAGAGGCTGCTTCCTCTGAAAAAAAATGAGATCATATCAAGCTGGGCAAATCTGAGAGCCAGCTAAGGCATTGAGCCTTCCTAAATGTCAAAATTGTGAAGGTATTTTTAAAACATTGGGACTCTTACTGATTTAACAGCTGAGAGAAGATGAAAGCAGTGGAAAAGCCCAAAGAACTTTGGAGTTTAGATAAATCTGTATGTGCTTGGAAGCTCTTTGTTCAATGTGGAATTGCCTGAGCTTTATGGGCTGAATCGTGAGCCCCCAAATTCATGTGTTGAAATCCTAACCTCCAGTCTCCCAGGATGACTGTATTTGGAGATAGGATCTTTAAAGAAGTAATTAAGTTAACGATGAGGCCATTAGCCAATATGACCGGTGTCCTCAGAAGATGAGGAAATTAGGACACGGACACACAGAGCGGAAGTGTGAGGACACAGCGAGAAGATGGCCACGTACCACTCAAGGAGAGGGGCCTCAGAAGGAACTAACCCTGCAACACCTTGATCTTGGGCTTCTAGCCTCCAGAACTGGGAACCCTTCCCAGTTTGTGGTACTTTGTTAGGGCAGCCCTGGCAAACTAAACAACATGCAAAAGTCATTTTGCATGAGAAAACTCATTTCTTTTTCTAATTACACAAAAATCTTCTTTACGAAGCCTTGGTAAGTGCACAACGCAATCCTCCCTTGGGTTCTGTTCCAGAGCCTTCTGGACCTGGTTCCCAGGCAAGTCTTGTGCACCCCTGGCCTCTCTGATGGCTTCTGCCATTCTCTCTGAGTGTGGAGTGCAGAGAGAGTTTTTCAGATACTGGAGCTTAACTCCAAAAGGCACTAAAACAAAGGTCTTTGCACACCTCCTATGATCGCCAGGGTTCTGTGGCCCCTCACCATTCTGATAACCCTACTTGGTGTTCCGCTGCAGGGATTTGCGGGGGACAGGGGGTGGGGAGCTCCCTCACTTGGTGAGTCTGGAGGGGCTGGAGGGAGGAGCACAGAGATGGGCTTCGTTCGGTGCCCTTTCTGAAGCACGCGGGGTGGTAGTTCTTGTGCTCAGTGAGGGGCTAGACTTGGAGACCTGTGAGCCCCAATGAACTTTCCTCCCCTGCTCTGGCCAGACCTGGGTCACCCCACTTCCCCTCAGCTCTCAGCGTCCAGAGCGGCCCCCTTAGCTGGCCCTGACAATCCTGCAGGGAGTTCTGGGTGTGGGGAAGGGTCTTTCCTCTGACCACACACCCTGCAGCCTCTCAGGGCTGGTGGAGCAGGAGCCCAGTCCCAGTTGATTCGCATGAAATGTTAAAAAAGGTGTTTAGCCCTAAGGGTGGGGTAGAGAAGCCAACCTTCATGAAAGTGTATATTACAGTCTAATAACAGGCATTACTTTTTGAGCACTTACTGTATACCGGCCTGCAGATAAATTCTCCCTTCATCCTTCCAGCAACTCTCCATGGTGGCTATTATTATACCCATTTTCCAGAAGAAGACACAAGCTCAGGTGAGAACTTTGAGGCACAAAGAGGTGAAATAACTTTGCTAGGTTTCCACAAGCTAGCAAGTAGCAGAGCCAGGAATTCCATACAGTAAAACTTTATTCAGGGGACTTCCCTGGTGGCGCAGTGGTTAAGAACCCACCTGCCAATGTAGGGGACATGGGCTCGAGCCCTGGCCCGGGAAGATCCCACATGCCGCGGAGCAACTAAGCCCATGAGCCACAACTCCTGAGCCCACGTGCCACAACTACTGAAGCCCACACGCCTAGAGCCCGTGCTCCGCAACAAGAGAAGCTACTACAATGAGAAGCCCGCGCACCGCAACAAAGAGTAGCCCCCACTCACCGCAATTAGAGAAAGCCTGCACACAGCAATGAAGACCCAACGCAGGCAAAAAAACCCAACAAACTTTATTTAGGACCCACCACGTGCCTGGTATAATGTCAAGTGCGAGAACTACAAAGATAAGGAAAAACCCAGACCCTTCTCAACACAAAGTCATTGTTTAGTGAGGGAAAATGGTAAAGCAATTATTACAATATGATGGGCAGAGTGTTCTCATTCAGTTATGCTGATGATGAGAGCACAGAGGGGAGGGGTCTTGAATGCAAGAAAGTTAAAGCCAAGTTTTGAAGAGGTGATGGCAGAACTGAGTTTTGAAAGCTGAGGAGTAGCTGGCCAGGCATAGAAAGGGATCAAGCACAGTTTAGGGTGAAGGCTAAGAATACGACTTTGGAGTCCGGCTCCCAGTTGGATCCGGGTCCAGTACCTAATAGCTGAATGACCTCGAGCGAGTTTCTCAACATCTCTTAGCCTCATTTTTATCATCTTTAAGATGGAAATAATAATAACCATTTCATACTGTTGTTTTGAGGATCAAATGAAATAATGCACATTACCTGAAAAAAAATAGGTGCTCAATAAATCATAAAGGGTTTCCATAAAGGACTGTTATCAGGGAATGGCAGGGGATGAGGGATGAGGCTAGAGAGGCAGCAGGGTCCAGATGATGCAGGGCCTGTGTGCTAAGTTAAAGGAGCTGGGCCTTCATCCAGTGGGCAATAGGGAGCTGTTGAAAGTTCTAAGCAGGAGACTAGCATGATCAGATTTATGTCTTAACAAAATCACTCTGGCAGCACAAGGGAGAATGATATTGAGGGAAAGATGGGGCGATGCATTGATCCTGTGAGGAGTGATTTAGGGAGGGTCTGGATTAAGCAGGGAGGGTGGAGAATGGATGCCAGAGATATTTGATGGTAGGATCGCCAGGTCTGCTAAGTAGAGCGGGTGCAGAGAGCGAGGGGGCAGGATGTGTGGCGGAAGAAGAGTGGACACCCACATGCTGGGGATGATGGGCTTAGAAATCAGGAGGATGTGCTGTGCAGCGTGTGGGGATCCAAGCAGCATCAGCATCAGGATGGGAAGAAAGCAGTTTCTCCCTTGGACTGGAGAGTGAGAAGGAGGTGAGCTTAGGGAGACAGTCGGAGACCCTTTTAAGTGAAGGTTGAAGAGTAGCCCAAGAGATGGGAGGAGAACCAGGAATATGAATGCCTAAGCCAAGGAAAGAGTTTTAAGAAGGGAAGGGTCCATATTATCACAGACTGCTGCAAAGTCAAGTAAGAAAAGGATTGCTTGGATTTAGCAAAAAGGGAAGTGCTGTGGCGGTTCAGTTAGAGGGAACGGAGGAAGTCGTTTGGAGAAACGAGATAGGTGGCAGATAGAGGAGGACACGTGGGTACAGTTTTATATATGTATTTATTATAGTTAGTTGATTATTGTCATTAATCATTAATTGAAAGAGACCTGCACATGGTCAAGTACCAGTGGGGAAAGCGCCAGCAGAGGAGAGACTGACATACAGGACAGAGACGATTAGTAACTTCAGCAGCACTTCTGCTATCGACTTGCTCTTGGTCTTGGGTCACTACCCTCCGCACTGCATGGGCTGTCTGCTCCCTGCTACCAGAAGAATCTTCTCAACAGCAGACCAGTTCCTGACACTGCTCAGTTTCAGATTTTCTTGGTCCTGTCTCACCTCCCATAACTGTTCTACTTACACCAGGATCTCTCATACTTCTGGACCTTTGCACAGATAGCTCCCTTTGCTGAGGGCTAATTCCCTCTTTGGCCCATTAACCCTTAGATGTCTTTCAAGATTAAGCTCAAGTATCCCTCTTGGGATACCCTCTTGGTCTCAGTGAGGCGTCTCTCCTGTGGATTTCTGCAGCCTCTTCTGCTCCCAGCTCTCTCAGCTCCCATCATGTATAATTATAAATCTCTCTATTTCTCTTTTAAAAGCTGTGACTCCTTTGAGGTCAGGGACTAAAGTTCGTGTCTACATGTCCTCGACCAAACTCAGTGCCTGATGATTTATGAATGAAGACACAGACCATACTTCTTGAGACTCATACCAACAATAGAGAAACACAAAGCCTGTAACGGTGCAGTGTGTGCAGTGCTTTGGGAACTCTTCTTAGAAGACTTGAGAAAGTTTTGGCTGGGTCATAAAGGATATGCTCGTTAGGTGGAGAAGGTCATCTTAAACAGAGTGAACAGGGTGTTTGTATGCTGTGGACATTTCCACTTCCTAGGTTATTCAGGCCAACCTTCCCACTGAGGGCAACTAAAATGCTAGCTGACATCTAATAAAGCATTTTGAAAACACTAAAGACCTAACAAAGATAGCAAAACATTACCAGGCCGTGATTTAGAAGACAGACTCAGAGGTGGTAAATAAATTTTTTTAAAAAATTGAGATATACTTGACATATAACATGATATTAGTTTCAGGTGTACAACACAATGATCCTATATATGTGTATATAATATCGTGAAATGATGACCACAGTAAGTGTAGTTAATAGTTAACATCCATCACCACATATGGTTATTCCAAATCTTGGCTGTTGTAAATAATGCTGCAATGAACATGGAGGTGCAGATATCTTTTTGAGTTAGTGTTTTCTTTTTCATTTTTCAGATAAAGACCCAGAAGTGGAATTGCTAGATCATACAGTGGTTTTATTTTTAAATTTTTGAGGAACCACCGTACTGTTTTCTATAGTGGCTGCACTAATTTACGTTCCCAAAAACAGTGCACAAGGGTTCCCTTTTCTCCACATCCTTGCCAACACTTGTTATCTCTGCCTTTTTTGATAATAGCTATTCTAAGAGGTATCAGGTGATATCTCATTGTGGTTTTGATTTGCATTTTCCTGATGATTAGTAATGTTGAGAACTTTTTCATGTACCCGTTGGCCATTTGTTGTCTTGTTTGGAGAAATGTCTGTTCAGGTCCTTTGCCCATTTTTTGATCAGATTATTTGTTTGTTTTTTGCAGTTGAGTTGTATGAGTACTTTATATATTTCGAGTATTAACCCCTTATCAGATATATGACTTGCAAATATTTTCTTCCATTCCATAGGTTGCCTTTTCATTTTGTTGATGATTTCCTTTGCTGTGCAGAGCTTTTTACTTTGATGTAGTCTTACTTGTTTATTTTTGCTTTTCTTGCCTTTGCTTTTGGTGTGTGAATGAACTCTTAAAACTGCTTTTGCCCTGAAGGTATTTACCAGCTCAGCAGGGAACTGTTATGAAACTGAATTACAGTTTTGCTTACCTCATGGCTTGAGAGGGACAGAAGTGAAAGTCCAAGGGACATCTAAGGTGAGAGATAAGAAAAAGCCAACTATCCCTAACCCAACACACTTTTGGATTCAGGGTAAGGTTAGACCAGATGTAAACCTGTGTTCTTTTGGCACAGGGAAAAGATTCCGGTGAGATAGTAAACCAAACCTAGCCTCCCTGAGGAATAGTAGACTAAATCTGCATTCCAGAGGTGGTATAAGAAAACTCAAGCAGGGAATTTAGCTGAAAGTGGTTCTGGTTTTGATAGTGCCCCAGACATCTGGCAAAAGGGAATGTCCCATTGGAAAGATGGGAGAGATCCAATTTCTCTGCATTCTTTCCAGTATTTGCTATTGTTAGTATTTTTCATTTTAGTTGTTCTAATAGATGTGTGTTATTTGTAATTATTGTGTACATGATTGTAATTTTTGTATGTTGATCTTGTATCCTGAGACCTTGTTGAACTCACTTGTTAGTTCTAGAAGTTTTTTTTTTTTAATTGTTGTTGTTTTTTGAGGGTTTGTTTTTTGGTAAACAATCATATCATCTGAAAATAGGGACAGTTTAATTTCTTCCTTTTCAATCTGTATGCTTTTAATTTCCTTTTCTTGCCTTATTGCTTTGGTTATGTCTTCCAGTATATTGAATAAGAGTGGTGAGAGCAGAAATCTTTGCTTCGTTCCCAGTATTAGGAGGAAAGCATTCAGGCTTTCACCACTAAGTATAATGTTCACTGTAGGTTTTTAGTAGATGTTCCTTATTGGGTTGAAGAAGTTCCCTTCTAGTCCAAGTTAGCTGAGAGTTTTTATCACAAATGGGTGTTGAATTTTGTCAAACGCTTTTCTATATCAGTTGATATGATCGTATGGCTTTTCTTCTTTAGCCTGTTAATATGGTGGATTACATTTAAAATTTTTTTTAATTAAGGTAGAGTTGATTTACAATGTTGTGTTAATTTCTGCTGTATAGCAAAGTGATTCAGTTATACATATATATACATTCTTTTTAAAATATTCTTTTCCATTATGGTTTATCATAGGATATTGAATATAATTCTCTGTGCTATACAGTAAGACCTTGTTGTTTATCCATTCTATATATAAAAGCTTACATCTGCTAACCCCAGCCTCCCACTCCATTCTTCCCCCAACCCCCTCCCCCTTGGCAAGCTCCAGTCTGTTCTCTATGTCCGTGATTCTGTTTCTGTTTCATATATAGGTTCATTTGTGTCATATTTTAGATTCCACATATATATGATATCATATGGTTTTTGTCTTTCTCTTTCTGACTTACTTCAATTAGTATGATAATCTCTAGTTGCATGGTTTTTGAATATTGAACCAACCTTGCATTTTGGGAATTAACCCTACATTGGTTGTGATGTAAAATTGTTCTTATATAGCACTGGATTCAATCTGCTAGTATTCTGTTGAAGATTTTACATCTGTGTTTATGGGGAATATATGTCTCTAGTGTTTGGTTTTGCTGTCATGGTAATACTGGCCTCATAATATAAGGTAGAAGGTGCGCCTTCTTCTCTTTTCTGGAGATTGTGTATAATTGGTGTTAGTATTTCTTTAAATATGGGTAGAATTCTCCAGTGAAACTATCTGTGTATGTTGAATGCAGCAGGTCTGTTTTACTCATTTCTCACTTGTCTCTATATCCATGGTGATGACCCTTGGTCAAACTCTGAGAACTACATTTCTGGAATGTTCACATAGCAATGGGTAGATGTTATTCTATATGCCCCAAGTAGTGGGTTGAGAAGAACTAGGCTGTCAGCATGTTTAAAGTAAATGTAATGATTCATGATGTGCCCCTGGTGCCTGGTTTGGGGCCATGCTTGGTCACATGGCAGGTATGTGACCAACTCCCTTTAAGAATGTTGGATTCCGGACTTCCCTGGTGGCGCAGTAGTTAAGAATCCACCTGCCAATGCAGGGGACATGGGTTCAAGCCCTGGTCTGGGAAGATTCCACGTGCTGCAGAGCAACTAAGCCCGTGCACCACAACTACTGAGCCTGTGCTCTAGAGCCCACGAGCCACAACTACTGAAGCCCACATGCCTAGAGTCTGTGCTCTGCAAGAGAAGCCACCACAATGAGAAGCCTGTGCACCACAACAAAGAATAGCCCCCACTCACCACAACTAGAGAAAGCCCATGTGCAGCAATGAAGACCCAATGCAGCCAAAAATAAATAAATAAGTAAATAAATAAATTAAAAAAAAAAAGTTGGATTCCAAGACTCAAGTAGAATTTCCTAGGCAAGGACATCTCACATATGTCCCTGCAGTTTGCACGTGGAGAAGGTGTGTCTGTGCTATCCCTGTAGAGAGATAAGAAAGTATGCATTTGACCCCTCCAGCTTTTGCCTATGAATATCTTTTCCTGCTGCTCCTGCACTGCATCCTTTGCTGTAATAAATCTTAACCTTGAGTATAACTTTATATGGAGTCCTGTGAGTCTTTTCAGTGAATCACCAAACTAGTTGTGGGGCCATTGAGATAGGAAGTTGTTTTTTTGAAACTACAGATCAATTTTTTTTTTTTTTTTGCGGTACGCGGGCCTCTCACTGTTGTGGCCTCTCCCATTGCGGAGCACAGGCTCCGGAAGCGCAGGCTCAGCGGCCATGGCTCACGGGCCCAGCCGCTTCACGGCATGTGGGATCTTCCCGGACCGGGGCACGAACCCCTGTCCCCTGCATCGGCAGGCGGACTCTCAACCACTGCGCCACCAGGGAAGCCCAAATCAATTCTTTATATTATCTGTTTCATATTGCGTGAGTTTAGGTAGTTTGTGGTTTTCAAGGTATTGGTTAATTTCATCCAAGTTGTTGAATTTATATGGGTAGAGTTGTTTATAGTGTTCCCTTATTATCCATTTATGTTCTACAGAGCCTGTAGTGATAGCCAATATTTTATTCTTTTTGGTTTCAAAGCACGTTTATGGAAAAATTACCTGACTGGAATTCTAACTATAACCCAATGTGGCAGTCAAGACAAGTGGTATTATTTACATTGAGTTGAGAAAGAAACATAGTTTTTCAAAAAAACTGAAGCGTAGTTGACATACAATATTATGTTAGTTCCAGGTGTAAAACATAATGATTCAACATTTAAATATATTAAATAAAAAATGATCACCATGATAAGTCTAGTAACCATCTGTCACCATACAGTTATCATAGTATCATTGATTATATTCCCTATGCTATACATTATCTCCCTGTGACTTATTTGAAAACTGGAAGTTGGTATCTCTTAATCCCTGTCACCTATTTTGCCCAACCCTCTAAACTCCTCTCCTCTGACAACCGCCAGTTTGTTTCCTGTATCTCTGAGTCTGTTTCTGTAGGAAGACTACATGTATAGGGAATTGCAGAGCTGATATTAGAGCCCAGGGTTCCTGACTCCAAGCTTCTCTGTTGATAATAAGGTCCCAGATATCACTCCTAAGTAGTTCTGTTTCATTCTATACCTATCTCTCAGCTCTTAACTGGCTGTTTTATTCTCCACCTAACCTTCCATGTCATGCTTGTTTTTGTTTTTGTTTTTTTAAAGCAAATCCTATCTTAGAGATCTATTGCTTATTCTTCTCCAGACCTTCTTATTCCTGGCCTCTCTCCTTTCTCTAGGTCAAATCATACTTGCTTTTTTGGAGACTCCAGCATAATAAAGTCTAACCCAGTGGTTCTCAACAGGAGGAAATTTTGTCCCCCAAGAGACATTGGGCAATGTCTGGAGACATTCTTTTTCTTTTTTAAATTATTTTATTTTATTTTTTTTGGCTGTGTTGGGTCTTTGTTGCTGTGTGTGGGCTTTCTCTAGTTGTGGGGAACGGGGGCTACTCTTCATCGCAGTGCACGGGCTTCTCATTGCAGTGGCTTCTCTTGCGGAGCATGGACTCTAGGTGTGTGGACTTCAGTAGTTGTGGCTCGTGGGCTCTAGAGCACAGGCTCAGTAGTTGTGGCGCCTGGGCTTAGTTGCTCCGCGGCATGTGATATCTTCCCAGACCGGGGCTCGAACCCATGTCCCCTGCATTGGCAGGCGGATTCTTAACTACTGTGCCACCAGGGAAGCCCCTGGAGACATTCTTGACTGTCACACTGGGGGTGGTTACTGGCATTTAGTGGGAAGAGGCCAGGGATGCTGGTAAATATCCTACCGTGCACAGGACAGCCTTGCACAGCAGGGATTATCCAGCCACAGTGTCAGCAGCGCCAAGGTTAAGCAACCCTACTTTAAGCCTATGCCTCAGGAGACCTTGTCTGACTCCTGACCAGCTCTTTGAGGCGGCACAGCTGTGCCAGGCCATCAAGGCTGTATCGCTTTGAATTTGTGGTGAATGACTTGACAATCCATGGCTTTGTGGGCTACATGGAGGGGAGTGGCTTCCTGCCACACAACCACAAGATAGAGCTTTGGACCTCTCGGACTTCCACTTAGAATTCCACGGATGCTGAATTACATTTGCCAGTATCTCGGTGTGGGATGTCAAACCCAACAGCCTGGGTGGGTCACCGCCTCACCCACACTTACAGCGTGTGCTGGTCTGAGGCTTCAGTGGTGTGTTGGAGTAACAGGGGTTGTGGTGATGCTGGTGGTGTTTTTTTCCCCAAACATTGGAAATCTATTGGTTTTCCAGCATCAGCTCCATGGTGCTTATGTTCTTACTGGTGGGTTTGTGGCTGTGATTCTCATGTGTGTGCTTTGGAAATGACCCAGTTCAGTACACCTTGGATGAGATGATGATTGACCAGGGTGACAATGGCTGGAAAACTACCCGTACAGATGTCTTCCACTTTCCTCCATACTCTGGTCTGCTCTGTGCTGTGCTTGGCGTGGGTGCCCAGAAATGTGGGACATTGATTTCCTGGCCTTGGCACTGGTGAAGTGATGAGAATTATCAGGAATTTCCCTCAAGGGGTAGAACTAAGTAGGTAGTTTGTTCAGAAGAGATTTGTGGATCTTCTGTTCTATCCAAGGTGAGGGGCAGACTTAAGGGGTAGACCTAAGACCTAAGGAGCTTTAGCGATGATGCTTATATTTTATTGTAGGTTTTCTGGACAACAGATGGGGGAGAATGTTTTGCTGGAGGCCCTGGGTCTGGAAGAAACTGGGCTAATTCCTCTGAAATTGCTAGAAGGGGGATAGGTGGGACCTAACACAGACTTTCCGCTACTACCCCGCAGGCATTATTACCATGGCGCTGCGTGGCGTGTTGTGTGCATCCTTGTGGGGCCATTAACTTGGCACCGTCTTGTATGCCGCAACCTGCTGCTTCTCTGGCTACGTGATCAGCCACTTCTTTCGGCAGATCGGAGGTGAACATTGGGTGAGGGACATCATTCTCACCACCAGTCTCTTCCGACGAGGACTTCCATTTCCCTGGTAGGCAGGCCTGGGCTTAGGAACTTAGAAACGTCATGCAACCTGGAATAGAGTTAGTGTGAGGTTTCCTGCCTGGACCCTCACGTGCCTGCTTGCTCGTCCTAGATTCACCAGTTCACAGCCATTCAGTGTTTTATTCTTGATATCGGCAATTTGTGTCTTCCTTTTCTTTTTTCAGTCTTACTAGAGGTTTATTGGTCTTTGAAAGAGCCAGTTTTTTTTGTTGCTTTTTTTAAGAACCAGTTTTTTGTTTGTTTAAATGCCTTTCTGTTGTTTTTATCTTTTTCACTTCATTAATTTTGGCTCTTCATTTTTTCCTTCCTTCTGTTTGTTTCAGGCTTATTTTTCTTTTCTCTTCCCTCCCCTCCCCTCCTGTCCCTTCCTCTCCCTTCCCCTCCCCTCCCTTCCCCTCCCCTCCCCTCCCCTCCTCTCCCTCCCCTCCCCTCCCCTCCCTCCCCTCCCCTCCCTCCCCTCCTCTCCCCTCCCCTCCCCTCCCTCCCCTCCCCCCCCTCCCCTCCTCTCCCCTCCCCTCCCCTCCCCTCCCCTCCTCTCCCTCCCCTCCCCTCCCTCCCCTCCTCTCCCCTCCCCTCCCCTCCTCTCCCTCCCCTCCCCTCCTCTCCCTCCCCTCCCCTCCCCTCCCTCCCCTCCCTCCCCTCCTCTCCCCTCCCCTCCCCTCCCTCCCCTCCCCTCCCCTCCCTCCCCTCCTCTCCCCTCCCCTCCCCTCCCTCCCCTCCCCTCCCTCCCCTCCCCTCCCCTCCCTCCCCTCCCTCCCCTCCTCTCCCCTCCCCTCCCCTCCCCTCCCCTCCCCTCCCCTCCCCTCCCTCCCCTCCCCTCCCTCCCCTCCTCTCCCCTCCCCTCCCCTCCCTCCCCTCCTCTCCCCTCCCCTCCCCTCCCTTCCCCTCCCTCCCCCTCCCTCCCCTCCCCTTCCCTTCTCTTCCTCCCTCCCTCCCTCCTTCTCTTCCTTCCTTCTTTCCTTCCTCCCTCCCTCCCTCCTTTCCTTTCTTTCTTTCCCACATCATGCAGCTTGCAGGATCTTAGTTCCGCGACCAGGGATTGAACCTGGGCCCCTGGGCAGTGGAAGTGTAGAGTCCTAACCACTGGACTGCCAGGGAAGTCCCCTTATTTCACTTTTCTTTTTCTCGTTTCTTATGGTGGTCGCTTAAATTATTGATTTGAGATCTTTTCATGAACATTTAGTGTTACCAGTTTCCCTCTCAGACTGCTTTAGCTGTGTCCCACAAATTTTGATACCTACAGGTAATACATTGTTTCTTTTAAGAAATAACCTAGCTATTTTGAAGACTTTTTTCTGATTCTTGGTATTACGAGTGACTTTCTATTGTATCCTGGACAATTGGGGTATCACGAGACTCTGAATCTCATTTAAATCTTCTATCTTAGCGGGCTCTGCTGACACCATACTGGTGAAGCAAAGTGGACGCTGCCTCATTATCACCGGGTAGAGATGAAAGCTTAGGCTCCCCACTGATGGCACGGTGGGGAGGGGAGGAGCACCCCCTCAGTACCAAGCGAGGGGGGGTCTAGACTCACACTCCTTCTCTGTTTGTTCCGGGGTGGGGTGGGGTTTTTTCCCATGGTGCTGGTCTGCAGTAGGGCGGACATTGTCAAAATAAGTTTGTCTTGATAGGCTGCTCCTTTCCTGGTTCTTTAGTTAGAGAGAGCAGGCTTTGACTGGGGCTTTTTTTTTCTTTCTTTTTCTGTACATATTGGCTTTTCTGGGTTGCAGGCTTCTTCTGTGCTAGTCCAGGATATGTAGGGAGCAAAAAGAAAATCTGGTAACTCATTGCTGTGTCATCACTTGAGTTTCAAGATTCCTAGATAGTCGCCTTCTTCTCTCTACCTTTCAGACTCTTCCTATAACGTTATGCATTATGTCCAGGGTTTTAGCTGTACTTACTGGGAGGGATAGAGGAAACTGTGTCTATGTCATCTTGTCTGTAACCATCATTGACCTCTTTTAATACTTTTAGGTTATTTTAAAATAAACTTTTAATTTTAGAATAGTTTTAGGTTTACAGAAAAGTTGCAAAGATAGAGAATTCCCATATACCCCATACCTAGTTTCTCCTATTACTAACATTTTATGGTACATTTGTCATATTCATGAACCAATACTAATATATTATTAAAGTTCATACTTCATCTAGTTTTCCTTAGTTTTTACCCAGTGTTCTGAGATGCCCTCCAGAATACAACATTACATTTTGTCATGTTTCTCACACTCTTCTTGGATATGACAGTTTCTGACTTCCCTTGTTTTTGATGACCTTGACAGTTTGAGGACTCAGGCATTTTGTAGAACGTCCCTCAACTGGGATCTGTCTGATGTTTTTCTCATGATGAGACTCGGGTTATGGGTTTGGGGGATAAAGACCACAGACAGAGGCGAAGTGCTGCTGTCATCACATCATATCAAGGGTACCTACTATCAACATGTCTAATCACCGGTGATGTTGACCGTCAGTCACCTGGCTGAGGCAGTGTTTGTCAGTCTTCTCCACTGTGAAGTCCTCCCCTCCTCCTATTTCCATATTATGCTTTTTGGAAGGAAGTCACTATGTGAAGCCATTATAATATCATTTTTTACACCTACATCAGATCTTGTTTTCCTCTTACAAATTCTGACTTATTAGAGGCATTAATTTTTACTGGCTCTGGACTTCCCTGGTGGTGCAGTGGTTAGGAATCCGCCTGCCAATGCAGGGGACATGTGTTCGATCCCTGGTCCAGGAAGAGCAACTAAGCCCATGCACCACAACTACTGAGCTGTGTGCTGCAACTACTGAAGCCTGTGCGCTTAGAGCCCGTGCTCCGCAACAAGAGAAGCCACTGCAGTGAGAAGCCTGCACACTGCAACGAAGAGTAGCCCCCGCTCGCCACAACTAGAGGAAGCTCATGTGCAGCAATGAAGATCCAACGTAGCCGAAAAAAAAAAAATTTTACTGGGTCCATATTTTTCCAAACATTTCATTTTAATATTCATTACACCAATATCAAGCATTTACACAGAAAAGATGAAAAAAAAAGGCATGATTTGAAAGACTAGTTCTCTTAATACTTCTGGGCACTCAAAACTAATGTCCTAAGCAAGTCTTTAAATACTGTAATAGCCATTTTTAGGAAAAACCTAAAACCACATGCAGCCATAAGACCAGTGGAATTATTCTGAATGCTTCTGTTTGTCTCAAGGAAAGTTATCAGAAGAAATAGAGCCATTTCAGTTTTCTTTGGAAAGCTTATTTTAAGAAGAGTCTTGGATCTTACATATAAATTCCTCATGACTCTCCGAAATTCCAAAAAGGGAAGCACAATTGTTAATGTTATATTTGTCCTTTTGTCACAGGTGGGGCTATTTTTAGACTAGATAGAATGGTCTGTGCTTTATGTAGACTTCACAGTACATTGAGGCCTGAAGAAGAATCATCTTGAGTCCACACGTGGCCATGTAATAGGGCTTGAAACATAATGTTACCCTTTTATATGACTAAAGACCATCCGAAGTTTTCTGTTTGGGCTTTCATGACCTATTTATTAGAACCATAACCTGTTTGATGCTGAGTTTCTGGATATGAGGAGTTATTAAGAGAAAATATGACTTTTTTACAAAACAGTTCCAGGAATACATTGTAGAGGAAAAGGATAAGTGCCTAAAATAAGAATCTTGTTAAAATGCTGCCTGTGTTGAAGAACTTTTGTGCCATCCCTGACGTCATAATAAACAGAATATTTTGTGAGGCTGTTAGGTTATTCTCCTTTCATCCTTTTCCGTTTGATTGAATGTCTTGGTCATACACACGACTGGCCACATTGACTCTCTCGAGGACAATGTTCCCTCTCTGACTCTCACCAGCTCCAACTTACCCACCTTATTTTCACCCGTGAGCATTTTGAAAAAGTAGAGCCATGAGGGAAGTAACCTTATCAGATACTGAAACAACTTATAAAGTAAAATAATTAAGATAATGATATATTGTTCGAGGTACAGACCGGTAAACAGAGATTCAAGAAAAGACCCAAATTCAAATGGAATTTAACACATGATAAAGGTAGCATGTCAAAATAGCTGGGCAAAGATAGTTATTCCCTAGACAGTGTTGCGAGGTGATGGGAGGTAGAAACCTGGATCTTGACCTAATTCTTTACATTGTATTGAATTCCACTTGGATCCAAGATTTAAACATAATAAAGTGAAACCATAAAGGTACTATTAAAAAGAGTTAGCATTTTAACAGTTCTGGAATGGGAAAAGTATAAAAATTATGCAAAATTCAGAAGCCATAAAATAAAAATGCAATAACCTCTAATTTAAACACACACATAAACTCAAAAAACAAATGCCACATTTGGAAGGCTATCCGTAACACATTTGACACACAAAGCGCTAACATTTTCAATGAGTGCAGACGTTTTGCAAAGGAAGAAAGGGAAAGACAAACAGAAAATAAAACAAGAGGCAGAAAACAGGAAAAGATGCCTAACCTTACAATCAAATGTAAATCATTTCTCTTCCACTAGAATAAAAACAATGAAAATTCCGGAGATGAGAAATTTAAGGCCACCAGGACTGGGCACCTTCCTTAGGCTCACTGCCTTCTTTTGCACGTGGCCCTCCTGCATGTGCTCACAGGATGGCTGCTGCACCTCCAGGAATCATGACCAGGATCCAGCAGAAAGAAGGGGGCAGGTAGGGGAAAGGCAAAAGGTTTCTGCTTCAGAGTTCGCTCCCTGTCACAAGTTTTCTTGGAAGCCCAATTCTGATCCCATCTCATCTGCTAGAACTGTCCTGGGGCTGCCTGGGAGGATGGGGAAGTGATTTTTAAAAACCTTTTCAAAGTAAAAAGTATACCACTTAGGGATTTTCACAAAGTGAACACACCCATCTGACCCGCACCCAGATCAAGAAACAGTGGGAACCACCTCCTTGCAACTGCCCATGTGCTCCTTCCCAGTCACTGGAGAAGGTGAGCATTTTTAATGGGTACCTTCTCACTGTGGCCAAAATCGGGTTAAGAAAGAAAAAGAGAATATCAGAAACCAGCAGTCTGTCACAACCATCGCTTTATATAGTCGCCCAAAGGCACTCTTATCATCAGTTTCCCCAAATCTTTCACTCTCAGTCCAAGAAATTTTATCTTAAGAGACAACAGTTGAAATTTACATTTTCTGTAATTTCATATTGCGAGCCTGGGGCCAAGAACAACAATCTGGCCTGAACGGGAACTTTCTGCAGCCGTAGATTCATAGGCAGATGCATTGAGAGGGTACCTGTGAGATACTGATCAGGTCTGAGTTTCGAGAGGTCTGTAAATACAGAGACATTCTAGAGGACCATTAGGGACCCCGTCCCATGAATGGGATGAATATGGGAAAATCTGCAATTCTATACACATGTTTTTTAGAAGTGAGAAAACCCACAAATAAGATAGATGTGGCTAACTCTTAGAACAGAATTCAGAATTTATTCAATATTACAGTATGCATATTGGAGAGAACATATTTGTTATGTACAGAGGCCACTTTTCTCTCCCAGCCTACTGAACATTCTAACATTCATCTTGGAGAGAATCCCTGTTTGCAGGAGGCATCTGGCAGCATTCCGACACCACACGGAATCAGCTAATTTGCATTCAGTAGAAACGCTACAAATGCGACAAATGTGAGGGCTTTCAGGAAAAGTCAAGCTCATTCAACGTCAGAGAATTCACACTGGAGAAAAACCATATTCACGTAATGGCTGTGAAAATGCTTTTAGACAGTGCTCAGAGCTAATTAGACATCTGGGATTTCAGAGCGGATAGGAGCCCCGGGAGCAGGATGGATGAGGAAGAACCTTCAATCAGAGTTCTAGCCTCAGACAATGTCAGCTAATTCATTCGGGATGTGAAGCGGGCGTGTGTGAATGTGGAAAGCTGTCTGGGGAAGCGTGGCGTATGCTGGACGTCAGTCAGATCATTCATGCTGGAGAGAAGCCTGTGAGTAAAGCCAATGTGGAGCATCATTTGGGGATAGTGCAGCCCTTTCTCATCTTTGGAGAATTCACAGGAAACAAACACTCTCGTTGTAAAGATTGTGGGAGAGCTTTTAGTCAGTAATCAGGCTAATTCATTCTGGAGAAAAACCTTGATTGTGGAGACTGAGGAAAAGCCTTCAGTTCTTTTCCTTATTGGATATCAGAGAATCCTTAGTGGTATATGGGGAAACTTTGCCGGGGTGGGGTGGGGTGGGGGATTCAGGGTTCATTAAGTATCGCATTAAAGCATTAATTGCATTAAGAAGGGGTTTAAACTTTTTGCTTCTTCCACTGCAACCAAAGCTTTCATTTCTGTCCCTGATTATCTCATAGAATTTTTTTTGTCTCTAATGACTTATCTTCCTTAAGGAAGTAAGGAAGATAAGCTTATAAGCTTGCTTTTGTAAGCTTAACTTCTAATTCTAGTAGGTATTCAGTACGTTTCTGCTGAATGAATGAAGTAATGCAATAGGTAAACAGCAGAGGCGGCCTGGCTTGGGCCTTCGGGGTCAGGACTCCATAAATCATGCAGAGCGTGTAAGGACCGCGTTGAGGGGGTGAGGCTTCCTGGCAGGATCTGGAGGTTGCAAATTCTACTATGACTGCAGCATATCTGTGTTCGGGCCCCATTAACTCGAGGAACTTCTACGGGCCACATCTCTACTGCTGAAGACTATTTTGTGATGGGAAGAGGGGGTGGTGATTTTTCTCAAGTTCTGAATGTAATGGAATCATTCGTATTTGAAGGCTACATTAGGAGGATGCCAGTTCCTCTTTGTTTTGTATCTAAAACTAGACATTTAAAGAGCAAGGGCTACAGTTCTTGAGTTCAACTTCTCATTTCATGAGGGAAGGGTCAGGCACACTTTCTTGTGTTGAAGCAACACGAAAACCACATTGCTTGATGGAAGCTGGATCAGAAGAAGCTTCATCTGGTTCTTATCCACCGACTGTGTTCTCTCCTCCCAACCTGACTCCTCACCCCTAGCCTAGGATTCTGAGTCTCCTAGAAGACGCCCTTGCTCACCACTATATCCATTCCCCAGTCGAGGGAGAAGAGATTCAGGTCGTGTGCATTTCTGGCTCCTGGCTTTGCATAGAGAAGACAGGAAGAAAAGTCTGAGAAAAAAGGGACAAAGAATGGAGAAAGTGGGGAGTGGCCACAACTCATGGCACCTTATTCCTAAGAGGATATGCAATGTCACTAAGGCTGGCTGGAGAGTAACTAAAGGGCTTAGTTTTGCACCAGTGTAGTTCTAGCTGCCATACATTTCTTCCAGCTGGTACGTGGGGCTCATAAAATCCTGCTGCATGGGACTGGCCTCCTTCTCTAGAATTCATCCAACCCAACCCACCCCTTGCCCATTCCAACTTGCTGCTCCTTCCGTGTGCCTTCCGTGGCCCTTGCTTAGGCTCTGCATCCCAGGGACTCATACCCCCCTACCACTATCCCACTGATTTGTTCTAAAATTCATCATTCAGCCCCATTTTAGAAGATGACCCCCATTTTAGAAGACATGCCCATACGCCTGAACTTTCCTGAATCTTTCCTTCCTTGTCGGTGCCCTGTAGGCCCTGGGACTCGGAACTAAGTGCTAAAGTTGCTTGCCTATGTAGGCCGTGACCAGTCTTGACCTGCATTTCCTACCACACAAGTAAGATTTCCAATGTCTAAACTTGGGCTGATTTTCCATTTGGAGCTACACCAAGAGCCATGGGGCTGTAAGGAATTGATGACAGAGAGGTTCAGAGGAGTGCTGTACTGGTTAAGAATGGCAAAGGCTGCGAAGAGCAGAAATCAGCTTAGGAAGTAAAGACATTCAATTCAGCGACCAACAAGACTGGAAGTAGGTGGTTCCAGGATACGTATAGTGGCTCAACGGTATCATCAAGGACCCAGGCTTTTTTTATCTGTCTATTCGGCCAACCTTGGTATGTTGGCTTTTTCCCTTGGTTTTGTTGCCTCCTGGTCTCAAGATGGCTGCTACAGCTCCAAGTATCACGTCTCAAACATTCCTGTTCAAAGCAGGAAGACGGGACAGGCCTCTTCACTCTCTCTTCTTTAATCAGAAAGCAAAATCTTCCCAGAAGGTCCCCCAGCCATTTCCCTGTAAGTTTTGTTGGCAGAACTAAGTCTTGTGCCCACTTCTAAGCCAACAGACAGCAAAGGGAAGAAGTTACGAGCTTGCTGCAGTGCATCGCATGGGTTGGGGAGCGGGGCAGGGCAGGCCTGGTGAGCCCGGGCAGCAGGGCGGCTCCAGGGCTGGCTCCTCTCTCTGCCTTTTTCACGGAGCCCCAGCTCTGCTCAGGTTATCCCCTCCTTTATCTTCTTCTTCTTCCACAAGAGGCTCATTCTTCCCCCAACTCTAATCGCGTTTTCTCCCTGTCACAGCTTGGTTTGCTTTTCTTCGGTCTCCAGTTTTCCTCCTCAGTGTAATTCTGGCCAGCACATGGCCCTACTTGCCCTCATGACATCGTGTCACACACTGCTGCCTATACGGTCTGATTTGGGGATTCAAATTTCCTAAAAGGGGAAACTGCCTGGCCTGACTGTCTTCCTTTACATTTTTGAGTCGGGCAACTTCAAAAGTTGTTGGCCAGCCTATAGAGATCCTGGTCCCCTGACCTGCCTGTGTGTGTGGTGTGGGGAGGGTGACAGAGGTGGGGTCATATGATACAACACAGCCACCTGGTGGGGGGGCTGGATGAGGCCGCTCCCCACAGGATGGGCTGTGTGTGTGTGTGTGGCAGGTGTAATGGAGTGGAGAAGAGCAGAGACAGTGGGTTCCTGGAGCCCAGGGAAACAAGATAAGATCAGGCCACTCTACACAGAGACGCCACAAGGCAGAACACGGGGGCACCAGGCACAGAAGGGAAAAAGCCATTTTTGGACATTTCAGCCCCATTTTAGTGGATGCCATGTGGAGAAGAGGAGAGGAAACTGGCTGGCAGACAGAACCAAGGCCCTTGACTTACGGCCGCAGTTGAACCTGCCCAGCCGAATCCAGATGTTCGGGTCACCCTATTTAAGGTCCAGACATGGTGGAGCAGAAATAAGATGTTCCTGCTTTGCTCCGCCTGTTACCTGACTTACAGAATTGAGAGCATAAGTCACAGATTCCTGAGTCTGCCACCACCTGGAATCTCCCCAAACTCCTACCGCAGAAATTCCAGCGACTGCTAGTAGGAAGCCGGGCATTCTCATGAACGTGGCTTTAACAGGGCTTGGAAGCATTTGGTACATTACTGGACTTGTATCTTAGAGACCCTTTTGTGGCTTTGACAGGCCACAGAAGAGACCGACTGGAGAAGCAGGACTAATTCAAGATGACCATGTAACGGACAGAAGATGGACCGGTGATTCCAGCAAAGGGAATTAAAAAGTCCGCAGTGGGAAAACGAGAACTTTGAAGAGCATGGATAATGGGCAGACCTGGATTTGAACCTTTGCTCCTTTACTTCTTAGTTGCGTGACCTTAGGCAAGTTATGTCACCTCTCCAGGAGATAGTTACTTCATTTGTAATCTGAGGACAGAAATGTCCCATTTCAAGGGTTGCTGGGAGGATTAAATGAGATGCTGCACGTGAGGCACTAAACGCACGCGAGTCACTGCTACAGTCAGAGCCTCTCACGTACCCGGTGAGTGGGGCTGAGCCCCAGCAGGGAGAGCCCGCCTGCTGGTCCCCATCGAAAGAGCTGGCTTGGCGGTTCTGACGGGGAGCTCCGCTGGGGCCCCTCGTGGTGGCGAGTGGCGCTGGGGGGTTATTTTACATACCATAAAGCACTTTACAGCTTTCCTTCTAGCTTCTTGAGCTCCTAGAAGCCTTTGGAACAGCCTTCGCCAGCTCCCCAGGAGTCAGAGTACCCTAGTCTCTCCGGGCTTAGAGTCCGTGTCCCTCCGGTCCCCTGCTCTCCCAACAGCCTTGATGAGTCATTTCAATCTCCTCTACCTGTTTCTATCATTTCTTACTCGATTTGGTCTTGCGATAGTCCTTAGAGGAGTGATTTGAGAGGGTGTTCTGGAGATCCAGTATAAATGACGTTCCAGCTATACACTTCCAAGTCAGGAGCACGAAAGCCCAGTGAGGAGCTGTCCTCCTGGCCAGAGACAGCGGCGTGCGTGAGCTCGTGAGCCTCGGGTAAGCAGGCAGAGAGGCAGCTGGCAAGGGGCCCCCTTCCTCTCCTTACTGCTCCACAATCTGCTCACATCTTCACCAGGTTCAAGGTTCAGCTGTTCAGAAGCAGCCTCCGCTTTCTAGGAAGTGCAGTTCTTATGGGCAGTGCCAACACTAGGGACTAACTCTTATCAACCCCACCGCGAGCATTTCTAACTTACTAGCTTTTAAAGCAATTTAGAAGAGAGCGCCACGGCTATATAAATCGCTGGATATATACACAGAACCTGTCCCCATTTTTGGTAGGGGACGTAGAGATTTTGCAGCTAACAAAAGACAAGGGATGTTCCTGCACTTTGCGCTTGGGACCCAGAACTTCGCCGTATACGAAAGGATGATGTACTCGTGGCGGGGGTGGCACAGGTGGGACGTTTCAGTACAGTCGTTAACATCGTTCTCCTGGTTACCTCCACGCTGGTAACCTTGGTTGCTGGTAACCACAGAAGCACTCAGTGCCAGGTGTTAAGCGAGGCACTGTGAATACAGAGATGCTTCAGACATAGGCCTTGTTCTCAAAGAGCTCCAACTTCATGTTGAGGGTGGACCCTGAGCCAGCCATCCTTATCCAGGACACGGGCGAGCTCTCCAACATCCTGGTTTCTTGTTTGTCCCCTGCCTCCCCCTCTCAAGGTCACTCCCAAGGTTAGCGCAGTGCATGGCAGCCAGCAATGCCTCCCAGGCAGAGCCGAGGCAATGGGGACCAAGCCCCTGCCACCTCACGGACATCAGGGCTCATCTGGCTTCCGGGTCGGGAGGAAGTGTGGCAATAAGGACAAGTTGACCTTCCTCCTGTGTGACCTGGAGGAGAATGGCCGACGACCATCCCAGAGAAGGCAGGCTATGTCTTCAGTCAAGGGTAAGCGCATCTCCATCTGAGATGGCCCTGAACCACAAATCCATCTCTCTGCGTCCACTGCGGTGTCCACAGCTGCATACAGTCGCCAATCCCCAAGTCGTCCGAGTCCCTTGGTGCTCAGAGGTGCCGTGGAAAATACAAAGGACAAGATGTGGTTCTTCCTTGAAGAGCTTTCTGTCTGTCCGAGAAGAAAAAGGCACGAGAAGGTCACGAAGGACCAGAGCATTACCGGGGTGCTAGACGGGGCTCAGGGGCAGTGGATCTGGTGAGCACAGTGCAGGCTGGGAGCCCAACTGCAGGCGTGCAGCGTCCCAGGAAGGCTTCATGAAAGAGGTGGGCTTTGGGCCGGGCTTGAAGGGTGGGCAGCATTCGGAGGGATGGTGGTGGCGGCTGCATTCCTGGGGGAGCTGCACGTGAGCCATGACCATGGGTGCTCAGAACATGGTTCCCTCATCACCCCCTTGTGAAACAGAGGATTCAGCCAGTGGTTCCTCTTCGCGCTGCTGTAATCACAAGAGCCAGAGGGTTCTTGCAGGCACGGAGGTTTGCGTGGCCAAAGTGGGGGCCTGTGACACTCATTTCCTATGGTGTCATCACAGCGTGAGGCCAGGGACAAGGACATGCTGTCAACACCTGTGCTCAGCCTTTCTGCCAAAGCAGCACGGCGGGGGCCATCCTGGGGGGCCGCTGCTCCCCAGAGGCCAGGATCTGGAGCCTTTATGCTGAAGGTATTATTTTGGGAAACCACAGACTCTAAGCCCAAACCTCGCTCCACCGGCATGACACACGTGGCCAAACACTTGGACCGGATTCTGGCAGAAGATCAAAGAATTCATTCGGCAGAGGAAATCTTTGGCTATTCTGAATAAGGGGAAATTTCCATTCATCTCGTAATTCATACTAGAGAGATTCCCTATGAATGGCGCCAATGTAGGAAAATCCTCCGAGAGAGGCAGCCGCTATCACAGTTGAGAACTCACAGGGGAGGGCTGGGGGCACGGGAAGCAAAGACAGTGCAAACAAAGAGCTCAGCCTGGAGCCCATCACACGGGAGAAAACCTATATCCTCGTGAGCACAACGGCGGTCCGAGAAAACACAACCCTCACCCAACAATGGCTAAGTCCTTCTGCAGATTCATCGTGTAATGCATCAGGGGTGGTGATCATTTCAGGAGAAATCAGCCCTCATTCGTCACCCGAAGCTTCCAACTGGAGAGAGGGCAGATGCTCGTCATAAATGAGGGGGCTCTTGGGGGGTCTCTGGCCTCAGGAAACACGGAGACCATGCAGGGCCCCAGGAGGACTGTCAGAGGGGCCTCAGAGCACACGTCGTATCAAATGGTCATGGAAGAGGAAAACATGATGAAAGGGCGAATTTAGAAAACGATTTCGTTGGAACTTGCACTTCTAGCACCTGTAATGGAATGACAGACTTGGGCTGGAAGGGATGCAGACACCCCTCGGGAGACAGTCTGCTCTGGGGACACAGTCATTCGCTTGCAGCCCGAGGGGCCAACTTGCCCAGGGACCTAGTGCTGTGCAGGGGAGAAGAAGCCAGGCTCCAGAGCTCTCAGCAGTTTCCTCTTCCACAGGGCCTCGATATCGATGTTTCTTCATGGTCCCTCCTCCTTCCTCTCCCCTCAGTAAAGTCCTGGCCTTGTGTCTGCCACGTGCCCACCTGTCACTGGTGCTGCCCAGGGGGCAGGAGGCCATCTTCCCACCAAGAGGGTGGTGACCACCATTACATCTGACAACTTGCGAACACGCCGCAAGGGATGCTGCTGTGACCTGTCCCTTCATTCATTCATTCATTCAACAGATATCTTTCAAGCATCTCCTCTACTCTGTAGCTGGCACATTGTTTGTGTTGGGATAAAGGACAGGGGAAAAGGAGGTGTCAGCCACAAGTGGCTCGGGCCACCCTGGGGAAGAGAGAGGGGAATCAGGAAACCAGGAGCACCTTCGAGACTGCAGGGGTGTCTGTGTCCCTGGTTTCAGAGGGGGGCTTTGGAGAGAGCGCTGGGGAGGGAGGCGGAAGAACTCTGATCTAATGACTGCCTCCCAGGTGGCAGGCTAGCGTGTGCTGTCTCCGAGGCCCCTGCGTGCGTGGCATCCACGGTCTCCACTTTGTAAATAAAGAAAATCAGGTGCACGCGCAGCTGCCACGCGGCACAGCTGTCATGCGGCACAGCTGGTCCAGGTCTGTCTCCCTCCTGATCCCAAAGTCTTCCCATCACCACAGGGAGAGAATGGGTCCTTTAGGGGACAGTGGGAGGCCCCTGGTGAAGCGGGAGGAAAGGGGATGGAAGGGGAGAAGGGGACTGGCTTTGGTAGGCTGTACTTTAGGGAGCAGAGAGAGGCACACTCATTCATTCACTCCTCCCTTTATCCACTAGGCAAATCTCTACGGAGCCCTATGGAGGGCCAGGCGCTGTGCTTCAGTGCTGGGGACTGAGTGAGGAAGAGGGACACGGGACTTCTATTCTAGAAGGAGGTGGGTGATCCAGGAGGCTATGCGTTTTGAAGGGGAAGCCAGGGGAGAACCCTAACCTCGACCTGCACCGCTAAGGCTGACTTCTGGGAAGGGCTGACGCGTCAGGTAAGAGCTCAAAGAATAAGCATCAGCCTGGTGTGTGCTGGGAAGCGTCTTCCAGAGACAACCGCGCCGGCAGGGCTGTGGGTGACGGCAGGGCCGTGGGTGACGGCAGGGCGGGAGGAGCCGGAGCCGAAAGAGGGCCAGTGTCACATACGTGAGGAAACCCGTGCAGACACGGAGGGACGCGAGGAGGGACCAGGTCACCCAGGGCCCTTAGAAGGAGCCCAGACTGGACCCTGAGAAAAATGGGAAGCCCTGAAGAATGTTAAGCGCGGGGAGGCCCCGAGCGGTCTGCAGTTTATCCCTTCCCTCGGAAGCCCAGGGCTGCAACTGCCAGGAGAGTTGTCCGAGGATTCGTCTAACTAGGGCAGATGTGGTCAGAGAGAGCGTGTGAGTGCTGTCGTTTTTCCTCGTGAACCAAGGAGGTTTCCAACAGGTGCAGTGAGCCGAGTGAGCAATAAAGCTAGGGCCGAGTGCGGGTGGCGTGATCCCGAGGAGGAAACCTCTGGTGCGTGAAGGGCAGACCCGAAGGTCCCCCCACGAGTGCTTTGGGATGGACGTGTGTGTGCAGGCACCCCCCTCTTGTGGCCAAAAGAGGTACTGCACCCGTATTCCCAAACAGGCCGGACCCTAGGTTGTCGCTGGCTGGGGAAGCCCAGTGAAATGAAGCTGGGGCTGCAAGGAGCGGTGGACCCCAGGAGGTTCCCACCTGTTTTTTTGTTTGTTTTTTGAGAAACCTGAACAGTGGAGAAAATGTATATATATGCTTAGAAAGAAAATGCTAGAAAGACAGTGTTACCAGTGATTCTGGTATAGGCTCTGGAATAGGTGACTAAATTTTTCATCGCGTTTATACGTATCTTAAAACTTGCTCACGTATTACTTTTGTTGATAAGAGAAAAAAATGTATTATTATTATTTTTTAAAAAGAGCAGAAGTGACAGAAAAGTGCCCCAAGGGGGTACTGAAGCGGAGGCCAGGTGGCTAGTGTGAGAGCTGAGTGGCTCGGTGGGGGCTGCTGCCCGGGCAGCCCTGGGCATTTCACACCCGCGGAGCACGAGCCACGCTGAGAAGGTCCGTGCTGGGGACCAGGCTTCCTGGAGGCTGCCCTCCTGGCCATTTCTCTCTAGCTGCGTCCTACAGCTCACACGCACCCAGCTTCGGGGTCCCTGCCCCTCTGCCTTGCTCTCACGTGCTCATCCTTCTCCCATCAGAGTAGCACCCTCCTGACTTGGTCTCGCAGTGGCCCCAACCGCCAGGTTCTGGGTGACCTGGAAGTGTATTCCACACGCTCACACTGGAGGGTTCTCTTCTGCGTGGCCTCTGATTTGTAATGAGGGCTGGGTCTGCTCAGAAACTACAGCCACGCGTGTTCCATCCATGGGGTCTCTGCCTGGACAACTTTTCTGGCTGCGGACAAGTTGCTCACCTGGCCGGCAGTTCTGGTCACTCTGGTCACCTTCCCAGCTTCTCTCTTCTCTCTCCTGCTTGAAACTCTTCTCTGGGGCAGGGCAGCTCCTCGGCCTCCCCTCTGGAAAGTTCCCTGATGCTGGTCTAAGGGACTGGATCTGGAGGGCCAAGGACACAGCCCCCATCATTGCTAGGGTCATTCTTGACTGGAGGAGTTTCCAAGGAGGCTCACTTGTGCCGTGGGAGGGTTACATTTCAAAGAAACTCCTCATGAGCTTAATTTCAGAAACGTTCTGAAATACATAAAATATGTTTTTTAAAAAATCAAATAGGGCTTCCCTGGTGGCACGGTGGTTGAGAGTCCGCCTGCTGATGCAGGGGACACAGGTTCGTGCCCCAGTCCAGGAGGATCCCACATGCCGCGGAGCAACTAGGCCCGTAAGCCATGGCCGCTGGGCCTGCGCGTCCAGATCCTGTGCTCCGCAACGGGAGAGGCCACAACAGTGAGAGGCCCGCGTACCGCAAAAAAAAAAAAAAAAAAAAAAAAAAAAAAAAAAAAAAATCAAATAAAACCCCTTCATTATAGAAATTTTCAATCCCACTAAAGAGAATATAATGATACAACGAACTCTCATGTTCCCATCACCTAACCTCTATAGCTATTCATTTACTGCCATTCCTGTTTCCACCACACCTCACCACATTTTGTGTGTGTATGTGTCTGTCGAGTATTTTAAAGTAAATCTCAGTGTATCTTTTTTCAGATAGGTAACTCAGTATGTATCTCTAGATAATTAAATTACATTTGACGTTTTGGGGGAATGTGTATGATAACAGAATAGTTTAGTGATCTCCTGTACCCATCTCCACCCCCAGTAGACACCCAGCCACTCTCCTTTCATCTGCTCTCCCCTCTCCCACCACAATGGATATTTTTCAAGCAAATCTCAGACATCATTTCACCCATAAAGTCGGCAATATGTGTCTCTAAAACGCTTTTCCTTTTTAAAGCATAACCCCAATATCATTATCACAACTAAAAATTTTAAACAGTAATTCCTTAATATCGTCCATGTTCACATTTTCCTGATTTTCAAAAATTTCACAGGGCTTCTGTGGTGGCGCAGTGGTTGAGAGTCCGCCTGCTGATGCAGGGCACACGGGTTCGTGCCCCGGTCCGGGAAGATCCCACATGCCGCGCGGAGCGGCTGGGCCCGTGAGCCATGGCCGCTGAGCCTGCGCCTCTGGAGCCTGTGCTCCGCAACGGGAGAGGCCACACAGTGAGAGGCCCGCGTACTGCAAAAAAAAAAAAAAAAAATTTCACAATTGGTTGTTAGAATCATAATCCAAATAAGGTCTACAGGTTGCATTTGGTTGATAGTCTCCTCAGGTCCACTTCCCTCTTAAAAAAAATTTTTTTTTTAAATCTAGTAATTTGTTGAAGTATTTCAACAGTTTGTCCTTAGAACGGAATGACACAATGCTCGAGCGCCAGTTCTGTGCCAGGCACTGTGTTTTGTGCTGGAAATAAAGGCGTGGGCAGATCTGGGGCAAATCACTGACTCTCTCTGGGCTTCAGTACCCGCTTCTCTAACAGAAGAGGACTGGACTAGATGCTCTCTAAAGGCTCCACTCTGATTCACTCGGATCTCCATCTCATCACTAGGATCCACTGTGTGAGTCCACACGAACCGCAGTCAAACTTACTCCCAGGGAACCCCCGCCTTGACCCTACCTCTCTGGGCGCCGCCCACCTGCCGGGGTGCTCGGAGGTCGAGAAAAAGCGGGAGGAGCTCTCCCGGACGGCGGAAAATTGCTCTGACCGCGGAAGCGAGCTGTAAAGGCAGAGACCTTGCGCACGGGCCGGCCCCGCCCAACTACACTTCCCACAGCCCTCTGCAGCCAGCCGGTTACCACGGAGACGGGCCGGGATAGTCGGCTCGGAGACTGTCCGTGGCCTGGGCCTCCGGGTGGCCGTACGCAGAACAGCCTCTACCCCCACGGCTTCCAAACGGGCCGGCCACGCGCGCCCGCCACCCAGCCCTTGACTCTGGAGCCCGAGGAGGCAGGGCCATTTGGCTGGGTCTGGGCCGCCGGGAGGAGGCTGAACTACATTTTCCAGGAGCCTCCGGGCACGCTCGCGCGGGGCACAGAAAAGGTAACATCGAGTTGTTGCCAAGGAGACCAGTCCCGGGGTATTTGGGCCCCTGAAGCCCGTGTACAGAGGAGTTGGAGACAAAGAAGAAAGATAGAAGAGAGAATGAGGATGGAAAACTTGTTTATAAAGCAACATAAAGAGTACACTCCCTCCTGTTTAACTTTGTTTCCACCAACGCTCAGGGCCGGCGTGAGCATCGCACAGCCCTCTGGGAAATGCAGATGGCGCTGCCCTAAGGACTATGGGAAATGTAGTTATTGATTAACAGCCACTACCTCGAGCACCTACAGTAAGGATATGGGATTGAATCCTCCCTGCTTCTCCCTTCTTTTCCACTCAAACACAATGTTTACCTCCCCAATACTTACAGAATCTCTCTCTTTCTCTTCGTGCCAACCCTCAGTGCTGTATTTCAGACACTCCCTTAAATCTGTTCTCCTCACGGCCACCAAAGTAATTTTCCCTGCTCTCTTAGGGCTCTTACACAGCTAATAGAACCAAGTCCACATTAAGCGGCTGGCATGTATATTTGACCTCTCACCAACTGTCTCACACTAGTCTCGTCATATGTAAGAACCATTCTCCTTAGATTGTTCATCTCATTTGTGATTGATATCTTAAAGCCATTGCCACCACTTTTTTTTTTTCTTTTGCTGTACGCGGGCCTCTCACTCTTGTGGCCTCTCCCGTTGCGGACTCCGGACGCGCAGGCTCAGCGGCCATGGCTCACGGGCCCAGCCGCTCCGCGGCATGTGGGATCTTTCCCGGACCGGGGCACGAACCCGTGTGCCCTGCATCGGCAGGCGGACTCTCAACCACTGAGCCACCAGGGAAGACCATTGCCACCACTTTTTAAAAATGCAGAGCACAACTTCTTGCTTTTAACAGTTGCCCCCCCAAAAGGGTGGTACATTCCAAGTGTAGCTGGATTTGCAAAATATTCTTGAAAAGTACTTGAAATAGGTTTCTATCAGTAGAAACCAAGTTCCTGATACTTTGATAAAATTAGGATTTTATTTCTCTGAACAAAATATTTCATTACATGATCTGGTTAATTCACACCTAGGTGTTTTCCAGGTCTTGTAAAGTCACACAAAAGATTAAAACAAAAAACAAAAACACGATGGTTCTTGTATGAATTACTTATCACAAAACTCCGGTAGGATTATAAACAGTCTTAATAGATGTTTTTGTTTTTACACAACACTTTGAAAGTCTAAGATCTATAATTACACTTGGTCCAAAGAGCTGTAAGTGTGGAGTGAATCTGCCTGAGGCTTTAGAGAAAGGAGGCATACTTTTAAAGGCTATCAGAAAGCCTAGATAGGAGTGAACTGTACGGTGTAAGAAGACAGATGAGGTATTGCTCACATCAAAGCACCAAGAAACTTTCCTTTTGAAGTGGGAATACTTGGCAGACACATTTCCATTAGCTTTTAACTTCGGTAGGAAGAATGGTCCAGATCATAAACATAGAGAATTGTTTAACTGATAAAGCAGTTTAGAAGTCACAGTCAAAAATACGTAATTTCTTCTTAACATTCAAAAGCAGAGTTTCCATCTTCCTCATTTATTTCTTTGGTTTTGGTTTTTAAAATGTAGAATCCTTCATTTCTTGCCTGAGGAAAGAGTACGTCTGTTGAAAAAGCATCCGCCACAGCCAGGATATTCATGTAGTTCTCAGGAATCAGGTGGGGAAGGCTGAAGTCAAGATCTAGAAGGGCCACAGTTCAGAATGATTTTCTTAAGTGGTACCAATGCAGTTACCTTTTCAATGGGTATCAGGAGCACTGCTCTTTTATTAACTCTTATATGTTCTCAGTTACCAGCAAAGCTCCATCTGTTGTTATAGCAACTTAGCCTACACTTTGGACATAAGGGTCTTCTGGCGTTCCAGCAAATGTATAATGATCTCCAGGAGCTTTCCTGAACAATTTTGAGATATGGACATTCAGGTTACAATATAAGTTGTAATTTTCTTTACAACAGAGCTTCAGAATACTACTTGGTCATTTGATTGGTTTCAAGAAATATGATGGGGCTTCCCTGGTGGCACAGTGGTTGAGAGTCTGCCTGCCGATGCAGGGGACACGGGTTCGTGCCCCGGTCCGGGAAGATCCCACATGCCGCGGAGCGACTGGGCCTGCGCGTCTGGAGCCTGTGCTCCGCAGCGGGAGAGGCCAAAGCGGTGAGAGGCCCGCATACCGCAAAAAAAAAAAAAAAAGAAATATGATGCTAGATCTATCTGCAACATACTTGCAAACCATTTTCTGGATGGTTTAGCTCCAAAAAGGTCATTTGCCCTGCTGTGGTTGTTATTGCTTTACTAGGTTCAGTCTCAAAGGGTGAGACTCTTAGCCAGGTCCACTTGTAAACTCATCTGCCCAGTTACACAAGACAGTGGAAAGAGTGGGGGCATGGGATCCAGTTCTGTCCCAGTCCCTAACTCCCTAGCTGAGTCACCTTGAACTAGTCCTTTGTCACTCCCCCAAAACCTGCTCGTCCTCTTCCATTAATGCCTCAGTGAACAGCATCTGTGGTAGGCTGAATAATGGCCCGCAAAGACATCAGACCCCACTCCCTGTGACGTGCACATCCTGTAAATGATACTTTGCTTGGAAAAAGCGTCCTTGCAGACGTGACTAAATTAAGGATCTTTAGATGGGGAGATTATCCTGGGCCCTCAATGCAATTATAAGTATCCTTACAAGAATGAGGTAGAGGGAGAGTTGAGTCAGATAGAGGCGAAGATAATGTGAAGATGGAGCAGAGAGAGATTTGAAGATGCTGGCCTTGAAGACTGGAGTGATGGAGCCACAAACCAAGGAATGACAGCAGCCACCTCTACACTCGTCCTCCTTCCGATCCAGCCCTCACACTGAGGTCAGAGGGGCTTTTCTACCACGGAGATCCAACCACATCAACCTGCAGTGAACATCCTTCAGTGGCAGCTCAAACCCTGACACCTTGGCCTGGCAGGCAGATTCTTAACCACTGCGCCACCAGGGAAGTCCTGGCCTCTTAAATTTTAAAACATTTTTCTCGATTCAAGGGCTCACAAGGGTTGTACTCTGGCTATGGACATAAATGAAAGCTGCTGGGGTAATTTTTCTATTGAGCTCTTGGATAATCATTAAAAATCAGATAAAAATAATCTCTGTTTTGGAGCTGTAGTCTCAAGATCAATTATTATTATTGCAGCTATTATGTAAAGAAGATTTACTACAGTTTGCATTAACGTAATCTTGTGTTCCTTGCAAAAGTTCCAACTGAGAGCAGGTCAGGCAGAAGGAAATTAACCTGGGCCTAAAATGTGCTCACGGATAATCCAGGCAGTTTACTAAGAGTTGACTGTAGCTCAGTCTAAATTTACCAGGGGGCTTCCCTGGTAGCACAGTGGTTAAGAATCCTCCTGCAAATGCAGGGGACACAGGTTCGATCCCTGGTCCGGGAATATCCCACATGCTGCGGAGCAGCTAAGCCTGTGTGCCACAACTACTGAGCCTGCACTCTAGAGCCCGTCAGCCACAACTACTGAGGCTGTGTGCCGCAACTACTGAAGCCAGTGCACCTAGAACCCGTGCTCCACAACAAGAGAAGCCACCACAGTGAGAAGCCCATGCACCACAATGAAGAGTAGCCTCTGCTCGCCGCAACTAGAGAAAGCCCGCACACAGCAACAAAGACCCAATGCAGCCAAAAATAAATAAATAAAAATAAAATTTAAAAATAAATAAATAAATTTACCAGGGAACTGTCGTTATCTGCCAACACCACTCTCTCAAGCAGACTGCCCACACACAGCCCTCTTCATTGTAAGAGTGGAACGCAGACAAGCATATATTTCATCTCTTGTGTCTCTACTTTTCTTCCACTCTCAGTTGAAAAGACCTACATCTAATTTTATTTTATTTTTTTTGCCTGCGTTGGGACTTCGTTGCTGCGTGCGGGCTTTCTCTAGTTGCAGCGAGCAGGGGCTAGTCTTCACTGCGGTACGCGGGAGTCTCATTGTGGTGGCTTCTCTTGTTGTGGAGCACAGGCTCTAGGCACACTGGCTTCAGTAGTTGGGGCACGCAGGCTCAGTAGTTGTGGCTCACGGGCTCTCGAGCACAGGCTCAGTAGTTGTGGCTCACGGGCTTAGCTGCTCTGTGGCATGTGGGATCTTCCAGACCAGGGATGGAACCCATGTCCCTTGAGTTGGCAGGTGGATTCTTAACCACTGTGGCACCAGGGAAGTCCCTACATCTAACTTTTGATCTACTTAATATATTTTCAGGTTGGCTGTATTAAAAAATTCAAAAAGTACAAATTATGGAAGAACAATAATTCGTAAGATCACTAAAACAAACTCACTTGTACAATAAGCTATAAACTCACCATATTTGCTTATCCTGAGCATTAAATCTTTTGACTATTTTTACAAATGGTTGTTATGACAACATCACATTGTTTTTCTCTGTATTACATGAAATAATATTTAAGAATTAAATTAAAAAAAAACAAAGAATTAAATTCCCCTGAGATAATAAAAAACGTTTTTAGAAGATGTATATGTATTCCACCTTCCAGTGTGATACGGTGTCCAGATATCAAGGACATCTAAATAAAAATAAAATCTTGCAGAGGTTAAATGCTAATATTTTTCAAGAATATCCTAGGCAGATTGTACAGATTAAGGAATGAAAATCACATTTAAACCAATGTACGTGGATTGAACTACTGTTGGTATCACTGGGCTGTGACAGTTACGATTCCACAACTTTTACAGTATGGCATAATGTGAAGGGGAAAAAAAAACCACCTCAGTTTTCCAGCTCTCTGGAGAGATCTGGGGCAAAGGTATCAGAATTCAATAACAGGAGTTTCTCAGCTGAACTGAGGACAGAGAATAGATGGTATGAGTCAACTCCCTGGCTGACTGTTACCTTTGGCTAAATAAGGAAAATGTCTTCTACAGCCAAAGGGAGATGAGAACCTTAGTAGGTGGATGGATTTCAGATCTGCACTGAAATTGACTTCATTTGGGATGCGGAAGCGTCTAGGTGAAGGCCGGTTAGGTGATAATTGACATCTCCTCCCGGTCTCTGCTCTCAGACACTGAGTTGATTATGCTTCTTAAATACTTTACGAACTCCATTCTGATGTCTTCTGGGTCATCCTCAAGATTTGAGTGCACCAGCTTCAGCTTGTTCAAGGGTGGTGCTTAAAAAAGAAAATAATGTAATTAGGCAGGAACTTTTAGTGAGGGGCTATTCCTAGCTCCAAAGGACCTGAGTCTTTTATTTTTTATTTTAAAAAAATATTTATTTATTTATTTGGCTGAGCTGGGTCTTAATTGTGGCACGCAGGGTCTAGTTCCCTGACCAGGGATCGAACGCGGGCCCCCTGCATTGGGAGTGAGGAGTCTTAACCACTGGACCACCAGGGAAGTCCCAGGACCTGAGTGGTACAGGAGCCAATTTCTTTAACTTTCCCAAGTCCAAAAATAAAGTTGTGCCTTGCTTGACACAATTTAACAGAGAAAGGTTTCATCACACTGCCACCTGGCAACAGGATCACAGCTCTCCAAGCCACTTCCAGGCCCTCTTTGTTCTTACACCAGAGGAAGGCATTTCTGAATTTTGAGTTTTTTATGGTCACTTTGACACCTCTGTAATGGTGTGTGTCACATGCAAATTGGAGCTTAAAGGCAAGTCAGGAAAGAGTGTCCCTAATAGTACCGATGAGTGGCTAAAACCAGGTTTTTTTCCCCTCTTAGTGTCTGCCTACTTTTAAAGTGTCTGCATCCTGGCCTGGATGGTACAGCAGATCTTCCAACCCAGCAGTTCTGATTTACGTGGTAAGAAAAACAAATGTCTAGGACACAGCAGATGCTCTTTAACTGCACAGGGCTGCTGGTTTCCAAGACACAGGGCAATATAGAAATGCCCAGAGCTTTTCAGACTACAGCAGAAAGGAGAAGTCCAGGCTTCCTACCCAAAGCCAGGTTTCCTTTGTCACTTCCAGAGCCTGGTTTGTGGTGTGCAATTAACAGACATTGAGTGTCCTGTAAAAACTGCTGCTGGACGAAGCAGGAATACCACATCTCAATTTCCTTCAGGTGGCCTGGGATGTCAGCATTGAAGACGACCACCACCCCATGAGAGTCCTTCATCAGGGCTGGCCAGCAAGACTCGAACCTGCGTGGCAGAAAAGGACGCAGCGTGAAGGGTAGGTGGCTCTGGCTTCTGCATTTGTTTTGTTTTTAATTTTTATTGGAGTAGAGTTGATTTACACTGTTGTGTTAGTTTCTGCTATACAGCAAAGTGATCCAGTTATACATATACACATATCCACTCTTTTTTAGATTCTTTTCCCATATAGGCCATTATAGAGTATTGAGTCCCCTGTGCTAATATAGTAGGTCCTTATTAGTTATCTGTTTTATACACAGTAGTGTGTATATGTCCATCCCACTCTCCCAATTTATCAGCCCCCCGCCACTTTCCTCCCTGGTAACCATATGTTTGTTTTTTACATCTGTGACTCTATTTCTGTTTTTTTTGTGTGTGTGTGGTATGCGGGCCTCTCACTGTTGTGGCCTCTCCCGTTGCGGAGCACAGGCTCCGGACGCGCAGGCTCAGCGGCCATGGCTCACGGGCCTAGCCGCTCCACGGCACGTGGGATATTCCCGGACCGGGGCACGAACCCGTGTCCCCTGCATCGGCAGGCGGACTCTCAACCACTGCGCCACCAGGGAAGCCCTCTATTTCTGTTTTATAAATAAGTTCACTCGTCCCATTTTTTTTCGAGTCCACGTATTAGCAATGGTTCTGGTTTCTAACTGTGGACTTTGAAAACGATGTCTAAGTATTAATCATGGATGGATGACCTCTCACTATATCATAACCCAGTCACTAAAGTTTCAAGAGCAATGCATGTCACCAGTAATTGATGGAGCCCCTAACACATGCTAGGAAGGGCGCTCGCTAGGCCCAAGTCCAAGATGCCTGGCAGGCAGCTGACTTTTGAATCATTTGATGGAGCAAATGCTCTAAAGGAAACGTACTTTGGATCGCCACCACAGTCCCAGAGCTCAAATTCACACCCCGTGCTTTTGTCGTTGCTGGTAACGTGTGGGTTCTCAAATTCCAGGATCCTAAACATAAAAACAAGAGCAGCACCTCTCCTTAGGAAACAATATACTTTGGGGATGCCAAAGTCAGGGGCGGGTGATGGTCAGGGACTGCGTGGGACGCGGACTGGTCAGGGCTCACCTCACTCCTTGGGTTGGGTTGTATTCGGTGATGTCAGAAGATTCTGTCAGGAAGTTGGCCAAAACAGTTTTTCCACTCTGTGAAAATGAAGACAGTGAAAGATCGTTGCTGAAGAGCAGAAAAGTAAACCATAAGCAGGCCCTCCAATAGCCAGCCTGGACCCAGGTGGGATGCAGTAGAGGCCACGGCCGCCCTGAGATCACCAGGGCAGAGGGCTCTCTCTGGTTGGGTGGGCAGAGCCTGCTCTGGGTTGCCGGGAGCACAGATTTCAGTGCTGGCTCTGCTGCTGGGTGACTTTACCTGCTTCCCAGCAGAGGGAATAGCTAGTTCAAAGGCACCAGGCAGGAATGGACGCGGCACATTTAAGGACTAGAAAGGCCGGTAAATTAGAAGGGTAATAAGGGAGAGGGAGATGTGTATGTGGAGAAATAATTCTGTTGTTGAAGCCAGGTAATGGATACTAGGGTTCACTGTGCTCTCTCCCCTTGTATATGTTTGAGAATTTCCATTTAAAAAAGGTACCTGTGTTTGTTTTGCTTTTCATAATTCCGAGCATATTGTCGTTACTTGCCTGTTTAACAGTTTAAGTCTTGGAGAGTTCTCTGTGTCAGTTTACATGGATTTGCCTCACTGCCTCATTTGCAGCCTCACTGCTGCACAAAGGAAGAATGTACCTTAGTTTATCCAGACATGTGCTCACTGATGGGCACCGAGGGTGTTTCCATCTGTTCCACATTGTGTAGGACTCATGGGGAACGTGGAGGAGTCTTTAGCTACAGTAGCTTTTGAGAAACGTAACTGCCACGCTAAAAGCTGTGCACATTTAAAATTGCAATCCCAGAATACTCCGTTCCCTGAAAGCATTCTAACACTGCATGTTATCAATATTCTAAACTTTTCTCATCCAAACTGATGAGCACATAAGTGCCATCTGTTTGTTCTGTGTTCTGCGACTGTGCGACTTTTCATACTTATTGGTCAGTTGTATTTCTTGTGCACAGACTTTGCCACATTATCTTGAGTTGCTTCTCTTTTCTTTATTGATTCTTAAACTTTCCTGTATGTTCTACCTATGAATCCTTTCTTTGTCATGCATTTTGCTAATAGTTTCCCCTGGCTTTAACGTTGCTGTCATTTCTTTTAAGGCTTCTTCATTTTTGTGTTGTGTTTAAGACCTTCCCTGTCACAAGATTAAAAACATAGCTTTCCATATATTCATCTACTACAGTGGTTCCCAGCAAGTGGTCCCTGGACGACCAGCATCAACAAAATGCAAATTCTCAGGTCCCTCCCAGACCTACTGAATCAAAACTCTGGGATAGGACCAGCGAGTTGTGCAACTGACCACCAGGCAATTCTGATGGGTGTTTACGTTGGAGAGTTATTCATTTACTACTTCCACAGTTGTTCTTTTACACATTTAGCTTTTTAGTCTATCCGAATTTTATTCTTGTGTACGGTGTGAAGTACACAGGTAGATTTAATCCCCCGCCATCACCACCCACATGGAAAAGCTAAATGTTCCAAGACCAGGTAATGGTTCAGTCTTTCCTCCTGGTTTTCTTGTTCCACAGACATACCTCATTAGGGAGAGCCACAGGCGCAAAGGAGAGTCGTGAGATCTAGGCTCTGATTCCATAACGCCACTCACTACCTTGGGCCTTCGGGCCTTAGTACAACCGGGTCGAGGTCTGGGAACACCGAGTTCACGGTGAAGCCAGCGGCGCACACCAGGATGGCCGCGGTGGGACTGGGCTCCCGGCTCCTGGGCCCCACGCCCGCCCGGGTCCCGCTTGCCGCCCCGCCGGCCCAGGCCTCACCTCGCAGGGCCCCACGAAGAGGATCTTGGCCTTCAGCATCGCGGCCCGCAGCCGGCAGACCCGCCGGAACCCCAGGCGCTGCCAGAGTCCTCGCCTCCGTCGGGGCGGAGCGGAAGCCGCCGCGCCGGTTGGCTGCCTTCGTTCCCATGGAGACGGGAGCGGCCGCGGGGGCCGACGGGAGTGGGCAGGTTTCTGCCGGGGGCCGGGCACCCGAAGGGCTCTGGGGTGGTCTGCCGGCCGCCTGGTGGGCGGCGTGGGTTTCGGGTTGGGGGTGGGCGGCAAGGCAAAGCAAGAGGGTAAGAGGGAAGTAAAAAACCCGGATCCAGATTCACTTGTGAGCGGGGAAGCCCGCAGAGCTCGCGGGGTCCCAAATCTCCTTTATTCCTCCCCGTAACCCCGAGAGCTGAAACGGGCCAAGTAGCTGGTGAGGTGGGGTGGGAACCAGGCATCTGACGCCTGTATCACTCTGGCATGATACTGTCCACACTGAGAACGGATTTATCATGTCCCTGGCCCAGTCTAGAAAAGGTCAGGGAGAAAATGAGTCTCTATGGTTCACCACTCACCGTCATTTGGATAATCTGGGAGAAACCAAAAGGATGATAATGTCCCGGCCTTGTTCACGGGCAGTGCAGGTGTCTGAACGCATTGCTGCTAAATTCAGTCACTAAGTCGGTTTTAAATTACGGAGGCGGAGCCGGTTCAGAAATTTGGGTGAGGCCATGAGGCCATTGTATGCTAAGGGCGCCGATACAAAATACGCTAGTCCCCCAGAAGTGCTAGTGTAACAACTACAACAAGAACAGCAACAAAACCAAAATAAATCTAACACCAAACTGCTTTTTTTGCAGTACAAGGTGAACTGGGACTTCCCTGGTGGCTCAGTGGTTAAGAATCGGCCTGCCAGTGCAGGGGACACAGGTTCGTTCCCTGGTCCGGGAAGATCCCACATGCCGCGGAGTAACTAAGGCCGCGCGCCACAACTACTGAGCCTGCGCTCTAGGGCCCGCGAGCCACAACTACTGAAGCCGGCTCGCCTAGAGCCCGTGCTCCGCAACAAGAGAAGCCACTGCAGTGAGAAGCCCGTGCAGCGCAACGGAGAGTAGCCCCCGCTCGCCGCAACTAGAGAAAGCCAGCGCACAGCAACGAAGACCCAACACAGTCAAGAAAAACAACAACAACAACAACAACAACAACAACAAGGTGAACTGTAAGGAAGAGTCTGCCTTAAGTTCAAGATGTCCTTAACTGATTGATTGAATCAATATCTTTTTTTTTTTTTTTTCTTTTTGGCGGTACGCGGGCCTATCACTGTTGTGGCCTCTCCCGTTGCGGAGCACAGGCTCCGGATGCGCAGGCTCAGCGGCCGTGGTTCACGGGCCCCTCCGCAGCATGTGGGATCTTCCCGGACCGGGGCACAAACCCGCGTCCCCTGCATCGGCAGACAGACTCTCAACCACTGCGCCACCAGGGAAACCCGAATCAATATCTTTTGAATGAATGCCTGCTGTGTGTTCTTCTAGGTACTGGGGATGTGCCTGTACCTCTTGAAGCTGTCATTCCAGTGGAGTAGATGGATATTAAGGAAACAAGTTAATAAAAAAAGTACTCTCAGGTAGAGACAATTTTAGATATTGGTAAACGCTATGAATAAAAGTAAATCACTAAAGAGTTAAAGAGTGTGAAGGAGCCAGTTTTGGATGGAGTAGTCAAGGCAACACCGTGGTGCAGAGGTGACATTAAAGCAGAAAACTGAGTAAAGAGAGGGTGCAGATAAAGCACTGAAAGATGTAGGGTATGAGCAATGCAGCAGAACGGCAAGGGCAAAGACACTGAGGTGGAAATAAACGTGGTATGTTCCAAAAATAGCCCGGAGGGCCTGTGACACCGGTGCAGGAAGAGTAAGGAGGAGAGTGGGAGGAGATGCTCTTGGAGAGGTTGTATAAGACGTTGGGGATTCATTCTAAGGGTGATTGGAAGCCTGTGCCAGGACTGTATTTGGCTATGTCATAGAAACTCCACCACAGCAACTTAACCAAATAAGGGATTCATTATTTTCTCACCTAACAAGGAATCCAAGGATGGGCATACAAGGGCTGATGCAGCTGCCATCTCCTTACTTTCCTGACGTCTTTTGCTCCGCCTTTGTGTATTTGCTTTCTAGGCAGGAACAAAGGAGAAGAGAAAAGGTCAAAAGATATACAGTACTACAGACTCCCTTTTCTCAGAAAAACAATGGCTTCCTTAGAATCCCTATCCAGTGATTTCTCCTTCTGTCTCATTGGTTAGAACTGTGTCACGTAGCCTCCATAACTGCAAAGGCATCTGGGAAATATAGATTGTAGCTCTGTACATTTCTTTTCCCAAGAAGTGGGGCCCAGAGTGGCAGCGGGAGTGGGGATGGGGAGTTGATATTGGCTAGGAAACTGGCCAGCCGAAAAAGTCATCATGGAAGATTCTGAGCAGTGGATTGACGTGATCTGATTTATGTTTAAAAGCGATCACTGGCTGCCGTGTGGAGCAAAGGGGACAAGCGTGGATGCATACATGGCAATTAGGAGGGTATTCAGGTAGCTTAAGAGAGGGATGATGGTGGTTTGGCTAGGGCCGCAGTGGAGGTTGGATCTGGGACACATTTTGAAGGTAGAGGTAGCAGGAGTTGCTGATGGATTAGATGTCAGGGAAAGAGGAGTTAAGGATGAGTCCCAGGACATTGACTTATGAATGTCATTATTCATTGACATGAATAATGTTTGCCATTTCCAGACTTGGGAAGACTGGGGCAGGGTTTGTGGTGGGAGATTAAGAGTTCTATTTTGGTTATGTTAGTTTTGAGATGCCTGCTAGTTGTTGAGGGAGAAATGGGATATAAGATTCTGTGCCTGATGGGTGAGGTAAGGACTAGAGCTATAAATCTGGACAAGATATCACTCAGCATGTGGAATGCCATGAAAGCCATGGACTAGATGAGAACTCGTAGGGGGTAAGTGTTGGCAGAGAAGATAAGTGTAGACAGATAGTGCCCTGGGACAGTCTTCTATTTAGAGGAGAATCTAGCAAAGAAAGCTGAAAAGGATCGTCCAGAGAGGCAGGAAGGAAACTAGGAGAGTATGGCATCGTGCAAGCCAAGTCAGGATGGCGTTGCAAGACAGGGAGTGATCCATTTTGTCAGATGCTTCCAAGAGATCCAGAGAAGTCACGGAAGGTGAAGGATCAACCATCAGATGTGGTGGAGGTCATTGATCATTTTTTTAAAAATACTTTTCACTTACTATCTTTAAACACGTGACCACACATACATATAGCTTTGTAAAAGTGGCTAAATATGATCATGCGTTTGCTTTCTTTCGGGGCAATCTCTTTCTTCTTTTTTTGTTTGGCTCCCTTACCTCACCCTTGACCTCTCCCTTTCCCTCTTTACCGCTTGAAGTTTTCATTCTAGTGAAGAGACAGACAGTGAGTAAACTCCCAATGGAGAGGCTATGATTACAACTGGGGTGCATCGTTCAATATTTTTCTCCATACATCTTATAAATCCCCATTCTGCAAGGCTCTAAATGCATAGAGACCTGTAACAGGATGCTAAAAGGGTGACTCTATCCAATTTTGGCTGAGGTTTAAAGGCTGACAATAGGTGTTGAGTGTCTCCCAGCGTCTAGTCCCTTTCTGTAGAACTTAAGCACATCACCTGGAAGTTATCAGAGTCATGAAGTTGAAGAGGGAGAGAGGGAAAATTTCTTTGAAGAGCGTGCTGTTTGCTCATCTCGGGTCAAGTGAGACATGAGTCTTCAGAGAACTTGTACCCCCTGGCATTTGGGCAGCCCCCTGTTTTCACAATGCACCTTTGAAGATTATGTGCTTGAATCCTTAGACTGGGGCTCTGGAAGAAGAGGAGGGATGCATTCTCAGTTGATGAAAAATGAAGATGGAGTGGAAGTAATCTGGATGGAGGGGCTTTGTATTTTGGGTGTGAATTAATTTGACTGAAATAACAAAACTGTATTCTAGTGTGAAGGTTGACAGTCTAGAGATGGTACAGCAGCACAAAAATGGCCTCATGCACCAGGTTCTTTACACCTTATTTTCTCTGCTGTCCTAAGGTTTAGTCTTTGTCCTCATGCTTGTTACCTCATAGTCACAAGATGGCTGCTGTGCCTCCAGGCATCATGCCTGCAATTAAGGAAAGAAGAAGCGGGAAGAGCATATGCTTTTCTGGTTGAGTCTGTCCTTTTTTAAAAAAATTAACATTATTTAGTCATAATTTACATATAATAGAGTATACCTATTTTTTTTTTTTGCGGTATGCGGGCCTCTCACTGTTGTGGCCTCTCCCGTTGCGGAGCACAGGCTCCGGAAGCGCAGGCTCAGCGGCCATGGCTCACGGGCCCAGCCGCTCCGCGGCATGTGGGATACTCCCGGACCGGGGCACGAACCTGTGTCCCCTGCATCAGCAGGCGGACTCTCAACCACTGCGCCACCAGGGAAGCCCGATTATACCTATTTTAAGTGTTCTTTGAGTTTTGAAAAATACGTAGACTCCTATACATTTCCTATCTTACCATCTTGCTCAAGATATGGAGCTCGAGTCTAGATGGGGAGACCAACCTGTATCGTGCTTTTCACCTTGTGCTTTTCCAAATATAATCTCATTTTAATTCACAACTGGAGCTATTACTAAAAGGCACGTGATGAGTCCATACCCTAAATTGATGTCAGGGAGGAGGCAGGAACCATGAGGCTTTGCAGTGGTTCTCCTTTCTGTGTGAAAAGATGCTGTGTCTCCTCTGTGCACAGAAATGGCTTTGCCTCTCAGTCTGCACCAGCTGTGTCGGGTCCAGAGTCAGGGCTTCCTCAGCCCCTGTGTTTCCTGAGCCTCACTGGGAAACGCTACATCCTTTAACAACCTGTGACTTCTTTGAAGAGTCTTATTCATGTTTGGGTCCACTGGACCCAGTTCAAAGCCTGGTGCACAGTAGGTGCTCAATAAATTTCAGTTCCATCTCCCTCTCTCCCCACACATGCATGCAGACACACATACACATGCACATTCATTTATTCTATAAATATGTAAGTTAATGAAAGTTCCCTTATACTTGCCTTGGGGGCTTTAGTTTTTGTTTCCAGGTGAGAGAAATAAAAATTGTGAATTGCTTTACATTTCTTGGATATAGTTACTATATAAATTTGGGATTATTATTATAGTAGATTACTGAAATACTTTGCTTTATGACTTTCATTTTAATTAGAAGAGGTTGACTTCAGATGGCTTAATACCCAGACTTTGATCCTGAAGGGAGCAATATGACATTGGCAGGGACCAGACCTGGATGACCTAAGAGTAATTTTTCTCCTGATTCTGTGATTTGATGCAATAAAACCTCTCACTTGAAAAAACTCAAAGAAATACATTTGACATATTTCAAATCCTTTCTATAAATTGTTGAAAAGATTTAATATAACCTCCCTGTCATAAAATCTTTAATTTGAGTTGACTTGCATGGTCCCAATTCTTACACATGCAGTTTTTATTACTAAAGAGTAAATGATGGATTTCCTGTTATTCAAGGGAATAAAAATGCCCTTCAATCACCTCCTCCTACAACGTAGAGATTTGAACATATTCGGATGAACTCTCAAAGATAGGAATGATCACAAAATGGATTGTAACCTGGAAGTATTTTGTCTTCTATTAATGCGGGCAGCCCTTATTTTTATTATTGTTTTTTAAAAAGCTCTAGCCAAGGATAAGGTTCAGCAAGTTTGTTTAGGGAAAGTTCAATAAGATAAAATTATTTTTCGTCAATTCCCATTAGAAAGCCTGAGCTATGCTTTCAATGTATATTAAAAAAAAAATTCCCAGGGGGTTGAAGATAAAACTTTTGGCGAAAACAATGAAACAGGGATGTGGCATAACTAGGACCTTTTGTCTTCATTTGGCAGTGTCCTGCATGCAGGCTTTGGGGAGGCAGTTGTGTGGTGGCAAGAGCGCTGATTTCGGAGTAAGCCGGGATTTGAAAGTAGCTGAGTGATCCGTAGAAGATTACTTATACTCTTGGGCTCAGTGGGAGCCAGCATTCAAGATGGCCCCATGACTCTCTCTTCTTGGTTTTCATGCTCTTGTGTAGTCCCTCTTGCACTGAATAGGGCTGACCTGTGTAACCAACAGGGTAGTGAGGGATATGTGACTTCTGAGGCTGGGTCATAAAAAGACAGTGTAACTTCTGTCTTCCACACTCTTTGATCAATCGTTCTGGGGCAGGCCAGCTGCCATGTCTTAAGGACACAAGCTACCGTGTGGAGAGCCCCATGGGGTGAGAAACTGAAGCCTGCTGCCTACCAGCTGGCAGCAACCTGCTGGCCACGTGAGTGAGCCATCCTGGCTGGATCCTCCTGGTCCAATCAAGCCTTCGGATGACTTGCAACTCTGCCAACATCTTACCTACAACCTTGTGAGAGATTCTGAGCCCGAACCACCCAGCTAAGCTACTCGCAAACTCTTGACCCACAGAAACTGAGATAATAAATGTTTATGGTTGCTTTAAGGTGCTAAGTTTTGGGGTAATTTGTCATGTAGCAATAGATAACACCGAACCTTAGCGTCTCACCCAGTGAAATGGCGTTCCTAGACCAATCCTATAGGATTTTTAGGAGGATTGAATGAGATAAGACGTACAAGCAATCTAGCCCAGTTCCTGGTACATTAGGTGGTTGATATCTGGCGATTACCATCACTTGTAGCACTCTCAGATCTTTATAACACTTGCGATGTTTTTGATGCACTCTTTTCATGCCCTTGATCACAAGAGTTTTCCCACTATACTGATTGTACCTTTTGAGCACTAATCTATCTTTGCTGTACCCCTCCCCCCTCCTTTTGGAGGAGGGAGCATTTATATGTTTAACTTATTGCAAATAAGTTAATGCCTTGACTAACACATGATATATTCCTGTTGAAATTTCTTCATAGAGAGTTTCTTCACTCTTGCTGATCTTCGCTAATTTCCTGCTTTCTCGACTTAGTTTGCTCCAGATTCTGTTTGCCTGAAGTGAAGGCTACTGTCCAGTCAATGGGTAGCTGCAAATTCCAGCCCCATGCATTACCTAAAGAAGTCTTCATTAACTCACCTCCCACACTGAGATTTTGTTTAGGAGCAAATTAGATCCTGTAGGCATGTGAAACTGTAGCTGACGATGCCCGGGAAACACTGTGATACACCTGTGGATTGCTTAGAAGGTTTGTGTTACGGAGTGTGCACCATTTATGTATTCATGGAAAGATTTACTTTCCTAATGCAGTTTCAGATCTGATGCGTTGTCCCTTCTGGGGCCAGCCCTTAATCTGAAATTTAACCAAGATGATTCTAGAGCCTTCTTTTCTGAAAGAATGCCACCCTCATATAAAGCTGTTTTGAAATGTCGTCTTTGTTATTCAGGTCTGGCGAGGCCAACAGATCAGGAGCTGGTTGCAATTGGGAAGAGAGTTTGTTCTCACAATTCCTAAGAGGAGGGTGCACATCGCCCCATGGGGGACCACGTGGGGAAGCACCAGGGTCAGTGAAAAGACAGAAGGAGCAAGAGAAAATTGTGGGCAGGAGCCTGTATTGTGGTTTCTGTAGGAAGGAGAGGCTAAGGCAGGGTCAGCAGGATTCGGGTTGGCTGGTTGGAATCATTTCAGGGGCTCTGGGATGTAGGGGCTGTCCCTGGTTGCCTGACACCTGGCCCTCAGGTGATTAGGGCGGGGGGACAGTGGTCCAGAGTTTGAGAGAAAGGAGGTGGTTGGGATGTGGGCTCCGGATTGGTTGGTTTGCATATGAAAAGCATGCTCAGAGGCAGGCCTGTGGTTTACAGTCTCTAGGAATTAGCTAGTCCGGGGAGGGGTGGTCTCTCCAGAGTCAGCGATGCCCTGGATGTTGAAGCATCAGAAGCACATGGTTCCTTCAAAAGCCCATCACTTAATAGTAGTTACCATATTATAAAATGTACCTTTTGACTTTCAATAAAGGTCGTTGTTTTTATAGACTGTTTTTGCCACTCGGTATGGATGGGTTGAAGGATTTCCTCGTTGCTTTAATACTGTATATTTAAACCTTTTTTTCTCTTTTACTTACATTTAATTTTTAAGCTAAAACAACGTATGAAAGGAATATCCGTATGTGTTTTTTAAAGTCTGTAATGAAAAAGAGTGAGAATTCACCTCTCACCGCATTCCCCACACTGTCCCCCTACCTGTCACCCAGACAACCACTTCCACCCACTTCTTTTGGTAGTTATCTTCATAATACAAAATTTTTATGCTTACACTGCTTTTTTTCTCAACATATCATTTTTAGACATAGTGTATTGATTGACTTTTCTGTTATGATAATATGTGAAGTATTAGCTTTCTTTTTTTTTGATATATATTTTTTAATTTGGCCACACCATGTGGCTCACGGGATCTTAGTTGCCTGACTGAGGATTGAACGCGTGCCCCCTGCAGTGGAAGCGCGGAGTCTTAACCACTGGACCGCCAGGGAAGTCCCAGTATTAACTTTCTTGTTACCACCTCCACCTGTTGTCTCCCCATCCTCTCAATACAGTTGAATCACTATTTTTTATTTTATATCAGTAATCAGGTAAACCTTTTGTTAATAGGTTGTATTTGGAGATGTAATTATTGTGTGATGGAGTGCAGAAAAACTCTTTCAGTCCCTCTTTTAGAGGTGGGAGAGCTGGGGTCAGGAAGACCCTTGTTGGGCGGTACTGCGTGGCACCCTACACGGGGAAGAGGAGCCGGGAACGGCTGTTTCCTCGTGGCAGCACCTGCCCTCCAGGCCAGGCTGGAGAAGCATCCAAGGTGCCCTAGCGAGATAATGCCAGGTCATCATTCCCCAAGAGGCAGGAGGAACATTTTTTCCTCCTATGAGACTAGATCACGTTGTCTCCTGAAACAATTGCTATTTGACTTGGAGAGACATGCCTGCTTCTTAAGTAATTAGGAAGGAAGTTAGCTGCAATGCTCGTTGATAGAGAAACTGAAGTAGGAACCCCCCTGCCCACAATAGCCTTCCTCAGCCTGGGAACCAGGGTGCAGCCCTCCCCTTGGCCTTGGAAGTGCTTCAGTAGCCTGTGGACAAAGTCTGAGGCCCTGGAGATGCAAGACCCAGGAAGGGAGAGAAAAGCAAGGTCTCCTCTCCCTGTGGGGAGGGAATGGAGCGTTCCATAGCAGGGGTGGATCCCTGAGCTGGAAGGCTGGATTAGGAGGGGGATGGAGAAGAGAAAGCTCAGGAGACCTTGGCTTCAATGGGACTCTCTACCATCTGCTCGCCAACTTTCTTCCAAAAAACTTAAGGCTAAATTTTGTTTTATTTATGTTTATTTGTGTGTTTAAATAGGTAACAAATACACATGGTTAAAAATAAAAATTAGAAAAAGAAAAATCCGGAGGAAGTCTCTCTCCTACCTGTTCCCATCCCCCCCCACTCTGCAACCCCTTTCCCAAACATAGAACCACTTTTCTTGATTTCTCATGCACCTTGCATTGTTTCCCCATATAAGCAAATATTAGTATACGGCCTTATTTCTCCCTTTATTGCGCAAAAGGCATCATGCTCTATATATCCTCCTCCACGCTTTTCTATTCTTCATTTAGCAGTATAGCCTGGAGATCTTTCCATATCAGTGTAGTGAGAGCTTTTGTCTTCTTTTCTACGGCTGCACAGTATTCTGCCATGTGGATGTACCATACTTTAATTAACCAGATCTGTTTTGATGTACACTTGGTGGTTTCCAGCATGATACCATTGCAAACTGTGCTGCAATGAATAACAAACACTATGTGTATCTCATTTCTGACATGCGCTGGTATATATGTAGGATAAATTCCCAGAAGTGGGTCAAAGGGTATATGCACTTTTTTTTTTTTTTTTTTTTTTTTGCCATACTCCATGGCATGTGGGATCTTACTTCCCTGACCGGGATCGAGCCTGTGACCCCTTGCAGTAGAAGCATGGAGTCTTAACCACTGGATTACCAGGGATAGGTGCACTTTTTGATTTGAATAAATAGAGCTAATTTGACCTCTACCTAGATTGTGCCATTTCCGCCAGCAATGTATAACAGCCCCTGTTTTCATTCAGTGTCATCCACAGAGTATATTGTAAAGTCAGCTTTCAAAGTTCCCAAACTAACGATGCCTATGGCTTGGGATAGGAATATTTATGTTGAAAACGTCGGCTAACTTCTATGATGTGTTTCTTCTCTTACTTATCATTACCTGCCCAGTGGGTAAGGTGTTCAGATACAAGCTGTTGACTCCTTGGCTAGGAGAGGAGGAATAGACCATGGATGTGGTTGGACTAAGTGTCCTGAGATGCTCCTTCCATCCTGATTCTGTGGTTTGGTACTGTGTCTCTTCCACTGATCTCATCGTCTTCTTCCCTCCCAATAAAATGTACATGTTGGAGTCATGTTCTAAAACATTTGGTAATTGTTTTCTCCAAAGGCACACTTTGATGTCTAAGTACGCGTCAACATTTCATGGACCAGCCCGTGGCGGAACTGACTGTGTGAGTTTCCTTTTCCTCGCGTGATGGCCAGGCTGAAGGAAGACTTGCCTGGGTGTGGAGCAGGGCCTGGTGATTTTGGCAGCCCTTCCAGGAGACATGTTTTGGGAAACAATTCCTTTCTCACACAAAGCAGCGCAGCCACCAGAGCAGATCCATTCAATGGCCTTGAGCGCTGTCTGAAGTCCCTTGGGAATCAAGCCAAACACAAACACAGGGTGTTTCCTCCATCACTGCCCTTCAAAGCACTTTGCCTCTGGTATCTAATCAATCTTCACAGCAAGTTTTGGAGGGGAAGATTGTTTTCCTCATGTCATGGTGACTGCAAGTCAGGAAACACGAGGAGAAGGCAGGTTTCCTGTAGCTCTCCTCCCTTGGGTGCCTTGGGAGAGTCCTGCTCTGTTTCGCCTCCAGCTTTTCTCTCTGAATCTCTTGGTGGAAGTTTGGAGGTCAGGATCATGTTCTCTCGTCTCTGAGCCGAAGGCCCTCTCCCATAGCCACTGGCAACTCAGCTTTTGCACTCTGTCTAAACACTAGTAATATGACTTTGGGTAAGCATAAGTCTTTGTTTGAGCCTCTGTAAGATAGGAATAGTAATCGGCATGTCATGGGATCATTGGGAAGATAAAATGAGAAAATGTACATGAAGGTGCTTGACACATCAGAGCCAGAATTAATTCAGTCAGGGAAAACAACCAAACCAACCAACCAACCAAACAGCATCATTACCGTCATCAACAACAAAATGGTTTGATCCAATCAGTTCAGTAGCCATCGGAAAAACATCTCAACATATCAGACAGGAACTTTATAGTCCCTGGCTGTCCCTGTTGGGTGAGTTGCTGTGCAAAGCAGTGCCGCAAAGAGTTTGGGCTCTGCAGCTGGACGGTCTGAGTTCAAAGCTTGCCTCCATGACTTCCCAGATGGGTGACCTTGGACCAGTTACTTAACTGCTTTGTGCCTCGGTATCCTTGCCTGTAAAATGGCCATAATAATAGCACCTGCTTTGTAGGACTGTTCTGAGGACAAATGTGCTAACCCACCCCAGGCACTCAGCTCAGTTCCTGGTACCTGAGAAGGGCTCCATCACCATCAGATTTCTAGAACTGCGCAAACCTGGCCCAACTCCAGGGTAACGCTGTTTCGTGGAATGGTCTTTCTCCATAGGCATGAAAAATTGCTAAGAAAGGCACTTAAGATGACTACAAATTAGAACCACAAGAGGAGCCAGAAAGAGGCTTGATTGTGTTGTGTGATGCTCTCACATGTAAACTGACTAGTTACATACCTGCCTTGCAAAGAGCAAGTGTGCTCGGGTGAGGATGGGTCAGCAAAGGATTCCTTTCAACGTCTTTCAGCTCACGGCACAGCTGTCTTGCAAAGGCTGCACAGGACTCTGGGCTGCAGGACAGCAGAGCAGATCATGAATCAAAGGCGTGCTCCCTCCTACACAGACGGCGGGAGAGCCTGGTGACACAGGACATGAGGTCCCCTCTCCCCCAGGCAAATGAATCATCAAGGATCACCGTCACATCGCTTCTGTCATCAGCTAGTTATAAGGAAAGGCCAGAGAGTTTGGGAAATTCTTACTTGAAAAGAGATCTCTGTGACCCATCTGAAGACTCTCAAAATGGTGAAGGGCATTAATCAAATTGTTTCTGATTAGGAGCATGTGAAAACTAAAAGGCACAGTTGTAGCCAAACAACTTGAGGCAATTCTTAGCATTCATATGGGATACGTTACAAAGTCCAGGAGAGGCTGGGGAGCAGGGGACGGGAACACGATGGTCACCGGGTTACAGTGGCTGGGGAACGTGTAGTAATGGTAATGAAATCAGCTAACATGAGCTGATTCCTTACCGGGTGCCACACCCAACTTGAAGCACTTTGCACCTATCCACTCCTTTAAAATTCTCAGCAACCTCATAGGTAGGTACTATTATTACCTTCATTTCTGTCTTATGGAAGGTAGAACCAAGGTACAGGGACTGTTTGAGGCCATCCGGGGTTTGAATGAAGGCTGTGTGAAGCCAGGACCCAACTCCCTGCTGCTACCCTGTCCTGCTACCTTGCTGGTACCATCATTAGGGTGGGATGTGGGTCACTTGGTGGCTTGGCAATGAGTCTTCTTTTTTTTTTTTTTAAGAGCAAACTTAAAAAAATATATATTTATTTGTTTCTTTGGTTGCATCGGGTCTTAGTTGCGGCAGGCAGGCTCCTTAGTTGTGGCTCACCTGCTCCTTAGTTGCGGCATGCATGTGGGATCTAATTCCCTGACCAGAGATCGAACCCGGGCCCCCTGCATTGGGAATGGCAGTGAGTCTTGATCAGGGAAACAGTGCAAGCTGATGACCAGACTGTTCCATCTCAGAGGGACGCCTCTAAACCCATTAACATTCCCCTCCCCCTCCCCCCCCCCCCCCCGCCCCGCTTCCTTCCTCTCTTAACTTGTCAATATGGACAACTTAAATATATACACATCATTTGCTTTAACAATTATCAACCATTTTCGACCCCATTTTATCTACCATACCACTTTTTTTTCCCGGAGTATTTTAGAGTAAATCCCAGACATCATGTCATTTCACCGGTACATACATGTGTTTAACAGATAGGGGCTTTTTAAAAAATATAACCACCATGTCATTATCACACTTAATAAAATGAACAACGATTCCTGAGAAATATCATCTAATATCCAGTCCATATTCAAATTTCCCCGATTGTTGTAAAGACGTTTTTACAATGGATTTGTTCAAACCAGGATCCAAACAACGGCCTTCCATTGTCTTTGGCTCTTATACTTCTAAAGCCCCTCTCTCTTTAAAAAAAAAACCTTTTTATTTTGGAATAATTTTAGATTTATAAAGAAGTTACAAAGCTGGTACAAGAGTTCCTGTATACCTTTCACACAGTTTTCCTTAATGTTAATATCTTAGGCAATCATGGTGCATTTGTCAAAAGTAAGAAATTAACATGAATACATTACTATTAAGTAAATTTCAGAGTTAATTCAGGTTTCATCAGTTTTTTTCCCCACTAATATCTTTTTTTTCTGTCCCAGGATCCAATCCAGGATACCATAGCATTTGGTTAAGTCTCTTTAATCTAAATTTTGATCTAATTTAATCACCTTATTTTTCTTCCTTCATGCCCTTTGTGTTTGGGAGAAACCAGGTCAGCTGGCCTGGTGGACATCCTGCCTTTGGACTTGGCTGATCGCTCCCCTCTGGTATTGTTTAACGTGTTCCTGTGTCTCCCGTATTTCCAATAAATTCATGGTTAAACGCAGAGGCTTCATGAGATTGAGGTTCCGTGTCTTTTTGAGACAGGGATTCTTCGTGGATGCTGCTGTGTTATTGCATCATCTTATGAAACATAATGACTGGAGGTCCCACTTAAGGGCCTGGCATGTCATAGGCGCTCAATAAATATTTGTCAGATGAATCAGCAAATCGATGATCCTGTATATGTCGGAGGTGGGCCATTAGGGGGTGAGGGAGGAAGGAAGGGGCTCAGGACAGGCTGTGTGGAGAGTTATCCTAGCTGTTTCTCTCATCATGATCTGCGCAGTGATTTGTAGTTTCCGTCCCCAGCATGGATTTACCCCCTGAGTTCCAGGCCTGTCCTTCCAGTGAAATATCCTTCTTGGATAGCCTAGAGGCATATCCACATTCAACACATCCCCAAATGAATTCCTTTTTTTCTCTCACCCTCCCAGCCTGCTCCCCCGTTCCCAACCTCAGTTCATGGGACTTCTAGAAGTGCAGTATCGGTTGTGACTAAGAGCCTGGACCCTGGAGTCAGACTGCCTGGGTCCACATCCCTGCTCTGCCTGTGACCTCTCTGTGTCTTAGTTTTCCCATCTGCAAAATGGAGATAACACTGGCATCTGCCTCATTAGATTGTTGGGAGGAATGAAAAGAGCATGTGGATTAAGGCGCTTAGGACCATACCTGCATCCAGGAAGCGGGGGCTGCGTGTGGTACCGCTATCACCCTAATCATCACTCAGTCTCCTGAGCAGATACCCAGAGTCATTGTAGGCACCCCCTCCCCCTCCATGGTCCCGCTAATCCAGCACCACCCAATAGAAATAGAATGTAAGATTTAGACGTGATTTTGAGTTTTTAATAGCCACATTAAAAACATTTAAGAGAGAGAAAAGAGAAAAAAGAAAAAAAAACATCTGAGAGAAATACGAAGAGTTAATTTTAACACTTTTATTTAGTCCAGTATCTCAAAAATATAATCTCAACATAGAATCAATATAGAAGTTATTAGTGAGGTATTTTACATTCTTATTTAAAATTAATTTATTTTTGGCTGCATTGGGTCTTCGTTGCTGCACATGGTTTTTCTCTAGTTGCAGCGAGCGGGGGCTACTCTACGTTGCGGTGTGTGGGCTTCTCATTGCGGTGGCTTCTCTTGTTGCAGAGCACGGGCTCTAGGTATGCAGGCTTCAGTAGTTGTAGCACGTGGGCTCAGTAGTTGTGGCGCACAGGCTTAGTTGCTCTGCGGCATGTGGGATCTTCCCGAACCAGGGCTCGAACCTGTGTCCCCTGCATTGGCAGGCGGATTCTTAACCACTGCGCCACCAGGGAAGCCCCTATTTTACATTCTTTTTAAAATTTTGAACTAGGGACTTCCCTGGTGGTCCAGTGATAAAGAATCCGCCTTCCAATGCAGCGGAGGTGGGTTTGATCTCTGGTCAGGGAACTAAGATCCCACAGGCTGTGGGGCAACTAAGCCCGCACGCCACAACTACTGAGACCGCGTGCCTCAACTAGAGAGCCTGCGTGCTGCAAACTACAGAGCCTATGAGCTCTGGAGCCCACGCGCTTTGGATCCCATGCGCCACAACTAGAGAGAGAAAACCCGCACGCCACAACTAGAGAGAAGCCCATGCGCCACAACAAAAAGATCCCGCGTGCCGCAACGAAGATCCCGCGTGCCACAACAAAGACCTGACGCAGCCAAAAATAAATAAAATACTAAAAAAATTTTTTTGAACTAACTCTTCAAAATCTGTTGTGTATGCCAGATGTGTAGGCCATCTCACTTTGGACCAGGTGTATCTCCAGAGCTCAACAGCCACAAGCGGCTGGTGGCTACTGTGTTGGGCAGTGCAGCTCTGACTGGGCAGAAAGTTTGGGGGATTCTCTCTAATCTGCTCCCTCGTCACCATCTCCACTTCTAGTCAGGTTTCTGCAAGAGCTTCTGAACTGGTTTCCCAGCCTCTCACCTTCCCTGTGCCTGTCTGCTCTACATCCTGCAGCCAGAGAAATGTTCCTAAAATGCAAACCTGATTATTTCTTGTCCCTTGTTTCTTGAAACTCCTCCAGGGGGCTCCATCCTCTGCAATGAGACAGCTTTGGCCCACTAAGCCCCTAATGATGTGTCTGGGCCGGTGCAGCTGTACTGGCCTCATCTCTTGCCCTCGCCCACATCTTCTCTGCTCCTGCTCCTCCTCTCCCCTTCTGTGCACTGTGCCCACTTTCTCTCGGGCAAACTCCTACGCGTCCCTAGGTCTTAGCTCACATAGGGCTCTTCTGAGACCCTTTAACTGCCACAGGCTGGTCTAGCAGCCAGTCCCTCTCCTGGGACTCCCTACACACTCCATGCAGGTGTCACACTGCTTGTATCTGTGGGTTCACTTATCTGTCTCCCCAAGTCCTCTGGGTCCTGGGCACTGAGCCATACACTGTTGCATCTTAGCTCATGCAATTTCCCAACCCTGTGTATATGGCTTGCTCTGGGATACGTGCTGGTAAAGAAGGAAGCAGTGAGAGATGATTCCAGAAGGGTAGTTTGAGGCCAGTTCATGAAGGGCTTCGAAAAATGCCAGTTCAGAGAGTTCAGACTTTATTCTGTAGGCAGTCGGGAGCCATGGCAGGTGTTTGAGGGAAGCAGGCAGGGCATGGGGTGAGGCCAAGAGGGCCTTTTGGTCTGAGCATCAGGCTCAAAGTGAAGTCAAATCTAAATCCTTGGCACCCTCTGCAAAGTCCTGGAGGGCAACGATATGATCTGCATTCTAGAACCATCTTTTCTGAAGGTCACTTAGGGAAGGGTTGGAGAGAGGAAGTGAGGAAGAGAACCAATACACATGGAGCTTCCATAGGCCCGGTTCTTTTCACATATTGTCGGTATGAATGTGTATAGGTATGGATTTTCCTAGTGACCCTGCGTGAGAATATTCTTTCCACCTCACAGAGAGAGAAGGAAACTGAAGTTCAGGGAGGTTAAGAAAGTTGCCCAAAGCACCCTGCAGTAAGTGTCTGAGCTGGGGTTCTGTTGGGCCTGGATGCTTGCTGGAGGGCCAGGAGATGGCAGTGGGGACACCAGGGAGAGATACGGGCGGGACCAGGCTGCTGCTGCACCCTGAGCCCCACCCTCACACCAGGTGGGTAGCAGCCTCTGGATAGCACCGAGAGGTGCACGCTGGACTTGGGGGCTGCTTCCCCCCAAGATCCCATGGTGGGGTCCCTCTGGGTGGCTCTGTGAGGGTGTCCAGGCCAGCCTAAAAAAAACCTGTGTGTGGAATCAGACAGTTGTACAGGGCTTTGAAACAAAACGGGTCACTTACTTTGTCCCCCTCCTCCCCATAAGATTTTGACTAAATTGACAGGGTCTTCTGGTCACAACCAACGCCTTAGCTTTAATAGTGCCTTAATTTTAAAATCCTTGAAAGAAGTTTTGGCTCTCCTTAAGCATGAAAAGATTTTCCCCCAAAGCCTTTAATTCTGCAGTCATCTATTTTTCCAATCAAAGGCAATTCCATGGACTGTCATGGTCTTAATTAATGACTCTGTAATCAGAGTTCCACTCTGGCTGCTTTCTCACGCCCCTCCCCTTTTTTCCTGGTTTCTCAATGAAGGGCTTATCTAGAACTTGTCTTGACTTCAAACAGATATTTCATGATAGTAAATTGAAATGAGTTTTTTAAAAAATAAATAAATTTATTTATTTATTTGTTTAGTTGTATTTGGCTGTGTTGGGGCTTCGTTGCTGTGTGTGGGCTTTCTCTAGTTGCGGCGAGCGGGGGCTACTCTTGGTTGTGGTGCGCGGGCTTCTCATTGCGGTGTCCTCTCTTGTTGGGAAGCACGGGCTCTAGGTGCGCGGGCTTCAGTAGCTGTGGCTCGCGGGCTCAGTAGATGTAGTGCAGGAGCTTAGTTGCTCCGCAGCATGTGGGATCTTCCTGGACCAGGGATCGAACCTGTGTCCCCTGCATTGGCAGGCGGATTCTTTTTTTTTTTTTTTTAATTAATTAATTTATTTTTTGCTGCATTGGGTCTTGGCTGCTGGGCGCGGGCTTTCTCTAGTTGTGGCGAGCGGGGGCCACTCCTCGTTGCGGTGCGCGGGCTTCTCATTGCAGTGGTCTCTCCTGTTGTGGAGCACCGGCTCTAGGCACGTGGGCTTCAGCAGTGGTGGCACGTGGGCTTCAGTAGTTGTGGCTCGCGGGCTCCGGAGCGCAGGCCCAGTAGCTGTGGCGCACGGGCCCGGCTGCTCCACGGCATGTGGAATCCTCCCAGACCAGGGCTCGAACCCATGTTCCCTGCATTGGCAGGCAGATTCCCAACCACTGCACCACCAGGGAAGTCCCTGCACTGAGGTTTTATCAAGCGGAACAACCTTTTCATTCTCTTTGTTTTGGGTCTTGGTATCAGTGCAAAACCACCCTTAGGGAACATGGTCTGCCTTCCTCTCTGCTTTTCAGCAAAAGATGCCTTCCGAGAAGCACTGGGAAGGTGTTTTCGATTATGTGCAGCAAAGACCAACATGGTAAATCCTGATAAGATGTTGGTGGGCTGGTATTTACGGGGCTATCTGGAGACTTCTGGTTTGAAGATTGCACCTGACACAATCCTTTCTTAAGTTAGGATAAACTCAATTTTGGAAAGAGATGTGAGTGGGGTAGACACCAGTCCCTCTTGAAACGAATGGCAAGTCCCTTCTTTGGTCTGGTCATCTGACATTTGCATTTGTGCTTCGCTCTTTTTCTTTGTCACAGACAAAGAAGGAAGAATACAGAGTAAACAATTGTGTTGCTCAGGTTCCCAACACTGGCCCTTCTCTTCCTGAGGGCTTGGGAAAATGAACCAAGTGGTTCATTGATTTACTCAGATATCCAGCTAATATTTATTTAGCTTGGACTGAGTGTGATGCTGTTAGGCCCAGGGAGACAGAGATGGGTGGGAAACTACCCTTGTTCTTAGAGTGTGTAATGTGTGGTAGGGGAGACAGCAAACATGTTAAGAAGTAACCATGGCAAGTGGAAGTGTGTGTGGACTAAGAAGGTTGTGGAAAGACCTCTGGGAGCACAGGATGGGTATCAATCCTAGTTGGGGGGATTTGGTGACGAGCTGCATCCTGAAGAAGGCTCACCAGGAGGAGACTGAGTGAGGATGGAAGTGTCTTAGTTCATTTGGGCTGCTATAATATCATGAACTAGGGGGATGATAATTCTCATGGTTCTGGAGGTTGGGAAGTCCAAGGTCAAGGTGCCAGCAGATGTGGTGTCTGGTGAGGGCCTGATTCCTGGTTTATAGAGGGTCATCACCTTGCTGTGTCCCCACATGGCCAAAGAGGGGAGGGAGCTCTGCGGGGTCTTTTATAAGGGCACTAATCCTATTCATTAGGGCTCCACCCTCGTGACCTAATCACTTCCCAAAGCCTCATCACATTAAGGGTTAGGATTTCAACATATGAATTTGGAGGGGACACAAACATTCAGTCTATGCCAAAAACATGCCAGATAGAGAGAACAATCTGTGCAAAGCCATGGCAGTGGGAAAGATCTCGGCCTGTTGAGGGAATGCAAGTGTTGCTCTGTGGCTGGAGCATGGGGTGGGGGTGGGGGTAGGTGGAAGTGGGGGTAGTGTGGCAGCAGGACAGACAAGGAAGGCAGGATGGGAACAGGTGGCAGAGGATGCACTCAGGGATCCAGGCTGACAAAGGCCCAGCCTGGAGAACATCTGCTGTGGCAGGGACGGAGAAGGCTTGGAGAGAACTCATACTCTTTCTTTCCTCTTTGTCCTGGACGTGGCACAGCTCCCTTCTGCGCAGAGCTCACTGGCCAGAGCTAGTCACATGACCTTGCCTAACTGCAAGAGAGGCTGGTAAGGGAGGTTTTCTTTGTGCCCAGAGATGACAGGAGATCCAGATGTTGGTGAGCACTGGTAAAGTCTACCATACTTATTGATGCCTGTTCAGGGAAAATTCTACAGTTAATTAAATCCCTTTCTTGTCTCTGAGGTTCAAGAATCATGGTCTCAGGGCCATAGGTAGTGCTTTCTGCTTAATTATAATGTTTCTACTAGGTGCTACCCCACTCTCTGGCTGGATCCCGCTAGTGATGGGGAACTCACCCCTCAACGCACCATGCAGCTAAAGCCAACTGTGGCCAACCTGTTTCAAAGTTCTTCCTTATATTCAGCTGGCATCTTCCATCCATTGGCCCCCAATTCATCCATCTGACTCAGAGAACACGTTTAATTCTTTTTTCCTGCATGTTTTTTTTTCCCCCTTTCCTTTTCTAAGCCCAAGTCTCTCTTGTTACCTACCTGCCCTGATGGCTCTCCTTTTCACTCACGGTTTGTTTTACCAACAAGCTCTCATGTAGGAGCCCCAAGTGCTGAACTGCAGAACTGGGCAGTGGAGGGGGTATGGAGAACCAGGGTGGGGAGCCCTGAGCAGATCCCCCACCACAGACCCCCAGCTAGGGGCAGCTAGGGAGGGATATCATTGACATGGGTTCAATGTGTCTAAACCCCCTACATCTTCATGCCTGTGCGAGGATAAAGCTTGTTAAGCCAACACTCCCCAGGTGTTGCGTCTTCTTTATTTTATAGCTGTGATGGACTGAATGTTTGTGTTCCCCCCAGATGCATATGTTGAGATCCTAACCTCCGAGGTTTGGGTATTAGGAGGTGGGGTTATTGGGAGGTGATTAGGTCATGAGGGTGGAGCCCTCCTGAGTGAGATTAGTGCCCTTATAAAGGAGACCCCAGAGAGCTCCCTTGCGCCTTCCACCATGTGAGGACACAGTGAGAAAACAGCTCTCTGTGAACGAGGAAGCAAGTCCTCACCTGGCTACGAATCTGCTGGTGCCTTGATCTTGGACTTCCAGTCTCCTGAAGTGTGAGAAATAAATTTCTGTTTTTTTAAGCCCCCTCGTCTATGGGATTCTGTTATAGCAGCCAGCCAGAAAAAGACATCCCCTTTCTTCATTTTTTCCCAGTAATCTCATTAAGTTCTTAGGGAAGCATTTGTTTAGCTGTGGCTGCATTAGTCAGCAGTCAAACTTCTTATCACCGCATTTGAGTTGGGCTTTTGGCATTGGTAGTTGGGCAGACTCCATGTTTTTAGTGTTTTTTAGGTTTTGCTTTTAATACTTCATTTTCCCTTCCAAATTTGTGTTTAAGATCATGGGCTATGGTGGTAGCCATCTAATTTGCTGTCTACTTTGTGTGTGTGTGTGTGTGTCATCATTTCTTTATTTCTTACAAGAGAAGACAGAGACAGTCGACTTGCTAAAGCCATACGTGAATGTTAATGCAAAAAAGACCTAGATGCATGAAGTATTTGTCTTAATTTGCTGTCTTCTGAACATCTATTTCACTGCCAAAGTTTGGGGAAACAGGTATGCTGAGCAAGGAAGTGTTCCCTGTTATAGGGTTGGGTGGAATTTTGCGGGTGTCCAGGTAAAGAAGAAAATTCAGAGTCGGCATCTTCCATTGTATCCACATTCTCATATTTTGCCCCTGGCCAAGTACAGAAAGTTTGGAGCAAAACAAAGAAGGCCCTTTGTTGCAACTGTCCCACTACGTTGAGTCAATCCAGCCCATTCCTGTGCTGGCCTGGGATCTGGAACAGCTGGGAGGATGGGCTGCTAAAGAGATCAGTATGAAAACCAGGCTGTCCCTACTATTGCTTCCCTGAACTTCTGGGAGGATTGCAGGATCCATGTCCTGTAAGGGTACTCACGGGGGAGGGGCAGATTCTGTTTTAGATTAACAGGAGGGTTTATCATGCCAGAAGGTCAGTATTTACCTTGGCTTCAGCTTGATGAGTATTTACTTCTCCGTTCAGTTGGTCTCTCTGCTGACTTCAGCAGAAGTGAAGATCTGCTTTTTGTCTGCCCAAGAGGATGCTGACTGATATTTTCTTATCAGAAGGGCCTGGAAACATAGTTGCGGAGGAGCCCACTTCTCTAGTGTGTGTGTGTCGGGGCCTTTGTCTACCTCCACCAAGAAATCTGATCCCTCTTTGTACAAACAACCCCGTTTCTAAGGCGCTTTTGAACTTACAGACGGGGGCGAGAGCACAAGATCGCAGACAGATCACTTCTCTCATCTCCTTGTATGATGAAAACTGGGGAGATTCTGAGAACCCTGATTGTGTCAGAGTTGTGGTGAGAGGTCGAGGAGTTAAGGGCTCAGTGGCGCCCTGCTGACCCTCATTTGTCCAGTTTCCATTTTATCGAGGTTTGGGGGTGGGGGCACGCTGTATGATGCCTGAAGATCACCAAGGAAGAGAGGAGGAGGGAGCCAGACTACGACCCGGTCCCAACTCCAAGGCTTCAATGCTTGATTTCTTGGGCTCTTGGGAACAGTGGCTTCTGTCTCTCCTGGGGCTTTAGCATGTATTTGGTGAGTGCCGCGGGCACAGTATAGAAATACAGAGACCAGTGCTCGTGTGGAGTTTGGATCAGGGGCCAGCCGGGGTGGCTGACGTTTGAGGAGGCGCTGGACCTTCTGAGGGCACCAGTACGCCCCTCAGTTAGGGGCTGTTCAAACTTTCCTGCTTTTGCCGCCGCTCACAAGTATGTTTTATCTTGAAAAATAATGCAAATGTCACATTCTATTCAATACTATCCCCGTATTTGTTTTAAAATAAAGTTTCATTTTAAACTGTCAACCACAGAGAAAGATGTACCAGGTTTATCCCGGGGCTCCAGAGTCTCCTGAGAAAGCTCCAAGCACTCCTGGGTATGAGCCCACTTGGGGCTTTGAAAAGGGAGCCATTCTTCAGTTTTATCCTTCACCAAAGCTCTGCAAATAATAATCATTAACATTGATTGAGCATTACAATGTGTCAGGCACATGATTCCAAGCACTTTGTGTGAATAATTCATTGAATTCTTTTAGCAAACCCATACATTAGGTACAGTTATTATTCTGATTTTACGGCTGAAGAAGCTCAGAGAGGTTAGGTAACTTGTCCAAGGTCACACAGCTGGTACTGGTTGGAGTTGGACTCTACTACCTGATGTCCTCTGGGGGTGAGGGAGGGGTTAGAATGTGATACCACAGAATCCTTCTCCGTTCTTCTCGGCTCCCATGGCCCCCCTTACGGGGCTGCTGCCGCTGGAAATCTTGCCTACAAGAGTGATGGCTTGCTAGGGTTGGGTTTATCCACAGCTGCCTTGGTGATAGGAGTGGAGGATGAAGGGAAAGTGAATTATAGAAGGCCACAACTGGAAAGGTCTTCAGAGACAAGCCAGTCCACTCTTCATTTTACAAATGAAGATGCTGGGGAGGACCGGAGAGGGAAGGGGTTTACTCCAGGTCACCCAGCAAGTCAGCAGGGGCACCAGGAGCAGACCTGGGGCTTCTGCATCTGGGTGGTGTGCGTGATATCACATTTCTTGGTTTTCTGCATCTTTGTCTTTTTAATCCCTTGCCCTCTGAATGGAACCTCCTCTTGTTTGCAGAGTGTTTCTCCAGACTGCCTGCTGGCTTTTAAAAAAAATTTTATTTATTTTTGGCTGCGTCGGGTCCTGGTTATGGCACGCAGGATCTTTCGTTGTGGCACGCAGGCTTCTCTCTAGTTGTGGCAGGGGCTCCAGAGCACAAGGGCTCAGTAGTCGGGGCGCGTGGGCTCTCTAGTTGTGGCGTGCAGGCTTAGTTGCCCCGCAGCATGTGGGGTCTTAGTTCCCCGGCCAGGGATTGAACCCACGTCTCCTGCACTGGAAGGCGGATTCTTAACCGCTGGATCACCAGGGAAGTCCCTGGTGGCTTTTGAAAGAAAAAAAAAAAAGCCCATTGTAACGCTTCCTCAAGAATAATGTAAGCATCCTGAGGGTGAGAACCATGTTATTTGCTTCTCTAAGAGCGTTCACTGCACCAGGACAGTGCTGGACACGCAGAAGTTTCTCAATACATGTTCACGGGGCCAGAATGAACTTTTTGTCCTAGAAGTGAAACAGAGGACCAAACTAGACCTGGTTAGTCCTGAAGTTTCTGGGATGTATTAATTCTTTTCCTAAAGCTTTTCATGCCAAAAGAATCCTGCAGGTACGGAATAGTGGTATCTTTTCCTGTCCTTGGTCCCTCTAGCTTGGGTGCAGCCCATGGCACTGGAAAAATGAATTTAAGATAAAAACTAAATTCTTGTTCCCTTACTGCAGTGTCTACAGCATAAAGCCAATTTACAGCAACGTGGAATTCCTCTGGTCTTTAAGATCTCACTATGCAAGTAAAGGAGGGAAAGGAGGAAGACAGATGCTTACAAATTCCTGGCGGGGGGTGGGGGGGGAGGATGACCTCATCATTTATTGGGTGTTGGAAAACAGCCCAAGGAACACAGTTCAGATTCCTTTTGGGGGAGGCACTGAAAATCTCCTGATAACCCAAATTCTCCAAATCTGTTAGGCCTTGAGAAAAGGATGGAGGACAAGATGAAGGAAGTGGTCCTAGGTGCAAGTGACGTTTCCCATTAGGGGACTGTCCACTCTGAGATGGATTGTTCATCCCAATTCCTAGATGGAAACTCTGGACTTGGGAAGTGTGGAAGTTCCATTTAAAAGGCCCAGGCAGGGGACTGCAGTCCAGTGGTTAAGACTCCACCCTTCCACTGCAGGGGGTGAGGTTTCAATCCCTGGTGGGGGAACTAAGATCCCACTAAGATTCTGCATGCCTAGTGGCCAAAAAAAAAAAAAAGAAAGAAAAGGCCCAGGTAGGATTTGAGGGAATTGAATGGGTGGTTTGGGGAGAGGATAAAGGGGGTTGGAGATGATATCTTGGTATTTGTACTCAAGAGGGTACATAGGGGAAATGTACAAATGGATGCGTATTGGGATATGTAAACAAGAGGACAAAAGCCTTGGGAGCGGCCCTTTCCCTCCACATTTTCAACAGCATCCTCCGGTTCTTCCTTTAACAACAGTCCCACAGTTCTTTTACAAAATGGATTGCAGTCCACGGAGCACTTCCATACTTGATGGCTTCTCTCCAGTCCTACTGGCATTTTACGGACTAGGAGTTCCCCACTGTTAGCAGGGACAGAGCTGGCCTCAGGACCTCTGCCAACCCTTGGTTGCTCTGGGGAGAATTAGAAAAAGACTTTCTCCCTGGGGGAGTGGGGCACGGGATGGATTTCGGGTCCCCCCTGCTTTGTGCTGGGTACAAGCCCTATGGGGATCCTGTGGTCCAGAAAAGACCAACTTGGGGCCAGGCTGGCCTTGGGCTCAGTATGCGATCTGAGACCCAGCCTTCCCATCTGTAAAAGGTGGGATTGTGTTACATCTTCCCCCAGCTCCTTCCCAGATACGATGCCTCATGAATCTGTGAGTCCAGGGACAACTTCTCACCCCACATCAACTGCTTCCTTCCTTCCCAGCTGCTTCTCAGCTTAGAGAGACAGCTGGCAAGGTAGAGGCTGGAGGTGAAAGGGGGATAGAATTCTGGGGAAGTCTGGGTGTGCAATGGTTTGGTCAAAAGAGCCTTGGACAAGGAGTGTGTATTTTTTCTGCTTAACTTTTTTGAGCCTCAGTTTGTACCTCTGAAAAATGGAACGGCACCACCTTATATAGAGAGCAGTGCTGTAGGGATTAAACAACATTGCCCAGGTGAACTTGCCAGACACAGAGTGGGTGCTCCGTAAGCACTTGCGACCCGAAGAGGGTTTGGTTGGGAAGGTTCTAAAGAGCGTGTGTTTGGGGACCCAGGCACAAGATCTGGCTTTCGGGGCGCGCGGCTCCCCGGACCCCCAGCGGAGGAGGAACCCCAGCTCTGCCGCCACTGCCGCCTCCTCGGCCCCGGACCGCCGAGGGTTAATGAGAAAGCCCCACGCCCCCTTTGACGGCGCAGAGCCCACCTCGCCGAATTTGAAAAGGCGGCCCTGAGAGGCGTGGGCGCCCCCCAGACATTTCCAGCTCGGACCTGGGCTCCGCTCGCTCACCGGCGCGCTCGCTCGGCTCTCGGCGGGGGCCGCGGGTTCGGTCCGGCCGTCGGTGCGCTCCCGACTGTCCTCCCGCCCGGGACTCCGGGTCCCCGCGGGCGGCCGCGCAAGATGAAGCTGGCTCTGCTTCTGCCCTGGGCGTGCTGCTGCCTCTGCGGGTCGGCGCTGGCCACCGGCTTCCTCTACCCCTTCCCGGCCGCAGCCCTGCAGCAGCACGGCTATCCTGAGCAGGGCTCCGGCTCTCCCGGCAGCGGCTACGGGAGCCGCCGGTGAGTAGCTGGGGGCGGCGGGACCTGGGGGCGCGCGGCAGCCCGGGGCTGGGGGCGCGGGGAGGTGGGGTTTGGGGCTTGGGATCTTGGGATTGGGGGTTGGGGGCGCGGGCTGCCGGGTCTCGGGGCCGTCTGGGGCTGGGGGCGCGGGGGCGGGGTTTGGGGCTTGGGAAGGTGGGATTGGGGGCTGGGGGCGTGGGGCGGTCGAGGACTGGGGGGGCTGGGGACGCGGGGTGATCGTGGCACAGACAGTGGGGGCTGGGGGCTCGGGGCGGAGAGACTGAAGGTGCGGGGCTGGGACTGCGGTGGTCTCTGGCCGCGCCCACCCCCACTTCCTTCCCTTGCTCTCCCAACCTTCGCCCCTTCGGCTCCCGAATCCGGGTGGAGGTGGCTCAGACCTGCGGCGGGGGCGCGCGAAGGGGTGACCGTGGCTGGCTGGGGCTCGGTGGCTCGGTTCCTGGACGTTTACCGGCTCACGTGGCTCCGCCGAGCTCACCTGCGCGGCCGGGGCTTTGTGTTGGGGAGCAGGTTCCCGCGATGCCAAGGCCTTGCATCCGGGCCCCCTACTCTCACGCCGGCCGCCAGGGACACCGGAGGGGCGATTCCGTCCGGTCTTTGGGGCTGGGCCCGCGGAGGAGCCTCGGCTGCGGCTCCCCAGCCACCTAAGAACGCGGAGCCGGCTCCGATCGCATGAGTCCGTGGTGGGGTCGGAGAGGGAGCCAGGGTCACGGAGCCCGCGGTGCCCGGACCCACCCGCGGCCTCCTCCTCCGCCGGCAGGTGGCGCCCTGGCCACCCCAGGACGGTTAGGGCAGCAACTTCTCAATCCGTGGTTGAATTCCCCCAGAAAACGCGTTAAGTACTCAAGTAAAGGTTGCCAAATCCCTGTCTGCATAACTCATTCGAATTTAGCTTTTCCCATTTAATAGTAATTACGACTCACACGGCTGTAATAGCCTTCTAGAACACACAACATACATTGGTAGCATCCATCTCTTTTGATCCTAACACCACCCCAGGGTTAGCTATTAGAGTATTATCTTTCCTTTAACGGAGGAAACAGGCTCAGAGAGAGGTCCTCAAATTCGGTGGCAACTCAGGGCTCACCTCTTGTCTTCTTTCTCCAAATCCTGTCCTTTCTATGGCCCCACTCTGCTTATCGTTTATGGAGCAAGGTCCATAAACCTTGCTCCATAAGGTCCCAGTTCTTCTGTCCTCCATGGTGTTTACCAAGCTAGGGAGGGCTACCAAGATGAATTCTGGCAACGTCTTGTATCAAGGAGACAGGGATATTTTGTGTTGAGAAGAGCGGTACACTTAATGGCTGGATAAGGCGGTTCTCAGAAGAGCATTTAAAGTGCTTCAGGAAAATTTTGCATGCAATTTTATTTCCTTCATTTTGTTTGGAAGTACTTCTCCCAGGCTCCTATTAGTATTACTCTCCAAACACCCACAGTAGTGTGGACTCTGCACGCTTGCATAGGAGCATATCTTAAAAACTCAGCTTCTCAAATCGCAGAATGATATGTATAGCATGATCTCACTTATGAAAAAAAATTTGATCTATATCTAGATATCTATCTCTCTATCTCTCTATCTATCTATATCCAGGAAAAAAGTTGGTAGGAAACCATTTTTAGCAGTTACCTATAGGGAGAGACCTGGGGCTGGACTAGGGGAGAGTGAAAGAGGACTCCCATTTTTTCCCTCTGTTTGCTTGTGTCTTGTTTGCATGTTTTACAAGGAGGGTATATTCATGTATTACTTTTGTAATTCAAAAGTGTGTGTGTGTTGGGGGCTGGGAGTGGGGGTGGGGTGGGGGCAGAGCCTCCTGCAGCCTGGACTCTGCATGCAGAGAGGGGCCAGAGGGGAAGTCCATGAAGGGAGCCAGTGAATGGGGACGGGGGTTCTGGCGTTCGGTGGGCTGGAACTTGGGGACTCCAGAGACACTTGGAAAGGATAGTTTTAGCACAAATAAAAAGAGGCCCAAACAAATGTAATCTTCCAGAACTCTTTCTACCAGGCTGGGAGCAGGGAGAAGGTATAATTAGGTTCAGGGAGGATCTGGATGAATTTGTGGAAAATGGATTTCTGAATAGGATATTGGGGGGTGTTAAGGACTTGGGGCAGGTTCCAGATGCTTGAGATGGGTGTTCCGGACTGTAACTGAGCCCTTCCATGCAAAGCCCTGCGTGGGCACTGCAGGCACCTGATTCGGGTCCGGGCAAGTTATGGGCTGGAGCTGGCCTGGTGTCACATGTTCCTGCGTGTTATTTGCTCCAGAAGCAGAAGCCTTGGGGACGGCGTTTGGCACAGGGCTCTTCACAGCTTTGGCCTCTGCTTGGCTCCATACATGTGTTTACAGTGGCTTGGTTTCAGCTGATGGGCAGGGCTATAGGGCTGTTTCTCGACAAATAGTTTTATTTCATGGTTATTGCTCCTGTTGGCAGTTTGTGTTCTCCTTTCTGTGTGTGTGTGTGTGTGTGTGTGTGTGTGTGTGTGTGTATGTGTGTGTACCTGTACCTACCTTCCTGGGTTGGGTGTCTGTGTCTAACACGTGCTGGGGGCATCTTGCTTTGCCCAGGGATGCTCTGCTCTGCTCACCTCCATCACAAGCCCAGGGTGGGCCCCTCTGATGAAGCTATTTTGGCAAAAAGAAGAGGACCCCAATTCCTTAGAGGCCTGTTTCCGGTAGAATCTTGCAGCCCTGTGTTTGGGCCACTCATGACTTTTGTCATCCACAGTGCTGTTCGGATGCCAAATAAAAGCTAAAGGGAAATGTAACGTTAATTGACCAGCAGGGTTGCACAAGGATGGAGCCTCTCAGCTGCCCAGCCCTTCTTCCCAGAAGAACTTCCCAGTATAAGGATAACACATTGGTGAAACTCTTTAATGGATGTATATCTCACTCTTCTCCCCGCCTCCCTCCCCCGATCATTCCCTCCCTCCCTTTCACAGATGGTGATTAGAAGTCTTGTCTGTTGTCTGCTCCTCATATCTGTATCCAACCCTAAAGGGTCCAACATAGCAGCGAGTCTTCCGGGTACGAGGAGTGAGAACCAGAAAGGGGGCCCCGCACCCCATCTGGGGTGCACATCTCCCAGCTGTTGATGGCGAGGTTTTAATTTGGATAAAAGTTAATATTCTTGGAGTGGGAATGTTCTCCTAAGAGAAACCAGAAGAGTGGTGGGACCTGCCTGGATTTTAAGCAGAGGAAGGAATGAATACACCCAGAGGGCGGGTTTGTGGGACAGGGGATGAGGGACAGAGTTGCTTTGTGCTTCTGCCCTGAAGAGTGGCACGCATTCCATAAACCTATTCCTTCTGTACAGGACCCGAGGCATGAGAACAAAGAGAGACCACGTACTACATGGCTGAATATCTACAGGTTATGAGTCAAGCTAACGGATGGTTAAATAAGTAGGTCCTATCCTCTAACCTTGATGAGTAATACCTTCACAGTGACCTGGAAAGCCAAGTTCAAATGAGGAATTCTTAGACGCTTTAGAATTCTCCGCTCTGGCAAGTGGTGGCAGGGGGAAGGCTCCCCACGGCCCAGCCATCTTCACTGCTTTTTGACCTTCAACTTCCTGTCCACTTATTGGTTGTTGTGTCTCTTTAGTCTTTTTCATTGCGGGAGAGTCCTCTCCTTTAAAAGAAAGCATTTCCAGGGACCTCCCTGGTGGTCCAGTGGTTCAGACTCTGCACTCCCAGTGCAGGGGGCCTGGGTTCGATCCCTGGTCAGGGAACTAGATACCACATGCTGCAACTAAAGATCCTGTGTGCCGCAACTAAGACCCGGTGCAGCCAAACAAATAAATACTTTTAAGAAACTAATAAAAGAAGGCTTTTCCCCCTGCCATTGACTTGGTGAAGAAGGCCAGTTGTCCTGTAGAATCCCAGGTTCTAGATTTGCCTGACTGCTTCCCAGTGGTGTAAATAATTGGAACCTCTGTGCCCTGTATCTCTTCTATGTTAGAGATTAGGTGTAAATGTTTGATTAGACTTAGGATCTTTTTTTTTTTGATGGTGGTGGGGAAGAACAAGAACGCTTTATAGTTGGTCCAGTGGATCGTGTTATATCATATCAGGAGATGTTATGGATCGAACGCTTATATTCCCTCCATCCCGCAATTCATATGTTGAAACCCTGACTCTCGATGTGATGGTATTTAGAGGTGGGGCCTTTGGGAGGTAATTATGAAGATGAAGGTTTAGACGAAATCATGAAGGTGGGGTCCCCATGATGGGATTTGTGCCCTTATAAGAAGAGGAAGAGAGACCAGGGCGCCTTTTCTCTCTTTCTCTCTCTCCTTCCCATGTGAAGACAGAGAGAACTCTGCTGTGTGCAAGCAAAAGAGATGGTCCTCACCAGGAACTAAATCAGCCTTGATCTTGGATTTCCCAGCCTCCAGATCTGAGAAATAAATGTCTGGTGCCTAAGTCACCCAGTCTCTGGTGTTTTGTTATGAAAGCCTGAGCTGACTAATATGGGAGAGCATGACATTTTTTTCCTGGAGAGCTGGGTGTCAAACCTTCACCAGAATACCACTGCCTATAGGTTCCCTCCTTCTTTGCTCTCTTTACTTTGTAATTTATTTTGAAGAAACTAGGCTTTGATAGCGTTTTCCTTGTTCAGGATTTGTTTGATTATATCCTCATGGTGCCTGTTAACGTGTTGCCCTGTCCTCAGTGTGTCCAGAAAATTGGAAGTTGGATGGGGAGGCTCGATTGGATTTTGGTTCCTTCTCCTCCTCCTTATTATTATTATTTGTTTGGGCAAAATTACCTCTATGGTTGTGTAGCATTCTTCCATTAAGAATCATATCAGGGGGCTTCCCTGGTGGCGCAGTGGTTGAGAGTCTGCCTGCCGATGCAGGGGACACGGGTTCGTGCCCCGGTCCGGGAAGATCCCACGTGCCGCGGAGCGGCTGGGCCCGTGAGCCATGGCCGCTGAGCCTGCGCGTCCGGAGCCTGTGCTCCGCAACAGGAGAGGCCACAGCAGTGAGAGGCCCGCAAACCGGAAAAAAAAAAAAAAAAAAAGAATCATATCAGGAATCACACAACATCTTGTCATCTCTCCTCTTGTGATGTTAACAGGTGTTGATGATCACTGCCTAGGTCATTATCTCATTAAGGGTTACAAAGCGGTCCTATTCTAATTCTGACATTTCTTTTTCATTTAATTACTGGAATACTTGCATAAATAATTTCCCACTTATGTACTATTTGTAGGGAATCATGTTTTGAATTCATTTTTGATTTATCTTTCCATTGTTTCATTTTGCAAATGTAAGTGTGTGTGTCTTCTTTCTTTTTAAAAAAAATTTATTGAAGTTTAGTTGATTTACAATGTGTTCATTTCTGCTGTACAGCAAAGTGATTCATATGTATGTATACATGTACATAATTCTTTTTTATATTCCTTGCATGGTGGTTATCACAGGATATTGAATATAGTTCCCTGCGCTGTACAGTAGAACCTTGTTGTTTATTCCTTCCTTTTTTTCTTATGCAGAGGTGGTACTAGTAACACTGTTGTGCACTTGGCTTTTTTCGTTTCACATTGTACTGTGGAGATTGCTCTAGATCGGGGCATAGATAGCTTCTGCATTTATTTTGTTTTTCACGATTTGACAATTTGTGGTGAAAATACACGTAAAGCTTACCATCTTAGCCATCTTTAAGTGTACGGTTTGGTGGTGTTAAATACATTCAGAGGGTTGTCCAGCCATCACCAGAATGTTCATCTCCTGCATTCTTTTTTTTTTTTTTTTGGCCACGCCCTGCGGCTTGCGAGATCTTAGTTCCGCGACCAGGGATCTAACCCGGGCCCCTGAAGGGGAAGCGCTGAGTCCTAACGACTGGACCTCCAGGGAATGCCCTCCTGTATTCATTTTTGTAGCTCTGTAGTTCTCGGTGGTGCCAATGACTGTGGTTTTTTCAGCAAGTCCCCTACTGATAGACATCGTGTCGTTCTAACCTTTTGTGTCACGTGTAACGCCATAATAAATAGCCTTGTGAGTTATTCATTTCATATTTTTGCAAATGAATCTTTAGGATGCATTTTTTGAAAGCGGATTTTCTGAGTGAAAAGGTAAATGCACGCGTAATTCTGCCAGATAGTGTCAGATTTCCCGCCATAGAAGTTACACCATTTTGTTTCCCATCAGCAGGTTTTTCTTGGGATACATTTGAAGATGACACTGCAATGATGCTGGGTCCAAATAGCCTTGTGGGGGTGAGAGCGGCCTTCCCTGGCCTATACCACCTGCCAGCCCGACCCACTCTTCATTTGAGGGGTCTGGGGCAAGGGTACAGAGGGAAGCCCACACAGTGTATGTCTAAATATTTAAAAGATATCATTCAAGCTTACGGACTGTTACATAAAATAGATTCTGTCATTGACCTTGACAAACACACCCTTCTCGTTCCTGGGGGTGGGGGTCGAGGCTCGGGTTTAGAAGTCTTGCCTCCATGAATTTTGTGTGGGAACCTGGCGGTGCAGGAAGAGCCACCTTCCCCTTCCCTCCGTGTCCTGCCAGATACCTCGCCCTGGTCAGGCCTCACCCACACCCCGTGGACACTCTAGTCCAGCCCAGAACCCCCTCTCTTTACCCTGACAACTGCCACTTGGCCATACCTCCTGCTTGAGTGTGCCCAGCTGTTTGGGGAGGGAGTTCCAGGCCCCTGGGTACCCACCTTTGCTCCATAAGGGGGGCTGTGGTCTCTGGAGGGTCACGTCCCCTCGGCCCCATGGTCTCCTCGCCCTGTGGGGTGTGGTGTGGCTGGAGAGGGGCCAGATTGGGGTCCTTAAAACCTCAGTGCCCAGGATGGGGCTCCTCTCGCCCAGGTTTAAGGCAGTTCTGGGGGGATGTGGAGTGAGTCTTGGGGATGGAGCAAGGACACGTGTGCCCTGAATCCTCAAAAGTTGGACAGCCTTTCCCCAGATGTCCACGGTCAAAAAAGGCTGCGTCGTGGTGACAGAGCTACGCTGTGTCCAGATATTCCCTTCCCGTGTCCTCCCTGCCATGTCCCCCGTTAGACTGTGAGCGCCAGGTGGAACATCACCCGCCTGTTTGCGACCCAGCCCAGGGCCCAGAAGAGAGTCGGGCTCTGTCGGTTGTGTGGAGTGAACCGGATCGCATCCACCACGGACCCACCAAGGCCCTGAATCCAGAGCGGATGTGGGTCCTACGGGGGTCACTTTGCAGTCCCAGTGGCACGGGTCCCATACTCTGCGTGGATGTAAAGACCCTTTGCAGAGATGACGGGGAGCTTTGGGGAAGGAGGCTTCAGGGTGGCTCCCAGGGACTTGCTCGTGCTGTTTTAGAAGCACAGCTATATTCTGGCCTGACGTTGGGGTATTTACCCATTTTCAGACTATTCTAAGAAATGATGGGATGGATTTCAGAACTTGCTACTGCTTACGGTTTTCCGTTGAGAAATTCTCTGGGAGTCAGGTTTGGAAAGGGTCTGATCCCTGCTATGATGACAGGGCTGGACCGCGCTGTTTCCTCCCCATTCTTCTTGGTCCAGCCTCTCCATCTCCACCCCCGGCTTCCCAGGCAGGGCCATTTGACCAGTGCAGAGGCCAGGGCGCAATGCTCAGCAGGGTCCATGCTTGGAGTTTAATGCTTTGCGCTCACCATCTCCAAATTCTCGATACTCTCATTCTTAAATGTGTGCTTTGTAAGTGAAGTCCGATGGGACCATGGGGCACCAGGAAATTGACCCTCAGCTTTGACCATGACCCACCTCTCACCACCTCCTACCGTCTCCCTGGGGTGGGTTCTCCGCTACTCACTCCCCACCCCTCTGGCACCCCAGGTCCACCTGGCCTCCCGCTCTCCACCCCTGCCCAGTGCCCGCTGCCACCCTCTGCCTCTGGCTGGAGCCTGGGTGTGGGCTCAGAGAGGGTTGGGATTGGGTGCCCGCACCCCGTGCCACCCTGGAGTGGGACATGGCGGCTGCAGTCCCCGCCCTGGGCTGGCAGTGCTCAAAGGGTGACTCAGCAGGGGAGAGCCTCTGGCCACACTGATCCTAGTGTGTCCTGGGGAGAGATTGCAGGACCCTGAAGCGTTGCCCATCCGTCGTACGATAGTGGGCCCCTGGGAAGGGGTTACGCCTGGCTTCACTTCCTGCTCCAGACCGGGCCGCTGTGCTTCAGCCCGCTGGCTGGTGGGAAGGGTGGCACGCGCACTTACACACCGTGGGGTTGCAGGGAGGGGTCTGCACTTGCCCCCCAGAGATCCCTGTGCACGAGGGAGCACACATGAAACACTAAACAAATGACAGGTCGAGGGAGACGGAGAGACAGAGACCCCAGAAGAGAGGAAAACACTTTGTATTTTACTGTCTTTAATGACCCAGCTTTTTGAATGAGGGGTCCCTTAACTTCAGTTTGCCATGAGTCCCACAGATTATTTAGCTGGTCTTAGATACAGCAGGGCGCTGACTGGCTCATCACGATGAACTGGGGTGATTAAAGAATTGGGTATCCAGACCCACACGTGACTCAGGAAGTCTAGGTCCTGAGAGCTGTATTTAATGGCCTCCCAAGCGGGTTTTTTTTTTTTTTTTTGGATGCCACCAGGTTTAGGAAGCACTGTGTGGAGAACAGAATTTTTTGAGGTTCTTTCATCATGACCCATAGTAGGAAATACCTTTTCTATGATGCCTGAGTCCATGCGTGTGCACTTACACACACATACACACACCCCCACACACCCCCCCAAATGCACACACACATACCCCTGAAATAAGTTTCACAGAATCATGCTTACTATTACCATATGTGATACTTACTTTTTTATGGTGCTCTATCTAGTTCATAAAAAAGTGCCTGCCAAGACTCAGAAAATTGATTCCACAGCCCCTCTGGCTTACGACCTGCAGTGGGAGACCCCGTGCCCTGGGGGAATTCAGGGGTTTTCTGGCCCCATCACCCCAGTTCCCCTGCCTGGTTCTCTAGACTCTGACTCCAAAACCTCTTTCTTGTTCTTTCTGCTGAGCTGAGGTGCTTGGCCTGTCCGCTCCCCACCCCATACCTCGGATCCATCCTCTTCTGGGGGCAGTCACACACCCCCTCCTTCAGGAAGTCTGCCTGGACTGCTCTGCTCCCGTCTCTGTGGGCGGCTCCCTGCGCCTCCTGTAACTGTGATTGCTTGTGGTTTTTGTACCGAGAACTCACTTCCTGCTCTCCTTCCCCGCAGATGGAATCATTTCTCCTACCTGTTTCGTCCCTAGCGTGGCCCTGACGGGCCCACCTGGGACATGAGTGCATGAGCCGGGCCTGTGCCCTGAGCCTGGGCTGCCCGCCATCCACCCCTGCCTCTTAGACATGTGAGCTTATCCAGGCTGGGCATTTAACCACCCAACCTTTTCCGATCCCACTGTCGGTGGGTTGTAGGCTGAAGCTGGGGGCTGAACCATGGGGGAAGGGGTGTTCTGCCCTGAGCCCTGAATGGGAGGGGTTCTCTGTAAACTCCAGGGGGGGTGAATGATCCCCTTTCCACCCCACCCCCGACCTGTGGGCCTTTTCCCTGCCACGGATCCAGGTTCCCTGGAGCCTTACATTCAGGAAGTTACTACAAGCACCTACTGCCTGCTTGGTGCTGGGGGTAGTGAGATGACTGCTGATTCAGACTCAGCCTCTGCCCTTGATGAGCTCGGAGGCTGGTTGGGGAAGACCCAGGAGCAAGTGTGGAATTTGCTGTGACACAAATGTGTGCAAAGTGGGCCAGGTAGGCAAGGGATGTATGAACAAGTACCTGTTTAGGGGAGTTAGGTGTGTGGGAGTTTGGCGTGTCTTTGTGCCTTGGTTTTCTCCTCTGTAAAATGGGGATGATCTACTTCATAAGGTTATTCTAGGCTTAGATGAGTTAAAATTAATAAATTGCTTAGAGAAATATGTACTAAACATTTTGTTCGTGCTTGTGGTGTATGGTGTGCTAACCTTGCAAAGATTGCCAAGAAGGGGGGGGGTTGCAAACATATGAGGCTGTGGAATCCTTTTGTTGGGATGACGTTCCAGACTCCATACCTTGGGAAACGCTGGCCTGGTGGACCAAGGCTACATGCCAAGGCCTTTCTAGAGGAATCACGTTTGAAGTGGGTCTTGTAGGGTGAGGGGGGGGTGTTCTCTGCAGTGACTGGGGGGGGCATTTCAGGTGGACAGGACAGCTGTGTAAGGGCTGGGAGGCGTGACGGTGTCTGACATTTATGGTTTGTGCAGTTGGGTTCAGAGTGGCTGGACCAAGGGCTGCGAGTGTGGGGCAGGTGGGGCCTTCGGACCCTGAGGGTGAAGCCCCTTTTCTGCCAGCCCTAAGGAGCTTGGGCTTTGGGTCGAGGCTTGGTCACAGTGGGTCCTGTGTCAGCGTTACTGGTATGGAGGAGATGGGGCCGGAGGAGGGAGACAGCTAACAGGCAGTGTCAGGAACCCTGAAGCAGGGCTGGGGCAGTGGGGAGGGAGCCGCCGAGTGACGAGCGCTCAGAGTCTGTGCAGTTGGCAGCATCTGGCCACTTGCTGGGCCACGGACAGGCCAGAACAGGTTGCAGCCTGGGGCTCCTGGACTTTCCCAGTGCCTGTGGGATGCCAGAAGCTGGCTGTTTTGCTTCCTGGAACCTTGCAAAGACTCCCCAGTGTTTTCTCAGCTTTGAAAAGGCAACAAAGCGTGGTGTTCACGCACCTTGTGTTTTTGTAAAATACTTGTATTTTTAACATCTAGCGCAGGCTTGCGCGTATCAGGTGTTCCGTGGTTGCTTTTTGAGCAAGTGAGTGAACAAGTGCCTTGACCTCTGTCCTCTGGGAAGCCGAGGGGGTGGCCTCTGCCCCCGGGCAGTTCTGTCCTTCTGAGAGGTCCTGGAGTGAGGTCCTTCTCTGTGCTCCACCCCCCACCAGGCCAGCTCTGGAAGCCACATTTAGGGGAGCCACAGAGGCCACCCACTTTAGGGGGTCCTGCTTCTTCCTTTGAAGTAGGATTGGGTGGAAAATCACATGGAATGGCCTCGATGTAAATATCTGGTGAGGCCTTTTCTTAAGGCCCCGGGGTTTTCTGAATCTCCTCGCCCTTCCTCTGGCTCACCTCTCCCCCTTCAGCCTCTCTGTTATTTTAAAATCCGTTCCCAGAGAAACAATTCCTATGAATAAGAACACGGCTGCAGGCTTCTCTTGGCTTGAACTGGTCCGACACTTCACTGCTGCTTCGAGAGTGTGCAAGCTGGACCCAGACCAGCTCTGCCTGGAGCAGGGGAATAGAGTAACAATAACTAACTGTTAGAGGATTTTCAGGAACCCTGAAGCAGATCCTATGGAAGGAGACACACGGCGCGCTGTTTTCCTCTCTGAAGAGTCAGGGGTCCCCAGCTTCCTCGCCTGGGCTTCCTTTCCCTGCCTCCCTGAAACCAGGGTCTACATGTTTCTTTGGTGGCCTGGACAAGACCACCTTGAAAGAAGCTGGACCCAGTCCAGGTTAATTCTGTAACACTTGGGCAAGAGGCGGGGGCTCCCACCTTCTGGGCCTCTGTCTGCCCTACCCCCGGCCGCGTCCGGAGTGATGGGCGGGAAGGTCAGAGCTGGCCAGCTGACTGCTGACCTTTGCCGGCTCCCCTGCTGCCTGTAACGATGTTGCCAAGCTTGTTCCGTCAGGTGTTAATGGAAGTTATGAGAAGCAGCCTGGGAAATGCTCGTGAACCAAGCTCAAGGGTTTCCTTAAGAAAGAGGGAGGGTGTGAAGACCAGGCTCTGGAGCCAGGCGGTCTGGGTCTGAATCCCCGCGCTGGGTGGCCCTGAGCGAACCATCTGACCTCTCTGTGCCTCAGTCTCATATGTAAAATGGGCGTGGGTTTACTTCCTCAGGTCGTTCTGGGGCTTCGATGGGTTAATGTTCGTAAAGGGCTTAGAACAGTATCTAGTAGACACTCTATGCAGCCCCATGAAATGATAAAGGCTTTCCCAGAGTGGGCAGTGTGATGATGGACCTTGCAAAGCTTGGGGAAAAGAGGAGTTTCGCAGACATCTGGGACCACTGGATCCGTTTCTGGGGAGCGTGTTGGTTGGTGTTCCAGACGCGGTGCTCTGGGAAACGCTGGCCTAGTGGGTCAAGGTTAAATGCCTCAGCAGTTATGGTGCCCTCTGCCTTTTGCAGAGGACCTCTGGCTGGGCTCATTTGCAACCTCGCCCTGCAGTTGCCCACCCTGGGGCTGTGGAGGAGCCGGAGAAACACAGAAGGGAGGGTCCTGTCAGGGTTTCGGAATCCCTGAGAGCCCGCTCAGGTTTTCAAGGCCAAGAGTGAGGGACGGGGGCTGGTCCTCTCTCCCAGCAGAGCTTCCACCACTGGGTGGGGTGGGGCGGTGGATGAACACAGAGGGTCGCCCTCAAAGTATGACTGGGGAGCAGGTTGGAGGGTCTGGGGTCCTGAGATGCCCGTGGCGAGTCAGAGACTGACGAGTTCTGAGGAGCTTTGTGTCCCGGGAGTGTGACAGCTGAGGGGACCCTGTGTGGCCCCAGGATGGGGGAGAAGGGACCGGGGGACCCACAGTCAGGCCAGTGCTTCCCTTCATTGACTCAACGCCTCACAAGTAACCTGAAACTAATAGGATTGGGCTGAGATCAAATGAGGAAATGTGTTTATTAAATATGCAGGCTCATTATTACTCAGCGCAACCTGCTCCCTGGCCGAGGGCCCCCACCTTTGCAGCTCCCTCCAGCCTGAGTCCACCCTCTGGACAAGCCTGGGGGCACCAACACTTGCAGGAGGGTGGATGTTTGCTGCGCGCGCATGCGTGTGCGTGTGCGTGCGCGTGCGTGTGCGTGTGTGTGTGTGTGTGTGTGTGTGTGTGTGGTGTTGTTTGCACCCATGCCTGGCTGCAGTTTGCAGCTGAAACATTTTAGGTCTTTGAAAGGGTCTGGTCCCCTCCCCCTTCCACATTCTGGAAGGTCAGGGACTGTGTGACATTTGCTGAGAAGTCCCCCAGTTCCTAGCACGCAGGAGGCCCGGCAGAGGGGCTTCTCTGCTTGGAGCCATTGTGAAAGGCTCAGGCTTCCCTCTTCCCCAGAGAGTACCTTCTGGAGTCTGGCCCTGCTGCAGGTTGCCCGCTGACCCTGCGGCCCTGCTGGCCCTGGAGGCGCCAGGGCCTTTGGGGAGAAGGTGGCAGTTTCCCTCTGACTTGGCTCCAGCTGTCTGCACCCCCGCCAGTTGCCTCTGGCATCTGACATTTTTGTCATTCCTGAAAGGGCTTATCTGGGGAATCGGCACTTACCTCTTCCTGCCCCTCCCTGATTGACTTGGCCAGACGGCTGATTCTCCCTTCTCAGAGGTCTCAACCTGCCCGGACACCCTCTATTTCTGGGGTCATGGGATCCTAGGCCTCTGCAGGGTTTGCCAGGCTCTCTCTCTCTGTTGTCCCCTAGCCGACGATGACGATTAGCTCAGATCCTGAAAGTCTTCATGCAAGAGCTCTGAGTACGTACCTTCCTGGAGAGGCAGCTGAACTGATGGGAGAGACCCCGATATCAGGGGCTTGGAGGGAACCCAGTCCAACCCCGTCTAGCCTGCTTCTTGTCTCTCTGGGTGCTCTGCTCATCACTGGCTACCTTTTAATCTCAAGCTGCTTCCTGCCTCAGGGCCTTTGCACTGCCTTGATCAGATTTTGCTTTTTCTTGGCCTAGCTAGTTCCTGCTCAAAGCTTAGAGATCCGCTTAAACATCACATCTTCAGGGAAACTTTTGCTGGCCCCCCTCCACAAGGTAAGGTAAGGTCCTTTTGTTAAGCCCTCAGAGCTTACTCTCGTATTAGAAGTTCATGATAACTGTAAGTCAATCCTATAATTAATTGATTGATAATTAGTTAATAGTTGTCTATGCTATGACTGTAAATTCTCCAAGGGCAGGGATCTTGTTTGGTGCTGTATCTCTTGGTTCTTGCAGAGTGCCCGGATCACAGAGAGTATCCAGGAAAGGTCTAACCACTTTGCAGGCTGTGTTAGCTTCCTACTGCTGCTGTAACAAATGGCCATAAACTTTGTGGCTTAAAACCGCACAAGTTTATTACCTTACAGTTCTCAGGGCTAGAAGCCTGAAGTGGATCTCCCTGGGATAAAAGGTATTCGCAGGATTGGTCCTTCTGGAGGGTCCAGGGAAGAATCCGTTTCCTTGCTTTTTCCAGCTTCTAGAGACTGCTGGCACTCCTTGACTTATAGCTCCTTCCTCCATCTTCAGAGAGCCTCCTCCAACCTCTCTCTCTGACTCTGATCCTCCTGCCTCCATTTTATAAGACCCTTGTGATTAGCTTGGGCCCACCCGGTTTAATAACCCAGGATCAGCTCCCCACCTCAAGATCCTTAGTTTAATCACACCTGCAGAGTCCTTTTTACCATGTGAGATAATGTATTCACAGGTTCCTGGGGTTAGGATGGGGCATTATTTAGCCTACAGCACAAACGGAAATGAAAAGTGAAAGATTTGGGGCCTTGAAGAGTTGGATTGAGCTTAGATTTCAAACAGTATTAAGACTGAAAGTGGCTTTGAGCCTCAAAAACCTGTTAAGACCCAGCCTTGTGTAGAGTCATGATAAGGGCATAGCCTTCCCACTGAAGTCTTTACAGAGGCTGTGAGGTAGGGATTTAACTTTTGTTTCTTTCCCCACAAACCTCCCCTCACACTTCTACTGAAAAATCCATCTATTCCCAATAATTTGAAATGCCACTTTTATCACATACTAAACTTCCCTATGTACACAGCCCTTTTTCTGAACTCTTAATCTGATCTGGTGCCAAAACTACACTATTGTAATTACTATATCCTTATTCTGTGTTTTGTTAGTTGATAGAGCAATTCCTCTTTGCTGTTCATCTTTATCAAAATATTCTTAGCATTTGTACACTTTTTCTTTTGGGTGCATTTTATTTTATTTTTGCAATTTTATTTATTTAAATAGTTTGATGTATTTTAATAGCAAACTTACAGGAAGAGCACAGAAGACAGACAACATTAAAAACATGTACTTGCATATAGGACAACTCAGTTAGAAAAGTATAGTGAATGGATGGAATCTATTGTATGATAAAAATGCTACAAACAGCATTTAGTTGCAGTCAATAAGAAATTTACTTGTTTTAAAAAAATCCAAAAAAAATCCAAATACTGGCACTGTCCAGAAAAATTTGACAGGTTTATTTATAATTGTTATAAAGTTGAACTGCTGAAACTTGTTCACTCAAACGTTTTGACCTGCATTAATGCTTTATGTCCCCACATTTATATTAAAAATTCACACACAAATGAAAATGGAAAAGCTGCCATTACCTGATTTCTGTCCCCTATTTTTCCACCTGCAATCATATTCTTAGGTACCTTTTGACCCCATGGAGGGGGGGGGGGGAATCTAACATTCAGAACTACCAATAACAGGAAGAGAAATTGTTTTTCTTTTAAAGAATGAAATGTTTCCCATGATAGTCGATTCTTAAGCACCTTCTCCACGTACGCGGCGTGCTATAGCTGGATGTCTTTTGGCATAATTGTTACACGTTTGGCATGGATAGCATGCAGGTTGGGGTCTTCAAAAAGGCCAACCAACTAGGCCTCACTTGCCTCCTGCAAAGCGCCAATAGCTGCACTCTGGAAGCGCAGATCTGTTCTGAAGTCCTGAGCAATTTCCCGCACCAGGCGCTGGAAGGGAAGTTTGCAAATCAGAAGTTCAGTGGACTTCTGATAACGTCTGATTTCGCGGAGCGCCCCGGTACCAGGCCTGTAACAATGAGTTTTCGTCACCCCTCCAGTAGAGGGCGCACTCTTGCGAGCGGCTTTTGTAGCCAGTTGCTTCCTCGGTGCCTTACCACTGGTCGCTTTGCGAGCAGTCGAGCCATGGTAAAGAGACCTCCTGACTTAACCCCACTTCTCCTTCCGCTGGAGCTCCGCGAGCTAGAGGCAGCGCTGGAGTTGGAGAGTGACAGCGGCGCGGCGGCAGCAGCGAACACAATTGAAAGATCTTGGGTGAATTTTAGAATCATCTTTTCTTGTTCTATAAAACATGCTGTTGGGATTTTGATCTAGGCTGTGTTGACTTAATGGATTAATAGAATTCAATGTTTATAATCCTGTGTGTTTTTCAGTCTTTCTGCTCCATTTATCCAGAGCTTGTTAGATTTATTCTTAGGCATTTTGTAGTTTTTATTGCTATCGTGAATGAGTTCTTTTTGTTCCCTGACACTTTTAAATGTTGATGTCTGGCAAATAGGAAAGCTGTTGATTTGGGGTACGTTGATTTTATGTCCTGCTACCATAAGGCATTAAAAAAAATATTTTGATGGTTTTTCAGGTGGCTCTCTTGGGTTTTTGAGGTAGAGAATCCTATAGTCTTCCAATGTGTGTGTGTGTTTGTGTGTGTATGCGTGTGTACGTTTGTGTGTATGCGTGTTGGTCACCGTGTAAGTCAACATCTTGGTTGACTTGGAAGAATGAGGCTTCATCTTTCTTACAAAGGATGGTGACGTAGAGGGCTCTGAGGAGAGAGAAAGGAAAGTGGGTTGTGGTTTGGTCTCCCCCAGAGTCATCTTCTCTGCTGCCTCTTCTCCTTGTTTACTCTGAAGAGAGGCAGACAATGTGTGGGTCCTGGACGTGGTTAGAAGATGATGGTATATTTGCCTCACTTCTTGGTTTATAGATAGGATATTTTTGGAGTCCGAGGACCCAGGATTCACCCACCTTTCCCTCCCTCTCATCCCCCCTTTATTAAACAAATAGCCTAATAATAGACCTCGGTTTCTAGACTCCTTGTAGGGCCAATCATTCTGATGAGGCTAAATTATTTCTGCCATTATCACACATCTGCCCTCTCCTTCCCCAGCAGTGACAACTTATTCTTCCTGAAAACAGCCCTGGTCCTAGACCATGAGCTGTCAGCTTCTGTTTGGTCTCTTTTTCCCTAACAAAGCCAGCATCTGTTTGAAGCGGGTGGGGAGGCAGATGCTGAGCTGGGAGTGGGGAGCATGTGAATTCCTCCCTCCCCCCACCCAGCTTGTCCTATGCCGGGAAATGCAGTTAAAATGAAAACCAAGGGCCATCTTGTGTAGCAGAGCCGAGAACATGAACCTATGTCCTTCTACACTGGTGCTCAGGTAGATGGTGTTCCCTGAAAACCACAGGTGGCCCAAAGCATGCCTAAGGCGAGAGAGCAGTGTTTCAGGCTGGGGTGACACTCTTTTATAGCCTGATGCCAGCTGTATTTTAGTCCACGCGTTAGCTGTCCAGTTGCTTCGTATGGACTGGGGCTGGCCGTGTGGGCCGACTCTGGTCCTCTGCACCCGTTGGTGGGGGAATCACAGGGACAGCTAAGACTGAGTCACAGCTGTGTCCCAGAGAATACAGAGGGCCAAAGTCATCAGTGCCTGGGATCTTGACACATCCTAGCAGGGAAGCTTCGGGGGGCCTGGGGTTGTCTGCCTTGGTTATCGCCATATCACTGGAATCTGCCCATATGGAGCCAGAAATAGGTGATAAAGCCAAGTAGGTTCATGCTGGGTGGGCATCTGCCATCTGTGAGTAGGCAGGCAGGTCAGTTTATAAAGTTGGGCTGCGGTGGGTGGTCCCAAAAGCACAGACCTAATGATACTCAGAACTTTGGAGTCAGGCAAATTGACATCAGAACCTTGGCCCCTCGTCTCGCTGTGGGCAAGTTCCTGTTACCTTGCATCAGTTTACACATCTGTGAAATGGGACTAATCCTAGCCAGTTCCTGTGGGAGCATTCAATGAGCTGTTTGAATCAGGGCTGTGTGTTCTACTTGGAATCCAGAGTGAACAGTGGCCCCTGGGGTGGGTTGTTCTGCCTTCTGGATGGCGGAGCACCTGGCCGTGTGGCTGCCACGGGCAGCTTTCCCCAGGTCCTGTCCTGGTTTGCTTTATTCTTGTTTCATGTGCTTGTCCTGCAGCTGGACTTCGAGCCCCTTGGGGTCAGGATCCCCATCCTAGATGGCTTTGTCTGCCCCAGCAGGTAACCCGGGGCTGAGCATGGAGCATGGGCTCAAACAATCCCTTATTGATTCAACCGCAGCCCAACTGGGACACCACAGTTGCTTTCTAGGCCAAGAAGTCCAAGTCACTCAGGATCCTGGAGTTGCATTCTAACCTGGAATGAACCAGGGAGTGAACAGGGGCTCGCTGGGCCATGACGCAGTGTGAGGGTCCAGGCATTGCACGAGCAAGGGGTTTGGAAGGAAAGTTCAATTCCCTGGCTGGCCGTTGGCAGGGAGGCGGGAGGGCTGGAAGTTGTCTGCCTGCTGGCCCGGGGCAGCTGCATGTGGGGACAGCTGTCTCAGCTTCGGACATAGGATCTGCCCCAAGATTAATAACAGAGCCTGGCCATGCCCGTGGGGAGCAGAGAGGGGCTTGGGTTACCGCGCACCAGGAAATTCGCCTGCCCCACTGACAGTGGGTGGGTAGCCGGCAGGATGGATGGGCTCTGGGGGCTGGGGGGTGTCTGGGCAAGACAGCTCAGTGCGGGCCCAGCCAGATGCACCCCGATGGGATGCAAGCTGACCCTCCCAAGGGCCGCTTTCTTTCCGCTGGACCCGAAACCGGCAGGAGCTGATCTCCAAGAATTATGTGAAGCGTTGGGAATGGAAACCAAATGTTGGTGTCAGGTAGAGAAAGCTGATGGAAGCTCTCGGCCCAGCAGGCCTGGGAGCAGCAGGGGTTGGGGCTCCGGTGGCCAGCACAGATGTTTAGGTGAAAGGGGGCCTGACATCTTCTTTTAAAAAAGGTTTATTTTCCCCCTGATTATATTTATCATAGATCATTCGGAAAATATGGAAAAGTGGAAAGAAAGAAATCATTTATAATTCCATTTTTGTAGGTTTAAAAATTTAAATTCTTTTTATTGTGATAGAATACACACAACTGAAAATTTACCACCTTAATCACTTTTACATGAACAGTTCACTAGCATTAAGTATATTCACATTGCTGTGCAACCGTCACCACTATCATCTCCAGACCCTTTTCATCTTGCAAAACAGAAACTGCAACCATTAGACACTAACCCCCCATTTCCTCCTCCCTGCCAGCCCCTGGCAACTGCCATTCTACCTTCTCTCTCTGTGGCTTTGACTACTCTAGGGACCTTGTATAAGTAGAATCATACAGTATTGGTCCTTTTGTAACTAGCGTATTTCACTTAGCATAATGTCCTCAAGGCTCATCCATGCTCTAGCATGTGTCAAAATTTCCTCCATTTTTAAGGCCGAATAATATTGCATCGTCTGGGTGGACCACATCTTGTTTATCCATTCATCTGTTGATGGACACTTGGGTTTCTTCCACCTTCTGGCTATTATAAATAACGCTGATAAGGACATGGGTGTACACATTTCTCTGAGTCTCTGCTTTCAATTCTTTTGGCTAGATACCTAGAAGTGGAATTGCTGGGTCATATGGTAGTTCTATTTTTAACTTTTTTGAGGAATCATCCTACTGTTTCCCATGGTGGCTGCACAATTTTATGTTCCCACTAACAGAGCAAATGGGTTCCGATTTCTCCACATCCTTACCAACACTTGTTATTTTGTAAATTTTTTTGGATAGTCGTCATCCTAGTGGGTGTAAAGCGGTGGTTTTGATTTGTATTTCTCCAGTGGTTAGTGATGTTTAGCATCTTTTCACGTGCTTATTGGCCATTTGTTCATCATCTGTAGAGAAATGTCTATTTAAGTCCTTTGCCCAATTTTGAATCAGGTTTTTTCTGTTGAATTGTCAGTGTTCTTTATATATTCTGGATATTAGCCCCTCATCAGATATGTGATTTGCAAATATTTTCTCCCATTGTGTGGGTTGCCTTTTCACTCTGTTGACTGTGTTCTTTGATGCGTAAAAGTTTTAAATGTTGATGTAGTCCAATTTATCTATATTTTCTTTTGTTCCTTGTGCTTTTCATGTCATATCCAAGAAATCATTGCCAAATCCAGTGTCAAGAAACTTTGGCCCTACATTTTCTTTTCTATTTTGCCCTAGGAGTTTTATTCTTTTAGGACTTACATTTAAGTCTTTGATCTATTTTGAGTAAATTTTTGTAAATGATGTAAGGTAAGGGTTCAATGTCATTCCATTACAACGTCATTCTATTACAACGTCATTCTATTACAACGTCATTCTATTACGTGTGTACAATTTTCCCAACACATTTTGTTGAAAAGACTGTCCTTTCCCAATAATTCCATTTTTGAGAGCCATATTTCTTTTGGTATTTGCTGTGTGCTTGCATATATATATATATATATATATATATATAATTTTGCACAGTTGAGATCACACAGGATTTGTTAAGGAGGAAAGTCAATATATTTAGTCTTGGATCCTGCCTTTTTTTTTTTTTTTTTTTTTGTGGTATGTGGGCCTCTCACTGTTGTGGCCTCTCCCGTTGTGGCGCACAGGCTCCGGACACGCAGGCTCAGCGGCCATGGCTCACGGGCCCAGCCGCTCCGCGGCATGTGGGATCTTCCCGGACCGGGGCACGAACCCATGTCCCCCGCATCGGCAGGCGGACTCTCAATCACTGCACCACCAGGGAAGCCCGGGTCCAGCCTTTTAACACATTCGCCTGGAAGCCTCAATGAAGTGGTCTTCAGTCATTATGTAGGTATTCCAGATGCCCAGGGTTTAGCAGGGACTGTTAAACGGTTGCTGAGTGTGCAGAAATGGTTCAGAGAAGGTCACTGTCTTCAAAGTCCAATAGAGGAGACTAAATGAACAATTATCACAGGAGGTCTGGAGTCACAAAAGTCTGGACAAAGGGATACAAGGAAACCGAGGCAGGAGCAATGTGGTACCCAGGACAGCTGGGGAGGCTTCCCAAAAGGGGTGACATTTGAGGTGCCTCTGGAGGAAGAAGAGGCAGAGATGGGGAAGACGGAGGACAAGGAGTGAGCAAAGGCCCAGCAAGTGGGTGGGAGGGGGCCTGGCATGGTGTGGCCCTGGGTTCTGAGAACGAGAGACAGAAGCAAGGATGGAGGTGAGCATGGTTCATCCTGGGGGCCATGAGGAGCCTCTGGAGTTCTGAAAGGATTGGAGTGGAGTGATGTGGGCCACCAGATATGACGCCCATTAGAGCCTTGCAGCCATATAGAGTCAGGGGCTCATGCTATGTCGCCAGTCTGCAGAGAGATGAGTACAGCTTGGCAAACGGTAAAATGGTAAAATGGCAAATGGTAAAACCTTCCGGAGAATATCTCACCAGTCACAATTCACCACCACCCTCTTTCAAGGCCTGTGTAGGCTGAGACATAATGTAGCACAGGGGAGGTGATCTTGCCTGGGGGTTTGTTTCCGAGGGTAGTATAATTTGATGGCCAAGGATCTGACTCGTAGTTCGAGTCCTGCCTCTACCACCTGCCAGCTGTGTGACCTAGGAGAAACCATTTCTTCTCCACAAGCCTCGATTTCCTCATCTGTAAAGTGAGGACAACCATCATATCTACCCCAAAAGTGGAGGAGAAGATTTATAATAGACTTTATCACATTAGGAATTATTATTATTTTTTAAATTAATTAATTTTATTTTTGGCTGCATTGGGTCTTTGTTGCTGCGCATGGGCTTTCTCTAGTTGTGGCAAGTGAGGGCTACTCTTCATTGCAGTGCGTCGGCTTCTCATTGCGGTGGCTTCTCTTGTTGCAGAGCAAGGGCTCTAGGCACGTAGCCTCAGTAGTTGTGGCACACGGGCTCAGTAGTTGTGGCGCATGGACTTAGTTGTTCTGTGGCATGTGGGATCTTCCCGAACCAGGGCTCGAACCCGTGACCCCTGCATTGGCAGGTGGATTCTTAACCACTGTGCCACCAGGGAAGTCCCGGAGGAGAAGATTAAACAAGAAAAGTCTTTAAAGCACTTGGTATTATCCATCTTGGATCATGTGTTTTAACTTTTAATTTCATTTGTAAACTTTTATGAAAGTTGCATATGTACATAGTTTCAAGAACCAAATAGTTCTACAAGGCTTAAAATGAAAAACAACAGCCCTCCCTCATCCACTTCCTTTCTCATGTTCTCCAGAGACAACCACTCCGACTCTTTTAACTTTTCATATTTTTAGTATTTGCACCCACATCTCTAAAATACGTAGTTACATTGCTACAGCTTGATTTTTCTGTTTCGGGCATTAGGTATCAGTCTTCCACTATGAAAGGTGAGAGTGGAGCATCTTCCACACGCTGCCCTCCCCTTCACACACATTTCCTGTGGCCCCATTTTCCCAAGACACTTTATGTCACAATTCTAGTTAGCACAATACTCAGGTCTTACATTTTATGCCAAGTGGTAGCTGAGCCATGCAGTGTACTATGATGGCTTTTCCTGAACACATTTTTGACCCTTCTTGTTTTTGTTCACTTAGCTTTTCTGTGTTTTTATTAATTCATCTCCAAACTCTCTCCCAGTTGTGCAGATTTCCTCCTGACACTTCATGAGATATTCCATTACTTTCATCTTCTTCCGGCAATTGCTCCTTGAACCTCTGATCTGCTGCGATCTGGGCAGGTAGAAACCTACAATTTTGGGATTGCTCTTCACCAACAGCCTGGGGATTTCCTTTGCCCCAAGCTTTCTCCCTGTATTGGGCACCCTCTTTCCTACAGTTCATATCCACTCTTTTGGGTTTGCTCCCTCATTGTGATGGAACACATCCTCCAGTAGCTTTCTGAGAAAAGGTGGCATGTTTATGAGGCTTAAGGTGAGGTGTTCTACCCAAGGGCCAAGGCTGAGACATTTATATATTTCTCCTGCCTGCCTTGTACACGGGGCTTTACACCAGGGTCTCCCACTGACTTCCCATCATCCTCAGGTTGGACTGCCAGGGATCCACAAACCCAGCAATGCGAGCTTATCCCTCTGAATTCATACATTTTATTAGTTACTGGCCTCTTACAAATTCCTTTCCTTTCTCTCCAACTTAGCCATGCACTCAGTAATATGTGTTTTTGATATATTAACCAGCATCATTAGTTGTGCTGAACCAGGAAGGATTTTGCGCACAAGATAAGGGCCTTGGGTGGGGGAGGGGAAGAGGGACCATCTGGGGAAGATAAGAACCAGAGCCTTTCTTCAAAGGCCACAGAGAAAATTGCCTGTAGGGAATTCACACTCAAACACTCCAGGTGGGCCTATGAGTGCCAGGAACTATGGAGTTGACTGAGGCAAAGTCAACTTTGCTGGTCCAGGGGCTCATAGGGGTCAGACACCCCCTGGGAGCAAAGACCCAAACTTCAGCCCAGTCACAGGCGCAAACAACCGGGGACAAAAGCAAGGGACAAATAAGTGAACACACAAGTGAACGCCTGACCCACCATCTTCCGGGAAACTGAGGCCCTGGCCTCACCTCTCCTCAGGGGCAGGTCTGTAATTCCAAGGGGTCCTGGAGCAAAGTCCTCTTCTGTGCTTTGTTCCCACCAGACCAGCTTTCCAGAAGCCACTTTAAAGAAGCCACAGAGGCCACCAGCTTTAGGGGTCTTGCTTTTTCCTTTGAAGTGGGAGTGGGCGGAGAAGGAGTTTTCCAGAAAATTCCTTGAGGCAGCCTCAATGTAAATATCTGGTGAGGTCTTAGGAATTGGGAACTGCTTCTCTGGGGCCGGGTGCTGCAGAGGGCTTGGGTAGAGGGGTGGGAAAGGGCCTGGCCAGCTGGGGCCTCCCACACATCCCCAGAGCTCCGCTCCCCTCTCTCCTCCCCTGTGGCTCCAGGATTCCCTCCGAAGAGCATCCCCCCTCTGTAGGTCTCCTCTTTGGCCTGTGCCCTTTGCCCCCACCCTGCCTCTCCAGCCTGACCTGCTAACCAAAGCCTTCTGTGCGAGGTCAGCGCTGCCTGGCGGATGCCTGGGGGATGGGGAAGCAGAAGGGAAGGGGGATGGGGAGAGCCCCAGCCTTCAGAGCCGGAGCAGATGGCGAAGAAAAGAAGCCTGTTTTCCTCGCCGGGGGTCCGGTTCCAGTACAAGAGGGGAGTTTCTCCAGTCTCGGGAGTTTGCTTGCACACAAGCACACGTGGGAATGTGTGAGTGGGGGGGTGGGTCACCCCCTTTTTGCTGGAAGTGTTGGGGCCTGCTGGGGATTCTGGTTATTGTTTACCTTCCTCAAGGCCTGACTCTGTCTGGGCTGTGAATTCATCCTGGGCAGGGGCCGTGACCCACCCCCCCAGTTCCTGTGTACCCTGGGTGTGTGTCGGCACAGATCTGGTTGAGTGACAGCTGGTCCCAGGAGACTTCAGGCGGAAAAGAGAGTCTTCGTCTTCTCCAAGGCTCTCTGGGGGAGGGAGCGATCTCTGCATGTGGACCCAGTTCTAGAGGACTCAGAGCTTAGAGACAGCGTCTGTCCTGCTCACCGAAGTCCCTGGAACATCGTCGATGCCTGATTACAATGGCAAATGCTTCATTCGTGCTTATTCTGTGCCAGGCGGTCTTCTTCCTGTGTTACGTATATTGACTCATTCCTCACAATGACCCCACAGGTTGGGCGCTGGTATTATCCCCATTTTCTAGGTAGGGAAACTGAGGCCCAGGGAGGGAGAAGTCACTCTGGGCTTCACAGCAGAGCTGGGATGTGGGAGGCGGGTGCCGAGGCGGGAGAGTTCTCCAGATTGGGGGAAACGGCAGGAGCAGAGGCGCCCCGAGGGCAGCGGGTCTGGCCCTTTTGAGCCATCCGCACCCACCCCTGCATCCTGTCTGTAGGCACCTTCCAACAGTTCCTTTCTTTTCGTATCAGTTGTTTTGTACTGCACGCCTTCTGTATTAACTAGGGACCAAGTTTCCCAAAACCAGGCTTATGGTCACATCTGGGAACCCCGGAAAGGTGGCAAAGGTCTGTGACCCAGTTCCCACTTGTCTGAACCGCACCTCCCTCCACAGGCCTGGTGTGGCCACCGCTCGGCTGTGTGGCCTGGGGCCAACTCTGCGTAGGAGGTGGAATAAAAGCCCCCAAAGATGTCCACATTCTACTCCCCAGAGCCTGTGAATATGTTACCTTACGTGATAAAAGCGACTTTGCAGATGTGACTAAATGAAAGCTGTTGAGATGGAAGACGTTCCTAGATTCCAGGTGAGCACAAGCTAATCACACCGCCCTTCTAAGAGGGAGGCAGGAGGGCAGACGTGACGACGGAATTAGGAGGTCAGAGTGATGTGAGGAAGGGGCCTTGAGCCAAGAACTGCAGGCAGCCTCCTGGAAAAGACTCGGGACAGATTCTCCCCTAGAGCCTCCAGAGGGAACCAGCCCCATCGACGTCAGCCCCGCCGACACCTTGACTCCAGCTCAGGGAGACTGATTTAGGACTTCCGGCCTCCAGAGCTGTAAGATAATAAATGTATATCATTTTACATTGCTAAGTTGATGGTAATTTGTTACAGCGGCCCTAGCACACCAACACACCATGCCCCCACTCTGAACCACAGTCTCTTCATCTGGAGAATGGTCACAGCACCCACGTCCTGACTCCGAGGCTCTGGGGGTCAGAAAGCAGGAGACCTTCCATTCTTCTGGGCTGTTGCTGGAACTTTCTGTCACCTAAAGCAGGTTTCTGCCCATCAGCGGATGAATGGATAAAGAACACGTGGTATTGATGTGCAGTGGACTATTATTCAGCCTTTAAACAGAAGAAAATCCCGCCATTTGTGACAACATGGATGGAACTGGAAGACAGAATACTGAATGAAATAGGCTAGGTGCAGATGGACAAATACTGCATGAGGCCACTTATAGGAGGGACCTAAACTAGTCAAATTTATAGAAGCAGAGAGTGGAATGGGGGGAGGAGGGGCAATGGGGAGGTACTAGTCAAAGGCTACAAAGATGAGTAAGTTCTAGAAATGCTGTGTAGTTAACAATGCTGTAGTGTGTGTTTAAAAATTTGCCAAGAGGGTAGATCTTGTGTTAAGTGTTCTTACCACAGAATAATAGTAATAATAATCATGATAATAAGTCGGGCAGGAGGAAACTCTTGGAGGCAATGGATATGTTTGTGGCATAGATCGTAGTGATCGTTTCCCTAGCGTATCCTTGCCTCTGAATTCATCAAGTTGGATCCATTAAATATGTACAGCTTTCTGTATGTCAGTCATACCTCAATAAAATGGTTTAGAAAAAGAAAACAAGCGGGTTTCCAGGCCTCGCTGTTGTGAGGTCTCTTCTGGAGGGGAGACACCCTCACCCAGAGGAACTCTAACCAAAGGCTCTGCAATGCCACCGCAGGCCTGATTAAAAGAAGCCTTTCTATAGCAGGAAAACTGCACGTCGTTACTTTTCAGCTTTTTCTTGTGTGAACGACCGTTGGGAGGCCTGGTTCACAGCATCCTGCAGCTTGGGATGCATTTAATTTTCTGTCTTGATTCCATGGCAAAACCCACAAACAGGGGTGCAGTAGCCTGGTCCTGGCGGCCGCGCTCCTGGGATGGATGAGCTGCAGGTGGAAGGGCCCTCCTGAGCTGCCCTGTGGGAATCACCTGTCTGCGGGCGTTCCTGGAGGGACAACGGCACTGCAGAAACAAACCAAGAACTTGAAAGTGCGTCTCTCTGCCGGATGCCAGGGGAAAGGGGCAGTTCTTCTCCGGTGATTTTGTGTCTTTCTTGTGGCCGGCCCTGTGGTGCCTGGAGGACTTGGGCAAAGCCGCCAGATGAGAGGGGAAAGGTGAGGGGAAGGTGGGCTGCCCGAACAGGGGGACATCTGCCTTCAGTCACAGCGAAGAACAAAGTGGGGCTGAGGAATTACATTGGACCACGCTTCTCTGGAGGCTGCAGCCTTCGGGTGGGGTCTCAGCCCTGGGGTCGTGCACACAGGGGCTATGGAGAAAACCTTCTGGAACTTAGCTGTGTTCACGTCCTGCCCTTGCTTACAATCTGTTCTGAGGGCTCCCCTGGCCTCGGACCAAGGCTGGAACCCCGAGGCCCCTCCAGCCGCATACAGCTTCTCCAGCAATTCTAGCGCTTTGAAGCTTTTGCAAGTGACCATCCTCCTCATGAAAGTTCCTCAGCCCCGGCTCGGGGTCAGGCTGATGCTGGGGGTCCTTCCCCTCCGCCCAGGATGGTGTGCATCCTGGGAGGGACCTGGGAGGCCTGGACCAGTGGCAGCAGGAGTGGGAGGGTGATGTAGCAGCCCAGTGGGTGCTCAGGAGACAGCATAAAGCCCTGGTGCAGGCGAGGGGGCCGGGATGCTGGGGATGCTGCTGTTCGCCGAACGAAGGGCCGAGGTGTGGGGAAGGGAAGTCGGTTTGGTGTGATGCTGGGTTTGCATCTGAGCCTGGGGAGGGTGCAGTGCCCGGACGTCCTGGAGAAGATGACCGGGGGCCTTCCCCATAGAGGTCTGGAGTGGACGAGCTCCCTCCAGGCGGGCATAGAGGGAGACGGGGGAGGGTTCACGGGATCTGCAGGACCCCGACATCTAGATGAGGCTCAGAGAGGGCGGAGGAGGGGAGAAGTTGACAGGGTTCCGAGAGTCAGGAGGGGAGATTTGGGAGACAGGGACTGAGGCGCGGGCGTGTGGACTCCTCTTTTGAGAATTGCGACCCCGAAGAAGAGGAGGAGAGAGAAGGATGAGCCCTGGGCATGGGGACCCGGATCCGGTGCGAGAGCCTGGAACATGCAGGTCACTGGAGTAAGATCCAGTGGAGAGTGGACATGAAAGCATGGAATATATAGCGGTTGGGGAGTGGGGGGACACCTGGCATGGCCTCCTGATCCCAGGTCAGCTGAGAGGCGGAGAGGCCACCTGCTTCCAGGTGAGTGGGAGGGGGAAGACTCAGCCCTGGTAAGCCTGGAGGACGCTGGGGAAGAAGCCAAGGCAGTGTGCGCCTGTGGGCTCAGCGTTCCCAGTGGATTGAGAGGTGGGCGGCCTGCAGGTGCGGGGAAAGGAGAGGAGGGGAGGGGAGGACAGCAGAGCATCTTGGTGGGGGACCAAGGAAGACTGAGCTGCCACCAGCATGGAGGGCCCTGGGGGGGCCAGGCAGGACGTGGCTCTGGGGGATCAGAGTCCCTGGGCAGTGGGGCAGGGCCGGGGCGGTTTGACCTTACCATCCCTCCCCGGCAGAGCCAGGCGTCTCCTCCTCAGGGCTCCCGCAGCATCCCAGGTCCTGGCCTGTTCTCATCACCTGCCTCCTATTTCTGTGGTCCTTCGCATTGTCTGTGTCCTTCCCCCAGATCGCAGATCTCCTTCCTGCTCTGTCAGCCAGTGACCACGTCAGGGGCTGGTGCCTAGAGAGGGCTTAATAAAAGTTAATGGACGGGGACTTCCCTGGTGGCGCAGCGGTTAGGAATCTGCCTGCCAATGCAGGGGACACGGGTTGGAGCCCTGGTCCGGGAAGGTCCCACATGCCGCGGAGCAAATAAGCCGGTGCGCCACAACTACTGAGCCTACACTCTAGAGCCCGCGAGCCACAACGACTGAGCCTGAGTGCTACAACTACTGAAGCCTGCACGCCTAGAGCCCATGCTCTGCAACAAGAGAAGCCACCACAGTGAGAATCCCATGCACCACAACAAAGAGTAGCCCCCGCTCGCCGCAACCAGAGAAAACCCGTGCGCAGCAATGAAGACCCAACGCAGCCAAAAATAAATAAATAAATTTATATTTAAAAAAAAAGTTAATGGACCAAATGGCTTAGAACCACCCTCAGGAGCTCAGAGTGTCTTTGCTCTGGAAGCCACAGTTAGACGGGGTGAGTGGACAATGGTTCACTTCTGTGCCTGACGTGCCCCACACGGTAGCCCTGCTTTGCTGGAAATTCTCTCCGAGCCCCTGGCTGGGGGATGACTTTGGAGACCCAGGTGTTTGCAGAACTACCTGCCTGGAAAGGATGTAGGGCTAAGGCTTTCCCTGACACCGCCAGTCCTGTGGGTGGTAGAAGCCTGGCCCGGGCCGGCTGGAGGACGTGGTACCTTGCTCGGCCAGTCCAGTTTCCCAACTGTTCTGGCTTCTGGGCGAGAGGCAGTGTTGCTCGGGCCCTTCTGCCGAGGTGGGGGTGATGGCCTCTGTAATAGTCCCCCAGCTCTGATGCTGCCTTGTGAGTTCCATCTGCTGCTGAGGAGGAGGCAGAGGCCCAGAGAGGGATGGGGCCTGTACAAAGTCACACAGCAATTCCTGCAGCTGGATCCCCCAATCCAGAGCTCTGGAAGCTCTTGTGAGGAAGACCCCTGGAACCCACTGGCTGATCTCAGATGGAAAGGGCAGGATCCGCTGTTGTCTACCCATGTTTCCCGGCTACCTGCTGGAGGGGTTAATGGGCCATCCATGAGCAGTGCTGATAGCAAGATACCTCTAAGAGGTGGGAAACAAAGGCAGATTTGAGAAGTGGTGATCCCAAAGAAAAGGCGAACTTCGCAAACAGCAGGATGTAATTCGGAACACTGCACTCATTCTCCTGGATTTTGCCCTTTGCGGGGGAATTGAGACATTCCTTAGAGACTCCGACAGCTGTGGGTTTCTGGGGTGTCATGGGCCACCCAGCTGGGCCTGGTGTTTAGAGCCGGAACCCCTTTCCTTTGGAAAGGGATGCAGGTCCAGAAGGTGTTCTGCTCACAGGAGACTCGCTTGGTCGTAATTGTGTGTGATCCTCGGCGGGTATCAAATACCAAATTCCACAGTCAGTCCCTTTCAGCCGTCACATTCCTCAGATTCTTATCAGTTTTTTTTTTCCTCAAGTGAACACTGGGAACCACTCTCCCCGCTGATTGCAGAAGGAGGGGAGAAAATTAAAAACAGGAGTCCTGGCTTTCGTCCCCAACTCTGCCACCAGCTTGCCATCCACCTTGGGTCCTTCCCTTCTTTTCTCACCTGTAAAGAGGAGGGGTTGGGACAAGATGATCTTTGCAAAATCTCTTGTACAAAGCTTTCGTAATCCTCCATCCAAGTCCATAGCAAGATGCCGTCTGGAAAATACACCTAAACAACATTCCGACTGCTTCACCAAGCAGGAGAATTTTCCAGCACATCTGCAGTGGTGGGAGCTTAGGAGTGGTGGCCTTTCCATGTGTCCCCTCCCTCACGGGGCACCGTTCCTTCCCCTGAATGTTGCAGCAGAGATTCTCAGAGATGGGCATTCTGAGTTCCAAGGGGCTGAGCCCTCAGGGGAATGTTCCAATAGTTTTCATCTCCCTGCCCAGCAGTCTGCTGTATGGCCTTTGGCCGTACCTGTTGGTAGCAGTAGGCATGGCGGTCACTACCACTGATTTTCCTTTACAAGTGACAAACTGCTTACACATTCATTTATTTTTGTGGATCCCAGACTGCATGTTATTATTCCCAGTATAGAGAGGAGGCCCCAGAGGCTCAGGTGCCATGAAGCCCGTTCAGATAGGCAGGGCAGAACCAGGACTGGAGCCCGGCTCTCCTGACCCGCCCACATCCTGGGCACTTTCCACATCCCATAGTGTGTGGGGTCACGCAGCTAGTCAGGGGCCTTGAATGAGGCAGGGGCTCCGTGGACATTTGTGCAAATCGGCGAGTGATGCCCCCTCGGCCCCGCCATGCAGGGCCAGCGTCTTGGTTGGCATTCAGCAGTAGGAGTCTTGGGGCACATGCTATGCTGATGTTTATGGAAGTGAAACATTTATATCCCAAGGATCCTAAAACCCCAAACCAAGGAGGTGGTCAAGCCAGAGCATCTGATGCTCACAGACCCGGATATAGTCTCTGAAACTGTCCATCATCTAGTGGAGCAAAAACATGCAGATACCATTGGGTAAAGAGCAAAGTCTTCCTTTGTCCCAGAAAAGATAGAGCTAGTTCAGGATCATGATTATATTTCCATTATGAAGTACAATCAATGGAAGTGCTCAGTAAACGTTACTCATCCCCGCAATGAGTCAGCAAGGTGCCGTGCATTTGTTCTGGACCTGCCAATGGTCCTCGTGTCCACTGGGGCACCGGGATGCAGTTGGTCGGTGAGTGACCTCTGTGGAAAGTGGAGCTCTCTTGTGTCCAAGATCAGGACAGGATCTAGCAGCGTCTTTCTCAAAGACACAGTCCTTCGTGGTCTTTCTCAAGTGCACCGTCTCTCAAAACCACCTACTGACTCAGATGCTGTGAAGACGGGCCCCAGGAATATGCATGTGTAACAGGTTTCTGGGTGATGCGGAGGAAGGAAGGTGACCCTATCCACTTGAAGGAAGTTGGAAGCTAAAGCAGGAGTAAGAGTAACGTTTACTGAGCGCTTACGATGTGCCAGGTTCAGGGCTTCTCGTGAAAAGTGCTGGTCATGGGACCCCTAAAGTGCTTAGCCAGAGGGCATCTCAGCACGTGGTCCTCGTAATCGTGGGCAGGAACGCTGACCCCATGCAACGCGTTTGGCCCCATCTTCTCACAACTTGTGGCAGAATGCTCAAAACCACATGGTCTGTTCGGCCAAATCATATACTCCCTTAGCTGCCCTCCTCTGAATGGGTAATTCAACCCCTGAGTAGCTGATGTTCTGTGCAAGGCTCTCTCCAGCGTCCTCGCAGTGGGGGGAGGCCTCAGGAATTCTCAGCTGTGGAAGGTGCTAGAGGATGAATGCAGACAATAATTAAGTGGGAGGAAGCCCAGAGGCTGCCTCTGGCACAGCCGTGCTCCCGGGGCCTGCCGGCTCTCCAGCCCCCCCCACCCCACGCAAATCTGCATTCGCCCTCCAAGCCTCCGTGCACGTGGGACCCTGGAGTCTGTGCCATCGCCCTCCTTTTTTACAGAAACGTTGGGTCAGTTGCCGCGGGGCTTTCGGATCAACATCTTTACCTCTAAAAGTCAGTGACCTTAAATGTACTTAAATTCCTCCCCAGTGTTGCCTTGAAACGGACCGTTCCAGTAAAAACGCCTGTGAGGAGATGCAGGCAAATTGACCCGCTTATCCAAACACTCCTACTGGTTTTTGTGCCCTGAAAACCCATCAGGCCTTAGTGTAACGTACACTCAGCTATCCTTACATAAACAAAACCCTAACTCCGGACAGTGGTTTAGGTGGATGAGAGGTGAGAGGTGGAGAGCAGCGTCAGCCGTACGGACACTTACCTTGTTGGGAGACAGCGCGCAGTGGTCCGTGGGTTGGCCCCGTTTGGATCCAGGTGGTAAAGCCCATTTCAGGGGGCTTCCGCCGGGCCTCGGCTGGTCCCTTCATGGTCTGTGCCCGTTTATCCCCAATGGGCTCAGCCTCTGCCCTCCCCCCTGCCACCAGAGGGTCCTCCTGGAACCCCACTGACCGGGTTCCCCTCTCATTTAAAAATCTTCCGAGTCTTCCGGCGGCCTGGGTTCGATCCCTAGTCGGGGAACTAAGATCCCGCAAGCCGCACAGCACAGCCAGAAAACCCCAAAAATCTTCCCTGCCTTACCTCCTCTTTTCCAATAGGTGAGTCTCCATGCTCTTTGCGGGTCAATTGTGTATCTTCACCCTCCATCCGCCAAGTGGGTGTCCTGCCTCTGCTCACCGTTCCCCTCCCAGGACGGGGCGCCCACTACCAACGTGCGGGCAGCTCATTGCACCCATGGCCCACCCTCCGGAAGCAGTACCTCCCCAGCCTGTGTGGAAGTCTGCCTTCTGGTGGGTGTTGTGTTCTGACCCGACTCCGGGCCCTCTGCGGCCCCACGAGCAAGTGTTGTCTAGCTCCCCCTGCACTTATCTTGGCGGGGGGGAGAGCTGGCCTCCCAGAGCTGCCTCCCGCCACCACGGCCGTCAGCTTACTTCTGCTCAGTATATCTGAACGCTCCATCGTCGACAGGCCTGTGCTGCTGGAGAGGGCAGATGTGGACCCGAGGGGCGTGGGGCCGTCCCCTCCACGTCACCAAACCTTGGGCTTCTGACCTGTCCTCCTCCCATGGACACTCATGCTCTGCAGGCCAACCTTCCCCTCCTCCCAGCCCTGGTGTCCCCTGCTCAGAGGACAGCGGTCGCAGCCCTCTCCTCCCAGCGCACTGGCTCTCAGTTTGTTCCTTTTCCCGTTGGGGCTCACGGCAGACACCAGGTGGAGTCTCCAGGAAGCAGATTCTGAGATGCGGTCCAAGAGGGGGGACGTGTATTGGGGGCGCCTCTTAAGATTGACGCCCGTGGAAGGGAGGGGCAGAAGCAGGAGTTAGAAGGAGAAGTTGAGCTTTGATGTGGACCCAGTGACAACTACCATTGACCTCCAGGGGGCCCTGCACCTACAATGGCCCTTCGAGTTGTCCTGAGGTCCATATGACTGAGCCTTTCATCTTGTGCTGGGACCAGACACTGGACGGGGCCCCAGGAAGAGCCGGCCCTTGGGCAAGGTGGTTCTGGGCAGCTGAGGTCTAAAGACCCTTCACTGAGGGGGATCTGGGTGGCACAGCCCAGGGTCCACCATAAGCGGGCCAGTGCAGAGGGGAGCGGGGATGTTCTCGACGTTATTCTGCTCTTAAGACGGCCTGAGATTGCCTTTGCTTTCTGCATGCTGCACACACCTCTGACTCACACCTCTGACTCACAGTGAACTTATTGTTGGCGAGAACCGCTGCGCCCCATCTGGGGCCTGTCCGCTGGGTTTTGGGGCTGCAGTGCAGGACTCCACATTTGCCTGGTCATGTTTCATCTTGTTAGACTTGGCTCCTTGCTCTGGGCTGGGGAGATCTAGCTTGGATCCTGACCCCGTCCCAAGACCCAGGCCCTGCTTCTCCCAGCTCCTGGGCTTCCGCGGTTTCTCTCAGCAGCCCCGCTGCCTTCGTCATGGTCTGTGGCACGGCCGTCTCCTGGCAGCACGGCCCCAGGTGGACAGACCACCGTATGCCGAGACCCACGCAGTCAGGGTGAGCTCTAAGTCAGTTCGGCAGGGTAGTCAGGGGGCTAGGGGCTGGGCTCGAATCTGGGTTGTCTGTTGACTTGTTGGGTGGCTTTGGATGTGCCTCGGTTTCCTTACCTGGAAAACTGGCAGAACAGCAGTTCCGACCACCCAGGATTGTGTGAGGCTGAATGGAGGTCTGATTTAGGTAACTGCAGGGAAGAGGGGGCAGGGGACAGGACCGGCTTGGAGCCCGCCCTGTGAGCCCTGCTGTGGCCTGAACTGCCCTCAACAGGTGTCCCAATGGTTTCACGCATGAGGTGGGGGCTGTCCCATCTGCTTGCGTTTTGCCTGTGAGGTGGTCCCCTGAGGCCCACGGCTCGTAAGGGCCTGCCCGGGGATGCTGTATTTGCTGTCTAACTCTCTGCTGTCCTCACTGGCAAGGTGGATACAGCCTGGGGTTTGGAATTAGAAGGCTGATCTTCAAGACCTAAGATAAAAGGTATAAACTTCCAGCTACAAGATAAACGAATCTCAGGGAGAAAACGTACAGTATGGGGAATATAGTCAATGATATCGTAAACACTTTGTATGGTGACGGATGGTAACTAGACTTATCGTGGTGATCATTTTGTGATGTACAGAAATATTGAACCACTATGTTGTACACCTGGAACTAACATAGTGTTGTAGGTCAGTTATACTTCAATTCAAAAAAAAGAAAAGAACCTAAACTGATCACTTACCACTGTGTGACCTCGAGTCTCCCCTGCAGTCTGGGGCTCCTTCTTTGTAGAATTCCTACCTGAGACTTGTTGAGAAGATTAAACAAGGTCACGTATGTGTGTGAGTTGACTAGGGCAAGCCATAACAAAGTACCACACAGGGGGCAGCTGAAACAACAGAAGTTAATTTCCTTAAAGTTCTGGAGGCTGGAAGTCCAAGATCAAGGTGCTGACAAGGGTGCTTTCTCCTGAGGCCTCTCAGATGGCCACCTTCTCCCTGTGTTGTTCACATTCGAATCCAAACTTCCTCTTTTTTTTTTTGTTTTTTGCAGTACGCGGGCCTCTCACTGCTGTGGCCTTTCCTGTTGCGGAGCACAGGCTCCGGACGCGCAGGCTCAGCAGCCATGGCTCACGGGCCCAGCCGCTCCGCGGCATGTGGGATCTTCCCAGACCGGGGCATGAACCCGCGTCCCCTGCATCGGCAGGCGGACTCCCAACCACTGCGCCACCAGGGAAGCCCCCAAACTTCCTCTTCTTATGACACCAGTCCTATTGGATTAGAACCCACCCTAAGGCCCTCACTTTAATGTAATTATCTCTTTAAAGACCCTATCTCCAAATACAGTCAGATTTTGAGGTAATTGGGGTTAGGGCTTCAGTGTACGGATTTGTGTGTGAGGGGGACACAATTCAGCCTATAACAGTATGTGAAACTGCTTTGCCAACCGTAAAACAGGTCTTGGGGGGGCTTCCCTGGTGGCGCAGTGGTTGAGAGTCCGTCTGCCAATGCAGGGGACACGGGTTCGTGCCCCGGTCCAGGAGGATCCCACATGCCGCGGAGCGACTGGGCCCGTGAGCCATGGCCGCTGAGCCTGCGCGTCCAGAGCCTGTGCTCCGCAACGGGAGGGGCCACGGCAGTGAGAGGCCCGCGTACCGCAAAAAAAAAAAAAAAAAAAGGTCTTGGGGTACTGGGCCTGACTCTGCCCACAGAAGAGGGTCTCTGTATGGTAAGGATCCTGGCAGGCCGATTCTGCTTGCACCAGAGTTGTTCTTCCTGTCCCTGGAAGGGGCTGGGAGCTGGCTCCTCTGCCTGCATCTCTCAGGGAACCAGCCCAGGCCCTGTGGGCTCTTTGTCATGGGCGTGGCCTCAGCGTCATCTGAATTGCCTATCCACTTGGCCATGGCCTTTAGGTTGCAAACCTCATTTCTCACAGAGTTTCTTGAGCCAAGCTGGCAGGCAACCCCCCTGGAATTGGCCTCTGTAGGGGTCAGGCAGGTGTGGTCAGGTAATAGAACAGTGAGGGCCAGGTGGAGAGGGGCCTGACACAGGACACCCCCAACCTTGAGGTGGGTGGCTGCAGCCACAGGAGCAAGCCCCACGGTGCCGAGCCCGAGAAGCAGCTTTTGGTAAGAGAGTGAGTGAATGTGGATGGGAAAAGGTCCCTCTGGGATGCGGGGCTTGGGGTCAGATGAGCACACCTTTATGGGGCCTGCTGTCGTCCGGAGCCTGTGGTCATCAGGTGTGATGAGGGTTAAGATAGAGGCATGCAGGGGGCCCTGTGGAGCAGGGGATCAGGGAGGGCTTCCAGGAGGGGACAGAGCCTGAATGGAGACGGGTAGGGTAAGAGTTGGCTGAGTGAAAGAAGGTGGGATGGCATGCCAGGGAGGACAAAGTGACAGCATAAATGGCAAGATGGAGCGTCGTGGGAGGTGACAACGGGGAGGTGGGTGGGAACCGTGGAGGATGGGGAGCTGGGAAAGGGTTTCCAGAGGCCGGGTGACAGGGCCAGGTTTGTGGTTTAGGGGGCGCCCTCTGGTGGCACCTCGAGGAGATTGCAGGGAAACAGGGCGGATGCTGGCCGACCAGCAAGGGCCTGGCTGTGGGAATCAGGACTGTGGGACCAGGGCTGGGATGCAGGCAGGACTTGCCTGACGTGGGGGCTGATCAGCCGTGGAGAGTAAGGGAGGGAAAATGTGGGTTCTGTGGCGATTTGCCTCTGGGGGTTCTGGGTCAGGGGACCGGGAACTTACTGGTGCTGGTCACCAAGATGGAGCGAGAAGGGGTTGGATAGCGATGGTCTCCGTAGTGGATGGATTGAAATGGTGTGTCCTGAGGTGTTCTGTGGGCTATGAGGATGTGTGTCCATGCAAGTGGGGCACATATGTTGGGGTTCAAGAGGAAGCATTGAGGTGATGCCACACTGGGGTGGAGCAGAGCATGAGACAGTGACATGGGGGCAGACTGGGTGGTCCTCTTGGGGAGGGAGATCACTGTCAAAGCCCTCGGGCTTGGTTCAGGCTCAGGGTCCTGGGGGTGGAGGGGAAGGTGAGATCAGGTCCCAAAGCAAAGCTCAGATAGACCTGGGGCTCATGGGCCGGTGCGGGAGGGGGTCCCAGGGTTAAGGGGAGAAGGGCTGATGTGGTGGCATGCCCCGGGTGAAATAGATGGGTTGGTTAGTTATGTTCAGAGGTGGGCATGGGCTGGCGGTGTCCTGAAGACCCCTCCGTTCCATCATGACATGATTTCCTGAAAGCACTTAGCACTTGTTTTCCCAAAGGACTCTAAATTAAGGATTTCACGGCTTGGCCAAGCCACAGAGCCAGACACATAGCGTGGCAAAAGCTGCTGTAGGAGCAGCCCCCAGGCCTGGTGGAGCAGGGCCAAGTCAGCTTCTCTTCCCCATCAGGGAGCGGGGCCTCCCCTCATAAGACAGACCTGGAGGGGAGCAGATCCGTCCCCAAGGCTGGGAGTGAGTTTCCCATCCTGGACCCTCCACGAGAGCTCAGCTGAGGAGGGTTGGGGGGGGGGAGATGATGAAGGGAGGTCGCTGAGATGATGCCCCCAAATAAAGCCAGTCCTGCCCCATCCTGATGAAGGCTGCTGAGGCCACCCTTACTTCTTAGGCAGTTTGAAGACCAGCCCTGCCACTCCCCAAATCTCTGCCCCTGGGCCAGTCCTTCCAGTAGGGTCACAGAAGGGACGTACTTCTCCTGCCAAGCCTGTCTCTGGGCGGAGTCATCCTCTGCCCTTACAGCCTTGTTCACTCATCACTGTGCACCCACCATGGTCAGGGGTGGTGGTGGTGGTGGGCGGTGGTGTGATGCCACCCACAAAACAGGAGACATAGATATGATACTCAGGAGACGGGGATCCTAAGGGGGACCCCATATGGGAGCAGAGTGCCTGACACTGAGATTCCCTGGAACTGCGGGTGCCTGGAGATGAATGGGGTTTAGAATTCCATCTGAAAAGGCCCGGAGCCCTCTTTGCTTGTCTCTGCCTGCCTTCTTCGTTGTTTTTGGCCAGGTTTTAATTTTGGGAAACCATTTACAGCCCATTAAAAGATCAAATGTCTGGAGATGATGAATCAAGGCATTCGAAAATGTTTTCCAGTTCATAGCTCATTTCCCTATAGAAAGCTCTGACCCAGAGGTGGCTGGACTCTGTCTGTTCCAGATCGCCAGGGGCAGATCTCAGGGTGGAGCATTGTCCTTGGATTGGACAGCAGTTCATCCCGAACAGACTCACGCTGAATGCCCGAGGTGGTGCTGATGCTCCCTGGTAGAGATGGAGGAGGGGTCCAGGCCCAGTTTCCCTGAGTAACTAGCAGAGGCAGTGGTTTGTACTGTACAGGTGGGACCCTACTGGCCGCCTGGGCAGGAAGGTTGGATTCCCTTCCCAGCTCGGCCTCTGATTTGAGCCATGGGCAGTGAGGTTTCATCTCTCAGTACTTCTTTTCCCATCTGCAAAATAGGAAGGACAGTCCTTACACTTGTATGAATGTTGTGGGGTTTCAGTAGCCAGGTAATCAATCATGACCCCTTGGGGTAGGTAGTGCCACATGGATCTGCTCACTCAGTCCTCACAATAACCTTGAGAGGTAGAATTTTTTTATTTAACTGAGGCTCAGAGAGGGAACATCACTTTGCTCAAGTCACACAGCAGACTGGTGGCAGAACCAGGTCTCCTGATGCCTTTGGGGAGAGGGATCAACTTTTGGTTACTTTTTCATGTTCTTTTTGACTGTGCCAATATATTCTCCTAGAAAATTGTCCAATTGTCAACATTTTGAAAAATGTTGATGTAAGATCAGACATGATATTTATTTACAATTTCTAGTCTCTATGGGGATTTTTTTTCTTGTTCTTAATGTCTTCTTATGTCTTTTGTTTGTTTCTCATTAAAAATTGTCTAGGTTTTGTCTGTTTGATTTTTTTTTAGACCTGTGTTTGATTTTGTTGATTCACTTTTGAAAGTAATCTATTTCATTAATTTCTTTTTTAAAAAATTTTATTTATTTTTGGCTGCATTGGGTCTTCGTTGCTGCACGCGGGCTTTCTCTAGTTGTGGCGAGTGGGGGCTACTCTTGGTTGCAGTGCGTGGGCTTCTCATTGTGGTGGCTTCTCTTGTTGTGGAGCACGGGCTCTAGGTGCGTGGGCTTCAGTAGTTGCAGCACGTGGGCTCAGTAGTTGTGGCTTGAGGGCTGTAGAGCACAGGCTCAGTAGTTGCGGTGCACGGGCTTAGTTACTCCACGGCATGTGGGATCTTCCCCGACCAGGGAGCGAACCTGTGTCCCCTGTGTTGGGGGGTGGATTCTTAACCACTGCACCACCAGGGAAGCCCTATTTCATTAATTTCTGCTTCCATCTTTGTTAATTCCTTTCTTCTCCTTTCTAATTTCATTGTCTTCTAATTACTGTGTTTTCTGTTGCTACTTTCTTGCTTTTCTAGCATTCTGTTGGGTTAATCAAATCTTTGTTTTACTTCTTTCTTTCATGGTTTGTCAGTTTTATGTCCTCTTCCTACACTTTCTAGTATTTATCTTAAAATTAAAATTTAAAAAAAATTTTAAAATTTAATTGTATATTTATCTACTGCACCTAAAGTTGCACAGTTTCTATATCTTTTCCTTAAACAAGACAAAAATATCAGCAAATATTAGTTCCTTTTGTCCCCTCTTTGCCATTGTCCATATTTAGATCACCTTGGATTTTAGATCTAGGCTGTTTTTAAATCTTATTATTGTTTCTTTGTTTGTAACTGCTCCTCATGTTTAATATATTCCTCCTATGCTCTCCTATGTCCGTTAGTTTGTTGGAATACATCCTCTAGTAATTCTTTCAGAAAAGGTAACTGATAAACTTTCTGAGTTCTTGTGCATCTGAAAATGTCTTTATTTTGCCTTCACCTTTGAAGAAGAGTTTGTTCAGGTATAGAATTCTGGGTTCTAAATATTTCCCCTCAAAACTTTGAAGCAGTTGTGTCACTATATTCCCGATTCTGATATTGCTCATAAGAAATCTAACTTCAGTTTATTGTAGGTGATTTGTTTTTTCTTTCCTTTCTTCGGTGTTTAGTATTTTCTCTTCATTCTGAGTGTTCTGAAATTTCACCGCAATATGTCTGTCTTCGTTCATCTTGCTTAGCACTCAGTGGGCCCTTCTGAATTAAGAATTCATGTCTTTTATAAATATCATAGGATATCACTTATGTGTGGAATCTAAAGACATGATACAAATGAACTTATTTACAAAACAGAAATAGACTGACAGACATAGAAAACAAACTTATGGTTGCCAAAGGGGAAAGGTGGGGGGAGGGATAAATTAGGACTCTGGGATTAATAGATACACACTACAATATATAATAGATAAACAACAAGGACCTACTGTATAGCACAGGGAACTATACTCAGTATCTTGTAATAACCTATAATGGAAAAGAATCTGAAAAAGAATATGTATATATAACTGAATCACTTTGCTATATACCTGAAACATTGTAAATCAACTATATCTCAATTAAAAATAAACATTATTCACACACACACAAAAGAATTCATGTCTTTCTTCAGCTCTGGGAAATATTCTTTATTATCGCTTTAAGTCTATACTTCCCTGTGCTCTCTCTGATCTCCCCTTCCAGGGCTACTAATAGATGTATGCTGGAATTTGGTGTGTCCTCCAGGTACCTCACCTTTTCTCACACATTTTCCATCTCTATGTCCCTTTGCAGTATATCCTTGGAAAGTTGACGGCTCAGATTTCCAGCTCATCAGCTCATTCCTTAGCTTTGTCTGTTCTGTGTTTTCAGCCCATCTGTCGAGCCTTTTTATTTTCACAGTCATACATTTCATTTCTAACATATCTAATTTTTTGATTTCATGATAGTTCTTATGAGTGAAAAATTCTATCTCTTTAAGGACTTTAATTGTGCTTGAAAAAACTGTCTCCATTATTTGCTTCATTAATTGTTTTTTCTTGAAGTGTGATTTATTACCTGTTGAGTCAGTGCCTTTCTTTCAGGGTGTTGGCCTTTTTTCTTAAATAATTTGCAATTGTTGGCATTTGGGGTTTTCCATTAGCTTGTCTCTTGTTTCTCTGTTCACTGCTGCTTTGCCTCTTGGAGGGTTGGTGGTATAGGATAAAGAATGTGCAAGAATTCAGTTGTCTGACCTTGAGAGGGTCCCTGTGTCTTCTGGAGGTCATCAGCCTTTGAGGCACCCATTCTGACCACACCTGCCACAAAACAAGTGAGTTCAATGCCTGATTCTTGACACCAGCAGAGTTAGGGATCCTGGTCCTGCCTGTCTGGCTCCTTCTACCATGGTCCTTTGACAGTCACCTCTGCTGCTCCTATATTGCACCCACCTTGAGCCCCAATCTTCCCTGTGTGTTTTGGACTGTACTTCCTCCTTCAATTTATTCTCATGTGCTTTTCAGTCTCTCAAGGATTCCTCAAAATATCTGGCCCACTGCTTTTTGTTTTCCAATGCTGTTAGGGATTTATTTTTACTTTATTTGTATTTTCTGCTTTATTGAGCTCCAATTGACAAATTTAAAAAGTGTTTATTCAAGTCGTACAACTTGATTTTTTTGGTTTAAAACATGATGATTTAATTGCGTACACATCGTGAAATGATTACCATGGATTATTAACACATCTGTCATCTCATGTAGCTACCTTTTTTATGTGTGTGGTAAGAACACTTAAGATCTATTCTCTTAGCAAATTTCAAGTATACAATATGGTATTTTGAACTATAATCACTATGTGCAGATCTAATCTGTACATTAGATCCCCAGAACTTATTCATCTTATAACTGGAAGTTTGTATCCTTTGACCAACATCTCCCCATCTCTCCTATTCCCCCTCCCCTGGCAACCACTATTCTACTCTCTGGTTCTATGAGTTTGACATTTTCAGACTCCACTTATAAGTGAGATCATACAGATTTGTCTTTCTCTGTCCGACTTACTCACTGAGCATAATGTCCTCTAGGTTCATCCATGTTGTCACAAATGGTAGGATTACCTTCTTTTTTATGGTCGAATAATTGTATTCCATTGTACATATACATTACATTTTCTTTATCCATTTATCTGTAGATGGACACTTAGGTTGTTTCCATCTTGGCTGTTGTGAACAGTGCTGCATTGAATGTGGAGGTGCAGATATCTCTTTGGGATACTGATTTTGTTTCCTTTGGATAGATACCCAGAATTGAGATTCCCGGATCATATGGTAGTTCTATTTTTAATTTTTTGAGGAACCTACCATAATGACTGCACCAATTTACATTCCTACCAGCACTGTACCAGGGTTCCCTTTTCTCCACACCTTCAACCACTCTTGTTGTCTCATGTCTTTTTGATAATAGCCATCCTAACAGGTGTGAGGTGATATCTTATTTTGATTTGCATTTCCCTGATGATTAGTGATGTTGAGCACCTTTTCATATACCTGTCAGCCATCTATATGTATTCTTTGGAAAAATGTCTATTCAGATTTTTTGACCATTTTTATTGGATTATTATTACTATTTTTTTGCTATTGAGTTTTATGAGTTCCTTATATATTTTGGATATCAATCGTTATCAGATAAATAGTTTGCAAAAATCCTAAAGTTCCCACAAAGGCATTTTTGTTCAAGAATGGCTGCTAAATTACTGTTACTGAAGGGTACTGAGTAAGGGCCCTCCTCTCCCACCATCTTGCCGATGTCACAGTGGGGACTTATTTTTAGATTTTCAATATCTAGGATCTGGAGATGGGAGGGGGAGGTGTCTGCCATCTTGATCCAATCACCATATTGTTTGCACATGTCCCCTCTTCCCCGCTGCAGGCCCCAGCTCAGGCCTCCTCAGCTCTTACACACTGCACCAGAGGGGCTTTTCTAAAATCAGACCCATCTGAGTCATTCCCCACCGCGCCCACCCCCCAGTCCTTCAGTGGCTCTCCACCAATGTCATAAGACCCACCTCTGGCAGGTTCCCCGCCTCTTCCTTTCTCCTGGCTACTCCCTTTCGTCCAGCCTCAGGCCACGCCTAGTTGCACTCTGGTCCCTGGGCAGCTGCAGTCCGTCTCGCCGACGTTCCCTTGCTCACCCTGCTCTCTCCTCTGTGAACTGTCCCCCCTCATTGCCCCCACGCTTTGGGTCTGCTGACTCTGACCTTTCAGTTCTCAGCTGATTGGCCTTTCTTAGGACCTGGGTTGGGGGCCCTGCTGGGTTCCCATGGTTCCCTGTGCGCATCCTGTGGTTGTTCCTATGAGCCCGTGTTCCCGTGTGTTCTCTTCATCTCGCCGACCGTCTTCCCCTCCAGAGTGGGATTTCCTGACAGGGGGACAGCCTTTATCACTGATTTCGCACGGAGTGTTTGAAGACTGAAATGATGCTGGGGCTTCATGGCTAGGGGGTGTGGGTACTCTCCCGTCCCCTTAGACCGGTACGCAGGGTCTCAGTGGGCCCCTTACCCAGGGTCTCAGTGGGTCCCTTACCCAGGAGCACCGTCCCTCAGGCTTGTGGAGGGGCCCCTCCTCGGCCCGCACGGCCTTTTGGTCCACAGTCGGCACCTCAGGAACAGGCAGGACTGACCTGACTGTTGCTCTCCCCACAGGCACTGGTGCTATCACACGGTGACACGGACGGTGTCCTGCCAGGTGCAGAACGGCTCAGAGACAGTGGTCCAGCGCGTGTACCAGAGCTGCCGGTGGCCCGGGCCCTGCGCCAACCTCGTGAGGTAAAGGCCGCGGGGCTGAGCAGCTCTGCCTTGCCTGTCTGTTCCCTTGGATGAATCCAACCCTCGCACAGCTGCTGGGATAGGGGGGTTGACTCTCGGAAACAGAGTCGGACATGCATTTATGGAGCACCTTTTGTGTACGGGGCCTGGGGGGTGTGCGTGCGCAAAGATGAAAGGGACGTGCTCCCCACACGGAAGAGTCCTCACAATCCAGTGGGTATTTGATGAGCAGAAGGGCCAGGTGAGGCCCCCTCACACACCTCCCCACAAGCCCCGCCCCCTCATAGGCCCGCCCCCACAGCCACGCCCCCTCAAGCCGGCCCCTTTCACAGTCTTGCTCCTCTGGCCAGTGCCTTCCGCTCCCAGCCCTCAGCAGCTCCTCGGCATTCATAGGGAGAGCTCTGAATGAATGACCAGACTTTCTGGGTCTCTGAGACCCCACCTTGCAGTGCCTCGTTGTCCTCTCCCCCTCCAGGCCCTGCTCCAGCTCCAGGGACTGGCTTCCCTTACACCCTCACCCCCACACCTCTCCAGCCCTGCATTTCTGCCTCAAAGACCCTTCCTCATCTCTGCCTGGGACCACCCTCCTCAAACTCCAAATCCCTTTCCCTTCTATGTTAAGAGAGCACTTTGTGCCCTCCACTGAAAGGACTTACTGCATGAGGTCTGTATTAGGCAAGGTTCTCCAGAGAAACAGAACCAATAGAATGTGTGTGTGTGTGTGTGTGTGTGTGTGTGTGTGTGTGTGTGTGTGTGTGTTGGATAGATATATAGGAGATGGAGAGATTTTTAAGGAATTGGCTCATGTGGTGGTAGAGGTTGGCACATCCAAAAGCTGCAGGATAGGCTAATGGGCCAGAGACCCAGAGAAGAACTGATGTTTCAGAAGGAATCAGAAGGCAATCAGATGACAGAATTTACTCTTCCTCAGAGGAAGTCAGTCTTCTTCTGAAAGCCTTCACCTGATTGGATGAGGCCCACCACATTATGGAGGGTCATCTGCTTTACTCAAAGTTTACCGCCTTGATGTTACTCTCATCTAAAGAAATACTTTCATGGCAACATCCATCCGCATTTGACCAAATATCTGGGTACTGTCACTCAACCAAGTTGACGCATAAAATTAACCATCAGAGGGTCATCATGAGTTGGATATGTTTTCATCACCAGAGATGGAGAATGAGCCCATGCATGAGTCAGGGCCTGTGCCCACACAGTGCTGTCCCCTGTGGGGCTCACCATGGAGCTGACACCAGAATCAGCCTGCAGCATGAATTAGTGGGACCCACAAATGTGGCAGAGAATCTGATCCTGGGCCAGAATTATTATTGTTTGTTTTTATTATGAAGATAGTGGTGCATACTCACTGCAGAAAAAGTTCAAACATTCGGTAATAACTGAATAAGGTAAAGAATGAGCATTCTTTCCTCTCCCAATGCCACCTCCATAATCCCATTATTAAGATGTCATTCCAGACTTTTTTCTCCACTTATACGTATATATGTAAATATATTTTCTTTTTTTTAAAATTTATGTTTTATTGAAGTATAGTTGAATTACAATGTTGTGTTAATTACTGCTGCACAGCAAAGTGACTCAGTTATACATATATATACATTCTTTTCATATTCTTTTCCATTATGGTTTATCACAGGATATTGAATATAGTTCCCTGTGCTATACAGTAGGACCTTGTTGTTTATCCATTCTATATATACCAGTTTGTATCTGCTAATCCCAAGCTCCCAATCCCCTCCCCACCACCCTTAGCAACCACCAGTCTCTTCTCTATGTCCCTGATTATAAATGTATTTTCTTAAACAAATACTAAATGATGTTATTTTGTTCTACAACTTGCTTTTCCCCCAGAAAAATATTTTGAAATATATTCCCATAGAGCCACCTCATTTTTAACAGCTGTGTAGTATTCCACTGTAGAAAAGCATCATCATTTATTTCCCATGTCCTCAGTTGATGGATATTTAAGTGGTTTCCTAGTTTAGCCATTCCAGACCATGCTTCAATTGCATCATTATATATATTTTAATACTTTTACAAGTGTTTTTTAAAAAATATTTATTTATTTGGTTGTACTGGTTCTTAGTTGCGGCAGACAGGCTCCTTAGTTGCAGCTTGTGGGCTCCTCAGTTGCGGCATGCATGTGGGATCTAGTTCCCTGACCAGGGATTGAACCTGGACCCCCTGCATTGGGAGCATGGAGTCTTAACCACTGGACCACCAAGGAAGTCCCTACAAGTGTTTTTTTTTTTTTTTTCAAACTTTTTTTTGGGAACAATTTTAGATTTACGTAAGTGTTGCAAAAAATAGTAAACAGAGTTTCTGCATAACTTTTCCTTTCACCCAGCTTCCCTGTCTTAGTCCGTTTGGGCTGCTATATCAAACCACCGTAGACTGGGTGGCTTAAACAACAAACATTTATTTCTCACAGTTCTGGAGGCTGAGAAGTCCAAGATCAAGGTGCTGGCAGATTCATTGTCTGGAGAGAGCTCTTTTCTTGGTTCACAGACAGCCCTCTTCTCAATGTATCTTCACACGGCAGAGGAGATGAGGGAGTTCCCTGGTGTCTCTTTTATAAGGGCACTAATCCCATTCATGAGGGCTCCACCCTCATGAACTAATCACCTCCCAAAGTCCCCACCTCCAAATATCATTACACTGGGGATTAGGTTTTAACACATGAATTTAGTGGGGTGACACAAATATTGAGTCTATAGCATAACCCTAAGATTAATATCTTCTGGGGCTTCCCTGGCAGTCCAGTGGTTGGGACTTCGCCTTCCAATGCAGGGGGTGTGGGTTCGATCCCCGGTTGGGGAGCTAAGATCCCACATGCCTTGCAGCCAAAAAAACCAGAACATAAAACAGAAGCAATATTGTAACAAATTCAATAAAGACTTTAAAAATGGTCCACATCAAAAAGAATCTTAAAAAAGAGATTAATATCTTCTATAACCATAGTACAATTATCCAAGCCAAGAAATTAACAACAATGCAATACTGTAAACTAAGACCTTATTCAAATTTTACCAACTGTCCCACTAATATCATTTTTCTGTTATTTTTTTCCCCATTTTTCATTTAAGTTGTCATATCTCCTTAGTCTCCTCTAATCTGGGGCCATTTCTTAGTCTTACTTTGTCTTTCACGACCTTAACACTTGTGAAAGTACTGGCCAGTTATTTGATGGAGGTTATGCATTTTTGGCAAGGAGACTGTAAAAGGCATGTTGTACCTTTCTCAGGGCATCATATTAAGAGGTACATCAATCAATACTGGTGATGTTAACTTTGATCACTTGATTAAGGTGGTGTCTGCCAGGTTTCTCCACTGCTGTGTAATTATTTCTCCCTTTTTCATTTATAAGTATCTTGTGGGGAGATATCTGAGTCTAGACAAACGTCCTGTTCCTCATCCTATTTTCACCCAGTAATTTTAGCATCCATTGGTGATTCTTGCTTGCTATAATTATTACTATGGTGTTGGCCAAATAGTGATTTTCTATTTTCATCATTTTTTAGTAGTAGAGGTTCTTAACTTGGGGTCCGCATGGTACACAAGTGTTTTTATATACTCATTCTGCAGGAGGAATGGCTAAGTAAATGGATACGTCCATTAAAAATTGAAGGCAAAAGACTGCTTTTATTTTATTTTATTTTAGATTTATTTGTTTATTTATATTTTATTTTTGGCTGCGTTGGGTCTTTGTTGCTACGTGCGGGCTTTCTCTAGTTGTGGTGAGTGGGGGCTACTCTTCCTTGCAGTGTGCAGGCCTCTCATTGCAGTGGCTTCTCTTGTTGCGGAGCATGGGCTCTAGGTGCGCGGGCTCAGTAGTTGTGGCGCACAGAGTTAGTTGCTCCACAGCATGTGGGATCTTCCTGGACCAGGGATCGAACCCGTGTCCCCTGCATTGGCAGGCGGATTGTTAATCACCGTGCCATCAGGGAAGTCCCTAAAGGACTGCTTTTAAATGCTGTGCTAGAGGGATGGCCAATGGATCCATAATGAAGAAAAGATGCTGACCCCCTTTCCTTTTCAGCAGAGGGCACAGAGACACCCCCACCTTTCCCTCCCTCCCTCATCTCCCAGGAGCCGAATTCCAAGAACCTCCTGCCTTTCTCATCATCAGGGAGCATCAGATGACCAGGTCACCACCTCCCGATCCTGGGAGCATCTTCTGAGAAGAAGGGTCTTTGGAGTCTGGTCTGTAAGTGGACCTGACAGTGTGGATCCTGCTCAGTGTTGGAGTGGCTGCCCTGCCCTTCAAACAGCGAAGCTGCTGATGGGTCCCAGAATTCAGGCCACTGAGAAGCAAGGCTATGCCTGTCTCACAGTTCCGCCCCCACCAGTCTCGCTTTTTGCAAGTGGGGAGCCGAGCTTGGAAGTGGCTCTTTACAAGACATGGGATTTGACTTCAGCAAACTCATATTGTCTTTGGAGTTGAGGCACACGAAGAGCTTATGCCTCGACTTTAGCCACAGTCCCGTGTGTTGGGTGCACCCCACGGTCAGCTCCCAAGGTGGAAGCAAAAAAGAGCACGTACGCATGTGCGCACACACACACGTGCCGTTGTATTGTATTTGGGTTTAGAGAATGAACTGTCAGGATTCCCTTTACTGAAAAACCTTGGAAGGAAGGGAACAGTTGGCTGGCTTTCTTAATGTCAAAATTACAGCTTGAGGTTTTTATATTTTCTAAATACAATAAGGCACCTTTAAGAAAAGCCAAACGAGCTAAGTACTGAATTACTGACCTCAACTGAAAAAATGTTAAATGATCATTAATTTTCACAACTGCCCTTTGCTTTAGGACTTAAGAAATCACAGGAATAACGTTTCAGAAGCATCAGGGTCTTGTCTTTGGGGTGGGTGTTTACAGGCCTTTCAGGGAGGCCTCTCCCTCTCCTTGGCATCAGGAGCTGAGAACAGAATGTTCAATCAGAGCAGACGTGCATTTGTCACGAGCCTTCCCTCTGCCTTCAAAACGTAGCCAGCAGGAACTTTGTGAAGGAAAATTTATTTCCCATTCTTTCAAGGAATTCTGTATTTCTGATGTAATTGTCATTTCTACTTCTGTTATCGTTATTTGTTAAGGAAGGAGGGGTTACCCCACTTTTCTTCCTCACCAGTAACACACATCTGAGTTAGGACTGGGGTGTACCCCCTTTGTGGTCTCTGGCTGCTGGCTGGGCAGGAGGGTGGTGGGTTGCTCCCTGGTGACCTGGGGTATCACGTGCGTCCTGCTTTCAGGTCCCAGTTCTGCTGGTTTCACATACGATGCATTGTTTCTGTAGCAGCCACCTCACTTGTGTCCCCACGTCCCTCCTGTCCCCCTCCAGTTCCTTCTGGCCGATCATGGCACGACCCTACTCCAAATCTTCCAGAAGCTTCCATCTCACCTAAAAGTCCACACCTCTCTCTGCGGCCAACCAAGGTCTCATGTGACGTGGACCCTTTTCTCTTCCTGACCCCGTGGCCTTTCATGGGCTGCCTCGCCCCTTGGGCTCCGGTCACACGGACCTTGCTGGCCTGGAGGCTGCGTCCCTCCTCAGAGCTTCACATTTGCTTGTCCTTTTGCCTCGACTGCTTTCACCCCGAGAAACTGGAAAAGCTGGATCTCCTTACGTGATTCAGTTCTCTGCTCCAGCGTCTGTCTTACCTCAGACCCCATAATTCTCCAGCCTTTATCCCACTTAATCTTTTTTTTAAAAATTTACTTATTTTTAGCTGCGTTGAGTCTTTGTTGCTGCACGTGGGCTTCCCCTAGTTGTGGCGAGTGGAGCCACTCCTCGTTGCGGTGCATGGGCCTCTCATTGCGGGAGCTTCTCCCGTGGCAGAGCCCGGGCTCCAGGCGCACAGGCCTAGTAGCTGTGGCACGTGGGCCCAGCAGTTGTGGCACATGGGCTCAGTAGTTGTGGCACGCGGGCTCTAGAGCACAGGCTCCATGGCATGGGGGATCTTCCTGGACCAGGGCTCGAACCTGTGTCCCCTGCATTGGCGGGTAGATTCTCAACCACCGCACCACCAGGGAAGCCCTAGCCCGCTTAATCTTATTCTTAGCATTTGTCACTCTCTGACCCACAGTGTTCATCCTGTGGTCAGCCTGGTCATCGTCTGCCTGGCCCTCTAGCCTGGGGGCTGGGGGAGGGTGGGGGCTGTCTTACTCCCTTCTGTACCCCCAGTGCCTAGCGTTCTAGGGGCTCAAGAAACCATGAAAAAGCCTTACCGAATTGATGGTTCTATGTCGGGAGGGTGAAATGAGATAAAGTTGTCAGAACACTTTGAAATCGCGCACAGCGAGTGCGTGATGGTGAGCTGTGAGCACAGGTCTTTATGGAGCAAAGTTCTTGTCTTCTAAACTGGTCTGCAAACTTGCAATGAGGAGATGGAGGCTCAGAGAGGCAAAATGACTTGCTCAAGGTCACAAGGAGAGTCACAGGGACTGGGTTGGGTTTGCTGCTGGCCCATCAAGCAGGCCCCATTGGGATGCTCCTGAGGTTTCAGGGCCCAGCTCCCTTTTCCCCCAAATGAACGTTTGTAGACCTCCTCCTGTATACAGGCCCCGAGGCTCCCAGGAGAGTGCGGGTGAGAACACACACCAGTTCCTGACTTGGAGAGATGACGGTGGGGCTGGGGAGGGGAACAGTAGTCAGAGCAGCACAGTAACAAGTGCACAGTTATGTCTGTCCCTGGTGCTGTGGGGAGACCGAGTGGGGCCCAGACCCGCGGGGAGAGCTTTCCTGAGCTGGGGCAACCTGTGAGGGGAGTTTTCCGAGGTAAGAAAGAGCTCCAGGGATTGCCCTGGTGATCCAGGGGTTAAGACTCCGCACTTCCAGCGCAGGGGCAGGGGGCATGGGTTCGATCCCTGGTCTGGGAACTAAGATCCCACATGCCGCCTGGTGCGGCCAAAACATAAAGACAAGCTCCGGACTGTATAGCCCTGTCTCAGCGAGATGATTGTTTCTTAGTCTAATTTTTTAAAGCATACTTTTACAGTTTTCTTAAGAGTCTGCATGCTGCAAAATCTGTGTGCTGGGCTGATTACCCAGAGCAGAGCCTCAGGGCGGGAGGAGCTTGGGAGGTCCCTGGGAGCCCTTTGAGGCAGAGACTGTGTCTTATGCGTGTTTTCCTGTGTCTCACAATACCTTGGGCTGAAAACAATAGATGACATTGCTGAAAGAGGCTTCGATAACAGGAGCCTATTAATCTCACAACCATCTGGAAGAGCTGCTTCCGTTTGGGCCGATGATATGCTCAAGATCTCGGCCTCCTTTATCTTCCTCTCTGCCAGCCCCTGTGTGTCGGCCACATGGTTCCTCAAGAGTATAGAAGGGCGGCAGCAGCTCCAGGCATCACGTCTCATATAACCGTGTCCCAAAAAAGGAGGAAAGGGGATTTGGCATCGTTATTTTCCTATCAGAGAGGATTGTCTTTACCAGAGCCTTCAGCTGATTCCCCTGATGTTTCATTGGCCCGGATTTGTCCTCTCAGCCTGCCTTTCCCCACCTCTAAAATGGGAGTGATAGAGTGCTCCTTAAGAGGTTGTTGGAGGATGGTTTGAAGTTCAGTGGGGGAAGTCCCGCACAGACCCTGGCTCGTAAGAAGTGCTCTGGGAATGCAACCTGAGGCCGGGCCATGGCTCAGCTAAGAACAAAAACAGACTCACAGATAGAGAGAACAGACTCGTGGTTGCCAACGGGGAAGGGGAGTAGGGGAGGGCAGGAATGGGAGTTTGGGATTAGCAGAGGCAAACTATTATATATAGGATGGATAAACAACAAGGTCCTACTGTATAGCACAGGGAACTATATTCAGTATCCTGTGACAACCCATAATGGAGAAGAATATGAAAAAGAATATATATATATATATATATGTATAACTGATTCATTTTGCTGTACAGCAGAAATGAACACAACATTGTAAATCAACTATACTTCAATAAAATTTAAAAAAATAAATAAAGAAGCAGATCCCAGGAAAACCACCCCAAGGCAGCTCCCAGCAGGTAGTTCAGGCCTGGGCGTGCTCTGAGCTTGCATTTCGCATTCTGAGGTTAGGGTGGCAAACCCCAGCTGAACCCCCATAGCCGCCTTGTGCTGTGTTCTCTTGTTTGTAATCCTGGCTACTCAGCTGTGTCTTGCCATGCTTCAATCCGCCGTTCCCTTCATTTCTGGAAACATTTTGGATGCTTTGATTTGTGTTCACACAGAATTTTGCACAGGAAACAAGATGGTACATGACTGTGGCGTGATCAGTGGCGGACTGCCTCTCCCAATTCTCCATTTCACCCTCCATCTTACCATCCCTTTGATCTCTAGGACATGAACAGATCCAAGATTTCTTACCTTTTTTCTTTTTTAAAAAATGGAGACATAATTGACACACAACATTGTGTAAGTTTGAGTTGTACAAGTTGATACATTTATATATTACAGTCTAATTGCTGCAGTAGCTTTTGCCAACACCTTATCACGTCACATGAGTATCTAGCTTTCTGGTCATGACGACACAGGAAAGAGAAAGAGGGAGGGTGACTCATTCTCATGAGAGCAGGTGCAAATTTGTCCAGATCCCCGTGAATGTTTTGATTGGGGCTGATATAGTTTAGCTTGTGCACAATGTCCCCCAAATGTGTCATCTAAGATGATGTGATCGTGTTTGAACAGATATTTGTCCACATTTCACTGGAAAAGGAAGAGGCTGTTCTCACCATCGCATACTAAAGACACCCAGGCTCCCCCCACTGCTTTTCTCCTCCCTTATTTCCTTCTTCATTTCTGACTCTTGGAGGAGTTTTCCTTTTGATCCTGGGAATAATTCACCTGCGCTCTCTTTCTCTCTGTGGCATTTTGTTTACTTTGTTCTATGCATCTCACGCCTCCTTGCCATCGCTATAGCCTGTTATGGGGGTTGGGGGGTATACAGTAAGGTGGGCTTCAGAGTCCAAAAGACCAGCTGTGTGACTTTGAGCAAGTTACTTGCCCTCTCTGAGCCTTATTTCTAAAACGGAGACAATGCCTGTCTTATAGGGCGGTTGTTAGGATTCCAGGAGAGAAAGTGCTAGTTCGTGCTGTGTGTGTGTGATGTGTTTTGGGACATGCTAATGACAGTTATTTGTTAACTGTTATTTTCCGTTGGCCAGTGAATTCCTTCTGCCTTGGAGGTCCAGCTGCACCCTCCCAGGCAGAAGTGATAAGTCCTTCAGTTATATTCCCCCAGAATCTTATTTGTCCTCTCCTAGAGCACAGCTGGACTTGTTTTAGTTAATTGTCTGCCTGGCCAGCTCTCCTCTTGCTGGAGTCTGTCCCTCAAGGGCAGGGGGTGTCTGCTCGTCACCTTGAGATCCCCTGGGTGTCTGCCTGGAGAAGGTTATCACGAACTTGGTAAAGTTTTGCCCACATCCCCCTCCTTTCTGCTTCCTGTCCCCCACTCCCCCACTGGCTGGGGTGCTCCCACCCTATAAGGAAGGGTTTCCCTCAGCTGGATCCCTTCACCAGAGGTGTGACACACCTCAGGGGAATTTATCTTTAACTGAAGACTCCTGGACCAGGCTTCACCAGGTCCTGTGTAGAATTGTGGGCAGTCCAACCAGAAAAGAATAAACATGACAAGGAAGCTTGTAGGACCCTAAACGTCCTGTCTTCTTCTGGCCGTGTTTGGAAACGGGGCTCCATCCCAATTCCCTCGTGTGGCTGTGACAGTGTGACCAGAAGGGAGGACATGGGGCCCCAGCCTAGTTGTCAGGAGAGCGTGTCTGAGCCCCAGTAGGGAAGGGCTAGAATGTCGGGTGTAACGGGGCTGTTGTCTCGGGCAGTGAGCCTGCTGGTGGGAAGGGCTGGTTGGTGGGTGGGGCCAGGAAGTGAGAGCCGAGGGGCTCTGGGTGGCATGTGATTGGGCGCCGCCCGGGGAGGGGAGGGGAGGGGATGCTCTCTGACCTGTGTATCTGGAGCCTGTGGTCCAGTCAGGAGCCCTGTCTTCATCCCTGGCTGTTTGCTGGTCTCCTCCTCCCTTCTCCCCAATTTGGGTGCTGAGTCTGGGCCCGGATCCTAGTCCGTCCCTCTCCCCCGACTCCATTCACTCACCGTGAGCTCGATCCGGAGTCAAACTTAATAAATGGTTGCTGGTGGGCCTGCCCAGTCACCTGGACACGGCCGTCCACGGGCGTCCCCTCCTTGGAGTCCAGGCAATGGCCTCCTCCCTCTCCTAGAGGTGCGCTTAGCTTTGCCTAGAAATAGGTAACATGATTTGGGGTGCTCGGAAAACCCCTGTCCCCGGAATATCCCTTCCCAGGAGGCCTGGAATGTCTTGTTTGTTCACTCATTCATTCATTCATTCATGTTTGCCTGGAGGCCGGCTGTATGCCAGGCCCTGGCCAAAAGAGAGCACATGACTGTCTGTCTCTCTTCAAAGAGATGACTGTCCAGGAGCGAGGAAGGATGGTTTGAATGGCGCTGGGGTCCGAGGTAAGCCAGGCGCTTCAACCTGACAGGGGGCTTGGGAAGGCTCCTGGGACGAGGTGACGTCTGAGCTGAGGCAGGGCCTCGCAGCAAAGAAACAGAACAGCTGGTGGCCACAATGGGAGGGGCTCAGGGGCTCCAGACCCCTGCATGGGGCTGCGTGATGACAGATGAGGGGGCACATGAAGCAGGGGTAGGGGGACCACAGGCCTAATGCACTCAGCTGAGGGGTTGGGGCTTAGCTGGTCCTTCCCTTCGATTCTGCAGCATCTGGTCCAGGAGCCTTCAGTTAAATAGAATCATCTCCCCACCCCTCCTGCCAAGATAACTGGCTGAGGGACTGCTTTCTCCTTTGATGGGAGCACCTTGGGCAGCGAGAGCCCAAAGCAGGAGGGAGGAGGCAGAAAGGAGTGTGAGCTGGGTGAGAAGCCCTCTACCCATCACATTTGTGCCTGAGGAGTGCCCTGCTGGCTCAGAGCTCTGGGTTTTCTCAGAGGAGCAGGCTGGCCCCGCTCTACCATCTGCAGAGCCGTAGGAGATGGAGCTGGACTCAGGCATGATGGGGGCCTACCTGCACCCCCTCCCCTACCCCGCAGAACAGAGTGCCTGGGTCCTAGGGCCCTTCTACCCAGGCAGAGGGGACCCTTTAGGGAGGCCACTCTGGCCCTCCTTCAGCCATGCCCATCCTCATGGGGCAAGGAGTCCATGAGGCCAGGGGGATGTGTCCATCTGGAGCCTATGCCCCACTTCTAGACCATTCTCTGGATACCTGGCTAAACAGCCCTGAGTGGCTTCCAGGCCTGCCCTGGCCTCTTCCTTGAATCTTGGGGACGGTGCCAGTGGTGGGTGCACCACAAGCCTTAAGAGGAGGGGGAGGGGAGTGAGGCGCATGGATGGAGCTGGGACGTGCAGGCTGGGTCCACACACCAAGTGTGGGATGGAGCTGAGGGTAGGAAGAGAAGGGGTGGGGATCGGGGTCTCACTTGTTTCGTTTGTAAAAATGATGCGTTGTATGAAGTTATTGGGGGGATTCAGTGCTGGGGCGATGGCACGTGTCGGCCAGTGTCTTGCTGGTGACATGCTCTTGATATGTTGGCTACGACTCCCAGGGAAGACGTATAAATATCAAGTGACTCATGAGGGGACACAGAGCTGGGTTGCTGCCGAGTGGTTGGAGCACCTGCACCAGCGCCCTCCTGCTGCCCATTCTGCTCAGTGTGAGTTCTGGGCTGGGACCACCACAGGGAGAAGGGGTTTCTGCAATTCTGCAGAATTCGATTTGGGGATCAGCGGAACCATAATCCTTGGTGGTGCCTCTCTTTGCTGAGCGCTATGAAGTCAGCACATTATCTCATTACACCCCGATGACATTTTTATGACAAAACTGTGCAGGTGGGGGAAGGGAGGGTGTGGTTATGAAAACATGAGTGTAACAGAATCTGGGCACACTGAAGCCGATTTGGAATGCACTAGAGGACTGGCATGTGTCCCCAATCCCTCCCTGTGCCCCCACCCACTCCCCCAGGAGCTCCACGTAGGCCTCTTTGTGTTTGTTCAACCACTCAAGCGTCTCAACAAATATTTATTAAGGGCCTACTTTGTGCCCGGGGGGGAATATGATGGAGAATAAGACCAAATCCTCTCTCTGATGGAGTTTCTATTCACGTAAATATGAAAACAGGAAAAAAATATTCCCTCCTAATGAGTTCAGGAAATTAAAATCGGGTAATGACTGAGAATAAATCCGGGCTACTTCAGAGGACGTGGGAGAGAGATTCTTTGAAGAGATGATGTTGATGCTGAGTCATGAATGGTGAGAAAGAGCCTCCGTGTGAAGATGGGGTGGAGATAGTTGGTGCAAAGGCCCTGAGGCAGTGAGGTCCCAGATGAAGGAACAAAGAGAAAGGTCCATGTCCAGAAGCAGAGCAGGTGAGGAGGATACAGAGGCAGAGACTGATCTCAACAAGCTTAAGTTTGGAATTTATTGTAAGAGTACTGGGACGTCCTTGAAGGTTTTGAGTACTGATGATAAATGTCTTGATTTAGGTTTTTTAAAAAAATTAAACTTTTTATTTCAAGATCATTGTAAATTCACAAGCAGTTGTAAGACATAATTTCATTGTGTTAAAATACACATAAATCAAAATTTGCTGTCTTAACCATTATTTCTTTCTTTTGGCCACGCCACATGGCATGCGGGAACTTAGTTCCCCAATCAGGGATTGAACCCATGCCCCCTGCAGTGGAAGCGTTGAGTCTTAACCACTGGACTGCCAGGGAAGTCGCGCCATCTTAACCATTTTTAAGTGTACAGTCCAGCAGTATTAAGTATGTCTATACTGCTGTGCAGCCATCACCACCATCCATCTTCATAATTCTTTGCATCTTGTAAAACTGAAACTCTACCCATTAAACAGTAACTCCCCATTCTCCCTTCCCTCCAGCCCCTGGAAACCACCATTACCACTAATCTGTTCTCCATTTCTATAATTTTGTCATTTCAAGAATGGAATCATACAGTGTATAACTTTTCAGGAATGGGTCTTTTTATTCATAATTCTCTGGAGATTCCTCCAGGCTGTTGGGTGTGTCAAGAAGTCTTTCCTTTTTATAGCTGAGTAGTATTCTGTAGTGTGGATGTGCCACAGTTAGTTTAACCATGTGTCTGTTAAAAGACATTTAAAAACGGCTGGGTCGTTTCCAGTTTGGGGCTATATTGAATAAAGCTGCTATAAACATTCATGAACATTCAAGTTTTTGTGTGAACATCAGTTTTTATTTCTTTGGGTAAATGCCCAGTAGTGTAATTGTTGGGTCATATGGTACTTGCATGTTTAGTTTTTAAAGAAACTGCCAGACTGTTTCCAGAGTGGCTGTACCATTTTACATTCCCACCAGCAACGTCTGAGTGATCCAGTTTCACGCATCCCTGCCAGCATTTGGTGTTGTCACAATATTTTATTTTAGCCATTCTGTGTAGTCTGTTTAATTGTGGTTTTAATTTGCATTTCCCTAAGGGCTAATAATGTTGAACATCTTTTCATGTGCTTATTTGTCATCCAGATATCTTCTTTTGGGAAATGTCTCTTCATGTCTCTTGCCCATTTTCTAATTGGATTTTTTTTTTTTTTTTTTTTACTGTGGAGGTTTGAGATGTCTTTATATATTCTAGATACTAGCCCATGGTCAGATACGTGGTTTTGCAAATATTTTCTCCCACTCTGTGGCTTGCCTTTTCATCTTCTTAACCCTCTTTTGCAGAGTCAAAGTTTTTAATTTCAACAAGGTCCAGTGGATCAATTTTTCATTTTATGGATCATGCTTTCGGTGTCAAGTCTAAGACCATTTTCTCCTATTTTTTTTTTTCTAAAAGTTTTAAGTTTTATATTTGACCCATAAGTCCGTGATCCATATTGGGTTGGTTTTTGCATGAGGCGTGTGATTTAGGGAGAGGTTCATTTTATTGGTCTATGGATATCCCAGCTACACCAGTACCATTTGTTGAAAACATCCTCCCTTCATTGAATTGCTTTTGCATGTTTGTCAAAAATCATTTGGGCACAGTTGTGTTGGTCTCTTTCTAAGTTCTCTTTTCTGTTCTATTGATATGTATGTCTGCAGTTCTGCCAGTATCACACGGTCTCGATTGCTGTAGCTATGCAAGTCTTGGAATCGGGTAGATTGATTTTTCCCACTTTATTCATCTCTTTTGAAATTGTTTTCGCTACTATAGTTCCTATGTCTTTTCATATAAACTTTAGACTAATTTTGTCTATATCTACCAAAAATCTTCATGAGATTTTAACAGGAATTGCATTAAACCTGTATATCCACTTGGGGAAAATTGATATCTTTGTTACATTGACTCTTCCAATCCAGAACTATGGATTTCATTTATTTAGATCTTTTTTCATTTATTTAGATATTTTTTATTTCTTTCATCTTTCTTCATTGATTTCTTGGATTTCTTATAGCTTTTGGCTTACAAGTTCTATTCTTTTTTTTTTTTTTTGGAGTGATTGTAAATAGGTTTTTTTGGTACAGTTGGTAAAATTGTAAAAATGGTCAAATTGCTAGTATGTAGAAACACAGTTGATTTTTGTATGTTTATCTTGGATCCTGTGACCTTGCTGAATCCATGTATCAGTTCTGGGAGTTTTGGGGTCTATTCCTTGAGATTTTCTGCAAAGACAATCAAGTCATCTGTAAATAGAGACAGTCTTGATTCCTCGTTTCCAACCTGTATGTCTGTTATTTCCTTTTCTCAACCTTTCACTGACTAGAACTTCCAGAACCTATAAATGAGTGGAGAGAATGCTTTGTTCCCAGTTATAGGGGGAAAGCATTCCACCATCAACTATAATGTTAACTGTAAAGTTTTTGTGCATGTTCTGTATCAAGTTGAGGAAATTCTATTATTATTTTTCTTGGAGTTTTTATCATGGGCACTGAATTTGGTCCAAAAATTTTTTTTGCATTGATTAACATGGTCATGTGATTTCTTTAGCTTGTGAATATGGTGATTACATTGACTAACTTTGCAATATTGAGCCAACATTGCATCCCTGGAATAAACTCCACTTGGCCATGGTATATAGTTTTTTTAATGTAATACTGAATTCTGTTTGCTAATATTTTGTTAAGGATTTTTGTGTCTGTATTCATGATGGATATCGGTCTGTAGTTTTCTGGTTTTGTACTGTCTTTGTCTGACGTTGGTATCAAGGTCTCATAAAATAAGTTAGGAAGTGCTCCCTCCTCTTTTATATTCTGGAAGAGATTATATAGAATTGGTATTAATTCTTCTTAAACATTTGGTAGAATTCTCCAGTGAACATCTGGGTCTGGAGATTTCTTTAGGGAGAGTTTTTCAGCTACAAATTCAATTTCCTTAATAGTTATAGGGCTATTCAAATGATCTATTTCATATTGAGTGAGCTGGGGTAATTTGTGTTTTTTGATGAATTGGTCCCTTTCCTCTGAGTTGTTAAATTTATGTGTATCATGATCTTCCCAACGTCATTCCTGATATTGATAATTTGTGTCTTCTCTCCTTTTTTACTTTGTCAGTCTTGCTAGAGGTTTATCATTTTTTAAAAAATCTTTTCAGAGAACCAGCTTTTGGTTTCATTGAGTTTTCTCTATTGTTTTTCTCTTTTCAATTTCATTGATTCTCGCTCTTACGTATACTATGTCTTTCCTTGTGCTTGCTTTGGGTGTATTTTTTCTCTGCTTTTTGGAGGTTCCTGAGATCGGCTGATTTAGCTTTCGAAAAGATGACTGGCTGCTGAGGGAAAAGTGGACACAGGCTCCAGATGATGGCGGGCGATAGCTGGGGAAGTGGAGAGAAGTGAGTGGATTCAGGAGGTGTTCTGGAAACTGAGATGGCAGGAGTGTCTGATTACTTATGGGCGGGAGCAATTTGGGATAACCCTAAACTTCTGGTGTGAGTGGCTGGTTGGCTGGGCATGCCATTCATTGAGCTGGGGACCCTGACAGGAGGTCACCCCTAGGAGGTGGAAAACAACAGCTCTGCTTTGGCCAAGTGAAGTGTGAGATGCCCATGGGGCATCCACGGGGAGAGGGGTATCAAGCAAGAGGTTGATTTTAAAAGTTTGGAGTTCCAGGAAGACCCTGGGGCCATATTGAATTTCATGGATTCTCAGATGCCATTGGTTTGGAAGAAGTGCATTACCTTATGGTCATTAAGAATGTTGCTCATTAAGCTATAGTGCACCATCAACTGTTACATGAATCCCAATGTCAGAGATGTTAAAGTGTAACAGTATGTGCGTGGTAGAATTGGGGAAACTTGATGGTTGAGAATCATAAGCGTTTTGATGGTATTTAAAGCTATGGGACTGGAGGTGAACTTGGGGATGAACAGATAGAGAAGAGGTGCTGACCCCGGAACAGTCTGGGTACCCCAGCCTCTGAGATAGGGCTAAGGAGATGAGAAGAAGCAGCCAGGTCAGAAGGAGCATCAAGAAAACCCAGTGTTCTGGGATGAGACTTTTGGGAGGGAGAGTGGGAGTCTTTTCAATGCTTCTGGGTGGCCGACGGGATGAGGGCTGAGGAGTGACCATTGGATTTGGCAATGTGGAGTCACTGGGGACCTGGCAACTGCAGTTTTGGGGAGTGGTGAGGATGGAGGCTGAGATGACGTGGGTGGAGGAGAAAAATGAGAGGTGAGGAAATGAAGATCCGAAGGATAGAAAACTCTTTCAAGAAGTTTTGCTGTGAAGGAAGCGAGAAATGGGGCTTGGGGGACTGCCCTCGTGGTCCAGTGGCTAGGACTCCACACTCCCAATGCAGGGGCCCTGGGTTCGATCCCTGGTCAGGGAACTGGAACCCATATGCCGCAACTGAAGACCCCACATGCCACAACTAAAAGATTCCTCATGCTGCAACTAAAAAAAAAAAAAAAGATCCTGCATGCCGCAAGGAAGAGCCCACACGCGGCAACGAAGATCCTGCGTGCCACAACTAAGACGCAACGCAGCCAAATAAATAAATATTAAAAAAAGAAGAAATGGGAAAGAGGGGATATATGTATACGTATTGCTGATTCACTTTGCTATAGAGTAGAAACTAACAATATTGTAAAGCAACTATACTCCAATAAAAATTTTTTTTTAAATAGGGCTTGGTAGCTGGAGGGGAGTAAGAGGTCCAGGGAGGTGTTTTTTTGTTTGTTTTTAAGATAGGAGATACAGGAGCATGTTTGTAACTGCCAGCAATGACCTGGGAGAGAGGGGAGGCGGCTGGTGAAGGCGGGCAGAGGATGGCTGTAGGAGCAAAGCTGCCCGAGGGTGGGGGTGGGTGGCGGTGGGGGGATGTGGGGGGTGAAGGGTTGGGGGGAGTTAGGGGGTGTGAGAGGAGTGGGGGGTGGACCCGGAAGGTGGGGGGCCTTGTCAGGGCAGCACTAGGAGAGAACACTGGGGTTGGGGGCACCCATCACCCATGTGGGTCCAACCATGTGACACCCAGACGGTCTGACATCAGGGCTGACTCTTTTCACCCACCCACGGACACCTCAAAGGCAGGACCACAGTGTCCTCATCCCAGAGCCTGGGCACATTAAGCTGCTTAACAAGTGTTCATTAAAGAAACGTATCCATCCTCTTGTTAAATGAAAAAAAAAAAAAAATTGTAGTACAACTGGGTCCCGTTTGGATTTTCCCATCCCATGATTTTCTTATATTGGGTTTTTGTAGTGTGTGTGTGTGTGTGTGTGTCTGTGTGTATGTAGGTGAGGGTGACACCCAAAACTAATGTTCACACACAAACATGGGCCCCAGAGGACGGTGCCCGGCGCCCAGTCAGGCCAAGGGGTGTGGAGCGGGGTCCCGCCGGGCCGGGTCTGGTCTCAGGACCTGCGGCCCTGGCTCGGGTTTCTCAGATCATGCGTTTGGTCTGTTTAGCTGTTTGTCTGGTACTGAATGAGCACTTAAGCGCCAGGCACTAGTGTGCAAAAAGATCACGGCCCCTCCCTCTCAGAGTTTGGGGGGGCGAGTGGAGGGAGGGACATGTCAATCAAAGACTCACAGCTATGCGGGGGAGGAGGGTGTCCCTGCTATAAGACCTGGTTCTGGGGTTTCCCTGGGGGTCATTTGAGCTGAGATCTGGGGGATGAGGGGATTTCGCTAGAGGAAGGGGTGCAGGTCGGGGAGAGGGAACAGCCAGGGAGGGGGCCCTGGCTGGGGTGGGGGAGGGAGGTGGGAGTCTCTTCCCTGCTGGCTTCTCCTCCTGGCTTGTAGTGAGGGGCTGGACCGGGACACTTCCCTGTGAGGGGCCTTCAGAACCAGTGGAGAGGACTAGGGGTGCTGCCCCCCCGTGCCTCAGTTTCCCTTTCCCTCCCGTCTTGCTCTGGGGTGGAAATCACAGCCCTGGCTGTGCCTGGTTCACTGCAGCGGGATGTCGCACGTTTTCGTCGCTGCCCTCCTGCCCTCCCGAGCCCCCGGTCAGCTGCTGGAGGGGGTGGGCCCCAGGGCCAGACAGATTTGGAAGGAGGAGCCCCAGGCCCTCGGGGGTTAAGTTTTCCTCGGCCTGGCTCTCCTGCCCTCAGCTCTCTCCCTGGCCCCTCCAAGCTCTTTGATGGCATTAGAGCCAACCTTTTCCAGATGTGCTGAGTCGAGGGGTTTGCCGGAACTTCATCTGCCTCCGCCAGACGGCCCCCTGCCAGGCCGCCTCCCCCCTCTGGTTGGGTTGCCTGCGGCCCTCAAGGCCACATGAAGTCCTGGACTTAGTGCTTTCTTAAAACGTGGCCTGCTTTCCTGCCCCTCCTCAGCCAGCCTGTGAGGTTCGAGAAGCCCACGATGTGTCCACCTCCCCCCCGACTGGACCGTGGTTTGGGGCTTGAGTGCGAGCGGCAGCCTGGGCGGGGGACACTGCCCTCTGGGCCTCTGTCCATTCCGTCCGCACTTGGGAACGACTAGCTTGGACTGTGGGGAGACCAGAGCCTGGAGGACCCTGCCGGCTGCCGCAGAACTGCGGTGGGACTGCCCATCCCCCTCCCCGCCGGCCCGCTGCTATTAATCAAGAGATTAATAATCTCCTGCCTCCCTTTCTGAAACCCCCACTCCCGTTTCCTGTTGAGTCTCCAGTCTGTCTCGGTACCTCCCAGTCTGGTCCTCCTCGTGGTGGTCCCTGCTGAGGAAGTGGGGCTGGGGCAGGAGCCGGGGCCTGCAAGCTGCGGTGCCCAGTGAGGGAGGGCGGCCCCCCGCCTCCACCCGATGAGGTCTCTGCCCTGGCAGAGTCGTTGCCAGCAGGCAATGCCCGGACGATGGCCCTGTCCTGGCACCCACTGAAGGACCTCATGATGCTGTGGGGACATGGCCTTTGAAGGCCAGAGAGCCATGGCCTGGGCTTACACACCTCCAGTGACGGGCACCTCACCCCTCCTGGAGCTCTTTCTTCATATTCCCTCTCACGTGACCTTGTGCACCCAGGGCCACCTTTGGGGACACACAGGACTCATCTGCACCCTATCTAGGACAGTCACTGAGTGGCTGGAGGACTGCGGCCAGGACTCTCAGAGCACCTCATGACCGCTGTGCTCACTGGGAGGGTCCCGGGGACGCTGCAGAGGGCAAGGACCTCCTCTGACTCCTGGGAGGGGTCGGGGGGCAGCTTCGATGTGTTGTTGAGCGGGAGAGAACATGGGGCTCCCATCAGGAGGTCTGGTTCGGTCAAACCTCTGCTGCTTTATCACCTGGAATCTGACCCCCTCTTTGGCCTCAGTTTCCCCTCCATCAAGTGCGGCCATTCATCCCTGCTGGCCCCTCTTTCTCGGCCAGCAGCCTCCTGACTCACTTCCTCACCTCCCATCTCTCCTGTCCAGTCCGGCTACCATGCCAACACAGGTGGGGTCTTTCTTGAAAGCAGATCTGATCATGATGTTCTTCTGAGCCACAGTGCCTGGGTGGCTTCCCCATGGCCAGGAAAAGGGTGGTCTCCCCGTGGGTACACAAGGCTGTCTGTCGAGGGGTGGAAAAACTATATCAAGTCTAATGTTTATTTTTTAATCTACAAAATAAGAGAGAAATTAAGCTCTACTGATTTTTTTTTTTTTTTTTTGCGGTATGCGGGCCTCTCACTGTTGTGGCCTCTCCGGTTGAGGAGCACAGGCTCCGGACGCGCAGGCTCAGCGGCCATGGCTCACGGGCCCAGCCGCTCCGCGGCACGTGGGATCTTCCCGGATCGGGGCACGAACCTGCGTCCCCTGCATTGGCAGGCGGACTCTCAACCACTGCGCCACCAGGGAAGCCTTCTACTGGCTTTTTATACATGCAAAGGTGGTAAATAATACACGTATATATACATGTATAAATTAATAGAATCTCTTGCAGGCTCAGAAATACGTCACTGATCAGGAGCACCCCTGGATGCCTGGAGAGCACGGCCAGTCTGCACGGACGCAGTCCAGACTCCTTGCCTGCACTGCAGGCTTTCACAGCCGCCCCGAATGCCCTGTCTTCCTGTCCAAGCACTCTGCCCCCCAAATGCACCAAACTTCACCCAAATTTCCTGGCTCTCCTGGTGCTGGTTGCCTCCTCACCTTTTTAGCTCAGCAGTGTTGCCTCATGTGGGAAGTCTTTGCCGGCTCCTCCTGGTGGATGGAAGTGGCCATGCCCTGCTCCCTCTCCCTGCATCCATCGGTTTCCATGGATGTCATCCTGAGCTCCTCCAGGGAGCCACCCCATCTTGGTTATCATTACAGTTCCTGGCCTGGGACTCCATCTGGTACAAATTATTCAGCGATTGTTTTATTCATTCCACCAGTCTTTGTGCCAAACCCTGAACTAGGCTTGGGGTTAGTGGAGGAGACAGACATCACACAAATGATCGCACAGGTGCGATCACCCTTATATACTTGTAAGGGTGATAAGTGTTTAGAAGTCAGGGTTCTATGACAGTGTAAATCGAAGAGACTCAGCCTGCAGTGGGGTGGGTGGAATTGATGGGTGGGCTGATCAAGGAGGGCTTCTCAGAGGAGGTGACACTGGAGACTGCATTGGAGTTAGTGGACATCTTGGGCAGAGGGAACAGTGGATGACAAGCCCTGATATAGGAAGGAGCTCTGGGGTTCAGAAACTCAAAAGCCGATTGCTGCTGGAGTTCTGAGTAGCCTGGGGTGGGGGGACAGCAAGCAGCGGGGCAGCCAAGGTGGGCAGTGGTTAGAAGTCTACGTGGTCATACTAAGGAGTTGGTTTTTGTCCTAAGATTGAAGAGAAGCCAGGAAGGGTGCATGGAGGGGATTTGTGCTTTGAAAACATCACTGGAGCCAGCTTCTGTGTATAGGCTGGAAGCTTGGGCACCAGTCAGGGGCCATTGCTGCTGTCTGGGAGGGTGATGAGGGAGGCTGGACTAGGGCGGGGTGGGGGAGAGCAGTGGGCAGGTAGGATCTACTTGGTGAGTGACCTCCCTGGACTCATCGATGTGAGGCGCCAGAGAGGGGTAGGGTCAAGCTCTCCATGGATGTTTGTTGAGTGAATAACAACCCCCTGGAGAATATATGTCCCTGAATTTGCCGAGTGACAGTGAGGGAAGTCCCAGGATCTGCCCTACAGACGGAACAAATACACAGAGATCAGAAGTCCCTAGAATTGATCTGTCTTGGAAAAAAAAAAACAACTAGGGCTAGTGAGACACCAGATGGGAGACTCCACATTGGATCTGGAGAATTTCAGGGTAGCAAGGGATCTGTATGTTTTTGCATCTCAGCCCAGACTTCACAGGGGGTTCAGAGAGGCAGGACTTGCTCAGCGGCTCACAGATGGGCAGAGATGTATTGGGATCAAGTGTTGGTGAGGATGTTTTAAACCATCCAGGCTACGATATTTTGATATGGCAGCCTGAGCAGCCTAATACAAATACCTAGGGGTAAGTTTAACAAAAGATGGTACACTGCTGAGAAAAATTAAAGAAGGCTTAAATAAATGGAAATTTACGCCATATGTACGGATAAGGAAACTCAGATTATTAAGATGTCAGTTCTCTACAAATTGATCTATAGATTCCATATAACCTTATCAAAATTATAGTGGGTTTTTTTTTTTTGCAGAAATTGATAAGCTAATTAAAAAAGTCAATGGGAATGCAAAGGACCTAGGTGTCCAAGACAACCTTAAAGGAGAACAAGATTGGAGGACTTACATTACTGTATTTCAAGACTTACTATTAAGCTATATTAATTAAGGCAGTGTGGTTTTGGTGCCAGGATGGACAAACAGATCAATGGAACAGAACAGAGAGTCAAGAAATAGACTCATATTTAAACAATCATTTGATTTTCAACAAGGCACTAAATAATTTAATTTTAGTGGGAAAATTTAGGCCAAAAGAAGGTCTTTTCAATAAATTGTGCCGTAGCAAGGGGATATCCAAATGGAAAACAATGAACCTTGACTCCTACCTAGCAGATAGTAAAATTTTAAAAATGATAAATTGAACTTGATCAAAATTTACAACCTGATCATTAAAAATACACCTTTAAGGGACTTCCCTGGTGGCGCAGTGGATAAGACTCCACACTCCCAGTGGAGGGGACCCGGGTTCAATCCCTGGTCAGGGAACTAGATCCCACATGCATGCTGCAACTAAGAGTTTGCATGACGCAACTAAGAAACCTGCCTGCCACAACTAAGACCTGGTGAAAATAAATAAGCATATACATACATAAATAAATAAATTTTTTTTTAAAAAAACTGGTATCAAAAATACTTCCAAGTTAATATAAAAAAGTACACCTTTAAGAAAATGAAAAGGCAAGACACATATTGGGAGAAAGCATTCACAATACATATATCTGACAAAGGTCTCTCATATATCTTACAAATCAGTAAGAAAGACCCGAAACCCAGTTTAAAAGTGGGCAAAAGACTTGAACAGGCACTTCACAAAAGGAGATGTCTAACTGGCAAGCATGAAAAGGGGTTCAAATTTAGTCAATAAGAATTGCAAGTTAAAACCATAATGAAAGAGTACTGCATACACCCTGGAATGACTAAAATGAAAATGATCGACAATATCAAATGCTGACGAGGTTATAGAGCAACTGGAACTCATACACTGCTGCTGGGCATGTGAACTTGGTTCATCCAGATAGGTTTGGGACAAGTGTTTGTAGCATCTACTAAAGTTAAACATAGAACCATCCTATGGCCCATCAATTTTATTTCTAGGTATATACCCTAGAGAAGTGAAAAAGTGTCCACGAAGACTTATACGAAAACACTCCTAGCGTCTTTATTCATCAAAGCTCAAAACTGGAAATAATCCAAATGTCCATGAACAGAATAGACACATTGTGGTATATTTGCATAATGGAATATTATTTAGCAATAAAAAGAAACGAAGGAGTGCTACACTTAACAGCATAGATGAACCTCACAGACATGATGGGTGAGTGAAAGAAGGCAGACACAAATGAGTGCATGCTGTAAGATTCCATTTATCTAAAATTCTAGAACAGGCAAAACTAGTATCTGGCGAGAGAAGTCAGAAGAATGGTTATGTCTGGGGGCTGGATAATCAATTTGGAAGGGGCACAAAAGGACTTTGGAGCAATGGGAATGTTGGTGTAAACATATTGAATAGGTAAGAGTTCATTGAGCTAAACACTAGATTTATCTACAGATCTTCCTCGACTTAACGATGGGGTTACATTCGCGATAAACCCATTGCAAGTCGAAAATGCATTAAATACACCTACTGAACATTGTAGCTTAGCCTAGCCTGCCTTAAACATGCTGAGAACACTTCCATTAGCCTACAGTTGGGCAAACTCATCTAATACAAACCCTGTTTAATAGTAAAGTGTTGGCCATCTCATGTAATTTATTGAATACTGTACTAAAAGTGAAGAACAGAATGGAAGGGTACCCACCGTTATCGTACACAGCTGAAGGCACGTTGGGCCTGAAGAGTGTTTGAAGCATTGAACTAAGATTAATTGCTGCATGATGGGGATGCTACGGCGACAAGGTCGTCAATTTCTCCCTCTTCTGATATGCCTGGAGAATAGCCTGGAGAAGGCACTGGGGCATCGGCACTTGTTGATGGTTTAGCGGGCATAGTGTTCTTTGGGGAGATATCAAGTTTGGACTGTCCGGTTTGTTTCTTCTTTCCATTTTATATTTCTCTAGAGCAAGGAAGAACATCCTGTATCTGCCTGTCAGCTCTCGCTAATGTCTCATAATCGACGTCCATTTCTTCTAACATCCTTACACCGCTTCTGATAGCAGCAAACGTCTCTGCCAGTCTCTTTACTGTGAACTTTCCTGGTGCCTCAGCCATAACTTCTTCCTCTTTCCTTCCTTCTTTCTTCCTCCAGTTCGATCAGCTCCTCAGTGGAAAGTTCTTCAGCTTCAATACCAACAATCTCATGAACATCCTCTTCGTCAATGTCCAATTCTAGCTGTTTCCCAAGCACTAATATCTTGGGACTGTTTCATCCACAGCAGAATCTTAGTTAAAGCCTTTGAACGTGTTCACACATGTCTTTAAGACTTTCTTCTAAATGCTCTTCATGCGTTGCCATGTGACTCCTTCCCACGAGGCAGCGATGGTCTGGGTAGCATTTAGAATGTTAAAAGCTTTCCAAAACTCTCAGAGTGTTCGGCCAGATCCCGTCTCTTCAACAGCCTGAACAGAGAGTTGGTGTAAAGAGCGTGCTTTGAACGGAGCTGTGGCACCATGGTCCATGGGTTGAATGAGTGCAGTTGCGTTCGGTGGCAACTACACAACCTTGACATCAGGATGCATGTCGCTGGTATGCTGCGGATGCCCTGGAGTGTTGTCTAAGACCAGCAGACTCTTGAATGGGATGTTGTTTTGTCTTCAATATTCTCTTGTCTGAGGGATAAAACACTTCAAAAGCCAGGCTTCAAACAATGCTTATGTCATCCAGGCTTTCTTGTGATGGCGATAACAAACGGGAGATGAATGCTTGCTCACATAGTTGAATGCTCTCGGGCTCTCCGAGTGGTAGATTAGGAAAAACTTTCATTCGAACCCTGCACCATTTCTACCCCAAAGCAGCCTTCCACGGTGTTCGAATGCCTTGAATCCTGGCATTGTCTTGGGCTCTTGATGAATGTGTGTATGCTCTGGCATTCGCTTCCAGAACAAGCTCATTTCCTCGACATTCAATATTTGTTCTGGCGAATATTCCTTATCCACAATTACCCTCTGCAGCTCTTCCTTAAAAACTTCGGCACCTTCAGTATTGGCACTTACTGCCTCACCGCTGACTTTCACATTATGAAAATTATGCTGCCTTTTGAAGCATTGGAACCGGCCATAACTTGGTATAAACATTTGCATTATTTGTAGAATCATCGACACACTTTTTGAGTGTATGGATAGACTTCTTGCCTTAGCCTGGATGGTCAGTAGGCTAAGTGGTACGAACTTCTGTACCTGGTCTTCCATCCACGTGACAAGTTTTTTTTTTTTTCTTTTTCTTTGTTTCTTATTTATTTATTTATTTGGCCGCACGGTGCGGCTTGCGGGATCTCAGTCCCCCCACAAGGGACTGAACCCGCGCTCTCAGCAGTGAAAGCGCGGAGTCCTAATCACTGGACCACCACGAAATTCCCAGACAAGTTTTTTTTTTTTTTCCATGTCATCCATCAGCCCAGCCCTTTTCTTCATGATGACAGTGAATTTAACCAATGCTGATGATTTCACTGCATCACTCATTTGCTTCTTATCCTTTAAGATGGTCAAGATCGTCGATTGCCAAAGTCCTAACTCACCTGCGATGGCTGTTACTGGCTTACCGCCTTCATGCTGGGCAGTTATCTTGAGTTTCATCTCAAGAGTATTGTCCTCCTCTTCTTCTCACCAGAAGCAGGAGACACAGATGGGCATTTTGTAGACACGATGGGATGGGAAAACGCGAAACACAGTATCGAAAACAATGCTGGCAACACAGTACCAGTTGAGTATTGGCTGTTTACCCTTGTGATCGCAGGGCTGACTGGGAGCTTCCCATCATCACCAGAGAGTACCGTACCCCATATGGCTAGCCTGGGGAAAAGATCAAAATTCAAAATTCCAAGTGTGGTCTCTACTGACTGCGTATCACTTTCGCACCATCGTGAAATCCAAAAAATTGTAAGTCAGACCATCATAAGTTGGGGACCATCTGTGTTTTACTGCATGTAAATTATATTTTAATTGAAAAAGAGAAAACAAATCCATTACAATGTGAGGAGTGAGCTCAGCGCTTTCCTCCCTGGCACTGACCACCACGCATGGCCACATATTTATGTGTGTGAGACAGGATTAGTGCCACCAGCTCTGGCAGAGTGGAGCTCATGCTGCCTCCTTCATTCTCGTATTCCCAGTGCCCGGCTCATGGCAGGCACCCCACACGTAAAACCAAGCTGTGTACAGGGTGTTGGGGGTACTGAGGAGGGAGCCTGTCCGCTCTGGCTGGGGCTGGGGGTGCTCCACAGAGAAGGGGTTGTGGAGTCACACCCTGGAGGCCCTTGGGGATTTTTCTCATCAGACTAAAGAAGGAGGGGTGAGTAGGCAGAGGAGCCTGCATGTATGTGCAAAGGCCCAGAGGCAGGAAGAGCTGCTTGTCTGTGCTGTGGTGGGAGGAGTGGAGGGGAGAAAGGTAGGCAGGGCCTTATTTGCTGACCTAGAGAGTGTGGTCTTAAGTCTATGGGAGCCATGGAAGGTTCTGAGAGAGGGCAGTCACAAAAGCGGATCTGCATTTTAGAAAGATCAGTGGGTTTGCAGACTGGAGCCCAGGGGAAGGGCTGGGAGTTCTTCACGGAGGGTGAAAAGATGGGGACAGCCCATGAACACTTGCACCTGCCCTGGGCATTCAGGGGAGCTCTGAGGGTCTGAGCTCTGGCCTGCTGGGCTGGGGAAGCAGCGCCACCTACTGGCTCTCTCTGCTCCTGGACTTTGCAGGCCACCATGATGCTTCTGGTCCCGCAGTGGGACAGGCCAGCCTGTGGCCCTCAGAAGGAGGGGGCAGAAAGAGACCTTCTCTGGGGGATGAGCTCTCCCTCTGGTTCAGGGGCCTGAGATCAGTACCTTGTGCAGATGCTGGGAGGAGCAATGTTCCCCTGTACTGAACGAACACAAATTAGTATTGCTAGGTTCTGCTAATTCTGCCTGGGTTTGGAACCAAGTTCCACCACCTTCTAGCAGGGTGACCTTGATAAAGTTACTGAAGCTCTCGGCGCCTCAGTTTCCTCATCTGTAAATTAGGAATAGTAATAGCATCCACCTGTCAGGGTTGTTATGCGTCAGCAAGTGTAAAGCACTCAGCACGGTGCCTGATACGTGGTAAGTACGCAAAGCTCTTACTATAGCTATTATTATTTTATCACCATCATCACTCAGGGCACGAAGTGAGGAGTGCCTGGTGCCTCTGGAGGGCTCATGGGCTGCAGGCCGAGGGGCAGCCTATGGCACAGGGGGCCTGAGGGCAGCTGTGGCAGCTGGAGAAGGGCTGAGCCCCATGGCTAAACAGCTCAGACTCTCTCCTGACCACAGTGGGGACAGGCGAAAGGTGCTGGCCAGGAAGAAAGGGGTCAGATCTGTGTTTCGCAAGCCCAGCAGCTACACGTCCCTTTCTGCTCTCACACGTGCTCTCCCAGGGAGCCTCATACCCAGCATCCCGGTCCTCGGCGTGCAGACCCGGAAACGGGCTCAGGGAGGTTAAGGAACGTGTGCAATTCACATGGTGAATCAAGGGCAGGGCCCTAAACTCTCAGCTTATGACCCCACAGCCCGGGGCTCCATCTCTTCCATGGTGCAGTGGTCATGGGAGGGATTCCATAGCTTTTCTGGTCCCTCTCAGCCAGAGCAACAATCTTCTTTCAAGAATTAATTTTAAAACTGACTTTTTAAATTGAAATGAAAGCGTCTTCCCTTTCCCAGCTGGGCCAGTTCCTGGCTGGGAAGTTTGCAGCAGGAAGAGGGTGTGAGCGTGTGTGTGTGTGTGTGTGTGTGTGTGTGTGTGTGTGTGAGCATGTGAGTGTATATGTGAATGAGAAATCGTGTGTGTGTTTGTCATACAGACAGTCTATTGGGACTCCTCGGACCCAGGCTCGCCTACCCACTTATGTCCCACCAGGCTCCTTCTATAAGGAGTGGTGACGATGACTGGTCCTCTGCCACCCCCCACCCCCTCCCCAGTGGCCTATGCCAGCTGCTTCCTGCCGTGGATCTGAGAGACCAAAGGCCTGCCTTTGCTCTCGGGCACTTCTCCATGCAGACTCCTGGTTCCTCACTCGAAAGTTCCAGTCCCTGGCTGCGCACTGCCAGCCCCTGCCCCCACCCCGCTTCCCACTTAGAGCTCCAGAGGGAAGCTGGTTTGCCGGAATGTTTACGAAACATGAGTGAGAGGATTTTTTTTTTTGAAAGAAAAATTAGTGTAGCAGGATTCTTCAGACTTAGTGCAGTATTTCTGAAATTCAAAACCTGATTTATGTATTTTCCTGTCAACAGTGCATCTCGAAACGTCACGCCTGCTGCCACCAATTAATTCGTAATTTTCCCATTCACGATTAAGTTGCATGGCGTCAGCAGATGCAAATTCTGTGAAGTCATGCAGTTCTGCTTTCAGGAGGAAGTTGTGCAGACTTTATCAAGCAGCCAAGTTATAATGACGCGTGTAAATCGAATAATAAAGCCGAATTTTTGCCCCTTGTGAAAATCAGTCACATGTTCTTGTGTTTGTGTGTGTGTGTGTTCATTGAGGTGTAAGTGATAGATAACACTGAATTAGTTTCATGTATGCAACATAGTGATTCGATATTTGTGTATGTTGTGAAATGATCACCACAAATAGGTCTAGTCAACATCTGTCACCACAAGTAGTTACACAATTTTTTTTTCTTGTAATGAGAACTTTTAAGATCTGCTCTGAGCGATTTTGAACTATGCAATACGGTATTATTAACTATAGTTGCCATGCTGTACATTACAGCCCATGACTTATTATAACCGGAAGTTTGTGCCTTTTGACCACCTTCACCCATTTTGCACTGCTCCCTGCCCACCGTCCCCCAGTTGCTGGCAACCACCAGTCTGTTCTCTGTATCTATGAGCTTGGTTTGTTTTTCTTTTTTTGTTTTTAGATTCCACCTATAAGGGAGATCATACAGTATTCGTCCAAGGTCTTTCCACGTTGTCGAAAATGGCAAGATTTCATTCTTTTTTATGCTGAATAATATTCGTGTGTGTGTGTGTGTGTGTGTGTGTGTACGTGTGCCACGTTTTCTTTATCCACTCACCCGTTGATGGGTACTTTGGTTGCTTCCATATCTTGGCTATTGCAAATACTGCTGCAGTGCACATGGGGGTTCAGACATCTTTTTGAGTTAGTGTTTTCATTTCCTTTGGATAAACACCCAGAAGTGGATATTATGGTAGTTCTATTTCTAACTTTTTTTTAGCAACTACCGTCCTGTTTTGCACGGTTTCCAATTTACATTCCCATCAACAGTGCATGAAGGTTCCCTTTTCTCCGTATCCTCACCAACACTTATTTCTTGTCTTTTTGATAATAGCCATTCTAACAGGCGTGAGGTGATATCTCAGTGTGGTTTGGTCCTATATTTTATATTCACTATTCTTGGAGTTTCACAAAATAGTATCAAACTTATTTTCAAGAAAAATTTCAAAATTGTGTGAAAATTTACCATGGAATCCCACAGAGCTTTGCAGGAGCGTTTGGTTGCTGCAAGGACCCCACTACTGAATTGCAAGTTTTCACTGGAGTGTCTCTCTCTCTCATCTATCAGGCTGGGATTTTCTCAAGGATGGGACTCCGTTTTATTAATCTGTGACCACAGTATTGCCTGTAGTTGATGCTCAATAAATATTCATTGGGGACTTCCCTGGCAGTCCAGTGGTTAAGACTCCATGCTTCTACCGCAGGGGGCAGGGGTTCAGTCCCTGGTTGGGGAACTAAAATCCCACATGCCACGGGGCGCGGCCAAAAAAAATACATATATATATTCATTGGATGAATCAACCAAAAGAAATAATGATTGGGAAAAAGTTGGAGTTAAGTGACTTGTGGGTGGTTGGAAGTTGTACAGGTTCTAATGATATTTTTCTTTTCCTTATTCATTATCTTGGGCTGCCTTAACAAAATATCATGGACCAGATGGCTGCAACACAGAAATTAATTTTCTCAGCCAGCCACCTCTCTGTGTCCTCACATGGCCTTTGTTCAGTGTGTGCATGTGCACAGAGAGAGATCTCTGTCTGTCCTCCTCTTCTTAAAAGGCCACCAATCTTATTGGATTAGGGCCCCACCCCTCTGACCTCATTTAACCTAATTACCTCTTCAGAGCCTATGCTTAAGTACAGTCACATTGTGGGGGTTAGGGCTTCAACATATGATTTCTGGGAGACACAATTCAGTCCGTAGCAGTCATTTCCCCACCCTAGGGGGCCACCCTTGGAGATTTGTGGGAAGGCAGAGCTGGAAGGGACTTTACAATGCACCCGACACAGAGAGGGGCGGTCACTCACCCAGGGCCACATAGCCTGTGGGCACAGAGTTAGGATGATGGGCTCTACTGCCTGGGGGGCTCCCAGAGCCCTAGGCTGGGTGGTTTCAGCAGGAGTGGGATCTGGGGTGGGCAGATAGGTGCTCACACTGTCCTGACTCTGCCCTTGTGTTAGTTACAGGACTCTGATCAGACCCACGTACAGAGTGTCCTACCGCACAGTGACGGCGCTGGAGTGGAGGTGCTGCCCTGGCTTTACCGGGAGCAACTGTGACGAGGGTGAGTCTGCCGGGGGCAGGGGGCAAGGGGAGGGGGTGCTGGCCGGGCCGAGCTTCAGAGTCTACAGATGCTCCTCCCTCCCCTGCCCTCCTTCTGCAAGCAGCTCTCCTTTCTTCCACATTCCTTCCTTCTTTTTCCTAAGCATCCCTGAACCAAATGCTCGGGACTGGCCAAACTGGGGAGAGCCTGGCACCCTGCCTGTGGGCACAGAGGTGGGGTCCCGTGTGCACTGCTTGGGCCAGGCATGAAGGAGAATCGTAAGCCCTGGCCTGAGGAGGAGATTCAGTGTACAGCCTATGTCTTCTGCTCTGGCTCTGACTTACCCCAGAGCCAGGGCAGGCAGAGCTGGATATCTGGGCTCTGAGCAAATGCAGATGAGGATCCAGGAGCCTTGAAGCCATGCCGGTTGTAGAATAAGTCAGATGGACCTGGTGGGCGGCAGCAGCAGGAAGGCCTCACCCTGCTGCCCTGGCCCTGTTGCTGGGCAGGTGCCCAGAGGGAGGAGGGGAGGTCAGGACCCAGAGCCAGAGCCTTCCTTCTGAACCCAGGAGCCAGGCTCAGTCTGGCTCTGGAACTTGATGGGCCCAGAGAGCAGCGCTCAGGTGGGATTCAGAGACAGCAACAGAGCCCATCCCTGCTGCACCCACATCCAGGGACAGTGGGTCCTGCCTGACAAACAGGTTTGCAGCCCACCTGGTTTTCCAGGAGAGCTGGGCAGTCCCAAGGCTCAGGGGTCAGTTTTGAATTTGGAAACAGTAGTTCTCCTCAACCTCAACTTTCTGACAAAATGATCCTCTCTCATCTTTTTTTATTACCTAACTTACTGATTTTAGTTATACGTATATTTAAAATATAAGTACTCTATATGTGTATGCTTTTATTGTAAACTGCCTAAAAGTCTTTGGATTACACATAATAGCCGAAGAACAGCAAGGGCAGTAATAGTAACGATGATGGTGCTTCAGTGAGCCTGTGGCCCAAAGCTGAGCTGAAGGAAGGGGCTGGGACATGGAAGCGTCCAGTGGTACCTCCTTTACTGGTCTGTGAGCCTGATTCTGGGAAGGGAGGTGGACAGCCTCAGGGGCTGGCCCATACTTGGGGGGCGCAGGACTGCCTGGGCCTTTCTTTGGGGAGAAACAGAAGGGACCCCAGGTGTGAGGGGCTGAGGGGAGGCCTGGCTCCCCCAGGTGAAGGCGTGGGTGGCAGGACTTTGTGCTTTATGTGTTGAATGACCACGGCTCACACTGGGTCCCTTGTTGAGGTCGGAGGCCCTCAGAAGCAGGTTTGGACCATGGTTGTGGGAGAGACCTCTGGTCCCTCCAGCAGGGTAGAGCCGACCTGTCCTCTGGATTCTGCGAGGGGCTGGGAGGCAGGGCTTTCAAGGGCAGTGACTGATTTGCCGTTAAGTAACTGACTCAGCGCTTCTCAGTGACCAATACAATAAATAGCATTGGCTCCACCCGCCGAAGCGCTGGCTTGCCATCAAGACTTCAACTGTAGAAGCCCTCCCTAAGCCTCAGGAAGGCTCCCGGGCCCTTCTTTCAGCTCCGGAGCCTCTGTGGGTGCCCCCCGCCACCCATCCGCCCCCTCGTCATCGCCTCGACCAACTATGATCCTGTGTCTTCACGTCGGCCTCCCCGCCCCCCGCCACCCTGCAGGGCTGTCCAGTTCCTCTAGGGGTAACTAAGCCCCACCCGCATGGGGCCCCTTCCTTCCTCTCTTGGAAACACTGCAGTGCTGGAGCGTATATGTTTTTCATCTCTCTTCATATTCTCTTCATTAGAGGAATGAATGAACCACGAGATGAAGTGTAGTCAGTCTCAAAACGTGTAAGTCGTAATTCTCGCACAAGTGGCTTGTGAGCGTGCGTTGTATCGAACGCATGGCTTGTGGAACCAGCAACATGGCAAAGCTGATTCAAAAGAGATTAGAGAACCTGATGCATATGCAGATTGGGGTCCCCAAGACCACGCTTGGGTTGCTGCCCTGAACCAGAACGCTCGGTGGGACTCAGTCGTGTATACACGGTGGCTTCCTGCACGGCTGAGCTGCTTCCAGCCCCTCTGCCAGTTGAGCTGGCACAAGGGACGCCCCCAGAAATCACAGCGTTGGCATAGACTATCTGGCCCAAGGCTCCCAGACCCTCGTATCAGATAGGACATTTCAAGAGCTTAGAGATAGCTCCCAGGAGCCAAGCGCAAAGGCCAGACCTCCCTTTGGGTTAGGTTCATCCTTTACTGATGTGTGTGTGTGTGTGTGTGTGTGTGTACACATATATATGAATATACACATATAGAATGCATAGATTTCATACATATTAAAATACAGGAACTATGATTTTTTAAAAATATATATGAAATAAGAACCTGAAATAAAATCACGACGTTAGATCCTACAGGACAATAAAAACAAAACCTTTGGGGTTATCCTTTCTACTGAGCAGAAATCGTTTACATATCCCCAGTTTCGTACAAGTTAACATCCAGCTTTGCAGAACCTTGGCTGTCATACACAGTGAATGGCAAGTAGACAAGGTGAACTTCCCCCAGGAAGTCCCATGGCCCCTGGGTGGGCTCCTTAGAGAATGCCGTAGCGGGACGCTCAAAGGTCAGGCCCTCACCTTTTTGCCCACGTCCATGTGTAGGTAATTCTTGCAGACCGAATGGACGAAACACAGCATTTGGCGAGCAGCAGACCTGGCATGTGTGGGGGGCAATCCTTGTCCTCAGGGAGGTTCTGCCCATCGGGACAGGAGTAGGTTCTAGCAGGGCTGGGGGGCCCATCCTTCCTGGGAGAGGAGATGTAACTGTGAGCTGGTCAAGTGCCCCCAAAGGTGCCCGCCCTTGAGAGCTTGGCACGGCACCTCCAGAAGAAAGCTCTGACCTGGTAGGCCACGGGGATGTGGATTATCGATGCACTCCCCAGAAACGTCTCGGCGTCCTGAGCTAATTATTAAGAGGTGTCGGCACCACTCCAGACACCGTCAGCCTCAGAGTCTCTGCCAGCCCCTCCCTGGTGGAGGAACCTTCCAGGTTCGCCCACTTCGGTGAGGAATGCGTGTTCACCTTAGGGCATGGGATGAGGCTTGCCTGTTTCAGGGAGTATCAGGGTTGAGCAGCCCCTTCCCAGCTCTGAGCACGAGGGTCCTGGGAACCCTGCGGGGCTGAGGAATTCCTGGGAGCGTGAGGCCCTGGGCTGAGGTCGGGACTGGCTCCTGTAAGCCCTGGTAAAGACTTTGCATTCCCAAGCATGAAACAGTAATGACAGAAGACAAAATCAAGGCGGTGTCCGTGACTTCAGACACATTCCTGAGATGGTTGTGGAGGGGTCTGGACCATGAACTCCCACTCGGTTCCCAGTCCAGCCTCTCTGGAAAGCCAGCAGGTCAGGGGTGCCCTCCTCTGTGGTTTTGCTTTGGTTCAGATGAGATTCCCCAGGAGATGAATCTTTCTCTGCTGTGTCTGGCTTTCCTTCCAAGTTGTCAGGTCTCTGGTCTTACGACTTGGGGCTGGGACTGCCTGGAGGTAGGTGGCTCCTGCCTCCCAGGTGGCCTGTCTCTGGGCCTGCTCCCCCCCTGCTGGGTCTCCCCCTCCCTTTCCTCCCTGGACACCCCAGGAGTGCTGGCCCGAAGCTTGGGGATACTTTCCTCCATAGATAAGTCTATATACAGTTGATCCTAACTATTTGACGATTCTATATTTGTGAATTTGGCCTACTTGCTAAAATTTATGTGTTACCCCCCCCAAATCAGTGACCACTTTTGTGGTCATTCACAGCTATGTGCAGAGTGACAGACAATTTGAGTCACCTAACACGTGTGTTACCAGCTGAGGTTGAACAAGGTGACCCTCTGCTTCCTCGTTCCAGTTCTCATGCAAACAAGTGTCCTTTTCATGGTCTGTTTAGTGCCGTGTTTTCCGCATTTTCGTGCCCCCCCCTTTTTTGTGACAATTCCCTTGTCTAAAATGTCCCCAAGCATAGTGCTGTCCAGTGTTCTTAAGTGCAAAAAGACTATGATGTGCCTTCCTGAGAAAATACATGCGATAAGTAAGCTTTGTTTGGCATGAGTTATAGTGATGTTGGCTGTGAGTTCAATGTTAGTGAATCTGCACTATATATTCAATAAGATGTCTTTCGATAAAAGCCCACATAAAACAAGGTTATGTATTGATTAGCTGACGAAAATGTTGTGACCGGATGCTCACAGGAACCAAATCCTGTATTTCTCCCATAGTGATGGTTCAGTATTCACTAATTCAGAGTTCTGGGGACTTTATGAAATGTAACTACCATGAATAAGGAGAATTAACTGTATCTGCGGATCTATAACATCTATCTAGAAATATTTTTTTTCTTATTACAAAAGCAAGTACGTGTTCCGTGTAGAAAAAGTGAAAACATCCAGAATTATACCTCTTAAGGTAACCTCCAGTCTCACTTTGGTGAAAAGCCTCCAGACCTTTCTCTGTGCTTACATGTCTGTTGTACTCTACATGCTGTTTGATAACTTTCTTTTACACATAAATTGTCATGAACATCTCTCCTTGTCAATAAGGTGCTTTCTCTCGTATCATTTTCAGTGGTGTGGAGTTTGGGTATACACGTTATTAACTATCCCCCACTAGAAAATATTTAAGTTGTTTCCATTTTAAAAATTGCTGTAAACATGTTTTTTTTTTTAACTGTGGTAAAATTTACATATACAGAGTACACCAATTCTAAGTGTACAATTTAATAAGTTTTGATAAATGCATACATGTTTCCATCACCTCCCAGAAAGTTCCCCCCACTTAGCAACCTCTGTTCTAATTTCTATCATCATAGATCAGTTTTACCTATTCTTGAACCTCATGTAAATGGAACCATACCATATATACTCTTTTGTGTATAGTTTCTTTCACTTAGCATAATGTTTTTGAGATTTATTCATGTTGTTACATGTGTATCAGTAGTTTATTTTTGTTACTAAGTATTGTTCCATTGTATAAATAACCACAATTTTATTCACCCATTCTCCTGTGGGTAGATGTTTGAGATATTTCTAGTTTTAGCCTTTAAGCTTCTGTGAACATTCTTGTATATGTCTTTCTATCAATATGTATGTTTTTACTTCCCTTGGGCAAATCCCTAGGAGTGGAATTGCTCGGTTGTGGTGTATGTTTAACTTTATAAGAAAGAGCTAAACTATTTTCTAAAGTGGTTTTACCACGTTACACTCCTATTAGCAAAGTATGTTCTAATTGCTCCATATCTTTGTCAACACTTGGTGTTGTCAGCCTTTAATTTTAGCCATTCTGGTGGGTATGAAATGCTTTCTCACTGTGATTTTAATTTGCTCTTCCCTGTTGACTTATGATGTTGAGCATCTTTTTTTTTTTTTTTTTTTTTCGGTATGCGGGCCTCTCGCTGTTGTGGCCTCTCCCGTTGCGGAGCTCAGCGGCCATGGCTCACGGGCCCAGCCGCTCTGCGGCATGTGGGATCTTCCCGGACCGGGGCACGAACCCGTGTCCCCTGCATCGGCAGGCGGACTCTCAACCACTGCGCCACCAGGGAAGCCCATTGAGCATCTCTTTGTATGCCTAACTGATGTGCTTACTAGCCATTTGTATATAGTCTTTTGTGAAGTGCCTTTTCAAGATTTTGCCCGTTTTTAACTGAGTTGTTTAATTTTAATAAGAAACAGCCAAATTGTTTTCCAAAGAGATGTTAACATTCTATACTCTCACAAGCACAGTGTTCCAATTGTTCCACATTCTTGCTAAGATTTGATGTTATTAGTCTTTTTATATTTAGCTGTTCCAGTAAGAATGGAATGGTATGTAATTGTAATTTCTTCTTTTTTAAGACTGTTTTGACCACTCTAGTTCTTTTGCATTTCCATAACAATTTTACAATCCTTTTATCAATGTCTTCCAAAAAAAAGTCTATTGGAATTGGGGTTAGGATTGTGATGAATTTGCAGACCAATTTGGGGAGAATGGAGGTCTTAATAGTGAATCTTCTGATTCATGATCATGGTATAGCTCTCCATTCATATAAGGCTTTAATTTTTCTCAGCAATACTTTGTAGTTTTCACAGTGGAGGGCTTGCTTATCTTTTATTAAATGTATTTCTAAGTATTTCATATTTTTAGTGCTTCTAAAAAATGGGATTGCTTTAAAAGTTTTCATATTATAATAATTTTGCTGTTATTATATAGAAATATATTTGATTTTTGAATATTGACCTTGTGTCTGAAAACCATGCTAAATCCATTTATTAGTTCTAGCAGCTTATTTATTGATTTGTTTGGATTTTCTAAATAAACTATCATGTCTTCTGTGAATAAAAACATTTTTGCTTTTTCCTTTCAAATATTTTGCCTTTTATTTCTTTTTCTTGCCTTATTGGACTGGCTAGAACTTCTAGTAAAATGTTTACTAGAAGTGGTGAGAACAGATATCCTTGCTTTGTTCCTTATCATAGGGGAGAAGTTCTCAGTATTTCACAATTAATTATTAAGTATGTGATTAGCAGCAGATTTTTTATATATGCCATTTATCAGATGAGGACAGTCACTTCTAAGTTTGTTGAGAGTATTTGTCAGGAATAGGTGCTGAATCTTATCAAATGCTTTTTCTGCATCTATATTGAGGTGATTATATTTTTATCCTTTATTATGTCAATATAGCACATTGCATTGATTTGAAATACTAAACTAACTTTTTGTTCCTGGGAATAACCTTATTATTACTGGGATAAACTTCTTTTGGATACATTATTCTTTTTTATATTTCCGTATTTGTTATTTATCTGTAATTTGCTTTCCTTCTAATGTCTGTCAGTTTTTAATTATGAGGACTTAGCTGTTCTCATAAAAAGACTTGGGCATTTTTCCTCCTCTATTTTCTGAAAACTTTTTTTTTTTAAGATCATATTGCTTTTTCCTTAAGAGTTTAATTGAACTTTGAGTTCACAGTGAAACCATCTGGACCTGTAGTTTTCTTTGTGGGGAAGTTTTTGATAACAAATTCATTCTCTTTCATCTATATAGGGCCACACATGTTTTCTGTTTCTTATTTTAATAATTATTTACACATTTTAAATTAACTTTATTGAAGTGTAATTTGCATACAACTCATTACGTGTATTTAATTTACACACACCAGAAGTATACAGTTCAATAAGTTTTGACCCCATGAATGAATAATTTTCTACATAATTCTCTTTTCTCTGGTATTCCTCTCACCAAATTTGCCTCAGCCTCCTTGTACTCTGATTTCTTGCTCTTCAATTCAGAGAGATTGCCATGTTCTACATAGTGTCACCCTCATGAGCTCCAGTGCAGTAAGTGCTTCCAGGAATTACCTTGTTTGTTTTCTTTCTCTCAGGAATCAGTGCTCATATTGTTCAATGTCTGTGGACATTTGTTTCATAAATTTCATCCCATTTTCTAGTTGTTTATGGTGGGAGGGCAAGTTCAGTATGACTTAGTCTATCATGACCGGAAGCAGAAGTTACATATTTTCCTTTATTGGGTTTTTAGTTATACTTCTCTGTATCATGTATTAGTACTCCTAAGGATTAAAATCTGTATCCTTAACTTATCATAGTAAACATGGGATTATTCCATGTAAAATGAAAGAAAATTTTAACAGTACAATTTTAACAGTTCATTTATCTACCCCACCATCCTTTGTGCTATTGTTGTCATATGCTTTATTATTTATTTGTTTTAAAGATTTATTTATTTAGGGGTACATTGGGTCTTAATTGCTGTGCATGGGCTTTCTCAGTTGCAGCGATCGGGGGCTACTCTTCGTTGCAGTCCCCAGGCTTCTTGTTGGGTGGTTTCTCTTGTTGCAGAACATGGGCTCTAAGCACACGGGCTTCAGTAGTTGCGGCATGTGGGCTCAGTAGTTGCGGCATGCAGGCTCTAGGGCATGTGGGCTTCAGTAGTATAGTTGCTCCGCGGCATGTGGAATCTTCCCAGACCAGGGCTTGAACCCATGTCCCCTGCATTGGCAGGCAGATTCTTAACCACTGTGCCACCAGGGAAGTCCCTCATATGCTTTAAATATGAATATGTTATAAACTTTACAATTCAATATTATACTTTTTTGCATTAAACAGTCAGATTACTATTTAAGAAGTGAAGAGAAGGAAAAGTAGTCTTCTCTGTACTCCATAGTTATCATTTCCAGTGATCTTTATTTCTTCCTGGAACTCTGAGCCTTCATCCAGAATCCTTTTTCCTCAACCCCAAGAAGTTCTTTCAGCATTGCTTGTAGTACAGATCTGCTTGTAGTGAATTCTCTCAACTTAAAAAAAAATTTTAGTAACTATTTTGCCTTAATATTTATCTATCATCTGTCTATATTATATATATATCATAAAATACACATAACATAAAATTTACCTTTTCAGCCATTTTAAAGTGTATAATTCAGTGTCATTAAGTACATTCACAATGTTTTGCAATCATCACGCTATCTAGTTCCAGAATTTTTTATCACCCCAAAGGGAAACCTGACACCCATTAAGCAGTTATTTCTCATTCTCTCCTTCCCTTAGCCCTTGGCAACCACAAATCTGCTTTCTGTCTCTATTGATTTGCATATTCTGGATATTTCGTGTAAATGGAATCATACAATATGTGGCCTTTGTGTCTGGCTTCTCTTACTTAACATAATGTGGGGTTTTTTTGTTTTTACTTTTGGCTGCGTTGGGTCTTTGTTGTGGTGCGCAGGCTTCTCATGGTCATGGCTTCTCTTGTTGCGGAGCATGGGCTCTAGGCGCGTGGGCTTCAGTAGTTGTGGCATGCAGGGTCAGTGGTTGTGGCACGCGGGCTCAGTAGTTGTGGCTCGCGGGCTCTAGAGTGCAGGCTCAGTAGTTGTGGTGCATGGGCTTAGTTGCTCTGCAGCATGTGGGATCTTCCTGGGCCAGGGATCGAACCCGTGTCCCCTGCATTGGCAGGCAGATCCTTAACCACTGTGCCACCAGGGAAGCCCTTGACATAATGTTTTGAAGCTTTATCCGAGTTGTGGCATATGTCTGAATAATGAATAGTATTCCGTTATATGGATGCACTACTTTTGTTTATTCATTCATCAGTTGATGGACATTTAGGTTGTTTCCACCTTTTGGCTATTGTGATTAGTGAGGCTATGCACATTCATGTACAGGTTTTTGTTTGAACGCCTGTTTTCGATTCTTTTTGGTGTATACTTAGGATTGGGAATTTCTGAATCATGTGGTAATTTTCTGTTTAACTTGCTGAGAGACTGCGAAACTGTTTTCGTAGTGGCTGCACCATTTCACATTTCCGCCAGCAATGTACAAGGGCTCCAGTTTCTACACATTATCTACAGTACTTCATTTTCCATTAATTTTAAAATATTTTTATTGAGTTTATAATTGTGGATTGATTTTTTTTTTCTTTCAGTTATTTTAAAGTTTGGTCATTCTATTGTCTTTTTGCATCCATTATTTCAGGTGAGAATCTGCTGTCATCATATTGTTTCCACACTAAGATTGTTTCCTTTTCTCCTCTGGTTGTTTTAAGAATTTTTTTTTATCCTTGCCTTTCAGCAGTTTGACTATGATGTTACCAAGTGGGATTTGAGAAATCCTGCTTGGGGTTGTTTGAGGATCTTGGATCTATAAGTCAATGTTTTTGACCAAATTTGGAAAATTTTGTCCATTATTTCTTCAAATATATTTTTCTGCCCTATTCTCTCCACTCCTCTTGAGATTCCATTTGCATACATGTTAGATTGCTTGATACTGTCATTGAAGATCTTTTTTCCCCTCTGTTCTTCAGATTGGATAATTTCTGTTGATCTGTCTTCAAGTTCATTGACTATTTCTTCTGACTTTTACAATCTTCTGTTAAGCCATCCAGTGAAATTTTCATTTCAGATATTATTCTTTTCAGTTATAGAATTTCTGTGTGTGTGTGTGTGTGGTTTTTTGTTTTGTTTATATTTCCCTGATAAGATCTCTGCATATAGTTTATTTTTTATCCAAGAATGTATATGTAATAGCTGCTTTTAGGTCCTTGTTTTCTATTTCCAACATCTGGGTCATCTTATGGTTTGTTTGTATTGACACTTTTCTCTCGACTTGGGTAGCATTTCCCCCTTTCTTCCTCCCTTCCTCCCTTCCTTCCTCTTTCTCTCTTTCCCTCTTTCTTCCTTTCTTCCTTCCCACCTGCCTTCCATGTTAACAACTTTTGCTTGTATACTGGACCCTTTGAATGATATTTTGTAGAGATTCTGGTTTCTTGGAAGAGTGTTGATTTTTGTTGTAGCAAGCAGTTAAATCACTATACATTTGTGAAGGCTTGGTTTTTATACTTTATTGGGGTGGATATGTAAGTCTCTTAGACCTGGGATATAGCTTTTTCACCTAAGGCATAGCCTTTCTCTGGTTTCAAAGGCAAGCTTAGTTAGGTGTTAACTAAACCCCTTAACTTGGAGAGACTCAAGCTCTAAATCACCTTCCTTTTATTGGGTAGCAGCTGATACATCAGCTCAGCTTTTGAAGCCTTCCCACTGTTGTTTTCTGCTGAGCTCATTGGAATCTCCGCTACACATGCACAGTTCAGGGACCAGCCAAGGATTTCCGGGTAGTTTGTACACAGAGTTTGAGACTCTCTGCTCTATGTTGTTCCTCCCTAATTAGATTTCTTCCCCCAGTTTCCAGGTCCTCTGGCAGCCTTAAGACTAAACAACTGCAGTTTTTGATTTGAGTTTTGGCCACCCTGCACTGCTTGAATTGGGGTGTGCCCTTGGGGGAAAAGCCATGTAATGTAGAATTCACTCGGTGCTATTCCCTTTTTGCAAGGGTTGAATTCCCACCAGTTTCTGCTGGCTTTTTGTTGCTCTCTAGTGTCTTCAAATAGTTGTTTAAAATTTTTTATCTAGAGTTTGTTATTTTTATCTAAAATGGAATTAGTCTGACACAAGCTACTCTATCCTTACTGGCACTGGAACTTTGCGACCATCTTTTTAGTTAAATTTTTGTCCGCACCTTTAATGATTTCCTTAGGATAAATTCCTAAGCAGAATTATTGGGTCAAGGAGCATACACACCACATCAAGGTTTTTGAATTGTACTGCCAAATTAGCCCCCAGAAAGGTTGCTGATTACATTGATGTGGACATATTGAGAAATTCTAGAGGCTAATTTCCCATTGTGGTACCTGACACGGTGCCTGGCACTTCGGGTCTGTAAAGGCTGTTGACTGACTCTGGATCCGGAACATGATTTTTGCCAGTGCTGATCAAAGGAGTCAGCATTAAGCATGGGATACGGTACCGTTAACTTCATCACTAGAACTAATTTAAAAAGTGTTCCTTAAGTCCCATTCCACCAGTAGATGTCCCTCCAGTGAGTTCAACTGGCTGGCAGCAGAAGTGACACCAACACCTTTACCAACATCATGTAATCACGTCAGTATTCCTCACCTCTGAAATGGTATTTTATACTTCCAAAAGGGCTTTCAGTCACGTTATTCTGTATTTCCACAGTATAGATGCTGCTATATACTGTCTGTGTCCCCACCCCCGCCAAATTCATATGTTGAAACCTGTTCCTCAAAATATAGGTATATTAGGGGCCCTTGGGAGGTAATTAGGTCATGAGGGTGGAGCCCTTATGAATGGGATTAGTGACCTTGTAAAAGAGACCCAAGAGGTCTCCCTCAGCCCTTCTGCCATGTGAAAACACAAGAAGACAGACACCTGTGAACCAGGAACTTGGCCAAGTTCATCCAGCTGAGAAGTGGCTGATGCAGAATTGGAACCTGGGTCTCTTGCTCCTGATTAAGTGACCCTTACTCTTAGTTACCTGTGACCTTTAAGGTCTTGGGAAATCCCACTCAAACTTGCCCCAGCACAAAGGACAGGTCAGCTGGACTCTCAGCTGGCTCCTTCATTCTGTACCTGCTGTGGCCTGGTCCCTGGTGTTTTAAAGGCCAGATTTCATGCTGCTTTGGTGTTGTGGAGGAGCTTTGCCTCAAATTCATCAGGAGATGATAAGTTTCATTCAACTAGGGGATGTTTCCTCTGTGTGTGTGTGTGTGTGTGTGTGTGTCTGTGTGTCTGTGTGTCTGTGTGTGTGTGTGTGAGCTGGAGTCCTGGCCAGGACAGGAAATGAATCCTCTGGGCCTCCATATGGACAAGGGCAGGCCTGGGGCGAGGTGGCTCAGCCAGTGCATCCAAGCACTGAACTGATTGATTTGAGTCCAAGACGATGCTGACATGTCACCCCTGGCTCGAGCTCTGTATATGAGTGTGTTTGTGTTTTGAATGGCTGAGGGTTCAAAGCCAGAAGGAGTTCTCTTGGGAGGAGGCTGTAGCCTCCTGGCCAATCTGCAGAGCTCAGCATTTTAGGGAAATGACGTTCAGTGAATCTGATGTTTCCGAGACTTGCTACCATGGCTGCCATTAAAGGGTGGGACAAGCCAGTAGAACAATATATTCAAATTAGCCTGGAGGTTCCAGGCACTGTGCAAGATGCTTGGGTCACATTGATGAAAAGGAGACCTCAGGAGCTCCCAGATGGGGGTTGTGTATGTGTTGCTGGGTGCCAGGGATAGAGGGTGAGCAGATGATCTGGTCAAAAAAAGGCTTTGCTAAAGACTTGTCAGAGGTGTTGTGGGACCCACCCGAGGTCGGGATTGGGGCGGGGGCCATCTTCCTCCAGCTCAAGACCTTACCCTCTGCGTCCAACCCAGCTCACTTTCTCAGGTCTGCACTCCTCTGGGCATGCCTTAACTCCTGTAGGTTCCGTCTTTCTCACTCACTGGTTTCTTCCCCTCAACACATAAAGCATCTCCCATCTTTACGAAAACAATCTTACTGAATCTGCACCACCCTTTACCCACCATCCCACCTCGGGCTTCCTTTCTTGGCCAGCCTTCTTGGAAGAATTGCCTTCCCTGCCTTCACCGACTTGGCTTCCTTGCTTCCAGGGTCTTCCGCAGCCTGCAAGGTAAAACCTCTGCCCCACTTACCACCCAGAGAGTCTTTTCACTGAGTGACCAGCCACTGGCCAGGAGCTGGAATGCAATACATTTCTTGAATGAATGAATGATCACCAAGGCTGTTTTCATGGGTGTGAGATATGAGGTTCAGATGGTGGAGGGATGATTCTCCCCATTGTAGAGACGAGTAACTGAGGCTTAGAGAAATGTTGATATTATTTATGTGAGGCCCTTCTGGAGCCCATGGGGGAGCTGGAGACTGAGTGATGGGAAGAAAGTACCATCACCACTGCCCGCTCTCTGGCTGGCTGAGCTGGGAGGACCACTAGGGCGCTGACCGTTCAACCGCTTATAACACCTGCCTCTTTCCTGGCATCTTTGGTAGACTTCCGGCCCTGACCTGACGTGGAGAATGAGCTGAGGGTCTGCTCCATTCAGCATCTGTTCTTGCTGTCCGCTCCAACAGACAGTGTGGCCTCACTGATGAGATTCCGGGCCCTTTGATACTCCATCCCAGCCTGGAGTGGTTCCAGCCATCGAGATGGGTTTTGTTGTCAGGCAAGCATCTTTCGGCGCCTCCCGTCATGCTGTGTGGGGCTGTAAATATCCACAGATGTCACCTGCCTTTTCTTTTTCTGGAAAGCGCTTACGTGGGGGCTAGCCCAGGTCGCTGGCGCATTGCTCAACTGCTGGGCTGTCTGCGCACCCAGAGGGCTCTCAGCCCTCCCCGAGGCTGCTGCTTCTGCATCCACGGGCATCTCACAGGGCATGGCGGGGGCCACAGTGATGCCAAGGGAGATGATTGCTAAGCTCGTGAATTTTCTGAGACTCCCCTGGCCAGGGTGACACGACTTCCAGGGAAACCTAGACATTTCCCGTTGGCCACAGGGATCCGGCGTCTCTCCGGGGCAGAGGCTCCAGGTGTAAGACAAGGCTCTCCTGTCACTCCCTCTGATGTGCTGAGCACAGGGAGGGAGATGGGGACCTCTGCTGAGGTGGGCAGAGCCTGGGACAGTCAGGCTCTCTTGCTCTAATCAACCACCTCTTTGAGAGGTGAGTATCGGCCAGTCCAGAGACTTGGCGCTGGACCACATAAACCTGGTATGGGGTGAGATGCCGGGGAGCTGTGCATGGGCGAGAAGGAGGGGCCAGGCAAAGGGCAGCAGATGTGTGTTCTTCCCGCTGAGTGGCTGGGCCAAGGCAGCCTTTGTGGGGGAAACTGGGTCCCTCAATTAACAGCTGAGGCTCCAGGAAGAACATGTTCGTCCCCTAAGTGACCTGCTAGATGCCAGCGGGCTTCTTTCCAGAACACTCAGGAAGGGAGTGGAGGACTTTCTAGAGCACAGCCTGCATGTTGGCAGGGAGAAGTTGGGCTGGGGTGGTGTGGTATTAGGAAAATAGGGGAAAACATAAAGAGAGGAGTAGTTACACTAATTCAGCAGATCAAGGAGTTGGTTTTCTTCTTCCACCTCCTGCTTCTCGTTAGGATCCTCTCTGGGGCCAAGTCCACATGCTGGGGCTCAAGGTCACACACTTTGGCTTTGGGTGGCTGCAGTAGTTGCCAGGGCCAATGCACTGGAGAGGACTGGTTTGGCCTGCTGCAGGGAAGCATTTCCAGAACCTTCCAAATGGGGCTGGGGTCCCAGGCAGTGAGCACATCACACCCACGCTGTGGCCGGGAGAGGGGAAGGGCCTTGGCCAGTGGTCATTTGCCATAAGCTTATACGTGCGATGCTGTCCAGGCTGGGCAGAGCCAGTGGCTGGCAGAGGCTGTTGGTCCACCCCAGCCCCACCCTCAGGGTCTAGGGGTGACTGTTTGGAGCCTGCCTGTGCTTTGGCAGAAGCCTTGGCCTGTTATGGTGGATGGCGCTGTCTGGGCCCCACCCAGGGAGCACCTTCGACCCGACAACTCCATCTTCTAAGTGTTTCTGCTTCTTCTCCTGGGACCTCCAGGACTGCAGTGTCATCAACAGCTCCCCGTACTCTTATTGGAGACCTCCGTGTCTCGACCCCAGGTGACACATGGGAGGGTGAGGGGAGGTCCGGACCATCACGATAGTCCTATAACTGGGGTATACTGAAGATTGGAGAACAGCGGTGTCCACAGGATGAGACTGAGCAAAACAAACCATGAGCCCCATGCCTGAGCTGAGGAGGGCCTTACAGGGAGGGCGTCCCACCGTGACCCATGACCTTAAAGAGTGACACGGCTGTGAACCACTCTCTCCTTCCCCAGAAGAGTGATCCAAACCTCTTAGATGGCAAGGACAGGCCATGAGACAAGCAGATGTGGGCTCATTGGACTAGGCTTCCTCTGCTAAAGCCTGCTGCTGTCCTGACCCTCAGCTCAGTCTTTTCTAGAAAGAGGATGGAGGTGGGTGGCAGTCCAGCCCTTCTGAAGGCTGGACAGGACATTTTCTTACAGTTGATCCTAGTGCTGGGCAGAGAGGGGCCAGCTCTCAGGATGGGAAGTTGAGAGCGTGGCAGGGCCTTCCTGGTGAGGAGGGGCTGGTGGGAGCTGAGTCTCCTGGAACCACAGAATCAGCTGTGTATGCAAAGCACGTGCCAGAGCTGCGCAAGCCTGCACTCTTGGTGCCTGACCGTCGTCCTCACCAGCCATGTTGGAGTCATGGCAGGAGGCGGTGGGGATGCTGGAGTCCTGCCTGATGTCGCGAAGCTCGCTCTTCCAACCTCCGCAGGCTGCGTCCAGGGTCCCCGGAGCGAGCACAATGCAGCCCCATCAGGCACTGTTCTGTGAGGGTGGCTGGGCTGTCCTCCCCCAAGGAAGGATAGAGAGCCACCCTCTGGGCTGCCCAAGTGCCCCTTGGGGAAGCTCGACCCACTTTACCTGTATGAGGTGACAGAACAGTTTGTATTCTCATGAACTCAGTGACAGGCTCTTTGGATCTGCTCGTCTTAGCTCGCACTGTTGTAACAGAATACCATAGACTGGGGTGCTTAAACCACAGACATTTGTTTTGCATAGTTCTGGAAGCTATGCAGTCCAAGATCTAGATACTGGCAGATTCGGTTCTCAGTGAAAGCTCTCTTCCTGGCCACCTTCTCGCCATGTCCCCGCATGGTGGGGACGCAGGGAGAGGGAGAGAGCTCTCTGGCGTCTCTTCTTGTAAAGGCACTAATCCCATCATGGGGGCCCACCCCCAATATTTGCTTGGTGACATATCTATCCATCCCTCTATCCCTCTCTCCATCTTACTTTTTGGTACCTGGGTCCTCACGTCCTAGGTGGATGGGCTCAGAGAGGCAGCTTCTTTAACATCTCATCCGAATCCCACCCCGAGCCTGTGTCTACGTGTAAGCCCTGCTTCATATTTACAGTTTCCCATCATACAGTATCTCTCCCTCTCTCTTGCTGAGCAGATCACACAGGCCACTGTGGCCTCCATCCTTGCTGCCCTGTCTGGTTCTCCTGCCCCTGGGGACCATGGTGGATGAACTTACCAGGACCAGTGGGCGGAGCTTCAGTCTGAGTTGCTTCATGGGCTCCATTTAAATGTTTTTCTTCCAATGCCACGTGACCGACCAAGGCCTGCTTGGGGTCCACCGGGAGCCCAGGAAAGTTCTCTCTGCACCATTTTAACAGAATTGCAGCCCCTGGGCCCTGGGCTGGGGGAGGGGAGGGGAGAACTCCAGCCCACGCAGACATCAGGAAGCGCCTTGCGGTGATATAAGGCATCAGGCCCTTTCCCATGTAACCAGAAACCCATGGGCAGAGTGTGGTCATTTTACAAACAGGACAAGCAGAGTGGAGAACAAAATCTCACCTCCCTGAGGACCCATACATGATCCCCTGGAGTGTGGAGTGAGCCAGGCCAGCTGGCCCAGAGTGAGGGCACCCTGGGCACCACAGGGCAATGGCTTTCCACCCATCTGGGAGGAAAGGAAGGGTTGGTCACTCTCCCCCTTCCTATGGTCCTGCTTTGCCCATGGTGGCTGTTTCCCAGTTAGAGCTCCCAGACAGGGGATCTAGGCTTGGTTCCCAGCACAATTCACACGCCCAGCACCGAGGAGCAATCAGTCTATCCCTGCAGAAAGATTCCGTATCCCTCATTCGCTTGGACAGTGGAAAGGCCACAGGCTTCAACCCAGACCAAGGGCTGAAATCCTGGCTCCACACAATCGCTCTGTAGGCAAGTCAGTTCCTCTCTCTGAACCTCAGTTTCCTCATCTGTAAAGTGGGTACAATGATACTTGTCTTGCAGAATTATTAATTCTATTGCACATCAAATGAGGTGAATAAAAAGTACCTGATGGGCATAGGAGGCCCTTAATAAGTGATTCTTGTTACTATTACTGTTCTCCCAACTTGCCCAGTGCTAGACACGGTGCCCAGTGCTAGGTACCAGAAATATACGGCGACTGATTATGGTGTCTTTTCCTTCCAAATACGGGTGCTTAGGGCTGAAATGGACCTTAAGATCTCTGTCCTTGTACGCACACGTGCGCGCGCGCGCTTGTGTGTGTGAGAGAGAGAGAGAGAGAGAAAGATTGATTCAGTCTCTGCTGTTTTTGAACAGGCCTGGGATGTGAGTGCAGCATGAGAATTAGGCCCACAGTTTCCCAGGCACTAGGGGCCACAGAAATGGGGTTCATTCAGCTGCCAGTGACTCTGAGCAGCCCCAGCAGGGAGAGGGCGTCAGGGGTCCCTGGTCTTGCTGGAGGTGCTGGGTGTCCTAGGCTGAAGGCCAGGTGAGTGATCTCACCTGCCGAGGTGCTGTTCTCCTTTGGGGAGTGGAAATTTACAGCCAGGGGCTGGGGTCCAACCAAATTGCCCTTCAAGGCAGCTGATCAACACCAAAGATGCTGGGAATGGAACCTGGGAGGTGGCAGGTGGTGTGGACAGAGCTTGGGGTGCGAGGCCAGAAGTTGTGACTATTCCTGGCCAGGCGACCTTCGTAAGTCACCTGCACATCCGTTTCTCCCCTGGAAGCGGTTGTTCTGCTGGGGAGGGGTGTAGCTTTGAGGTCTGCAAGCCTGCAGTTCTGGGCTCCCCTCAGCAGGAGCAAGGCTGTTGTAACAATGATGCTGAGCTCTGGTTATTGTAAACTTCCCAGAGAACGAGGCATACCTTACCATGATGTCATGTCTAGACACCCAGGTCAGGTATAAATTATGGAGACAAAGTAGCATGTTCAGTGGTTAGACTGTAAAACTTTAACGAGAGATTTCTGTGACTCCAACATATGCTGGGAAAGGCTGTTCTCGGAGGAGGAGGAGGAGGAAAGGCGCTTTCTTCCCTTTTCACTTCCTCTCTGGCATCTGTGGGTGGCGGGCACCGCCTTTGGGGCAAGGCCCTTGGGACTCACGAAGGCTCTGGTCCCAGGTGGCAGCTTCCTCCAGAGCAGGAAGTGACCGGCACTGGTTTCCGGAGACCTGGTAGCTGGAGCTCTGCCCTGCTGAGCTGGGTGGACCTTGGGCAAGTCCCAACCTCTCAGGGCCTCAGTTTCCTTATCTGTAAAATGGGGGCGAAAGAGAGAAGCTTCCTGCACGAACGTTTCCCCCTACCGGTCCTCTAGGGCCTGGCAGAGCAAAGCAGTAGACACGCGTGTGGAGCAGAAGGAATGCCTTTCTGCATTTAAGACTTACCTCCTGTGGCTTTGGTGACGAGAAATGTAGCAAGACAGAGGACCAGCTTGGGGGGCTGAAAAGTGCTGACGTGAGGGGGCCTGGCCCGGAAATCCTGGGGTCTCCTGTGAAAAAGGCTGAAAGTTATGCTGGTCGCAAGTTAGGGGATATCTTCGTGGCACCGATGGATGCTGTTGTGTTTTTGTTTTTGTTTCTGACGCCAGACACATTGTTCCAACACCAATTCTCCAACTCCCTGACCACGACTGAGGGTTCAACACTCCAATTCAGTTCTGATACCAGCTACCTGGAGTTAGTGGATACCCCACAAGTTAAGGGCTCAGTCTCACAAGACTGCCCCCCACTTCAGACGCCAGCTGCAGATGAGGTCCCCAGCCTATCTGCACTTCCGCCACCCTGCTGACTACAAATCTGGGGGTTCCCACGACACCCCCTCAAGTGTGACAATTCACTAGAATGACTCAGAGAACTCAGGAAAGCGCTAGACTTACCATTACAGTTTTATCATAAAGGATACAACTCTGGAACAGATGCACAGGGCGAGGGGTGGGGGGAAGGGTGCTGAGCTCCCACGCCCTCTCTGGATCTCCCACCCTCCCATCACCTCTGTGTGTTCTTCCACCCAGCTCTCCAAACCCCACCATCTGGGATCTTTATGGAAGTTCCATTACATAGGCACGATGGATTTAATCGTTGGCAATTGGTGATTGAATTCAATCTCCAGCCCCTCTCCCCTCCCCAGAGGTCGGGGCTGGGGCCGAAATTTCCAACCTCCTAATCACGTGGTTGGTTCCCTTGGCTACCAGCCCCAGCCTAAAGTTATCTAGGGACCCAACAGGAGTCACCTCATTAGTATGAACTCAGGTGTGACTGAAAGGGGCTCCTTATGTATATCAAAAGATGCTCCCTTCACTCTGGAAATTCCAAGGGTTTTAGGAGCTTGGTGCCAGGAACTGGGGACAGAGATCGAACATATACATTTTATAATACCGCAGACACGAAGGCCTTTGTAGCTGGGATTGACAATACCGAAGATGCTGAGGACGCCCACCTTGGCCCTAGGTTTGAGACAGGGGAGGCCCTGGTGTCTGGCAATGACATTCCATGGTGCCAGAAGCCATGGGGCACAATACAGGGGTCTGTTCCCAGACGTTGTGTACCTGACAGCATGAGGGCTCTGCTGCAGTCATGCATGTGGCACAGGGATGGCCAAGCTTTTGAACAGGGTGGCTAGCTTTGCGGGGCGCTTGTGCCTTTGCTGTGTACGTGGACCCATGCAATCATGGAAGGCATCGATGCCAGACAGCGGTTCCCTGCATGCGCTAAGGATGCGGACTCTGCGATCCCTGTACATGTGGACCAGGGTCATGTTCATCACATGAAAATGTGATTGAACATGGAAAATGACCCCCAGGGGACCACAGAGCAGCTGGTTTGAGGACAGCCTGTCCCTCAGCCAACTGTCTCACCATCAGATCACATTTACGAAGCGCCCGCTTATCTGAGGAGCCCATAAACACTGGAGTCTATGGCGCAAACCCTCAGTCATTCCAGCTGAAGAGTTGCAGGGGGCGGAGGGGCCTCCCTGGGACCCTCAGGCTCTGCGGAGGGGGTGCATTTGGCCCTGGGTCCCCTGTTCCCATAAGAACCTCCTAAATGTTCTTTGTGGCCAAGCATTGCCTGGACTGCCCCTCAGGAGAGGCTGCATTTCCTGACTTGGGGTTGGAATGTTCCAGAATCTCTGTGCCTCACTCTGCTTTGAACAGTTATTTATTGCCTGGGCCTCTCATTCAGCGCTTCTCTCCCAGTCTCGGGGTTTTCTCCTCCTGCCCCTCCCTCTCGCCTTCTTCCCGTCCTCCTCCTCCTGTTTCTCTCAATTGCCTACATGTCCATCTTCCCAACTACTCTATGAGCTGCCTGGGGATTGGGTCTTTCTCTGCTGCTTTTTGTTCTGCAAGGACGCCACCCAAAGGAGGAAAAATGGGGTTTGGAGCCTCTCGGTCTACAGTCAAAGCTGGCCCCAGTATTTCTTAGGTATGAAATTTTAGACAAGCAAATGATTGCCTAGAGCCTCACTTTCCCCAGCAATGAAATGGGAAAGTTAAGGCTTACCCTGCAGGGGTCTTAGGAGGTTCTAGAGGCTTCTGGAAGTGCCCAGCTCACTGCCCAGCTCCTGGGAGCACTTAACTGGTCCAGTGCCTGGCCCGAAAGAAGCAGGTGCTGCCTTGCACCTGGCCCTAGGGCACGATTTCCTTTTACCTTCCCGGTAACCCCATGGAACAGGCAGGCGTTGCCATGTTCCCATTTTACAGATGAGAAAGATGAGGCTAAGAGGTTAAGTGCGTAGATGAAGGCCACATG